>NC_067247.2:194939611-195564611 GCF_019359855.2 Lolium perenne | reverse complement strand
TTTGACAATCTCTATTTCTAGTCTTTCTATGAACTCCAGAGGTGCCTGGGCATTTATGTTTTGCCGATCAAATACGGGCAAGTGAGATACCACTTTATCATACTCTCTTATGAACATTGCAATCCTGCTTATATACATGATTCATGATGCTTATTATTAATTGTTGGTACCTCTCCATGATTGACATAGCTGTTAGATGATCTTATTTGTATGCATCTCATTATGAACTTCCTAAGTGTTAGCCATAGCATGAGGATATATACATCATATGAGCAAATGTGTTCGTGAAAGTTCTTTTATCGCTCAGTTGTTAACTGAATTGCTTGAGGACAAGCAATAAGCTAAGCTTGGGGGGAGTTGATACGTGCAAAACGTATCTACTTTCCCGAACACTTTTGCTATTGTTTTGCCTCTAATTTGTGTATTTTGGATGCAACTAACACGGACTAACGCTGTTTTCAGCAGAACTGCTCTGGTGTCTCGTTTTTGTGCAGAAATCCAACTTTCAGGAAAATCCTCGGAATTTATGCAGAAGGCCCTATTTTCACAGAATACTGACGGAGCCAGAAGGACAAGACAGGTGGAGGCCTGAGGGCCCCACACCATAAGGCGGCGCGGCCCAGGGGGGGCCCGCGTGGCCCTGTGGTGTGGCCCCCTCAGCCGGCCTCCGACGCCCTCCTTCGGACTATATATTGCCTTCGACCTAAAAACGCACGGGAAGAAGCCGAAGTCGCCAAAAAGCCTCCAGAACGCCGTCACATCGCGAAACTCCGTCTCGGGAGCCAGAAGTCTCCGTTCTGGCACTCCGCCGGGACGGGGAATTGGAGGAGATCATCGCCATCATCACCACCGACGCCTCTCCATCAACCAGCCATGCTTCCCCCATCCATGTGTGAGTAATTCCCCCGCTGTAGGCCGAAGGGGATGGTAGGGATTGGATGAGATTGGTCATGTAATAGCATAAGATTGTTAGGGCATAGTGCCTAGTGTCCGTAATTGGTACTTTGATGATATTGTTGCAACTTGCTATGCTTAATGCTTGTCACTAGGGCCCGAGTGCCATGATCTCAGATCTGAACATGTTATTGTTTCATCATGATATTCATTGTTTATGGTCTTACCTGCAAGTTGTATACACATGTCGCTGTCCGGAACCAATGGCCCCGAAGTGACAAGAATCGGGACAACCGGAGGGGATGGTAGTGATGTGAGGATCACATGTGTTCACGGAGTGTTAATGCTTTGCTCCGGTACTCTATTAAAAGGAGTACCTTAATATCCAGTAGATTCCCTTGAGGCCCGGCTACCACCGGCTGGTAGGACAAAAGATGTTGTGCAAGTTTCTCATTGCGAGCACGTACGACTATAATTGGAACACATGCCTATGGATTGCTTTGTACTTGGACACCGTTTTATTATTATCTGCAAATGCCCTGCTATGATTGTTACATGAGTTTCTCTCATCCATGCAACGCCCGTCATTCGTCCCCGTGCCTACAGTATTTTAATCCTGCTGTTTACTATAATCACTACTGCTGTCTCTGTTACTCTCTTCTTTGTTATTTCACTATCGCTATCGCTATAAAACTGCATTATCGATAAACTCTTGCGAGCAAGTCTGTTTCCAGGTGCAGCTGAATTGACAACTCCGCTGTTAAGGCCTCCAAGTATTCTTTGTCTCCCCTTGTGTCGAATCAATAAATTGGGTTATACTACCCGCGAAGACTGCTGCGATCCCCTATACTTGTGGGTCATCAGTGGGTTACATTTAGGACCCCTCGCCTTTATAGATGCCTCTCCCTGTTCGCCTCCTCGCACTATCTCACTGTCACTCTCACTCCCTCACGCAACGCCGCCTCTCACGTCCCATCATCTTCTCCAAAGCAAAAAAACCCTCTCCCTCTCCCCTGCCAGTGATGGACAAGGAGAATGCGAATCCATCCTCCATCCTCGACGCCGTCCCCTCTAAGCACGGAGCCTCCGTCTGCGATGCCGTCCCCTCTATGGTCGTCACTGCCGACGGTGCATTGGCGGCTACCGCCGGTGCATCGGAGGCTGCCGCCGGTGGCGGTCAGATCCAGCAGCATTGGGACCCCTACGAGAAGGTGCCGTACATCTGTCTGGCGAACCCCTACGACACCTGCATGCATGACCCTTGGAACGAGGTAACTACGGTTTGCTCCCTTGTTGTTTCCCTTTCCTTTTTCATCCCTATTTTTGCTCGTTCCCTAGTAACTATTAGTGCCGATCTGTAGATAGGATGAGTATTGGGTTAATATTTGCGCCGATTTTATTCTATTTTGATTTGATCCCTTCTTGATTTATGCAAGTAATCATGGGATCTCAATTAGTTAAGATTTGGGGTTAAGATTTGGGGTTTGGCCGTTCGGTTAATTTATGCAAGTAATCATGTGATCTCAATAAGTTAAGATTTGGGGTTCGGCTGTTCGTTTAACTTATTCATATCTGGAATTTGTTTCTTTGCATATGATGAATCGTTGGGCACAAATTTGTACAGGGCGGGTTCAGCGAACCATTGCTGTGTACAAATCTGTTGTGCATAAGCTTTGGTTCGCTAACCCTGTCCCTCTAGATATATAATCGTGTTCAATCTAACTGAGACTGCCACTGTTTTTCCCAACTTTGTTATCATACACGTTACATCATCGTTGCAAATCCTTCACTGATGGTTTTCGTTTGATATGGATCAGGTGTTGTTAATACCAAGGCTCGGCAGGTGCTGCGGAGGCTGCAGGTCGGCCAGTTCGCCTCCTACTTCGTCAAAGGTGTCTACAAGTGCCCCTTCCGCACTAGGACACTCGGCGGCACCGAATTCAACTGCCTCCTCACGCATGCCGAGGATATCGGAAGGACCTTCCCCAAAGTCGGCGCGACAGTGAACGTCTACACCTTCCGCACCAAGCACAAGGCGCTCGGCATTCACCTCCGCAACTTCCAGCGGGTGGAGATCGCCGTCGGGCGCATGCCTCCGATCAAGCCCAAGGTGCCAAAGATCAAGGGACAGGGGAGCAAGAACTTGAGGAGGAGCCAGATGGGGTAGGCGGAGTCCAGTACGTGTGCTACTACTGCAAAGCAACTTTTTATTTTGTTGTTGTTAATATGTTGGTGTTGTGAAGAACCTAAGAACTTGTTATTATGTTGGCTGCTATATGCAGGTTATTTTCTATCACTATTCTACTATACTTTTTTGGCCCTACTTTGCTTTCTCGATTTATTATGAAAGTGTGAATTTATCATACATTAGCATCGAGATTTGCTTCTAGATTTAACTAGATACTCTCTCCATTTAGAAATATAAGATTGTTTAGATGTTTTTAGAGTGGAATGCATTCAAACTAAAAAGAGTGAACCTACACACTAAAACCTAGACTAGATACAAACTAAAGTAGATGAATCAAAGAAAAAACCAAAACATCTTATATACATGCATGGAGGGAGTACATATGAACCAAGATAGGTGAGGTCATTAATATGGACCAGAGGGAGTACTAGATTTGCTGCCATATTGGGCAAAAAAACGCGGGCCAAAAGGCACAAATAGTTGAACAAAGACATAAATGCAAGCTTCTCTAGATTTGATAATAAATTGGTGAAAAAAGACAGAGAGAGGAAAAGGGGAAAAGGGTGCTCTTAAAAGGGACCCCTCTTAAAAATGCCAATTCGGGCCGAGAGAGACAAAACCCAGCTCCTGCTCACGTACAACCAAGCGTGTTCTCGTCATGTCCCACGCGGTCCCTTTCTACCAGCCCCACGCGACGTGGCCCCACATGTCAGCACGGAACGGTCAACTAAATGGGAATCCTCCTGTCTGAGCTCCTTCTGCGGGTTTCAGACAAGGGCTTGGGGAAAACTGAGGAAAACTAAGCGGTTGGGGAAAACTGAGTACAACTAAGGACCCGAGGGCACGAAAATAAAAATCCCAAAAAAAAAATGGAAAAGCGCGAGGTTAAATCCTATCTAAGGCTAGAAGCAATGCATACCTACCCTGGACGAAGAAAGGGGAATGCTTCCTCTATGTTGATCTCGCGCCTGAATAGATATAGGGGCGTGCCTAAAGCTGGGCTGCCACTAGGCTATCTCAATTCGGGCCACCCTTCCATTTTTTTTGAACAGGTAAGGCTAGGAATCTGCATTAAACCGGTGTGGGGTGTACATTTACATAAGGGACCTCAAGAAATAAAAATAACACAACAAAGTCCCTAAAATTTGCAGTAAACACCCTAAAGAAGATCGCAGAAACGCGATCAAGTCTAGCGTAGCCATCGTCGAACTTTGACCTCCAAACATGGGCACCCGTGGTTCCACCGGGGACTAAACCACTTGGGGAAGCACCGGCGTTTGCCGCCGCGCTGAGATGAGAGAAGATCCTCCAGCAAAGGAGGAAGAACATACCCGAGAAACTAACCTCGAGCTAAGCGGGGCCATCCTTTGGGCCGAGGATAGCGGCGGCAGCACTTCTCGCCGCTTGGGAACTGATGCATGCATCGTAGATTCCGAAGGCACCCATGCATACCTTGCCGCCACCGACATCGTAGTAGCTCTGATCTCCTCTCCCTCGCCGCCATGGCCGGCCGAGAGGACAAGCAGAGCCGCGAGACCCAACGACGATGAGGGTTGCGCTTATTGAACTGAGGGCTCTCCTGTCAAAGCTTCTCCATGAAGCCTTCCATCAGCGACCACTTGCCTCCGCGCCGATGCGACTGAGCGGAGGAGTACCCCCAGCCACCTCCCCGACCAGCAGGAACTCGGCCACAACAACTCGTCCTCTCGCCGCCACGACCGGCCGGAGGAAGAAGACACGACAGAGAATCGTCACAGAGGAGAGAGAGGTTGCATATCTTGACCTTATTTGTGTAGATCCCTAAGCTTCGGGCACTCATCACTGCCTCCAACCAATAGAGCACAATAAGAAGCAGTGGAGTCAAAATGTACCGGATATGGTCAAGAAAATCCGGCACCCTACTCCAAACTACCGGCATATAGCCGAAAATTCTAGACCTACCACTAAGACCTACTCCGGCACCTCTCCTCCGCCATCTCCGGCCAGCAGCGCCGCCAGAGAAGGCTCGGGATCAGCCCGGTAACCCTTGAGAGACTCTCAAAGAGAGGAAGGTACTATAGCAGCTTGAGAGCGAGAGGAGGGGAAAGTGTGGCACCTCCCCTCCATCACCACCCTTCCATTTGCTAGACCATTTTAGAGCTTATGGGATGTATTAGTTTTCCTTATATTGTTTGGGGAAGGATACAGTGGCGAATTTTTTTTCCATTCATTCTTTTGCTCACGTGGACAAACGCGAAGGATACCGGTGCATCAGCACTACTAGTGTACATTACATGAAGAATTTTTTTAACTCCACGAACAATTATTTACTACTATGTGAACTCTTCTTTTCTTGGTCGCAACTATAGTGTAAGTTGGAAAACCTCACTTGCAACATATGTGCAACTAGAACAACTATAATTTTGACCCATGTGCAACTGAAAATCCTAACTGTAATGAAAAATAAAAATCTTAGTTGCGACATATGTGTAATTAGAAAAAAAACTTTGCAGCCCATGTGCAACTAGAATAACCTCAGTTGCAACCCATATGCAACTAGAAAATCCTAGTTCTAAATATAATAAAAAGCTCGGTTGCAACACATGTGCAACTAAAAAAATATATTGCGGAGTATGCGTAACTAGAATAATCTTAGTTGTAACCCATGTGCAACTCGAAAGACTAAATTGTAACCAATATGCAAATGAAATTCTCAGTGGCAACCCAAATGCGATTGAAAAAAAATCAGTTGCAACCCATATGAAACATGAAGAAACTTAGTTGCAAATCATGTATAACCATAAGAATCTTAGTTTCAATTCATATGAAACTGAAAGAAATCATAGTTGCAACTCATTAACTTAAATTATCATGGTTGCAACTGATACGTCTCAAATGTATCTATAATTTTTCGATGCTCCATGCTTGTTTTACACCAAATTACATATGATTTGCTCATACTTCGTTGCACTTTTATACATTTTCCGGCACTAGCCTATTAACAAGATGTCACAGTGTCAGTTCCTTGTTTTCTGCTATTTTGTATTTCAGAAAAGTTGTACAGGAAATATTCTCGGAATTGGACGAAACAAAAGCCGAAGTCAATATTTTACCGTAACGAAGACACAGTCCAGAGGGGGGTCGAAGAAGTGGCGCAGGACGGCCAGACCACACCTAGGCATGGCCTGTCGTTGGCCCACACCTAGGGGTGGTGTGGGCCCCCTGGCCTCCACCGACATCGCCCTTCCGCCTATTTATTCATGATCTCAGGAAAACCCTGAACACCCGAGCCTCCATCCATGAAAAGTTCCGTCGCGGCCGCCATTGCAGACCTTAGCTCAGGAGGGTTCTGAAGCTCTTCCCGGCACCCTGCCGGAGGGGGAAATCATCGTCGGAAGCATCTACATCGCCAGGCCCTTCTCTTAAGTGATGCGTGAGTACTTCATCCCTGGACTATGGGTCCATAGCAGTAGCTAGATGGTTGTTTTCTTCAATTTGTGCCTCATGTTTAGATCTTATGAGCTTCCCTACATGATCAAGATCATCCTTATGTAATGCTACATGTTGTGTTTGCTGGGAACTGATGAATATTGAATACTATGTTGAGATCGATTATATATTCTTATCATATGTTATTTTTGATCTTGCATGCTCTCCATTGCTAGTAGATACTCTGGCCAAGTAGATGCGTGTGACTCAAAGAGGGGGTATTTATGCTCGATAGTACGTTCATGCCTCTAGTTTTCTGGAAGAGTGACAATAACTTCTAAGATTGTAGAAGTGTTGTTGCTACTAGGGAGAAAACAACAATGTTTTATCCAAGGATAATTTTATTGTTTACTTTACACACATTGCTTAATGCGATAATCTGTTGTTTGCAACTTAATACTGGAAGGGGTTCAGACGATAATCAGAAGGTGGATTATTAGTCATAGACGCAGTTGGATTACGGTCTATGTATTATGTTGTAATGCCCAAACGAATCTCATAGTAATCATCTTGTCATGTATGGTTGATGACCCACAAGTATAGGGATCGCAACAGTCTTTGAGGGAAGTAAAACCCAATTTATTGATTCGACACAAGGGGAGCCAAAGAATATTTGTAAGCCTTAACAGCGGAGTTGTCAATTCAGCTGCACCTGGAAACAGACTTGCTCGCAAGAGTTTATCAGTAGTAACAATTTTATAGCAGTAGCAGTAGTGAAATATCAGCAGCAGTGTAACAAAGACAGCAGTAGTGGTTATAGTAAACAGCAGGATTAAAATATTGTAGGCACATGGATGGATGAACGGGCGCTGCATGGATGAGAGAACTCATGTAACAATCAAGGTAGGGCATTTGCATATAGTAATAAAATAGTATCCAAGTACTAAACAACCATAGGCATGTGTTCCATATATAGTCGTACGTGCTCGCAATGAGAAACTTGCACAACATCTATTGTCCTACCAGCCGGTGGCAGTCGGGCCTCTAGGGAATCTACTGGTAATTAAGGTACTCCTTTTAATAGAGCACCGGAGCAAAGCATTAACACTCCGTAAACACATGTGATCCTCATATCACCGCCTTCCCCTCCGGTTGTCCCAATTTCTATCACTTTGGGGCCTCGGGTTCCGGACAGCAATATGTGTATACAACTTGCAGGTAAGATCATAAAGCAATGAATATCATCATGAGTTGATAACATGTTCAGATCTGTGATCATGGCACTCGGGCCCTAGTGACAAGCATTAAGCATAACAAGTTACAACAATATCATAAAAGTACCAATTACAGATACTAGGCACTATGCCCTAATAATCTTATGCTATTACATGACCAATCTCATCCAATCCCTACCATCCCCTTCAGCCTACAGCGGGGGAATTACTCACACGTGGTTGGGGGAAACATGGATGGTTGATGGAGAGGCGTCGGTGGTGATGATGGCGATGATCTCCTCCAATTCCCCGTCCCGGCAGAGTGCCAGAACGGAGTTTCTGGTCCCGAGACGGAGTTTCGCCATGGCGGCGGAGTTCTGGATGTCTTCTGGCAATTTCGTCTAACCCCCGTGCGTTTTTAGGTCGAAACCCTTAAGTAGTCCAGAGGGGAGCACCTGGGGCTGCCCGAGGCGTCGCCACCATAGGGCGGCGCGACCCAGGGGCCCACCGCGCCGCCTTGTGGGGTGGGCGCCTCGTGGCCCCCCTCCTTCTGGTCTTCTGGCTCCGTTAATCTTCTGTGAAAATAGGCCCATTGGAATTAATCCCGGGGATTTTCCTGAAAGTTGAGTTTCTGCACAAAAACAAGACACCAGGGCAATTCTACGGAAAACAGCGTTAGTCCGTGTTAGTTGTATCCAAAATACACAAATTAGAGGCAAAACAATAGCAAAAGTGTTCGGGAAAGTAGATACGTTTTGGACGTATCAACTCCCCCCAAGCTTAGCTTATTGCTTGTCCTCAAGCAATTCAGTTAACAACGGAGTGCGAGAAAAGAACTTTCACGAACACATTTGTTCATATGATGTAGATATTCTCATGATATGGACAAGTACTTAGGCAATTCATAATAAGATACATGCAAATAAAGTCATCTAATAGCTATGTCAATCATGGAAAAGGTACCAACAAATTAATAATAAGCATCATGAATCATGTCTATCAGCAAGATTGCAATGTTCATAAAAAGATATGATAAAGTGGTATCTCGCTTGCCCGTATTTGTACAGCAAAACATAAATGCCCGGGCACCTTTGAAGTTCATGGAAAGACTGGAAGTAGAGATTATCAAAGATAAAAGCATCAAAGTTATACCACAGTTAATCACATTTTGGGACAAGCATATTATACTAAGAATGACAGTTGTGCTCTCAAGAAGGTGCTCAAAGAAAGGATGATGACTCAACATAAAATTAAAAGATTGGCCCTTCACAGAGGGAAGCAGGGATTAACATGCGCTAGAGCTTTTCATTTTTAAAACAGGAGTAAAATTATTTTGAGAGGTGTTTGTTGTTGTCAATGAATGGTAGTGGGCACTCCAACTACCTCGTCAACTAGACTTTCAAGAGCGGCTCCCATGAAGGACGTTATCTCTACCAGCAAGGTAAATCATCGCTCTTCTCTTTTGTTTACACACGTATTTTAGATTCATTATGGATGACACTCCCCCCAACCTTTGCTTACACAAGCCATGGCTAACCGAATCCTCGGGTGCCTCCCAACATTCACATACCATGGAGGAGTGTCTATTTGCAAATTAAGTTGCTTACTGATAAATTAGGGCAAAACATGTGAAGAGAATTATTGATGAAAGTTAATTAATTGGGGTTGGGAACCCCGTTGCCAGCTCTTTTTGCAAAATTATTGGATAAGCGGATGTGCCACTAGTCCATTGATGAAAATCTGTCAGGAGTAAATGACAAGGTTGAAAGATAAACACCACATACTTCCTCATGAGCTATAAAACATCGACACAAATTGAGAAGTATTTTGAAGGTTTAAAGGTAGCACATGAGAATTTACTTGGAAAGGTTTGAAATGCCATGCATAGGTATTTGTGGTGGACACTCTGGAATAACTTGGTTTTCAGGGGTTTGGAAGCACGAGCAGCGTTCCCGCTCAGTACAAGTGAAGACTAGCAATAGACTGGGAAGCGACAATCAAGAGAGCAATAACTATCATAATCATGCTTGCGACAAAATAAATTAACAGAGGCATAAAAGTGATACAAGAACTCTGAGGCAAAGTAAATCATCGAGGCTTAATTGACTTTTGTTCAGTCATATGCATGCGTGAGCATGTGCCAAGTCGATTCAAGTGAATTATTCAGAGGAGGATACCACAGTGTCATACCTATTTATGAATAAAACAATGCAAGCAAATATTTATGACATGCTACTCATATTAATAAATTGGAGCTAAACATGAGAGATCATGAACTACTAAACTTTCTTAAATGACATATACCTCACATGAACCAACTAAGCATGCTCACATGGATGAGTATATGTACAAAAATGAAAACAAATAGAGTTCATACCAGCCTCTCACCACAGTCGAGTTGTCGTAGATCGTCATTATTGCCTTTCACTTGTATAGCTTGAATAATATGGAATGAAAACCAAGCTCCAGCCACTGGAGACCGCTGAACTCCATAATGAACTTTACAAAACCAAAGAAGAACAACAAATATTTTGGGTGTTTTCGAATTGGAAACAAGAACAAAAGGAAACAAGCAAACAAAGCAAAATCTTTTTGGATTTTCTTATAGCAAACGAACGATAGCAAATAAAGCAAAATAGGAACAAGAAACCAAAATAAACAAATGGTAAAGAGAAAAAACAGAAATATTTTTGGTCTTTTTGTGTTTTAGGAAAGAAACAAAGCAAAAACAAAAGAATGAAAACTAAAAGAGCCACATAAACACAAAGTAGCAGAAATTAGTCAAACTTGACAACAGTACATTAATCGATTTTTACAAAAATCTTCCGCTGCTCAGCTCGAAAAGTTCTCAACTAATGAAAGTTACATAATAACCTGGGGAACATGCACAAAACTTTTCTTCACAAAATAACGTTCTGGCTGGTTTTGGGAATTTTATTGGTATCAGTCCAGAATCTGTTTTCAAACAGCACTTCCCCAAATATCATCTTCCGCTCATTAGAAACCACCCTAAGAAGCTAAAAAATTATGTACAAGTATCCGGAAATTGTAATATGCAATCAATGAGTGATGCCGGTATACCTCCCCCAAGCTTAGTCTTTTGGCCTAAGTGGAGATCAATCCCACGGTGCCCACGAAGTGGCACCTCCGTAGTATGATGAAGATGGATCCTGTTCCGGGTATGTGCTGGAAGACGCACCAGGATACGTGACGGTGTACCCGTAGGAGGGCTCGGCGTCCTCGGAGTCATGCTGCTGGTGGAAACCATGTATCCTCAGCTGCTCATCCACCTCCTCCTTAGAGCGCGACCACGGTCTCCTGTGAACACTGAACAAATCGGACTGCGGCAAAGGGATTTCCCTCTCATCCCCATCAATAAACAACATTTTATAGACAATATTTTCTAAACTAGAGTCAGTTGTGACAAATTGGTGACTCTTCATAGCAGCAATATCAAGCCTTATAGGAGTTAATTTCTCATCAGTAGGATCAAGAGAAAGATCTAGATATGCCATAATACGCGAGGCAACAATTCCTCCAAAAATAGGGCCCTTATTGGATAAACGATGAGCAACAAGAGCACCAAGATGATAAGGTGTCTTTCCAGTAAGTGCAGCAACTAGAAAAGCAAGATGATAACTAGAAATGTTGCTAGTATTCTTCCTACCAAGAATGCTAGTAGCAAGATAGTAAGCGAAATATCTAATGTCAGGGAGTTGAATGTTTCGTATCTTGCCACGCTGAATGGTGCGGCTATCATCATTGGTAACTTCTCGATAGAGCTCCGTCAAAGCCTTGGGACTTTTCTCGATCTTCTTCGCTGTACCTACAGGAGCAATATCCAATGCAGCACAAAAATCCTTCAACTTCATAGTAATAGGCCTATCATAAATCTTAAATGTAACTGATGGTTGGAAGTGTGTGTTGTTGAACTTAAAGCTTTCAACAAAGATTTTAGTTAGCATGTAGTATTGACTCCTCTCATCTTCCATATAGGTAGATAAGCCCACATTATTGATGAGGAACAAGAAGTCATCAATCAGCCCTGCATTACGCAAAAAGTCATAACATGGAAAGGATGAAGCATTAGGAACTCCATTATCCTCTTCAACTTCGAAGCTCGGTGCGATGACATCCTCATTATAGGATCGTCTAATTCGAGTGGCTGCCCTTGAGGGCCTCCCCGTGCTTGTCGTCTCTCTTTCTAACACTTCTCCAAAGGTATGGTTATGCATCTTCTTTTTCTGAAATTTTTCAACAAACATTATAAAAGTTGATTTGGAGACATATAAATGAGGGAAACTACTATAGGAACTTGGTAGAGTACTAAACATGCATCAAAACTATTTTTTACAACTTAGAACAAGCATGCAAGCTCACTTAACATGTTACCTACAGCAGCAAAATACTCAAGATATACTCAACCAAACAAAATTCTATTTGGATAATCGGAGGAGTCACATACCGGAGAGCAAATGTGCCAAATTTCACACAGAAATCTGGGCTGAGCAAAGAGATCGAAGAATCCCGAGCTCTTGAGCAAAAACGCGAGTGAGAAAAAGTTGGTACGAGTTTTTTCGGGAGAGAGACTAGAATGGGAGGAAGAGATGACTTAGTGGGGCAAGGAGGGGCCCACACCACAGGGTGGCGCGCCCCCTCCTTGGCCGCGCCGGCTCATGGGGGGCAGCCCTGGGGTGCCCCACTGGTCAGCCCCAGGCACTCCCAGGTAGGTCTTTGAAAAATAAGACCAACGGTATAATTTTTGTAAATTTTTGAAAACTTTGAAAATGCACTTTTTTGGGTGTTAAAATTATTATTACAGGGCATAAAAAGATTTTCAAACCTCTAAACAACTAAAGAACCTTGCAAAACAAGTAGTGCTACAGCAAGTAGAACAAGTGGAGGAAGAAAGAAATGTTGTTTAGCTCCTCTATGCATATAAAATGTACTTGTTATCAAGGTTGATCAAGTCTTGCCACCAAATAAATTTTACATGACATAAGAAGAAATAAACCTCAAATCAATCATGTTACCTTGTATTGAATTGATATGGATCCAATCATAATATTTTGATATCCTTGTTTAGGCTCATATATAGGACAATCAATAACTCCCACTTTGATAGTTCTCACATTAGAAATTGTATTAACTCCACATACTTTATCAATCCTCTTGGGAAAATAAACAGTATGCTCCTTGTCATCAACATTGAAAGTAACTTTTCCTTTATTGCAATCATAACAGCCCCTGCAGTGTTAAGAAAAGGTCTTCCAAGAATAATAGACATATTATCGTCTTCAGGCATTTCCAACACAACAAAATCAGTTAATATTAAGCAATTATTAGTAACTTGAACAGGAACATCCTCACATATACCAACATGAATAGCAGTAGATTTATCAGCCGTTTGCAAAGATATATCAGTTGGTATCAACTTATCTAAATAGAGTCTCTTGTAAAGAGAAAAAGGCATAACACTAACACCTGCTCCCAAATCACATAGAGCAGTTCTAACATAATTATTCTTGATGGAATAAGGAATAGTCGGTATACCTGGGTCGCCTAGCTTCTTTGGAACTTTGCCACTGAAAGAGTAATTAGCAAGCATAGTGGAAATCTCCTCATTAGGAATTTTCCTTTTGTTAGAGACAATATTTTTCATATACTTTGAATAAGGAGGCAATTTAATAGCATCAGTCAAAGAGATTTGCAAGAACAAAGGTTTCATCCAATCACAAAATTTATTATAGTGTTCTTCTTCCTTTGATTTTAGTTTCTTAGCAGGAAAAGGCATTTGCTTTTGAACCCAAGGTTCTCTTTCATTACCATGTTTCTTAGCAATAAAATCTTCTTTAGTATACTTTTTATTTTTAGCATGCTTTTCAGGTTCATCTTCAACTTCTTCTTTATCAGAAGCATCATTCTTATCATTATCTTTATCATGTTCATTACCACTTTCAGTTTCAGCATCAGAAATAGAAATACTATGAGGATCATTAACAGGCTCAGAGGATTCTACAACAGTTTTATGTTTCTTCTTCTTTTTCTTAGAAGGAGCACTAGTTTCAGTTCGTTGAGAATCTTGTTCAACTCTTTTGGGATGCCCCTCAGGATATCACCGCCTTCCCCTCCGGTTGTCCCAATTTCTGTCACTTAGGGGCCTCGGGTTCCGGACAGCAATATGTGTATACAACTTGCAGGTAAGATCATAAAGCAATGAATATCATCATGAATTGATAACATGTTCAGATCTGAGATCATGGCACTCGGGCCCTAGTGACAAGCATTAAGCATAACAAGTTGCAACAATATCATAAAAGTACCAATTACGGATACTAGGCACTATGCCCTAACAATCTTATGCTATTACATGACCAATCTCATCCAATCCCTACCATCCCCTTCAGCCTACAGTGGGGGAATTACTCACACATGGTTGGGGGAAACATGGATGGTTGATGGAGAGGCATCGGTGGTGATGATGGCGATGATCTCCTCCAACTCCCCGTCCCGGCGGAGTGCCAAAACGGAGTTTCTGGTCCCGAGATGGAGTTTCGCGATGGCGGCGGAGTTCTGGATGTCTTCTGGCAATTTCGTCTAACCCCCGTGCGTTTTTAGGTCGAAACCCTTAAGTAGTCCAGAGGGGAGCACCTGGAGCTGCCCGAGGCGTCGCCACCATAGGGCGGCGCGGCCCAGGGGCCCGCCGCGCCGCCTTGTGGGGTGGGCGCCTCGTGGCCCACTCCTTCTGGTCTTCTGGCTCCGTTAATCTTCTGTGAAAATAGGCCCATTGGAATTAATCCTGGGGATTTTCCTGAAAGTTGAGTTTCTACACAAAAACAAGACACTAGGGCAATTCTGCTGAAAACAGCGTTAGTCCGTGTTAGTTGTATCCAAAATACACAAATTAGAGGCAAAACAATAGCAAAAGTGTTCGGGAAAGTAGATACGTTTTGGACGTATCAATAGTCGGTATTCTGTCAATTGTTCAGCTGTAATTTGTTCACCCAACATGTTATTTATCTTTATGGAGAGACGCCTCTAGTGAACTGTGGACCCCGGTCCTTTCCACTGCAATTATGCTCTGTTTACTTACTGCAAGCTATGTTCTCCTTAATTACTGCAAACATCTCCTTCCACTCGATACATTTAATCCTTTGTGTTCAGCAAAACCAGTGAGATTGACAACCTCAATGTAAGTTGGGGCAAAGTATTTTGGTTGTGTTGTGTGCCGGTTCCATGTTGTTGCTGACGCCGGTAGTGCGCCCTGCCAATAGTCAGCCAACAACACCTTTAGAAGTCACAACTTTCTCCTACTGGTCGATTAAACCTTGGTTTCTTACTGAGGGAAAACTTGCTGATGTGCTCATAATACCTTCCTCTTGGGGTTCCCTAACGGTGTGCAATCCGCGCTCATCAACAACCAATGTGGAATTCTTATATCACCCAGGTTGGAAAAATTTAACCAATCTCATCCATAGCTACAATTAACCTCAGTTATAACCAAATGTGCAACTGAAAAGACTTAGTTGCAACCCAAGTGTAACTGAAAAACTTAGTTGCAACCTAGATGTAATAACTTAAAAAAATTTGATTACAACACATGTGGAATAATCTCAGTTGCAAAACCATGGGCAACCGGAAGAATCTCGGTGGCAACCAATATGTAACTAAAAGTTCTCAGTTTCAACCTACGTGTAACTGGGAAAATTTCAGTTGCAACCTATCACAACTCCGTACCACCCGTGTCAGACAAATTTGACCAATTACACACGGGATACTTCAAAATTAAATATAAACTAAAAACACGACACTTGTTATGAATCTGATGAAGTATTTCAGAAAGGCCAAAAGATACCACATCAACTTGGTTAATTAAATGGCAAAATAAAAAATACAAAGGAAAAAATCAAAACAGAAAATACACAAAAAGAAGAGAATTCAAGAAATCAAGAAATGAGTTGAAAATGAAAGAAATAAATACATGTCATTTAATTAACTCATTTCTTGTGTGTTTGACAAATAGACCAACCCACAATTGTGCACGAATCCCCTCCCTGGCAATCGATCGCTCGAGCAATCACTTTCCATTGCGCGGAAGCGCTCGCGGAGCGAGTCAATTCCCTTTTTATCACGTAGTGTTTTAATTGCGTTCACACTAACACCTTGTATTATTATACTTTGCAAGTTGCATGCAGCCAAAAGCGTTCACACTGTATGCATGCACATGCACACATCATCTCATTGATTTGCATTTAATGAGCCAACGTTTCAACACATTTTCATAAGTTGTTGCATGCATACACATAGCATCTCACTGTCTTTCTTCAGCACGAGGCATGCTCTCAATTCTCTTTTTGCAATTCCCTTTTGGGTTTTATTTTCGTACGGTAATTCATATTTAATGGGGTCCTTTTGCAATTCCCTTTTTCGGGCCAGTGGTTTTTAAGGGGAAAAATAACGGGTGGGAAGATCCACTTGAAACTCAAATGAACTACCACTTGCTACTCAAATTAAGTACTGTTTTAAGTTGCAAGCTAACAAAAGTTGCTAAAATATTTTAAATGAAATTTACTTTTTAGGGTAGCTAGGTATTTATATTTACTGTTGATAAATAACGAGGTACCAGGTCGATAACTTGTAAACAAAAAAAGAGTCGCTACATATTTTAAATTAAATTAAATTTTTAGGGTTGATATTTATTTATATTTACCATTGATAAATACGGGTCACCGGGTTGATACCTTGTAAACTAAAATAGAGTCGCTAAAATATTCTAAATGAAATACTTTTTAGGGTTGGTAGTTATTTATAATTACCGTTGATAAATAACGGGGCACCGGATTGATAACTTGTAAACTAAAAAGAGTCGCCAAAATATTCGAAATGAAATTAGATTTTTAGGGTTGATAGTTATTTATATTTTACTGTTGATAAATAACAGGACACCGGGTTGATAGCTTCTAAACTAAAAAAGATTCGCTAAAATGTTTAAAATAAAATTAACTTTGGGGTTGATAATTTTAAACATTTACGGTTGATCACTCGAGTATGGAGGGGTTAATTATTCAAATATAGAGGGTTGATAACTTTTAGCCATAAAAAAACTTTGTCGAAACATATTAACATAGGTGCTAATTTTGAAGATCTCGTCGAGACGGATTTATTGGTGAAAGTAAATCTTAATTTGGAGTTGTTGTTTGAAAGTTAAAACGTTTTGAATTTTCAAATTTGGGAAAAATTCCGCTGACATTAGCAGATTCGTCTATTTGTGCACGCATGCAGAACTTTCACTCAATAGTCTGCACTAGGTTGATAATTTTATACATTCACCGTTGATCACTCAAATACGGATGGGTTGATTATTCAAACAGAGATGGTTGATAACTTTTAGCCCGAAAAAAGTTTCTCAAAACATATCAACATGGGTGCTAGTTTTGAAGATCTCGTCGAGACAGATTTATTGGTGAAAGCGAAACTTAATTTAAAGTTGTCGTTTGAAAGTTAAAACGTTTTAAATATTCAAATTTGGAAAAGATTCCGCTGACATCAGCAGATTCGTCTATTTTGTGCATGCATGTAGAACTTTCCCTCAATAGTCTGCACTAGGTTGATAAATTTATAAATTTACTGTTGATCACTCAAATACAGAGGGGTTGTTTATTCAAATAGAGATGGTTGATAACTTTTAGCCAGAAAAAAAGTTTGTCGAAACATATTAACATGGGTGCTAGTTTTGAAGATCTCATCGAGACGAATTTATTGGTGAAAAACAGATCTTAAAATGGAGTTGTCGTTTGTAAGATAAAACATTTTGAATTTTCAAATTCGGAAAGATTCTCGATTACGTCATCAAATTCGTCTGTTTCTACATGCATGCAAAACTTTACCTCAATAGCCTCCACTACAGTCCAAAATTTGCAAAAAATAGAAAAAAAATTGGTTGAAAACTGACCGCTTAATCTCTCCCTGGAGCGCTAGCTAGGGCAGCCCAATTGTACACCCTTTAGCGACCAAAAAAAGGACCCAGGCGAAAACATATGACGGGTAAAGAATCTGGCGGAGTGAAAGGCCGACACGACAAACCATAACCAGGCCAAAAAAAAAACCACACAAATATGAATCTTAGAAGAACCGAAAACTAGACAGTTAAGTCTAGTGAGCCCTAAGCTAATTAGAATTAGCAAACCCGTTTTCCTATTTCTTTTTGGATTTTGATGATACGGATTTTGAACACACTGTCACCCGGGTTCCTCGCTCGCCCAAATGTAATGTAATACCAGCAGTAATAATGCAGGCAAGAACGATCACCGCATCCCAAGATAACCGCAGGACTACGCGCATGAGTGCTCTCGACCTTGGCAGTTGATTGGCAAGATCAACTGCATCATATCAGATCAGCAGTTGAGCACTGCAGAAGATAAATAACCAAACCATTCCCTCCGTGGTGGTTCCATTCCATAACCATCCCTCGCGAACCACGTCCCACACGATCACAACTCCCACACGATCACAACTCCCACGCCATCGGCGTCCATAGCCTCATAGCCATGGGCGACGACGAGGACGGCGTTCCCGCGGCGAAGAGGAGGCAACCGGCGCCGCCGCCGCCGCCGCCGCCGCCGGCAATGGTGGACTACATAAGCAACCTCCCCGACGCCATCCTCGGCGACATCGTGTCCCTCCTCCCCACCAAGAAGGCCGCGTGCACCCAGATCCTGGCGAGACGTTGGCGCCCACTCTGGCGGTCCGTGCCTCTCAACATCGAATGCCACGGTCTCCTCCGCGACGACGGCACCATCGACTTCCGGGGCGACCCCGGCGAGCACCTCGACAAAGCCGCCATCACCCGCATTCTCTCCACCCACCCGGGCCCCGTCCGCCGCCTCCGCGTCCCGGCGCACCACATGCAGCCACGCCATGTCAACGCCCTGAACGACTGGTTCGTGTCCCCGGCGCTCAACAACCTACAGGTGCTCGAGTTCTACCACCGGTGCGACTACGCCAATTTGTTAGCAGTATCGTCATGGCCTCCGCCGCCTGCCTCTGTATTCCAATTGACGCCCACCCTCCACGTCGCCACCTTCAGCCACTGCACCATCTCCGACGGCACTGCCCGGTCGCTTCACTTCCCGAACCTCAAGATGCTCGCTCTTGAAGAGGCACTCTTACCGGAGACAACGGTGCAGTCCATTCTCGCCCGCTGCCCCGTCCTGGAGAACCTGCTGCTTAGAGGCAACGTGGGCTCCTCCTGCGTCCGGATCGTCTCGCCGAGGATCAGGAGTATTGCCGTCCATGTCTCTTCTTTCCGGGGAGGGGCACACTTGCAGGAACTCGTCGTGGAGGACGCCCCCTGCCTGGAGAGGCTGCTCCGGACCCTGCCGGACGGCGACCTGGGCGTAACGGTGACGAACGCGCCCAGGCTGGAGACCTTGGGTTGCCTTAGCGATGTGTTTGGCGTCACCAAACTCAAGCTTGGCTCAGCGGCTATTTTGGTACGTAGTCTTCGGTCTCACTTTGACTCTTTTCTTCGAGGGGAAATGTGTGAGAGAGCACGTGAGCTCTGCGCACCCCAGCATCACTCGCTTCTGTTTTATCGCTGTCCTGCTCACGGCGCCACTCCAACTTAATTCAGCAAACTTTAGTGATTTTCCTTTTTTGAATAGTAGGCCTTCAACTTAGCAGCCAATTAATTCAACTACAATCAGGAGTTTCTAATTGAAATTATTATTTTATTTAAACGCATCAGGCATTATGCATGATCCTTGATAGTATAATACTGGATAGAGTTCTTCTGATAAAGGCTGCCCCCTGATCCACATTTATAATTTCCAACGCCATTTTCCTACCAAAGCCACATTCACTAAGTACAGACCGGGCATTCTCCCTGATCTCTAGCCTCGGAGATTACAGGTCAGAGGGAATGCCAACTTACAGATATGAAAACAAAGAGGCCCCGTTACTTACTTACAGGTAGATATTATATCGAAATGGACTAATTATTAATCTTTTGTTCAATTCTGAAATCAGCGATTAAATGATGTCAAGTTCACAGAGGCTGTGTGCTCAGTCAAGATATTAGCTTTCTATAATGATACTCTTAGCCTTGATGTGGTTATCAACTTCATGGAATGCTTTCCGTGCTTGGAGAGGTTATACATCAAGGTAACATTTCTTCCTTGGTATTGTTAACGCCAAACGACTGTGTTATTTAATTCATGCTCTGAATCTAGGCTGAACTAATATTTTCCTCTTGCATTTGCAGTCATGCTCAGGGGGGAAAAATGCGTGGCGCAAGAAGTACAGAGGTCTAAACAAACACAATGACTTCCGCCTGAAGAATCTAGTATTGGAAAATTACCGAGGAACCAAGTCAGAAATAGACTTCGCCACGTTCTTCATCATGAATGCTAAATTACTCGAGTCTATGAGGTTCAAGGTTGAAAGTCGAATATGCATGGATGGAAGCTGGATTAAAACTCAGCATACGCAGCTTCTGATGGAGAAGAGAAAATCCATATGTGCACAAATCGACTTCAGGAAATATGATTGCGGGTGCAACCTTACACATGTTGAAAGCGTCCATGATTTGTCCGCAGCTGATCCCTTTGCATGTAGGTGTTAGAATCTCATGCAATAGTCCATCTGAACTTCATTAGGTCTGTCTCTTTTCAGTATTTTAAGTTGTATATTTTGTTTTATCATGGAACTTCCTGATTTCTTCTTACAGAATGAATGAACTTATGGTTTGACAATGTTTCAGTTGACCATCAGTTAGTCCCTGATCCCGTGATCGTAGGGACCTGTTTAATTTTCGTTATGAAACGCTAACCATGTCAAAAAATGATTTTGATGAAACATAATTATGCTTGGGTGATAACCACGTCTTGCTTCTCTTTATTGTCTCAAGGAATCAGCAATAGAGGTGTAGATAGATGAGGTCTATCATAGCTTGATGGCGATCTCCGTGGCTTGGCTCCTAATATGAAAATACTTGTGGTGGACGGGGGCGGCGAGGACCTCGATGCTTCCCCTCCTCCGTGAAGAGCCTTGTCACATTGTGTGGCGACCTCGCGAGGTGATAGCGCGGCGTCGACCCTGGAGGCGAGGGACATTTCACCGGTGATGCAAGCCGGGAATGGTGATCGCGTCTTGGTGGTCGCCCTATCGACCTTTGGGCATATCTAAAGACGGCGGCCTTGTCCCGCACGGTTCCCACCCCACTGGCCTAGGATCTTGGTGTTCCCTCGCAGGATATAGTGCCTAGTTTGGGGTGGCTGGGTTGGGGACTTTGGTCGGCCTGCGGTGGAGGTCACAACATCAATGATGTTTCAGACATCGTCTTCCTCCTTGGAGGTGACATCAAGGTACAACCGCCTTGCCTCTCTCTTCCCCCTCTGCCCTGGTAAAAAACCCTAAATCTCTGAATTGGGCGGAAACGGTGTTTGGGCGTCATGTTCCCTTGGAGGGGCCATCTTGGGACTGCGAGCGTGCTACGTGTGGCTCTTGTCTATGTATAGCGGCTTTACCATGTGTTATTATGTTCGGTCAATGATGCTCTAGTTGTTGGCGGGTGGGCGCCCTCGGCCTAGCGAGAGGGGAGGGTTCCCCTCTTCAGCAACAACTTGAGCTCTGGCCTTTCACAACAATGTTGTTGCCTTCTTCTGGCCGCTTCTTCTCGAGTGGTCGGTGCGGTGGTTGGCGACAATGCTCGTGGATATCATCTAAAGAGTTGTTCGTGCTTGGTTATGTTCCTCGGCAAGTCATCCCATGTGTTTATGACTGCTCCTACGGGAGCTGCTCTGCGTTCCGATGGTCCAGTGCCCTTTGAACCAGATCCTTCTTTGGAGGTGGAGCCGTGGAGGCGGATGGCATGATGGTCTGGATAAGTTTAGACTTGACGAAGGAAGGATCTGTCTCTGGTGGCATGATTCACGATGTTTTCCTCACCTTTGTTCTGGTTGTTTCGGACAGATGAAGACCTTGATGATCAAGCTCTGTAATTTCTTTGTTTGTTTGGTGCTTGTTGTCTGTATGCTGATCTTTCAGCATCCTGTAACGACCGTAGGTTGGCTTGGTTAATGTAAAGTCAGACTCATTTCACACCTACGATCTAAAAACATGAATGATAAAGAAAGGAAAATTAGGGCTTGAAAAACTGGTTGTCTGAGGCGGTTCAATAACTGTATGTTGGCTAGCTTCATATCCAGCCCTGGGATTTCTTCTTATGCATGGGGTAGAGACTGCATCATGTCGTCCCGGTGCATCTCCATCGCCACCACCCATTGGCGATCTTCTTCTAGCTTTAGGGAGATCACAACTGTGTCTGGACGATCTTGTCGTCCGCTAGCTAGCTGTCATCCGGCGCCTTCATTAGACACGACATGAATGTGTGTATTTGCAAACATAGCTTTGCTTGGTCCAGGAAGGATCACTTGCTCCTAGCGCATGACCTAGTGGGTCCAACCAAACTAGTACACCGTTTGTAGGATCGCTTTCTCCTAGCGCGTGCCCTGCTTTACCCATATTTCCCCATGCATCCTAACCCTACAATACGTACATCTAAACAGCAAGTCATGTGAAAAATAATACTATTTTGAACAAACTTCTAACGACTAGTATATATGTATATATGAATAAAACTATGGACGGATGGGAAAGAAGAAGGGAGTTTGGCCTGGACGGAGCTGGGCTGCTGCGGCCAGGAATGGGCCGGCCCAACATGTAGCAGGGCAGCACACGGGAGCGAGGCGGCGAGGCAGGGGAACGCGGGCAGTGAGGAAGGCGTCTCCCAATCGATTGCCTCGCTAGCGGGATCGAGTCAACGCTCGGGAGCGAGCGTGCGCGCGGGGAGCAGGCGTGGCGAGCTGGGTGCGGCTGGGCTATGCTGTGCAGCGGCCCATGTGCGGGCGAGGGGTAGCAGCGCAACGTGGGCCGGCGGGAGCAGGGCGTGGCCCAGCTCGGAATGGGGAGGCGGCCTGGTTGGGAGGAGCTATGCTGCGCTGGCTGGGGGAGGAAGAGAAGAGCTGGGTGGGCTAGCCGTTACTACCGGCCCGGGTACCGGCCTGGTACCGACTAGGGCTCCTAGGCTTGCAGAAGCCCTGCCGGTACTGGGACGGTATCTGGCCCGGTAATACTGATGTCTATGCACACTTCTATTCTTGTAGGCAGTGTTGGGCCTCCAAGTGCAGAGGTTTGTAGAATAGCAGGAAATTTCTGTTAAGTGGATCACCCAAGGTTTATCGAACTCACGGAGGTAGAGGTCAAAGATATCCCTCTTAACCAATCCTGCAATTACGATACAACAAGTCTCTTGTGTTCCCAACATATCCAATACAGTTGTGACATGTATAGGTGCACTAGTTCGGCGAAGAGATAGTATAATGCAAGTGATATGGATGAATATGAGTGGTAATAAAATTTTGAAATAAATATAGCAGCATGTAAACATGCAGTAAAACTGTAAATAAACGGTGATTCGATGTTTAAAAACATGGCCTAGGGATCATACTTTCACTAGTGGTTACTCTCAACAATGATATCATAAAGGAATATAAATATAAGCACTTCAATATGCTACTCTGAAAGACTCTCCGGCTGGATAACGAACACTAAGTCATCGTGTAGGTCTGCAAAAGAAAACCTTAAAAATGTATTCCCAAGTACTAATGAACACCCCACCCTTCACTTTGAGCGTTCATAGGCGGTACTAACACACCACAATTTCATAGAGACATACAACTCAAATTATAATTCAGTGAACAACTATTCTGTGAAATATAGCCTAAAAGACCCACACGGTGCACACACTCCAACTTTACACACGTGGGACAAGGAGTCTCCAGAGATCACAAAATAAAGTTCACTTGAATAGCATAACGGCATCTAGATTAGAAAGCTCATGGTCACATAAAGATCACACCATGGAAGAGAGAGATAAACCACATAGCTACCGGTGGAGCCCTCAGCCCCGGGGGAGAACTACTCACTCCTCATCATGGGAGTCAG
Source organism: Lolium perenne (assembly GCF_019359855.2). Taxonomy (NCBI): domain Eukaryota; kingdom Viridiplantae; phylum Streptophyta; class Magnoliopsida; order Poales; family Poaceae; genus Lolium; species Lolium perenne. The sequence continues at coordinate 195,540,902 of NC_067247.2, read as the reverse complement.
CAACGGCGATGGAGATGGTGGTGGATTCGATGGAGATGGCTCCGGGGGCAATTCTCCGTCCCGGCAGGGTGCCGGAACAGAGACTTCTATCCCCCGGATCTTGTCTGCAATGGCGGCGGAGCTACGGAACTTTTCGTGGGCAGAGGCTTGTATATTTAGGGTTTTTGCGTCGAAGGCTTTATATAGGCGGAGGATTGAGGTCGGTGGGTGCCTGGGGGGCCTACACCATGCCTTGGCGTGGGCCATTGATAGGCCGCGCCAAGGGAAGGTGTGGCCACCCAGTGGCCCTCCTTCGTCCTTTCTCTGGACTCCGTCTTCGCTCCGGGAAAAATAGGAACTTTTGTTTTTGTTTCGTCCAATTCCGAGAATATTTCCTGTACAACTTTTCTGAAATACAAAAACAGCAGAAAGTAGGGAACTGGCACTGTGGCATATTGTCAATAGGTTAGTTCTGGAAAATGCATAAAAGTGCCACGAAGTGTAAACAAAACATATAGCAATTGGTAGTAAAACAAAGCATGGAGCATCAAAATTATAGATACGTTTGCAACGTATCAACATCCCCAAGCTTAACTTCTGCTCGTCCTCGAGTCGGTAAGTGATAACAAAATAATTTTTGAGGTGACATACAACCAACAAAATCTTGATCAATCATTGTAAAGCATTGTGAGCTAGAATCAAAGTACTCTAAACATAGACATGATAGATATAATTCTAATAATAGAACTTAGCAACTATATATGATATAACATGAGAAGTAACTCAAACAAAGGATCATGAATAATAGTGCATTGAAAGCAACTATTTGTTTATGTGCATAGAGAAAACATAGCAAAGTGATACTCAACATGTCCTTTATGAAGTAGCAAAACATAAATGCTAGGACACCTTTAAAGTTCAAAGGGTGACTAGCTACAAGTGATTTGAGAATAAGCAATAGCACAATCATGAATCAATTAATAATAATTTTGGGACTATGCACATTGCACTAAGAATGACAACTATGCTCTCTTAATTGGTGCATAAAGTAGAAGATGAAGACTCAACATGAAAGTAAAAGAAAGAATCTTTGTAGAGTAAGCAAGATAAACAAGTTTTATAAACCTTCCAAAAAGTATGGTACTTATTAGCTTTGAGCTCCCATTGCCCCTATCATAAGCATCTTGAATGGTTAAAGTTAATGTGAGTCAAATATGAGCTATATGCTTGCAAATCACAAGTTGAAAATCTCATGCCCCTTGAATGTGAGTACCTAAACCTCATGCTACTCAACTTAGGTCCCAAATAAGTTCTTGTCATTGTAAGTATACATGTATCATTGAGAACTGCCAATGGGGTACCTCTTGCCCGATGATATGGAGGTACTCTTGTAGGAGCAATCCCATGCCAAAATGACAAGACAAACATACAGTGAGCATCTCAGCAATTTTTTATTTACTATGGGTATAGTTTTTTTATTGCAAATGCTTCATAGAATGCTCACTATGGCTTAGCTGTAAATTTCCACTATGAATGATACATGGCTTAGATTAGCGGCCCAGGCGTTTCCCTAACTCATATACAAACTCCATGGACTTATAAGTTTCCATTTTATTTCGCACCGCTAGGCATCCATAGACAAAATAACATGACATCAACTAGATATAAGTGCAATGTCGAAAGTGTTCCCCATGAAATCATGGTTATACTAACTCCCAACTCGCAATTTGCAAACATATAAACTTCATAAGATAGGCACAATGATCAAATTTATTAGGTGCATGAAAGTAAATGTGCCATCAAGTTCGTTAGAGCTTTACTGACTAGTTTTCTCATGCCAAAATTCAATTTGGTATCCTGGGCTTTTTGGATGACAAGGAACAACAAGATATTCAGGAACCAGAGACCAAGCTTTCAAGGATGGAAAGCTATATACCTGGAGGAGCTGAAATTGCTTTCGTTTAGAATGGAGAAAAAACATAAACCTTGTTATGATAGCTGGCTAGCTTCTCAGTTGTAGTTCAAGTTTTAGTTTCTTCTTTTTTTCCCTTGTAAATATGTTTGTACAGTTTGCCTTATATTTATAAAAAATGTAGTGGGAGCCTTTCCCACAGTTTTACTTAAAAAACATGATGAATTAGTTGGAATAACAATAATGCTACTAGGTAGATATGGTGGACACAATTGGCAAACTTTGGGTAATGGTGGTTGGATGCACGAGTAGAGATCATACTTAGCACATGCAAAGGCTAGCAAAAGACTGGGAGCGACCAACTAAGAGAGCAATAATAACCATAATCATGCATAGCGACAAAACATTATCAATCAAAGCATAAAGTGATATTAAGTCAAAAACTAAATGATCATAGAGGCTTTAGTTGACTGGTTATAGTCATAACATGGTATAAACATGCGCCAAGTCAACCCAATAAAGCATCAAAGGAAAATATCACAATATTATGTATTTATGATAGAAACAACAGATGATTCTTTCAACGACACATTATGCACTCTCAGCCATTTGAGACAAGTCATGCTACACCAATAAATATTAAGTATATAACAAGAATAATATCCAACATGACATGCCAAAGTCTATGCCACAGTCTAGACAAGCTTCCTTTTGCATCACTATAGTCATGAAATATTTTACTCGTATCCAACACCAATCAACTTATTTGAAATAGCTCTCAGAGATGAAATACATTATGGACCAGAGAGATAATCATACATAAATAAAGAATACTAACGAGCTATGAACAAAATTCAAGTGAAAGAACAAGAGCTAAACGTAGTACAAGAAAACTAGAACACTCGCAGAACAATAACAGTGAAAACTAGAGCGTTCTATGCAATTAAAAAGGAGCGTGTATCTCTCCCACACAAGAATGCTAGGATCAACCATATTCTACAGAAAAAAAACAAAACTAAACTAAAAGAAAAAATAAATATGCTCCAAAAACAACACATAGTGTATGAAACAATAAAAATATAGCGTATAGAGAGATGACATGTTGCTTTGTTGATGAAGAGGGGATGCCTTGGGCATCCCCAAGCTTTTACGCTTGTACCACTTGAATATTTCTTGGGGTGCAGGGCATCCTCAAGCTTGAGCTTTTGTCCATTCTTCATCTCATCACATCATTCTTCTCTCCCTACACTTGAAAACTTTCTTCATACAATACTTCACACAATTCTCTATTAGCAGCATTAGTACAATCAAAATAAACAAATCCACTTGGGTTCATTACTAACATATATAAAAAATATATTAAAGAATTACCTACTGTAGTTTCAAAAATCTCTTTGATCAAAAGAAATCAAAAAGAAAGAGATTTAAGAGGAGAATGCAAATAGTGCACAAATCTGTCAAAACAGAATAGTAGGTAAAGATCGAAATTTTTGAAAATCCCCCGTTGCTTATTTAAAAAAGTGGTCAACTAACGAAAGTTAGATAATAACCTGGGGAATATGCATAAAAAATTACAGCTCAACATTCCTCTCTGGCTATGTTTACGAATTTTTATGGTAACAGAATAGAATCTGTTTTCAGGACAGCAACTTCCCCAAATCTTACTTTCTTCCTATTAGAGGCTATTCTTGGCACAAAAACGAAATAAAAATGATAAGGAGAGGGTATTGCAGAGGTAATAACTTCCAAGACTCAAAATAAAATAAAAATTATAGATATAAACCAATGGGTTGTCTCCCATAAGCGCTTTTCTTTAATGTCTTTCAGCTAGGCGCAGTAGTTTGAGAAGATGCTCACATAAGAAATATGAATTGAAGTAAAAGAGAGAATCAAGAAGAAAATATGAAACATATTTAATTCTAACCCACTTCTTATGCATAGAAATCTTGTATACAAATAAATTCACAAGGAACAAAGTGACAAGCATAGGAAGATAAAACAAGAATAACTTCAAATCTTTTAGCATATATAGAGATGCTTTAGTACTTGAAAACTTCTACAAACATATTTTCCTATCTCATAATAACTTTCAGTAGCATCATGAATAAACTCAACAATATAACTATCACATAAAAAATTCTTATCATGAGCCACATGCATAAAATTATTACTCCCCACATAAGCATAGTCATTCTTATTAATTGTAGTAGGAGCAAATGCAACAAAATAGCTATCATTATTATCCTCATCACCATAATCATCAAATATAGGAGGCATATTGTAATCATAATTAATTTTCTTATCAATAGTAGGTGGACTGAAAATAACATAATCATCATTGTAATCATCATATATTGGAGGCATAGTATCATCATAGCAAATTTCCTCCCCAAAAGATGGGGAACTAAAAAGATCATTTTCATAAAAATTAGCTTCTCCGAGCTTAGACTTTTCCATAACATTAGCAATAACGGTGTCCAAAGAATTCATACCAATAACATTACTATTAGCATTCAAGTAAAGTTCCATAGTTTTTTTAATTTTCTCTTCAAACACCTCATGTCCTAACTCTAGATAAATACCATAAAGCTCTCTAATTTTGTTGTTGTTTTCCATTAAGCCTAACTAGTGAAAATAAAACAAGAAACAAAAAGATGTAATTGCAGAATCTAAAGGAAATAACTTCAAGCACTTACCAGCAACTAAAAAAATTAGTGGCCAGAGGATGTGAGTACCTTTTACCTTACCCCCCGGCAACGACGTCAGAAAAGAGCTTGACATCTACGCATGCTTCTATTCTTGTAGACAGTGTTGGGCCTCCAAGTGCAGAGGTTTGTAGAACAGCAGAAAGTTTCCCTTAAGTGGATCACCCAAGGTTTATCGAACTTAGGGAGGTAGAGGTCAAAGATATCCCGCTTAAACAACCCTGCAATTACGATACAAGAGGTCTATTGTGTCCCCAACACACCCAATACACTTGTCAGATGTATAGATGCACTAGTTCGGCGAAGAGATAGTAAAATGCAAGTGATATGGATGAATTTGAGTGGTAATAACAATCTAAAATAAATATAGCATCAAGTAAACATGTAGTAAAACAATAAATAAACGATGATTCGATGTATCGAAACAAGGCCTAGGGATCATACTTTCACTAGTGGTCAGTCTCAACAATGATATCATAAAGGAATAAAAGTATAAGAACTTCACTATGCTACTCTTAAAGACTCTCCGCCTGCATAATGAACACCCCGCGCTACACTTTGAGCGTTCATAGGCGGTACTAACACACCACCATTTCATAGAGACATCCAACTCAAATCATAATTCATTGAACAAGTATTCTATGAAATATAGCCGAAGAGACCCACACGGTGCACACACTCTACCTTTACACATGTGGGACAAGGAGTCTCCGGAGATCAAATAAGTAAAGTTCACTTGAATAGCATAACGACATCTAGATTACAAAGCTCATGGTCACATAAAGATCACACCATGGAAGAGAGAGATAAACCACATAGCTATCGGTAGAGCCCTCAGACCCGGGGGAGAACTACTCACTCCTCATCATGTGAGTCAGCACCGGCGATGGAGATGGCGGTGGATTCAATGGAGATGGCTCCGGGGCAATTCCCCGTCCCGGCAGGGTGCCGGAATAGAGACTTCTATCCCCCGGATCTTGTCTGCGAGGGCGGCGGAGCTACGTAACTTTTCATGGGTAGAGGCTTGTATATTTAGGGTTTTTGCATCGAAGGCTTTATATAGGCGGAGGATTGAGGTCGGAGGGGTGCCTGGAGGGCCCACACCATGCCTTGGCGCAGGCCAGGGACAGGCCGCACCAAGGGCAGGTGTGGCCACCCTGTGGCCCCCTTCGTATCTTCTCTGGACTCCGTCTTCGCTCCGGGAAAAATAGGAACTTTGGTTTTTGTTTTGTCCAATTCCGAGAATATTTCCTGTACAACTTTTCTGAAATACAAAAACAGCAGAAAACAAGGAACTGGCATTGTGGCATCTTGTCAATAGGTTAGTTCCGGAAAATGCATAAAAGTGCCACAAAGTGTAAACAAAACATATAGCAATTGGTGTAAAACAAGCATGGAGCATCAAAATTATAGATGCGTTTGCAACGTATCAAGTACCGCCCCTTTTTCTTTTCCAAATAAAACGCAACACGAGAAACGCAATAACCGAAGCTTGGAAACTCCGATTGAGGTGAAACCAATTTTTCCAGAAAGAGGATGACAAGAGGTACCTCCACACAAGGTGAAAACATGGAAATGAGTGGAGGATTATTTTCCTATGAAACTAGAGGTGCAACCTCTCACTACGGTAAACCGGGAAAATCGTCCAACTCGAACACGCAACATGAGATGCATCCGGAATCCATTTGCGATGTGCTAGACCTTGTCATGAGAATGAACACAAGATCTAAAAAATATCATGGATAAGAACCAACAACAACAAAGAAACACGATGCAATGCATTCAAGGTTTGAGCTCTCTCCGACGATGCGACCAACTATCCTACCAAGCACAAACCTTGACCTTGCGCATTCCACTCGAGCCGGCAAGCTCCGTCTTCACTCTCTTCTTCATTGTACATGCCACCTACTTCATCCAACATACACGCCACCATCTTCATCTCTTCTACACTGTGTTCGTCCCTCTTCATCTTCTACATCGTCTTCATCTCTCTTCGACACCGTCTTCATCTGTCTTCTTCATTGTACTCGATCTTCTTCATCTTGCAACCTTGAGACCAACATATGGCTCAAGCATAGCCTATGGATACGACCTAAGAGATAATCTCAATACAACCATTAGTCCATAGGGATTGTCATCAATTACCAAAACCACACATGGGGGCTCCATGTCCTTTCAATTTCCCCCATTTTGGTAATTGATGACAATCTCTTTGAAAGGGTTTAAATACATTGGCAATTAAAGCCTAGTGGAGTATACTCTAAACATTCAACCATGCAAAGCGAAAAATGCAAGCCATGAGAGGAAAATGCTTAAGAACCAAATAAAAGCAATTCCCTTTAACCCTCTTAACTTCTCCCCCATTGGCATCAATTTCCGAAATGGGCGAAAGGTTTAGAAGGCCACTATAGTGAGAGGTGATGTCTACGCACGCTTCTATTCCTGTAGACAGTGTTGGGCCTCCAAGAGCAGAGGTTCGTAGAACAGCAGCAAGTTTCCCTTAAGTGAATCACCCAAGGTTTATCGAACTCAGGGAGGTGGAGGTCAAAGATATCCCTCTCAAGCAACCGTGCAATTAAGATACAAGAAGTCTCTTGTGTCCCCAACACACCTAATACACTTGTCAGATGTATAGGTGCACTTGTTCGGCGAAGAGATAGTGAAATACAAGTAATATGGATGATTATAAGTAGTAATTGCAATCTGAAATAAAAATGGCAGCAAGCGAACATGTAGCAGAACTTGTTGGAAACGGTGTTTCAATGCTTAGAAACAAGGCCTAGGGATCATACTTTCACTAGTGGACACTCTCAACAATGATCACATAATTGAATAAATAAATGCTGCTCTCAAACACTCTCTTGTTGGATAACAAACACCATTCATTGTATAGGGCTGCAAAAGCACACCTCAAGCCGGAGTAAAGAAGCTCCACAACATCATAAAGGAATCACACACGATGCGCACACTATCACCATCACACCGTGGAGAGTGACTCCGGAGTTCATATTAAAATAACCTCTAGAGTGCATAATAGACAAGAGTAACATCTACATATTCAACTAGATTACAAAGCTCATGATCACACAAAGATCACACCATGGGAGAGAGAGATGAACCACATAGCTGTGAGGCCCCGGACTTACCAGTCCAGGACTCCTGTTGTGCATACATGTTCACGATCCCAAGATCATTCCATCGTGAATACATAACCGAACTGATATCAGATTACATCATCCATTACAGTACCGAATTTAAATATTACGGAGTCTTACATCATAGGCCATCAAGGCCGTAGTTCACCAAACAGCAGCGGAAACAACTTCACTCCAAAAGCGGTGGAACCCAAGTCAGGCCTTTACCCTATAGGCGGCTGACTGGGAGAGCGTCCTAGTTCGCGTCTTCGGCGTCGTACTCCTCCTCGTCGAAGTACTCTTCTTCAAAGTCTAGTCAAGTAGATAACCAAGACAACAATGCCAGTGAGTACTTTTGAATGTACTCGCAAACCACCTTAGAGAGAAATAAAGGATATGCAACATGGCAGTAGCAAGGAACATGCACTAACTAAGGCGACAAGGAGCGAGAGGTGGTTCCTCTCGAGAGTTTGACATAGCCATATCTTTGTTGAAAACTTTTTGTAAACCTCTTTTATTTTACGGACTAATAGGTAAGGATAACCCCTTTCTTAATTTTTGGCCATCTCAAATGGCCATCATCTTTCCAACTTTCCACCGTACCTCGCAGGTACCTTTCTACCCGTCCCACTGGCGTCACTTTCCCAAAACAATATTCGAGAAAAACACTTTTATAAAACCAAAACTCCTTTTGATACTCAGCACTTCCTTTCCCACGTCCATTGCCGCGGACACGGCTATTCGAATAGATTTTTCACTCTGCAGAGGTTGTACACTTTTCCCACAAGATCCGAATACTCATCGTGTGGGCATCATCCCTGCATAATAACATATGCCACGACCAGTACCCGATCGTAGTTTTTCGCCTGCTCGCCTTAGCCTAAGACATGCCGAATGAGTTGTACCTCCCAACACTAGAGTCCGGAATGCCGTTTTCCCAGGAGTTGCAAAGTCCCCGACATACCCGACCCTCCGGAATGCCATCCAACCTCTTAGGCATCTTTCAATGGGAGCTCATAAGTTGTACCCCGCGTACCTAAACAGGCAAATGGGTTGCGTCCCTTCTCATGGGAAGAACCCCGGTCGAAGCATCCATGGTCGGACTGCCACTACGTTTGCAGGACTCAAACTAAGGCGAGACAAACTACTACGCTACGCCCCGTCCCACTAAAGGGTAATGTGGCTGTACTGGCTAGGTCCGGTGATGTACTCAGTCAATAAAAGGTTTTCGAAAACAATTTTTCTTCACTTCTCTTGCTCCAGGTAAGTCTTTTCTGTTCAAAAACATTTAATCAAAACCACTCTTGGGCAGGGCTACCCCATTCCAAGGTTTTCGAGAAACTCACTTTCAGGAAAACATTTTGGTAAACCATCTTTCCAGGGCTCCCGGCCTATAGTCCAAGTCTTCTTCGAAAAACGGCGACAAGGATGACAAGGTGATAAGCACCATATCACTAATAGAGAGGTGATTTGTAGGTACCAACAAGGGCTGCACCCTAAGGGTGGAATAATATAACTCCGGGTGGCACTAACCACCGATAAAATAAAATAAAAGACATGCACTTTAATAAAACCTGTAATAATGCATGAATAAGATATATATAGGATCATAGATGCATAAAGAGGTGGCTTGCCTTGCTCAGCAAAGTGTCCCTGGTTGTCCTCTCCAAATTCCCCAATGTCACCTTCTCCTTCGTCTCCGGCGGCGTTTGAATCTATCGTCGCAAAAATAAACAAACACACCACACAAATCAACCAACTATTTCCAGAATCATGCATACGAAAATTTGATAAAATCACAATATGTAGAGGTTGACAAATGTAAGCTAATGGAAGTGGTTTCACCCCTTTATGATTTTTAAAACAAAAGTTATAATTTTTGCAATTCCAGAATTGGTGTAGGAGCCATTTAATTGATCTAAATCTTTCTGGAAGTCACAAAAATGCATGCAGCATACCTACAGAAAGCTATTGACATGCACAACACACCTACACAAGAATCATATGCAAATAAAATTTCTACAGACCTAAACAATTCATCCAAGACAGAGACCAGAGCATATCAAAACCTAGAACAAAACTAACCAGAGCATATCTAGTAGAATTCAAGTAGACCTCTGGAAAGCTAGAAACAATTGTGAACTAACCACACCGGATTGGTATTTTTCTGATTTGTAAAAGAATTTACAAAAATAAAATAGTGATAAGGTGCCCTGTTTTAGTTATAAATTCATCAGGTTTAAAATATAACCTTAAAAATCATTTCCTTTGGTCAGGGAATACCCTAACACTATATCTACTGGTAGCATTTGGATTTGCTTCAAGAGCAAGTGTGGTTTTTGAATTAAAAATCAGAGAAGGGCTCTCTGGTCAAATATCAATTAATTTAGTGAGCAAGAACTAAGAAGCTTTTGTAAGTGGGACTAGTGCCAACAGGTAGGTATTAGCATGCACATTACTACCAAATTGATCTTATTCAAATAGGACCAGTACAAACATCACACAAATTAAAATGCCTAATCTGCAACTTTTTAGGGTTTAATTTGTTGACACACCTCTGTAATCCTAAACCATGTGCAAGCAACTCCTAGTGGTAGAGAAAACAGTATAGAGCAACCAGAAACTTGAATCTTTTAATTTGGTCAAACTATGGATTTTTAATGGATTAAAACCTGTGCAGGTAATTACTGGCTAGCAAAAAGGGAGAAAAAGGGAGAAAAGGTTTTGGGCCGGGGCTTGCTGGGCTCGGCTGGATTTGGCCCAGAAGCAGCGACGCAGCGCGGGAGAAGAAATTCGAACGGGGGGAGGAGTTGGCGGCCACGCTGGCGTGCGGGACCCGGCGGAGATCGCATGCACCCGTTGGATATGATCCAACGGTGCATGCACCGTCGTCTTCCGCTCGACGCGACGCCCGCACAGCTAACCCTAGCGGCGCTCAAGGAAGTGGCGAAGGACGGCGTGCTCACCTCGGGGCGCTGTCGTCGGCGAGGTGGGGCGCGTTGGGTGCGGCGGAGCACGGGCTACCGAGGGGTGGTGGCGGCGACGAAAACAGCACCGGCCGGAGCGGTTGACGTCGACGGCGCCGAATCTGCTGCTCTTCACGGCGGCGTCTACAGGGGTCCCTGGAAGAAACGTGGGCGCGCGTTAGACCAAAGAGGGAAGGGAGCATCCAGGGAGCTAGGAGAAGGGGAGGAATTGGCGGCATCCGCGTCGGCAACCTTCACCGCACGCCACGGAAGCACGGCGAGCTCGACGACGGGGAGGAGCAGAGCTCCTCTCCGCTCAAGGAGACGATGCGGGGGTGGTCTAGGGAGGCTGTGGCGAGGAAATGAGAGAAGGGAGGAGGCAGGGTGCTATTTAAAGGGAAGTGGCCGGTGCACCGTGCACCAGGTCCGTGCACCGACGGGAAGGAGAGGGCGGCGGCAGGGGGTTGGTTGAGCGGGGCGGTGCGGGGGCGAGTCTGCGAGGCGGTGCCACAGTTTGGAGGGACGCGCGCGTCTTGCAGCGGGATAGAGCGGAGGGACGCGACGGGGCGAGCGGCCTGCCAGGCGCTCGACGAAATGTCACGGCAACGGCGTCGGTGTGCAGCGATGGTGGGTCAAGGGCGGGGTCCGTGAGCAGGTCTCCGAGGCGCAGTAACGTCGTGCGCGTCCAGAAGATAGGATAGAAGCACCAGGGAAAGGAGGTGGGGTGGGCGACGTGGCCGTGGCATGGCAGGCGTGTTCCACGGCCATTGGGGGTCGCCGTCGCGGGTCAAGGAGAGGGAGGGTAGAGTGGCGTGCGTGCTGTTGCCTGGGAGGAAGGGAAACGTCTGGTGGTCGAGCAGGACAGCCAGATGCAGCCAAAGATGGAGGTGGGAGGGAGATTTCCTTGATCACATGCGGGTTCCCGAGGTGGTGTCCAAAGGAAAAGAAGGAGAGAGGGAGGTCGAGTGCAGGGCTAGGGAGGGAGCAGAATGGTGCTAGGGGAGCCTCTGGTCGGGTGTGTGTGTGATGGTGTGGAGAAGGAGTGAAAACCTTTATCATGGGAGAGCAAGAAAGAGGGAAGGGACATGGTCGGCATGACCATCTTCCCATTTTCCTATTTGTTTCGAAATTATAACAAACCACCAGTATGTGATCCAGAACAATTTCAGAGCATCAATATGGTGAGCCAAGTGATGCACCAATTTGGAGAATTTTCAGAGATGTGAAATGAGGAGGGAAGAGATAGATAGGGGAGAGAGAAATTTGCAAGAGATATGATCCAGGAAGACCATATGTGAGCATGCATGATCATATGGACAAGGGTGTGGGTGTGGAGAATGTGTGAAAAGAATGATCAAGGGAGAGAGAAGGATCATGGCCGGCATGGCCCTTCTCATTTACTTTTAATTTTGAAATTTTTGAAGTGATCACATAGAAATGATCCAAATCAACTCTAGGTACCCAATGTGATGAATTAATTATCCTTTTCCTAGGAAAGGTTTCAGATTTGAAAATTTAGGAAAGAGGAAGAAAGTATGGAGGAGGGGGAAATTTGAGAGGGACATGATCAAAGAGGATCACATGTGAGCATGATCACATTCTCAAGGCTTAGGGGAAATTTTAATTGCTCAACTAAAAGGAAAGAGATTCACAAAATTTAAAAGGGTGGCTAGGTTTTAATAATCCACACACACAAAACAAACATTTCACAAGCAACAACACACAATTGCTACAATGCAAGAGCATGATGAACTATATGCATGCAATTTTTGAAAAACATAAAAAGTTTTTGTTGGCCCAAAATTTTGCATTTCAGAGATTAAACCAATGCACAAAAAGTTGGGTTGTTACAATAGCTACCGGTAGAGCCCTCAGCCTCGGGGGAGAACTACTCCCTCCTCATCATGGGAGACAGCAACAGCGATGAAGATGGCGATGGAGTCGATGGAGATGGCTCCGGGGGCAATTCCCCATCCCGGCAGGGTGCCGAAACAGAGACTTTTGTCCCCCGAATTAGGGTTTTTGGTGGCGGCGGAGCTACGGAACTCTTCTGGAGAAATCGTCGATCTCCCTTAGGGTTTTCAGGGCAGGAGCTTAATATAGGCGAAAGTGCGGAGCGAGGGGGTGCCCGAGGGGCCCACCCCATAGGGCGGCACCGTCCCCTCCTGGCCGCCCCAGTGGATGGGGAGGAGGCCGTGGGCCTCCTCTGGCATGGCCCTTCTGGCTCCGTGGGTCTTCTGGCGAAATAGAATTTCTGCAATTTTTCTGGATTTTTCCGAGCACTTTGGTTTTTGGGCCTTTTCTGCAATAAACAGACATAATAAACAGAAAATGGCACTGTGGCATCTTGTTAATAGGTTAGTCCAATAAATGCCATAATATGATATAAAGTGCATATAAAACATGTAGCTATTGGCATAAAACTAGCATGGAACATAAGAAATTATAGATACGTTGGAGACGTATCAAGATGTCCACCATAAGGTGTGCATTTCTAATAATTTTTAGTGGAATCAAATGCACGTATTCAATGACGAATACCCAGAGAGAATCAAACTAAGGATCAAAGATTGCAAAAGAATAAGAAGGTGAAGAAGCTTCAACAAATGAAGCAAGCAATCAATTGAACCATCGAACCAAATGAAAGATAGTATGATAAGATCAAGAAGAATGCTCTAACCAATATGCGGGAGCTCTCCAAGATTTGTGCACAAGATAAACAATTTGTATTGTAGAATAAAATGCACAAACATGGAATCATCACTCCCACAAGATCACTCAAGGCAAAAGATACCAAGTGAAATAACAATGTATGATAGTCACAAATGAGTATTTTAAATAACATGAGGAAGCTCCCCAAGGTACATGCACATGTTATAATGTTGATTTGAATACAATGTGCACAACATGAAATCCTCACTCCCTCATTGCCATTTAAAGTAAAAACATTTGCAAGAGATCATAGAAGAGATTAAGCATCACCTGGAATATAACAAATGGTTGAGCATCAAGCAAGAGACAACATAAGATAATGCTCGACCAAATGGATGTGTGGGAGGCATGACAAAGCATATTATTAGACTAATACAAGGATGAGCATTGAGAATCACCATAGTCTTCAATGAATGAGATTCCTAAGCATAGCCATACAACACACAAGATTCACTTAATATATCAAATGAGAACCAAAAAGAAACACAAGCTTAATAAGAAGCAAATAAAATCAAAGCATGTGCCAGAACCAAATATGAGTGCGTGAAGATGCAAATAGGATAAAATGAGCACTCATAACCAAATTCTTTGCGGAGCCATCAAAGAAGTAGACATGAGTACAAATAATGGACTCCGACAAAGAGGGATATCAAAAGGATATGTATCATCTCTCATGTATATAAGTTTCTCTAAGTGGACAACATCACGAAGATATTTATCCACAAAGAAACATGCACACACAAGATAGATACAAAATAATTAGAGCAAGATATCTGATACGTCTCAAAAGTATCTATAATTTCTTATATTCCATGCTACTGTATTGATGATACTCACATGTTTTATACACACTTTATGTCATATTTATGCATTTTCCGGCACTAACCTATTGACAAGATGCCGAAGAGCCAGTTGCTGTTTTCTGCTGTTTTTGGTTTCAGAAATCCTACAAAGGAAATATTCTTGGAATTGGACGAAATCAACGCCCAGGGTCGTATTTTTCCACAAAGCTTCCAGAAGACCGAGGGGGATACGAAGTGGGGCGACGAGTCGCCGCCACACTTGGGCCGCGCGGCCTAGGGGGGGCGCCGCCCTAGCGTGTGGGGCCCCTGTCAGCCCTCCGACTCTGCCCTTCCGCCTATAAAAAGCCTTCGTCGAGAAAACCCCAGTACCGAGAGCCACGATACAGAAAACCTTCCAGAGACGCCGCCGCCGCCAATCCCATCTCGGGGGATTCAGGAGATTGCCTCCGGCACCCTACCGGAGAGGGGAATCATCTCCCGGAGGACTCTTCATCGCCATGATCGCCTCCGGATTGATGTGTGAGTAGTTCACCCCTGGACTATGGGTCCATAGCAGTAGCTAGATGGTTGTCTTCTCCTCATGTGCTATCATTGTTCGATCTTGTGAGCTGCCTATCATGATCAAGATCATCTATTTGTAATGCTACATGTTGTGTTTGTTGGGATCCGATGAATATGGAATACTATATTATGTTGATTATCAATCTATCATATATGTGTTGTTATGATCTTGCATGCTCTCCGTTGCTAGTAGAGGCTCTGGCCAAGTTGATACTTGTAACTCCAAGAGGGAGTATTTATGCTCGATAGTGGGTTCATGCCTCCATTTAATCTGGGATAGTGATAGAAAGTTCTAAGGTTGTGGATGTGTTGTTGCCACTAGGGATAAAACATCAATGCTTTGTCTAAGGATATTTGTGTTGATTACATTACGCACCATACTTAATGCAATTGTCTGTTGTTTGCAACTTAATACTGGAAGGGGTGCGGATGCTAACCTGAAGGTGGACTTTTTAGGCATAGATGCATGCTGGATAGCGGTCTATGTACTTTGTCGTAATGCCCTGATTGAATTTCACACTACTCATCATAATATGTATGTGCATTGTTATGCCCTCTTTATTTGTCAATTGCCCAACTGCAATTTGTTCACCCAACATGCTATTTCTTATTGGAGAGACACCACTAGTGAACTGTGGACCCCGGTCCATTCTTTTACATCAAATACAATCTACTGCAATACTTGTTCTTACTGTTCTTCGCAAACATCATTTTCCACACCATACATCTAATCCTTTGTTACAGCAAGCCGGTGAGATTGACAACTGATACGCGTACAGCACGCGTCCGTTGGGAACCCCAAGAGGAAGGTGTGATGCGTATAGCAGCAAGTTTTCCCTCAGTAAGAAACCAAGGTTTATCGAACCAGTAGGAGCCAAGAAGCACGTTGAAGGTTGATGGCGGCGGAGTGTAGTGCGGCGCAACACCAGGGATTCCGGCGCCAACGTGGAACCTGCACAACACAACCAAATTACTTTGCCCCAATGTGACAATGAGGTTGTCTATCTCACCGGCTTGCTGTAACAAAGGATTATATGTATAGTGTGGATGATGATTGTTTGCAGAGAACAGTAGAGCTAGTATTGCAGTAGATTGTATTCGATGTAAAAGAATGGACCGGGGTCCACAGTTTACTAGTGGTGTCTCTCCCATAAGATAAATAGCATGTTGGGTGAACAAATTACAGTTGGGCAATTGACAAATAAAGAGGGCATGACCATGCACATACATGTTATGATGAGTATTGTGAGATTTAATTGGGCATTACGACAAAGTACATAGACCGCTATCCAGCATGCATCTATGCCTAAAAAGTCCACCTTCAGGTTATCATCCGAACCCCCTCCAGTATTAAGTTGCAAACAACAGACAATTGCATTAAGTATGGTGCGTATTGTAATCAACAAATACATCCTTAGACATAGCATTGATGTTTTATTCCTAGTGGCAACAGCACATCCACAACCTTAGAACTTTCTGTCACATCGTCCTGCATTTAATGGAGGCATGAACCCACTATCGAGCATAAATACTCCCTCTTGGAGTTACAAGTAATGACTTGGCCAGAGCCTCTACTAATAACGGAGAGCATGCAAGATCATAAACAACACATAGATAATAGATTGATAATCAACATAGCATAGTATTACATATTCATCGGATCCCAACAAACGCAACATGTAGCATTACAAATAGATGATCTTGATCATGTTAGGCAGCTCACAAGATCTAACAATGATAGCACAATTAGGACAAGACGACCATCTAGCTACTGCTATGGACCCATAGTCTAGGGGTGAACTACTCACACATCACTACGGAGGCGACCATGGCGGTGAAGAGTCCTCCGGGAGATGATTCCCCTCTCCGGCAGGGTGCTGGAGGCGATCTCCTGAATCCCCCGAGATGGGATTGGCGACGGCGGCGTCTCTGGAAGGTTTTCCATATCGTGGCTCTCGGTACTGGAACTATTATCGACGAAGGCTTAAGTAGGCGGAAGGGTAGGTCAGGGGGCGCCACGAGGGCCCCACACGCCAGGACCGCGCGGCCAAGGCCTGGGCGGCGCCGCCCGGTTGTGTGGGCGCCTAGTCGCCCCACTTCGTTTCCCTTTCGGACTTCTGGAAGCTTCATGGAAAAATAAGATCATGGGCGTTGATTTCGTCCAATTCCGAGAATATTTCCTTACTAGGATTTCTGAAACCAAAAACAGCAGAAAACAGCAACTGGCTCTTTGGCATCTCGTTAATAGGTTAGTGCCGGAAAATGCATAAATATGACATAAAGTATGTATAAAACATGTGAGTATCATCATAAAAGTAGCATGGAACATAAGAAAGTATCGATATGTTGGAGACGTATCAGCATCCCCAAGCTTAGTTCCTACTCGTCCCGAGTAGGTAAACGATAACAAAGATAATTTCTGAAGTGACATGCCATCATAATCTTGATCAATACTATTGTAAGCATATGTAATGAATGCAGCGATTCAAAGCAATGGTAAATACAATGAGTAAACAATTGAATCATATAGCAAAGACTTTTCATGAATAGTACTTTCAAGACAAGCATCAATAAGTCTTGCATAAGAGTTAACTCATAAAGCAATAAATTCATAGTAAAGGCATTGAAGCAACACAAAGGAAGATTAAGTTTCAGCGGTTGCTTTCAACTTGTAACATGTATATCTCATGGATATTGTCAACATAAAGTAATATAATAAGTGCAATATGCAAGTATGTAAGAATCAATGCACAGTTAACACAAGTGTTTGCTTCTTGAGATAGAAGGAAGTAGGTAAACTGACTCAACATAAAAGTAGAAGAAAGGCCCTTCGCAGAGGGAAGCATTGATTGCTATATTTGTGCTAGAGCTTTTATTTTGAAAACAAGAAGCAATTTTGTCAACGGTAGTAATAAAGCATATGCATTATGTAAATTATATCCTACAAGTTGCAAGCCTCATGCATAGTATACCAATAGTGCCCGCACCTTGTCCTAATTAGCTCGGACTACCTGGATTATCATCGCAATACATATGTTTTAACCAAGTATCACAATGGGGTACCTCTATGCCGCCTGTACAAAGGTCTAAGGAGAAAGCACACATTGGATTTCTCGCTTTTGATTATTCTCAACTTAGACATCCATACCGGGACAACATAGACAACAGATAATGGACTCCTCTTTAATGCATAAGCATTTAGCAACAAATGATATTCTCATATGAGATTGAGGATAGTTGTCCAAAACTGAAACTTCCACCATGGATCATGGCTTTAGTTAGCGGCCCAATGTTCTTCTCTAACAATATGCATACTCAAACCATTCAACTCATGGTAAATCGCCCTTACTTCAGACAAGACGAACATGCATAGCAACTCACATGATATTCAACAAAGTGTTGATGGCGTCCCCAGGAACATGGTTATCGCTCAACAAGCAACTTATAAGAGATAAGATGCATAAGTACATATTCAATACCACAATAGTTTTTAGGCTATTTGTCCTATGAGCTATATATTGCAAAGGCGAAGAATGGAAATTTAAAGGTAGCACTCAAGCAATTTACTTTGGAATGGCGGAGAAATACCATGTAGTAGGTAGGTATGGTGGACACAAATGGCATAGTGTTTGGCTCAAGGATTTTGGATGCACGAGAAGTATTCCCTCTCAATACAAGGTTTAGGCTAGCAAGGTTGTTTAAAGCAAACACAAGTATGAACCGGTACATCAAAACTCACATAAAAGACATATTGTAAGCATTATAAGACTCTACACCGTCTTCCTTGTTGTTCGACCCTTACTAGAAAATATCTAGACCTTAGAGAGACCAATCATGCAAACCAAATTTTAGCAAGCTCTATGTATTTCTTCACTAATAGGTGCAAAGTATATGATGCAAGAGCTTAAACATGAGCACAACAATTGCCAAGTATCACATTATTCAAGATATTATACCAATTACCACATGTAGCATTTCCCGTTTCCAACCATATAACAATTTAACGAAGCAGTTCAGCCTTCGCCATGAACATTATGAGTAAAGCCTAAGGACATATTTGTCCATATGCAACAGTGGAGCGTGTCTCTCTCCCACACAATGAATGCTAGGATCCAACTTTATTCAAACAAAACAAAAATAAAATCATACAGACGCTCCAAGTAAAGCACATAAGATGTGATGGAATAAAAATATAGTTTCATTAGAGGAACCTGATAATGTTGTCGATGAAGAAGGGGATGCCTTGGGCATCCCCAAGCTTAGATGCTTGAGTCTTCTTGAAATATGCAGGGATGAACCACCAGGGCATCCCCAAGCTTAGAGCTTTCACTCTCCTTGATCATATTGTATCATCCTCCTCTCTTGATCCTTGAAAACTTCCTCCACACCAAACTCAAAACAACTCATTAGAGGGTTAGTGAATAATCAAAATTCACATGTTCAGAGGTGACATAATCATTCTTAACACTTTTGGACATTGCACAAAGCTACTGAAAGTTAATGGAATAAAGAAATCCATCAAACATAGCAAAATAGGCAATGCGAAATAAAAGGCAGAATCTGTCAAAACAGAACAGTCCGTAAAGATGAATTTTTAGGTGCACCATACTAGCTCAGATGAAAATGCTCAAATTGAATGAAAGTTGCGTACATATCTGAGGATCACTCACGTAAATTGGCAGAATTTTCTGAGTTACCTACAGAAACTACTGCTCAAATTCGTGACAGCAAGAAATCTATTTCTGCGCAGCAATCCAAATCTAGTATGAACCTTACTATCAAAGACTTTACTTGGCACAACAATGCAACAAAATTAAGATAAGAATAGGTTGCTACAGTAGTAACAACTTCCAATACTCAAATATAAAACAAAAGTGCCGTAATAAAATCATGGGTTGTCTCCCATAAGCACTTTTCTTTAACGCCTTTCAGCTAGGCGCAGAAAGTGTGTATCAAGTGTTATCAAGAGATGAAGCATCTACGGCGGGGCTTGGAGTTTTCTCAACCATACATTGTATTTTGTATATGTAAGTTTCAGAGGCTCCCTTTTCATTACTCTTAGGCTTGCTACTCTCATCAAACAAATTTTCAGGAACAATCCAATCAAAATTCTTTTCTAGTGCCTCGCACATTCCCAAGAGCTTGCAAGGTATTGATGTTTTAATATCCCCCTCATAATAAACTTTATTAGTGTACTTTTGTCTATCTATGTCCATCTTTTCAAGTGTTCTTTTAAAATCGGTGAACATACCAAGCCTCTTATGCTTAATAAAAACTTTTCTAGCTTCTTTAGCTATATCCTCAAATTCTCGCACCAGGACTTTTAAAACAAAATCTCTCTTTTTTCCCCTCTCCATGTCAGAAAGTGTAAGAAACCTGTGTTGTATCATGGGGTTGAGACTAATAAATCTAGTTTCTATCAAGTGTACTAAACAGGCAGAAGCACTTTCATAAGTAGGGGCAGCTTTTAATAATGGTATATCTTCGAAATCTTCATCCATGCTAACATGGGTGAAAAATGCTTCTATATTATCTCTTCCAATTATAGACCCTTGTCCTACATATATATCTTTTAGAGTGAACTTAGGAGGAATCATGATGAAATAAGTAAAAGTAAATAAATTAAATGCAAGTAACTAATTTTTTTGTGTTTTTAATATGGAGATCAAGACAGCAAATAAAGTAAAACTAGCAACTAATTTTTTTGTGTTTTGTTTTAGTGCAGCAAACAAAGAAGTAAATAAAAGTAAAGCAAGAAAAAAACAAAGTAAAGAGATTGGAGGTAAAGACTCCCCTTGCAGCGTGTCTTGATCTCCCCGGCAACGGCGCCAGAAAAAGAGCTTGATACGCGTACAGCACGCATCCGTTGGGAACCCCAAGAGGAAGGTGTGATGCGTATAGCAGCAAGTTTTCCCTCAGTAAGAAACCAAGGTTTATCGAACCAGTAGGAGCCAAGAAGCAGGTTGAAGGTTGATGGCGGCGGAGTGTAGTGCGGCGCAACACCAGGGATTCCGGCGCCAACGTGGAACCTGCACAACACAACCAAATTACTTTGCCCCAACGTGACAGTGAGGTTGTCAATCTCACCGGCTTGCTGTAACAAAGGGTTAGATGTATAGTATGGATGATGATTGTTTGCAGAGAACAGTAGAGCTAGTATTGCCGTAGATTGTATTCGATGTAAAAGAATGGACCGGGGTCCATAGTTCACTAGTGGTGTCTCTCCCATAAGATAAATAGCATGTTGGGTGAACAAATTACAGTTGGGCAATTGACAAATAAAGAGGGCATGACCATGCACATACATGTTATGATGAGTATTGTGAGATTTAATTGGGAATTACGACAAAGTACATAGACCGCTATCCAGCATGCATCTATGCCTAAAAAGTCCACCTTCAGGTTATCATCCGAACCCCCTCCAGTATTAAGTTGCAAACAACAGACAATTGCATTAAGTATGGTGCATAATGTAATCAACAAATACATCCTTAGACATAGCATTGATGTTTTATCCCTAGTGGCAACATCACATCCACAACCTTAGAACTTTCTGTCACTGTCCCAGATTTAATGGAGGCATGAACCCACTATCGAGCATAAATACTCCCTCTTGGAGTTACAAGTAATGACTTGGCCAGAGCCTCTACTAATAACAGAGAGCATGCAAGATCATAAACAACACATAGATAATAGATTGATAATCAACATAGGATCCCAACAAACGCAACATGTAGCATTACAAATAGATGATCTTGATCATGTTAGGCAGCTCACAAGATCTAACAATGATAGCACAATTAGGAGAAGACGACCATCTAGCTACTGCTATGGACCCATAGTAGAGGGGTGAACTACTCACACATCACTCCGGAGGCGACCATGGCGGTGAAGAGTCCTCCGGGAGATGATTCCCCTCTCCGGCAGGGTGCCGGAGGCGATCTCCTGAATCCCCCGAGATGGGATTGGCGGCGGCGTCTCTAGAAGGTTTTCCGTATCGTGGCTCTCGGTACTGGAACTATTATCGACGAAGGCTTAAGTAGGCGGAAGGGTAGGTCAGGGGGCGCCACGAGGGCCCCACACGCCAGGGCCGCGCGGCCAAGGCCTGGGCCGCGCCGCCCTATTGTGTGGGCACCTAGTCGCCCCACTTTGTTTCCCTTTCGGATTTCTGGAAGCTTCGTGGAAAAATAAGATCCTGGGCATTGATTTCGTCCAATTCCGAGAATATTTCCTTACTAGGATTTCTGAAACCAAAAACAGCAGTAAAAACAAAGAATCGGCTCTTCGGCATCTCGTTAATAGGTTAGTGCCGAAAAATGCATAAATATGACATAAAGTATGTATAAAACATGTGAGTATCATCATAAAAGTAGCATGGAACATAAGAAATTATCGATACGTTGGAGACGTATCAACAATCTCACTGTTACGTTGGGGCAAAGTACTTTGATTGTGTTGTGGAGGTTCCACGTTGGTGCCGGAATCCCTGGTGTTGCGCCGCACTACACTCCGCCACCATCAACCTTCACGTGCTTCTTGACTCCTACTGGTTCGATAACCTTGGTTTCTTACTGAGGGAAAACTTGCTGCTATACGCATCACACCTTCCTCTTGGGGTTCTGATGCGGGCTAAGCCCGTGTGGGTTGCCCGATCTCACGAATTGACCCGGGTGAGTGTGATTGCGGAGGGGGATTCGCGGGGAAGTGGATGAACGCGAAGAACACGATACAAACACACGCACACACACAAATCTGTTATCCTCGTTGGCCCGATACACCAACTCGATAGAGGTTGCGAGAAAAGACCTTCCGGTAGAAGTCCCGCAAAGAGATCGACAAATCGAAACACGCGAGATCTAGAAGGGTGAAAAGACCGGAAGGTTGATAGAAGTGCAAGCAAAAGACCAAACGGTAGAAGTGCAAGCAAAAGATCAACAAACGGTAGAAGTCACCAAAGAGATCTTCACGAGTCGATAAGGAGCCCGGGTGATACAATAGGAGTTAACCTAAGGTGGGGGTTACCCAAATCCACAAAGGGATAGTAGTAGCATAAGCCAATTCATCTAAACATCATCTCTCCCTCATGAAGGTGGGGGGTGGAGGTCTATTTATAGGGAACCACTAAGGAGGGGTATTTTGGGGAAACAAAGATACAAGCACAGCCATACATGTGGCAACCTAGGGTTCAGATTGTAAGTGGTCACGACCTCGGCGGCAGTGCCGGCGTGGGGAGGGCGGCAGTGCCGGCCCAGGCGGCAGTGCCGGCCTGTGTAGGGCGGCAGTGCCGGCCCTGGAGCTTCTAGCTCCTCTTCCTCCTTCTCTTCCAAGCTTCCGTGACATCGGCCTTGCGTCCTCGGGTCTCCGTGGCGTCTTCTCTTCCCTCCGTACTTGTCGTCGAGTTCCTATCATCAAGATGTGACGGAGTATGAAGTAGTATATCGTTCCAAGTAGGCGATTCGAGGCACACGTAAAGGAGAAGATTCACCTTAGTGTGCCGTCTTGTCGATGAAGCATATGATGTGGCGAAGACCGAAGGTCGGGCTACATCATCTCCCCCCATTTGAAAAAGAGTCGTCCTCGACGATAAATCTTCATGAATGTGTAGAGGAGGTAGATGACACCAACGCTTGAATGTCGCTTCACTTGTCAAGGGCCCTATCAATAGCACAAGAAAAGCCAAACAACACTCAAAGCATAGCCAATGTTCCACGGGTTTAGCAAGAGAGCGCAAGTAGAAGGAGGTCACCTTTGCATAATGTCGGTGTGCTCTCATCGATAGATCTTGGGTCGTCGAAGTATGTGGGCGGAGCCACTCATTGACGCTCATCCACAAGTCACATGTACCTTCACACAACAAAGACCAAGCAAAGTATGTTTGTGTGTGATATTGGAGCACATCATCGATGACATGTCCTTTCATGTTCACAACACCGTTAGCACAACACAAATTTATCAAGAATAATGCATGTGCAAGGTCAATGTGTAAGAACTCCGTATGAACATCTTCCAAATGCGGGAACACAAAAACTCCAAGATGTGAGACGACTATGATGTCCATCTCATGTAGAAACTCATGTGCATTGTTGCACTCAAGGCATCGGAAAGAGAAATTGTTCAACATCCTTGACGCAACAAGAGGAGAATTTGGCCAAAACACATAAGTGGAAGTGTCCAAAATAGCATCAACATGTGTGCACACAAACCATTGGAAAGAGAAATTGGTCCTCATATTTGGTGCAACACACAACATATCATCCAAAAAGTTCATCAAGAAAACATTTGCACAACCGTGCGTGCCAACAAACCAAATGAAAGAGAAATTGGTCAACTTGTTTGAGGCAACACCAACGGTAAGAATCACATCATCATGCTTGCAAAAGAGCCATGAGAAAGAGAAATTGTTCGGCATGTTCAATGCAAAGCATGGGAAAGGTATTAGAGCCGGGTTCGATCTTGAACTTACTTGTATTATGCTCTCTAGAGCTCTCTTTGTCAACTCGTGCTCAATCGAGGTTGACATTGGCATTCTTGTACCTACACACACAATAGGCAAACCAAAGAACGTGTGTGCATGGTATATGAACACATCATCCATCATGATGGTCCATCTCTTTTGCACATCACCATTAGCGTTAAGCAAAGCATCATAATAGATATGGTGAATATGCGGAGTAAACGTGGGAGCATGCTCAACATGGATATATGCAAATTCTCCAAAATTTGAGAGAGCTATGGGGGCAATCTCATTTACAAGCATATTAACATTATGGCAAACCAAGCATTGGAAAGAGCAAGTGTTCAACATTTTGGTTGCATTAATGGAAGAGTATTGCAAGCATAAAGCACAAAACATGTTCAACATTTTATCATTGTTGTCGACAAACTTAGGGAAAGAGCAATTGTTCATCAAGGTTGTCACAACACAAGCATTAGCATCATCATTTTCATTGCAAGCAATACATGGGAAAGAGCAATTGTTCAACATATTGCAAGCAATAGGAGAGAAAGTGAAACTCTCATAGCATGGCATGGACATATTATCATAAGCAACTACTTTCACATGATCAACAATGGTGGTATCACAAGTATCACAAGGGAAAGTGAAAGAAGCATATGACATGGCAATAGGATCATTTTCATCATTGCAAGCAACACATGGGAAAGAGAAATTGTTCGACAAGTTGCATGCAATTGGAGATATATTGAAACATTCATCGCATGGCATGATCATATTTTCACAAGCAAGTAAGTCCACATGATCAACAATGTTATCAAGCAAAGCATCACATGGAGGAATGAACGAAGCATATGAAATAGCAATTGTATCATCATCATCATGCATGAATTCACAAATCATCATGTCCACTAGTGGGATCATGGCATCATCAACACCCATATAGGTACCTTTGTAGTCCGACTCATTTGAGGTAGGTGTTGTGGAAGTGGTAGGCTCCATGTGGCCTCCATGTTCATCTTCAATCAAGCATGGTGTGATAGCATCATCTTCATGCACCATGTACATCTTCTCCATGATCGGGAACTCGTCATCCATGGGACCTAATGAGACACAAGGAAACACACTAGAGGTAGAGGGTAAGTTGTTAGAATTCGAAATGGCCTCACATGACCTATCAACTACCACTCTCATCTCACTCGGTGTATCACTCATATCCTCAATGTGGAGGCACTCAAGCTCATGTATAGTGGATTCACTCATCTCACATATAGTGGAGTCGCTCATCTCACATATTGTGGAGTCGCTCATCTCACATATAGTGGAGTCGCTCATCTCACATATAGTGGAGTCGCTCATCTCACGTATAGTGGAGTCCCTCATCTCCATGGCAACGGCGTCGTCGATGTCCGAGCAACCTAGCAAAGAGGAAGACAACACAAGAGGAGTAGAGGTTAATGTGTTAGAAATCAAAGCGTCCTCACTCAACTCATGTGGTGTGTCACTCTTGCTCTCAAGGTGTTTGAAGTAGGATTTGCACTCGGCTTTGTCTTGGGAGGACATCTTGGCTTCAAGAGCTTCTAGCTCGGCAAAGTAGGCTCTCATCTCGGCCTTTTCTTGTGGGGTCATAGTGGATAGCTCTCACTAGGAAGGGTGTATATGTATGTGGTGGAAGGAAAACTACCAAAAGGTCAAAGCTAGCAAACCAAAATCGAGAAAATGGTTCAAGTTAGAGAATAACCGATATGTACTCACACACACACACAAAGCACACGCAAAAGGCTAAGAACTCTATATGGTGGTAGGTGAGGAAGTGGATAGCAAACGAAAAGAACCAAAGAAAATGTCTATTGTCAAATGTGGGTAAGATCCAAAGTCAAATGTCAAAAGCGGTGATCTATGTCAAGGAAACACGGAAACACACACAAGGAAGAACAATGGGGTTAGCGCGACCAAGGAAGTGAGCAAGTAACAAAGATGGTCCTAACGAAGACTATTAGCTCGGTGTCGCGCCAACACAAGAGAGACCGTAGCTTGGTTGCATATGAGAGAAGCAACTAGATTTGCACAAATGCCACTCTTCTCTTTTCTCTCTTAGTGCTCACAAGCTTTGCACTCCTTTGTATCGGTGGATATACACTCTTTTTGTATTTCTTTTTCTTTTTCTCCCTTTTTTTTCACTTTTTTTTTCTATGCTTAGAAGCTTTATTTTTCTCTATGTCACACTTTTTCTTCTTTTGTGTATCTTTCTCACTGAGCTTGCTTCGGAGCTTTGCTCAACACAACGCACACACACCCTCTCACGGTCGTGACACTTGTGCAATGCTTCGCAACACTCGGAAAGCCACTCTCAATGGGATAGGTACACAAAGAAAGAAACGGGGCTACAAGGGGAGGCAAGTTATACCTATTGATGTTAGGCGGTGTCAAGCACACGAACTTGCGATGGCGAAGTGGTGGTGTCGATGACGATGGCGAAGTTGCGCCTGAATCCGGGGTGCCAACGGTGTCGTCGCGGTGTTGATGTCGGCGCGGAAGCGGAATAGACAACCGATGCACTCCAAATCGGAAACCGAGCAAAATATGTCAATGCCCGAAAAGTTAGGTCAAAACGAGCGGTCAAAAGTTGGGCTCCAAAAATCGTCAAAAATTAGAGGTGGGCTACGTAGAGTATTTGAGGATTGATGTTAAAATTTGGAGTCAAACGGGCGCCGGAAAGTTGTCAAGATTTGGGGCAAAATTAGGTGTCCAAAGTGGATGAAACTGGAATCAGCAACATCAGCGGCACTGCCGGACTGTGCTGGCCGGCACTGCCGGGGTGACTCGGCCGGCACTGCCGGGGTCGGACTAGCGGCACTGCCGGTCGTGGTTTTCTGCGTGAATGGAAATAGGGAGCTTGAGCGATTGCTTGCGTGTGAGGAGGAGCAAGATGATGCAGAGCGCTGTAAGGGAAAAACAAGAGGAGCTGCTTGGTGATTGGTGGCCTAGCGGATGCTGCAGCTTGCGTGCGCTGTGGAGAAGCTCGAGTGGAGCGAGGCGCGCGCAGTGCTGAGGCTGGTTGGGCCGGCGTCCAGCGGAGGTGCGGCCTGGAGTGGGGCTCGGCCAGGGGCAGGGCAGGCCACGGGTCTTGGCGCGAGCGACTTGTAGCGGAGATCGAGCGGGAGCAGAGGCGCGGGCGTGCATGATGCGCGGGCGACTGGCGGCGGCCTGGCTGGGCCTGGTGCGGGCGGCGGCCTGGCTGGGCCTGGTGGAGGCGGCGCGCGGTGGCTTGGGCGTGGCCTGGGCGAAGGCGTGCGGCCAGGGGAGCCAGGGGCGGCGGCGGCTGGTGGTGGTCAAGGAATCGAGCGGAAGCTGGGCGTGGGGCACGCAGCGCGGGGCGGATCGAGGCGGGGGCGAGTGGGTGGAGCTGCTGGTTGAGGAAGATGGAGGCCAGCGCCGGCACTGCCGGTATGAACGGGCCGGCACTGCCGGTGAGCACGAACACGATGAACAGCTCGCGAACGCAGCGGAAATATGGAGAGAAAATCGTCGATTCGCGGAGAAATACTTGGAATTTGATGGCGAAATTTGGAGGAGATGTAGATCAACACAAGAGACAACAGATCTGTGGACCAAAACCACAAAAAACTCAACAAATCCAGAGATCCAAATTCGAGCTATTTTTTGGGGAAAAAAATTTGGGCAAATTTTTGGGCGAAATTGGTGGAATCGGAGGGTCAAATCCGTGGCAACCTTTGCTCAGATACCATATGATGCGGGCTAAGCCCGTGTGGGTTGCCCGATCTCACGAATTGACCCGGGTGAGTGTGATTGCGGAGGGGGATTCGCGGGGAAGTGGATGAACGCGAAGAACACGATACAAACACACGCACACACACAAATCGGTTATCCTCGTTGGCCCGATACACCAACTCGATAGAGGTTGCGAGAAAAGACCTTCCGGTAGAAGTCCCGCAAAGAGATCGACAAATCGAAACACGCGAGATCTAGAAGGGTGAAAAGACCGGAAGGTTGATAGAAGTGCAAGCAAAAGACCAAACGGTAGAAGTGCAAGCAAAAGATCAACAAACGGTAGAAGTCACCAAAGAGATCTTCACGAGTCGATAAGGAGCCCGGGTGATACAATAGGAGTTAACCTAAGGTGGGGGTTACCCAAATCCACAAAGGGATAGTAGTGGCATAAGCCAATTCATCTAAACATCATCTCTCCCTCATGAAGGTGGGGGTGGAGGTCTATTTATAGGGAACCACTAAGGAGGGGTATTTTGGGGAAACAAAGATACAAGCACAGCCATACATGTGGCAACCTAGGGTTCAGATTGTAAGTGGTCACGACCTCGGCGGCAAAGGTGCGTGGGGAGGGCGGCAGTGCCGGCCCAGGCGGCAGTGCCGGCCTGTGTAGGGCGGCAGTGCCGGCCCTGGAGCTTCTAGCTCCTCTTCCTCCTTCTCTTCCAAGCTTCCGTGACATCGGCCTTGCGTCCTCGGGTCTCCGTGGCGTCCTCTCTTCCCTCCGTACTTGTCGTCGAGTTCCTATCATCAAGATGTGACGGAGTATGAAGTAGTATATCGTTCCAAGTAGGCGATTCGAGGCACGCGTAAAGGAGAAGATTCACCTTAGCGTGCCGTCTTGTCGATGAAGCATATGATGTGGCGAAGACCGAAGGTCGGGCTACATCAGGTTCCCAACGGGCGTGTGCTTTACGTGTCATCAATATCCAAGATGAAGTAATACAATATACCAATGAGATATTTGCTTTATAGCACGGACAAAGGCTCAAATTTATCTCATTGTATATTGATGAACTCAACCACAACCACATCAACGACATCACAACAACCACCAAGGGAAGGATATTGTTAAGATGTTTTGAGAAAGGCAAACAAGTACCACAAAATGAAATAACAAATGGAAGAATCAAAGTTTGCACATTCATCTTTATTGCACATGTGAGCATATTAAGGAAAAGATATGCAATTCATGCGACGTTGACATATTTGGGATTAGGTGAATCATAAGCATGATTTTTATATTCCCCGAAATATGCTCTCATCTCAACATACTCATATTTGCAATAAAGTGGTTTCATTTAAAAACTTTGCAAGACCGCACAATTTCAAACAATAATTCATGCCAAAGATAACCACATGGCTGGATACAAGGTAAGCATGCATGGAGTAGATTGATACTTGTTACCGGGATGCAATGGTGTGATGTATTAGATATGAGTTTGCCATAACATCATAGCTCGTCTCCAATAGTCACTTGGCCTTCACTTCATCCTTATGAGTGAGACGAGCATCCAATGCATCTCCAATGTACCTAAGACAAAGCTCAAGTACAAAATGGTCCCCAACTAATTGGGTTCGAGTAGTTAGTGCAACTACAACATATAGGACAAACTACACATAAATATGTGCATATAGATATGAATTTGAATTTCATGCACATCTCAGTCGATTTAGGATTATGGTGGAGTTTTCCCTATGTATTGGATCAACGAACGCAAGCATGCCATAAGATAGACATAACGTAAATATGCATGCAAGACTTTCAAGAACCAAATGGAGATATGACTTGCACAAAACACAAAATACAACATGATGACACACAAAGGTGTGACATGTCAAAAGGTTGTCCAACCCATATCCAAGAATCAAATCAACACAAGATTGACCCCAATGTTCAACAAATGAACTAAACTAAACACAACGAGCAAGATGATATCCAAAACACACATGCTCAAGGACTTATCTCATTTTAAGAAGGTAAAACCAAAAATCAAGTAATGAGATAACCAACTGCCAAAGAAAGCAAGGTTCCAAGTAAACCAAACCCTCAACACTTTTCATGATGGCACAAAAGTACCGAAAAGAAAAGGTTTGTCTTCCTAAGTCAAATTCTGGAAACAAGAGAGTGTTCTAACAAACATAGGAGAGCTCCCCCAAAATTAGTGCACTATTTAGGATTTTTCATTTGAATACAAAATGCACAAATGCGGGATCATCACTCTACCGTTATTTATCAAAACACTAAAAAGGTTCAAGTGAAATAAGGAGATCCATAAGAAGCAAAGAAGACACATGGGAGTCAAACTCACAAAGACAAATTCTTGGCAAGAAATAGGGGAATTGAGCATACGAGCCAAATGTAAAGATGATCCAAAATATACCACATAATATATTACCAATTGTCCAAGGACGATAGATATTTAGGAAATATTTCCCTATGGTGGTTTGAGAATATATCCAAGATCATCTTCACAACTAAGAAAGCATATGGTAAAGGATGAGAGTTGACCATAATGCATAAGGAGATTCTTGAGAGCTTCAATTAGTTACACCAACATGCAATGAATAACATAACTTGAAGCACATGATTTTACAAAGAGTATATAGAGCTAGCAACACAATGTGGAAAACCATGCCAAGAAAAACTCTCACAAACAAAATCCAAAAGAATGGAAATAAAAGCATTTTAGGCAAAATAGGATTTGTTTGACCAAACATGTCGCATAGGAACAAGACAATCTACGATATCAATTCTATGTGACATAACATCAAGTGTTCACATTTTCTAAGTTTTTAATATGCACAAAGAATAATACTCCCCCATAACGTGATAAAGGAATTTTTATACAAGAGGCAAATAAGAACCACTAGAGATAATTAATGAAAATTATAGAATTTTAATTCATTATGTCGCACATTTTTAGATTGTGAAATGCACAAAGCATATCACCGCTCCAAAATGGGATAGTCCATTAATTTCTCACAAGAGCCAACAAATAAGATATCAACAAGATGCAATAGGCTCAACATAAGAACAATTGTACATGATGTGTCACCCAACATATATAAGCATGATAGCAAGATAAGAAAGTAGGAAGCACAACATACACAACCACATGCAAGGTACAAAACCAACACATGCAAAGGGGGCGAGTAACTTTAAATGTAAAGGAGTTGAGGTCTCATTACCGTAAGGAGGAGCATGGATAAATGATGGAAGAAATAATAACCAATGACTTGACTTGAGGAAATAAGAATGATGAAGACCCCTTAATTCTTCATGAACTAGTCAAGTCTCCAATGCCCTCCAATCATACCTATTGATCAAATTTTGGCTTGATCGTCCCCAACCAAGTTGGGTCCTAAGAAGTTAGTCACAATAGGCTTGGCAACCCAGATGGTTCTTTTTATGAAACCACTATGAGTGCCAACATATTTGGCAAACACATCTTTTTTCGAACCTTATCCTTACGAAGAGAATAAGCACCATCGATCAAGATAGGGTTGGATGAGTTACCAATAGTGCAAAAGGAGGAGATGTGGCCCTTCTCACGACATATGTAGCATGACCTCATCTTCTCCTTCTTCTCACTTGATTTCTCCACAACTGGAGCCTTGGCTTGATCCTTCTTGGGTAGCGGCATTTCTTCAACTCGAAGTAGACCATGTGCTCCATCTTAGGCCGCTTCCCTTGTTTCTTCTCACCAAGTGGATTCTTCTTCAAAGGGAAAGATCTAACATGATGCCCTTCAATCTTGCACTTGAAGCACAAAATCTTGGCGGATCCTTCACATGTCCTTGTCCCTTATTTCGCTTGTGCATGGTGGACTTCTTCTTGTTTTTGGAATTGAATCCAAGTCCACTCTTGTCATAGGGGGATTGTTGCTCACTCAACATGGCGTCAAGTTTGCTCTTCCCTTCATGACTCTTTACCGAGTCCTTCGAAGAAGAGACTTGGGCCTCGAGCTCTTCGATTTCCTCTACATAGTTAGTAACAACACAAGTACTAGAGGAAGTGGAAGCTTCATTGTTAGAGCAACAAGGCAAGGTAGCTAATTCACCACAAGATATAGCAATAAAATGGGTGGGTGAATTACAAGCTTTATTAGCACAAGGAGAAGGCAACTTAGAAAGCTCTATTAAGTTGGAAGCTTTAAGTTGCTCATGTGACTCGGTGAGTTTGATGAGCTCACTCTCAATGGCCCTAGAATCATTTTGAGAAGCTCAAAATCCTCAAGGAGTATAGCATGAGCAATTACTAGCTCCTCATTTTTAGTTTCGAAATCACGTGTCACCTCTAAAGCTCTATCACAAGATTCATTTACTTTAGATAGCTCTAGAGTAAAAGTCTCCTCAAGAGATTCATTGATGGTTTGTTGTTCTTCAACAGCTTCACTAAGAGTTGCAATCTCGTTTGCATACTCATGCTCATGCTCTTCCATTTTCTCAATTATTTTTGAGCTCTCAATGGAAAAAGCCAAGATTTTCATAAAGTTAGAGCAAACAGATTTCTTCTTATGAAGCGCATGGAAGACCAACTCACCCATCATGTTTAAGGAAGCAACATTCAGTTATTCCGTATAATCATCCTCATAATCACTAGATAGATAGGGTTCTAAAGAAGGAGATACCTTACAAACCCTAGACATAAGGCATGTGTAAGAACCGTGAGATGATGAAATGGATGAAGTAATTGAAGCTCCATCCAAGATCTTGTCTTGGCCCATAGTATCTTTGGTTTCCTCTACATTGTTAGTCACACAAATACTAGAGGAAAACAAAGCATTTTTTATTATGGCAACAAGACAAGGCAAACATATCATCATGAGATGTAGATATGCAAGGACTATCAACACTAGCATGTAAAGCAGTTTTAGTGCTATAAGTGTTCAAGTTCAAAGATGAATCATTGCAATGGGATAGAGATGAATGATCATCAAGAGAAAGCTCACTATCAACAATGCAATGTTCATCACCACTCACCATGCCATTACCTTGTGTCTTACACCACATTGGTGAAGTGGAAGGAGTGCAATCATCCTCAATGGTCTTGGATTCACCATATGTACCTTGAATCTTTGTCCAGAACTCATGAGCACTACGGAAAGGCGCGATGGAGGAGATAACTACATGGCTCACAACATGGCAAAGCACTTTAATAGCTTGAGCATCTAGATAAGAGATTTTCTTCTCCTAATAAGATGGATTTTGTGGATTCTTGGGAGAAGAAAAACCCGTATCAATAATTTGCTCCATATGTGGTTGCATGCCCCGAAAATAATCAAGCATGTATAATTTCCAAGCATCATAGTTAGTGCCATAAAATGTAAAAGTGTCATTGTGCACTAATCCTCTAGCCGACATCTTTACTATCAAGGCGGTGAAGCCAAATAAGATAAGAGAGCCCTAGCTTTGATACCAATTTAATGTACAAGGATGTCGCCTAGAGGGGTGAATAGGCGGGTTATAAAACTTCTACTTGAAGGCTTAACAAGGCGGAATAAAACTAAGGTTTACTTGTTAAGCACAAAGCCTATCAACTAGGGTTTGCCAATGTGCACCAACAACCTATGCTAAGCATGATGAGGAACAAGGTGATAGCAAACTAGATATTGAATATCAAGCGCGAAGGCCATCACGGTGTAAAGTTCATAGGTAAAGAAGATCGGGTTGAGAAGTAACCAATGCACGAGGAGACGACAATGTTTCCCGAAGTTCACACCCTTGCGGGTGCTACTCTCTGTTGGAGCGGTGTGGAGGCATGAGGCACTCCAATAAGCCGCTAGGGCCACCGTATTCTCCTCGAGCCTTTCCCACCAAAGGGAAAGCCTCGATCCACTAAGGGACCCTTGAGGGTGGTCACCGAACCCGTACAAGCTTGGGGCAGACACCCAAGTATCAAGCTTGAGGCAAACTCCACAACACCGGAGGCTCTCAAGTACAAGGCCACAAAGGCTACAACACGCCACACACGACAATAAAGCCACAAAGGCTCCAACGCGCCAAAAACGGCTCAAAAGCCACAAAGGCTACAACACGCCACAAAGGTAACAACGCCACAAAGGCTACTACACCACAAAGGCGACAAGGCCACAAAGGCTAGCACGGCACAAAGGCAACAAGGCCACGAAGCCAAAACAAGCACTAAGGTCAACAAGCCCTCTAGGGTTCCAAGAACCCTAGAGGGAACTCACACGAACTCACATGAGACCGAAACCCCGGAGAGAACCCAAACCGATGCACCTAATGCAATGGATAAGAACACCACTAAGATGCCCAAGTCCTTGTCTCCCAAATTCCAACAAAGCTACAAAAGCTATTGGGAGAATAAGGGAGGAAGAACAAAATAGGAGGAGGAACACAAAATTACTCCAAGATCTAGATCTATCAAGATCCCCTCACAAGGAGGGGGATTCACTTGGTGGAGCACTAGATCTAGATCTCCTCTCTCCTTTCCCCCCAAAAGATGCAACAAATAGTGGGGGATCAAGAGGAGGATCAAGCTCTTCAAGGTCAACAATGGAGGAGAGATAATAGATGTAGAAGAGCTAGCTAGACAAGAGGTGGAAGAAAGGTATAAATAGGGGCTCCACAAATATGTCCGTTGGGGCAGAAAACTGGTCAGATTCACGCTCAACCGGTACTATATCTCTTCGAACCGGTACCACCTATTATGTGTAAAACAACATCCAGAAATAGTCAAAAAGGCATCTTGGGCCGGTACTACCACCTATGGGCCGGTACTACCGCCCATGTAAAACTGTGCAAAATAGAGAAGAGAAATAGGGAAAACAAGAAGGGAATCCGGCCTGGATGGAGCTGGGTTGGTGCAGCCAGGAATGGGCCAGCCCATCATGTAGCAGGGCAGCGCACAGGAGCGAGGCAGCAATTCGCTAGCGGGATCAAGTCAACGCTCTGGAGCGAGCGTGTGCGCGGGGGGAAATCGTGGCAAGCTGGGCGCGGCTGGGCTATCTGTGCGGCGGCCCATGTGCGGGCAAGGGGTAACAGCGCGGCATGGGCTGGCGGGAGCAGGGCGCGGCCCAGCTCGGAATGGGGAGGCGGCCTGGTTGGGAGGAGCCATGCTGGCTGGCGGGGGAGGAAGAAGAGCTGGGTGGGCCGGCCGGTACTACCGGCCTAGGTACCAGCCTGGTACTGGCCAGGGCTTGCAGAAGCCCTGCCGGTACTGGGCCGGTATCTGGCCCGGTAGTACCACCCCCTTTTTCTTTTTCTTTTTTTTCCAAATAAAACGCAACACGAGAAACGCAATAACCGGAGCTTGGAAACTCCTATTGAGGTGAAATCAATTTTGCCGGAAAGAGACAAGAGCCACCTCCACACAAGGTGAAATCATGGAAACGAGTGGACGATGATTCTAACTACGATAAACTGGGAATATCATCCAACTCGAACACGCAACATGAGATGCATCTGGAATCCATTTCCGATGAGCTAGAGCTTGTCATTAGAATGAACACAAGCTCTAAAACATCTCATGGATAAGAACCAACAAAAACCAAGAAACACGATGCAATGCATGCAAGGTTTGAGCTCTCTCCGGTGATGCGACCAACTATCCTACCGAGCACAAACCTTGACCTTGCGCATTCCACTCAAGCCGGCAAGCTCCATTTTCACTCTCTTCATCATTGTACATGCCATCCACTTCATCCAACATACACGCCACCATCTTCATATATTCTACACCATCTTCGTCCCTCTTCATCTTCTACACCGTCTTTATCTCTCTTCGACACCGTCTTCATCCGTCTTCTTCATTGTACTCGATCTTATTCATCTTGCAACCTTGAGACCAACATATGGCTCAAGCATTGCCTATGGACACGGCCTAAGAGAGAATCTCAATATAACCATTAGTCCATAGGGATTTTCATCAATTACAAAAACCACACATGGGGGCTCCATGTCCTTTCAAGAGGGCTCCGCGGCGGCGCATCACGGGAGGCAGTGGGGTGTAGGCTAGGGACGTCGGGAAATGCGGCCACCGTCACTCCGGTGGCGGCGTTGAGCAATGGGAGGTGTGTGGCGGCCGTCGTCTCTGGTGGTCTACGTTGAGCACTGGGTGGCATGTGGGGGCCGTCATCTCCAGTGGCGGTTTAGTGGTGGCGGTCCGATCTGGGCCATATCTGGGCCCACTTGTGCCCAATCGTCGTAGGAGGATCATGGCTTCCGCCATGCCCATGTGAGTGCTTTGTGCCACCTTATTCTCCATTGTCTGCCCGACATGAGTGACTGCTGGCACAGGGGTGCTAGTCTCGCAAAAGATGGAGGTGGTCCTAGGATTCTTCTCGCGACACGATGAAGATCTACCGGTTGCAGGTTCGCCTCGATCTGGTGGAAGTGTCGTGTTCCAGAATGCTCCGCCGGTGTAATCTATTGGGTGCTCATGCTCGGAGTTTTCTGGATCGGATGGGATTCGGTCGTACGTACCCATAATTTTTCTGACCATTTGGTTTTAGAGGGAGCGTTGGAAGCTCTGCTGGTTGTTCCCATCCTAGGGCATGCTTTCTCACCCATGGTGAAGTCAGCTGGTGGAGAATGTCATGGACGCCGATATCTGGGAACTAGCAATGATGATTTGACTCTTCGTGGTGATGATGAATTAGCTTGGTGATCTGTGATTTGGAGCAGCGGGGCTTCGGAAGTGGGGTCGACAACACTGGAGAAGTTCAAAGTCCTACTTTCCAGGATGAAAATCCAAGGTCTAGCCTTAATTGGTTGTGTCTGGCAATGACCTTGTTGAAAACACTGTTTTTGGAGAGCGAGAACTTTTCTCCAGGGTAAAAACCTAAGATCTATGACTGGGCAAAGATGGTGCATTCTTTTGGAGAAGCTGGACTTCTGGTGTCTACATGGTGTTAGTATTGCTGCTTTGTAACACCCCGACCACCCCCTCCCGACCGGGCATGTCACCCCTGGTAGCTCTCTAGTGTCTCTAGACTGGCCCCATAGACCAACACTAGTATTTTTCTGCGCACTTTGTCCTCACTCATGCGCACCCAGGATCAACTTCCCAGTCGATCACCCATCCTCAAATCGCACCAGGCCAAAGCACACTTAACCTAGGAGTTCTTTGGAGATCAGCTTCCGCAAAAGAAGTTGCAACTTGTTGATATGAGTATTCTATCAATCATATTGAGCCCTAGGCCAGGATGTCGCGCTTACCCCCTTAGAAGATCGACATCCTCGTCGACAAGCCCCAGGCTAGGAACGTCCCCTCTTGTCACACATCCATGCGTCCAGTGCCGCCACATGTACCATGATGTCTGCCATGACGGGCCACACCGGCCATTAGCCACACGCCAAACCCCTGACCCGCACACGCCCGTGTAGCACGATCGAAAGTGCTACTGTACGCGGACTTTGTAAACCTGGAGGTATGTGTCCCTGGAATCTAGACCATGTGATGATGCTCTGTGATATGTGCACAAAGTAAGCATCAATTATTTCTGGTGGAGTATTGCATGCAAGTCATTAATGTATGGCAAGGGCAGTTGGGAATGTGAGCCGGTGAAAATTAATTAGGTTAGTAGAAGTCAATGATATGAAACCGGATAGTATATTATTTATTTACCACCCAGGGCGCTAGCAAAACAATCTGGTTCTTTCCCCACTGTTGTTCTAGACGGTGTTTGCATTGACTACTCATAACTACTATACTAAACCTTAACAGTCTCGATTTTTCACAGATTTTTGGATTTTTTTGGGCCTATGACGTTAGCTGACACGTGTACTTTTGTGCATTTGTTCTTTTCCGTGTGTACTTCTGGGTACACCTTGCTTCGCCTTTCTATTTTACCTCCACCTAGTTTCTCATTTGGTGCTTACTTTTGGGTGCCTCTAATATTTTTCTCTGCTTGTGAGGCTGGCCTCCATCTCCAGAATTTTCGTGCCCACCGCCCCACCTTCTCTCAATTTTCTTACCACTTTCTCTCTCTCTCCATAATCTCCCATTCTCCCCCACCTCCCGAGCTCCTCCCAGATTCCCCTACGCGTCGATGGAGGAGGAGGACCGCGGGTAGGCGTGGCACTAAATGGCAGCAGCCGTTGGCGGGCACCGCCATGCATCCTACTCGCGGGCCGTCATCCAGTTGAATGGATCGTAGCGAATAAGAGGGGGGTGAATGGGCGCTACACAATTTTTATGTCTTTTTCAGTTTTTATGCGATACAGAAGTGAAGGTGATAGCTTTAGAGGTAGGGGTGTTCCTAGTATGATCCTAGGCTAGTGCAACAAGCAAAGGAACCAAGCAAGATAGTAAAGTTAGGGAGTGGGACAACCGGGGGGCGTGGAGATGAGGCAAAGTTCGTTTCCCGCAGTTCCTCCCACAAGAGGGAGTACGTCTACGTTGAGGAGGTGCTAGCCACGAAGGCTAGACGGCCACACCACGAAGGAAGGCCTCACCTTCTTCCTCGAGAAAGCCCCACAAAGGAGCTTCCCCTTCTCCACTAAGTAGCTGGTCGAGGCGGCGGTTCCTTCACAAGGTTGGGGCGAGCTCCACAACACCGGAGGCTCCCAACACCCTATGGGGCTAGCACAACTCCAAGCTAGACTTCATAGGAGCATATCCTCCAAGATCCCACCATAGGAACCCTAACTCCAAGATCCACTAAGGACTAGAAAGTATTGGTGACTTCTTTCTTGGTAGAACTATAGATCGGGACCTCCTCCACCACTCCACAAAGTTTGAGAAAGATTGGTTGGGTAGGCGGGGAGATCCTCAAGGTTTGAGCTCAGCAACAATGGAGGAGAGAGAGAGAAGAGATAAAATCGAGCTGGGGAAGAAGGGGCCTTTTTATAGGTCCCTCCAAATCCAACCGTTATGTGCAGATCCCGCACAACCGGTACTACCGCTTGGGCAAGAGGTAGTACCGCTCTGGGTTTGAAATTCCCCCACAGATTCTCCACGTGGGCTCACAGCGGTAGTACCGCTGGCGGTACCACTCGAGGTACTGCAACGACCTTTGCGAGCCTCGGACTCCTTGCGGTACCTTAGCGGTACCAGCGCGGTAGTGCCGTAACTTGTGTTACGGTACCAAGGCGGTACTACCGCTTACAAGCGGTACTATCGCTCATGGTACCGTAGAGGTACCGTAACGCACTCTGTGGGACTTTTCAGTGCAAACACTCAGAGCAGTACTTCAGAGCGGTACCAGTAGGGTAGCGGTACTACCTCTCCTGGTACCGATAGTACCGGTCAGGCAGAATCTGCTGTTTTCTATTTCCCTCTCCAACCACGTCACCTCACGACACACACAAAACCAGAAAACCTATAAGCTACGCTTCAGTCTTCTGATCATGACGTGTTCAGCGAGGGCACCGTGCACCTGCAAATCTATCAAAGACAATCTATGCACACTGTTAAATATATTCAAGTGTTGTTATCAAACACACAAAACACAGGGTATAGACCTTGCTCTTTCAATCTCCCCTTTTTGGTGTTTCATGACAACACAAGAATTTGCAATAGCATAAGATATTATGATAGGGCTCTAGATTTGCAAAAGATAGACAGAGCTCCCCCTAGACGTGTGCATAATTGGAATATGCATTTGAATACACATACACACATCCTAGAGATATGACTCCCCTAGGTTTTACAAACGATGCACATTTGCAACAAGGATAAATGATATATCCATATAGCATATGCACACTATGGAGGCAACACATGATCATGCAAAGAGCTTTGGGTGGATTTGTCATACCTTTGCCTTGAGAAAACCCAAACTCCCAATAAAAGCCTCCATAGAATTGGTGTAGCCAACAATAGATAATCAACAAAGATCAATATATGCTACCACAAATAGGTCTTATTACAAACGGGGAGATCCACGATTAGAGTAGCAAGCATACGAATAAGTTCTCGAATAACTAGAGGTAAAACATGATGCCAAGGCCAAAGAACCAAAACGAAACGTGAGCCCTTGGCATCCCCATGCAAATACCCGTCCTAATAGATCAACTTCTCCCCCTTTGGCATCGGAACACCAAAAAGGGAGAAGAAGCATGCTAACGCCCCAAGGAGATTACTCTTCATCATCATCCTCGTCTTCATCCTCCTCGTCCTCCTCATCATCCTCCTCATCATCACCTTGAATTTCCTCATCCTCCTCGTCCTCCTCATTGTCGTCTTCGTCTTCAACTTGGCCCTTGCCATGAGGTGGTGGAGAGGGGCGAATGATGCGCTTGGGGATGGAGTCTTCGGAGCTCGACCAAGCGTGCTTGGACTTCCACTCACCGGGGGGTGTGGTGTTGTCCTTGGAGCCCTCGGAGACGGGAAGACCCATGTGCCTCATCATAGCCTTTTGGCGTTGATGAATCTTCTTGTTGTCGTGGTGAGCTTGGTACATCTTGTCTTGGAGGTCCTCCTTGAAGCAAAAAGACTTTTGAGGCGAGCGGTGAGCTTGGCGAAGAGGCCTTTGGTCTTGACAGAGTTGGGCACAAAGTCGGAGTCATCACACAAAGTCGGAGTCATCACTATCGGCCTCCTCCTCCTCCTTGTCCTTGGGGGAATTCTTGCCATATCTCAGGAGAGAGTGATTCTTGACGGCGGGGCTGCGCTCCTTGTGGATGGTGATGGGGTAGCAAAGCTCTATGAGGTCTCCACGGCCGGCTGCATCCCACTTGAGGCAAATAAGACTCATGATGTATGGTGCACATGCCAAATGTAGTTCATGATGTCCAGTTACTTGCTGCTGCTCCTCAACTCATGAGTGCGCACAAGGAGGTTCACAAGAAATCCATGTGACGTGGGCATTACCCTTCGGGTAACCAACATTGCCCTATCCTGTATTGACTAATTGGAGGCCCATGAAGACACGCAAAAGGCGAGATGGGCCACTTGGACGGCGCACCAGAGGAATCCTTGGCGAGCAAGACAAGAAAGCAGCCGAACAAGGAAAGATTAGATCTAAAACTACTGTAAACCTAGTCGTACTCGGTTAAGACTCTTGAGACCTGGCCTCCTATATAAAGGCCAGGAGAGGGGCTGCCGATAAACACGATCAATCTTAGCAATCTTAGCCAGCAAAAGCTTAGAGCTAGGTCACCTTAGCAATAGCAATCTCGACGAGATCTCAGCCGAACTATTCGGCACCCCATTGTAACCCATTGTCTTCATAATCAAGAACAGACAGGCATGACGTAAGGGTTTTACCTCATCGAGGGCCCTGAACCTGGGTAAATCGCTCTCCCCGCTTGTCTGTGAATCGATGTCTCGTGTCAGCTTGCAGGATTCCATCAACCCTAAGCCCCTATCGGAGGGCATTGGCGAGGAGTACCCTCGACAATTGGCGCCGTCTGTGGGAAGCCTGTCGGCACAAGGCATTTCATCGGCAGTACCAGTCACGTCCGCGGCGTTCTTACTCGAATCACCGACGACGGCAGAGTCAAGAGATCCG
Organism: Lolium perenne; assembly: GCF_019359855.2. Taxonomy (NCBI): domain Eukaryota; kingdom Viridiplantae; phylum Streptophyta; class Magnoliopsida; order Poales; family Poaceae; genus Lolium; species Lolium perenne. The sequence continues at coordinate 195,499,466 of NC_067247.2, read as the reverse complement.
ATCCGCTGCGGGTCCTTCGAGTTCGTGCCGCGCCGCGAAGTACTTCACTCAAACTCTATGGCCCCATCTCATGGCACGGAAGCTGTTTTCGGTGGCGTCCACTTCGTCATCGATTCTGGAGGTTTCCTTCGCCTCCCTAGGGCCGGTGCATCCGACCCAAAGGCCGTACCTCCGGAGGGTGTCTCTTCAGCGACAACCCAAAAAATTTCGCCCAGAAGCATACAAGAGAGCGACCGAGGGAATCTCAACACCACGGCTGGACAAAGAAAGAGACGAAGAAGCTCACACAGTGAGGAGGAAGGCAGAACATCAGTTCACCCTCGACAGTACGAGCAAGGATGCCACGACACATCGGCAATCAGGGGCCGCACCCGTTCTCCGTACCTTTCGGCTACAGAGCAACTCGAGGCGCCATGTTACCTCCACTCCTACTTTGATCCAAAAGATGGTCGGGAGAAGTCCAGTCATTTGTTGAGGAACTGCCGAAACTTCCTAGAGATTCGACAGTTCTGTGATGATCTTAGAGCCGAAGCTATATCAAGAGTTCACATGATGGAGGAGAAGGAAAGGTCCTACGACCATCCGCCAGAACCATATGTACCATAACCATACGAGCCAATGGAAAAAGATGAATATGTACCAGTCGAAGCATTCCCAGCGCTGCGTGGACAAATCAACATGATCCATAAAACCAGCTTTTCGAAAAGAGAAATCAAGAAGTTCTCCCGAGAAGTAAAATATGCGGAAGTTGCCATGGTTGATACGCCGGATTTCATCGACTGGTCAGAACAAAGCATCACCTTCAGCAGGGCGGATCACCCGAAAGCTGTCCGAAGGCCCGGTCACGCGGCCCTTGTCCTTGAAGCGCAGATCGGAGGGTACAATATGGGCAAAGTATTCATGGACGGAGGAAGCGGCCTGAACCTGCTATTCGCCAGCACAATGAGAGCAATGGGTTTAACAGTCGACATGCTAAGAGAATCCGACACAGGGTTCCACGGCATTATACCGACTCGACCCGCTTACTAGCTAGGCAAAACATCATTGGACGTAGTCTTCGGCACGCCCAGTAATTTCAGGAAAGAAAAGATCGAGTTCGAGGTAGTCGACTGGGAATCTCAGTACCACGCCATCCTCGGCAAGCCTGCGTTTGCCAAATTCATGGCCGTGCCTCATTATGCGTACCTGAAACTAAAGATGCCAGGCAACAACGGGACCCCAATAACCGTTCACGGCAGCTTCGCTCGGTCAGACAACTGCGACAGGGAGTTCCAGAAGATCGCCTCGAAGTTTGGAGCCAAGGAAGAACTCAACGCGATCGATACCATTACAGACCATACACAACCACCAGCCGACAATCGAAACGTAAGATCCGATGAGTTTGATACTGCAAAGGAAACCAAGAAGCTGCAGGTGCACCCTACTAACCCGAAGAAGACAGTCAATACCTCGGCTGATCTCACTGTCGCATAGGAAAGCGCGCTCATCGAGTTCCTCCATGAGCGCTGGGAGATATTTGCATGGGAACCATCCGACATGCCAGGTATCCCCAGGGAACTCGCTGAGCACGCCCTAAATGTTGACCCAACGGCCAAACCAGTACAACAGTCAATGCGACGATTTTCCGAACCAAAAAGAAGAACAGCAAGGCGGGATTTATTCGAGAGCTTAAGGAATCTGAGTGGGTGGCCAATCCCGTCATGGTGCCGAAGAAGGACACAACCGCCCTCCGCATGTGCATCGATTACACCAGCCTTAACAAACACTGCCCGAAAGATCATTTCCCGCTGCCTCGAATAGACCAAATAGTCGACTCCACGGCCGGATGCGACCATCTCTCTTTCGTCGATGCATACTCCGGGTACAATCAGATCAAATTGAAGAAGGAAGACCAGGAGCTAACCGCGTTCATCACTCCACACGGCGTTTTCTGTTACAACGTCATGACCTTCGGGTTGAAAAATGCAGGAGCTACTTACCAACGCTGCATGCAAGCCTGCCTCGTGGAGCAGATTGGAAGAAACATTGAAGTTTACATCGATGACATCGTGGTGAAAACGAAGCACGCAGCCACACTCATCGATGACTTGCGGGAAACCTTCGACAATCTGGACAGATACAAAATCAAGTTGAATCCCAAGAAATGCTTCTTCGGAGTGCCAGGAGGACAAGTACTTGGGTACTTCATATCAGCCAGAGGAATCGAAGCCAATCCCTTGACGATCAAAGCTATTCTCGATATGGAGCCGCCAAAGAATCTGCACCAAGTGCAGCAGTTGGCAGGCCGGCTAGCAGCGCTCAGCAGGTTCATTGCAAAGCTAGGGGAGAAAGCTTTGCCCTTCTACAACTTGATGAAAAAGTCGGAAAAGTTCGAGTGGACAAAGGAGGCACAGGAATCCTTCGACAACTTGAAGAAAATCTTATCGACCTCCCCGGTGCTTGTGACTCCGCGCGAAAAGGAGACGTTGCTCATGTACATATCCGCAATAGCTCAAGTCTTCAGCAGCGTTTTGGTCGTCGAACGAGAGGAAGCAGGGAGAGTTCATGGTGTGCAGAGGCCCGTTTACTACCTCAGTGAAGTGCTTACTCCTGCAAGGCAGAGGTATCCCCATCACCAGAAGCTGGCATATGCAGTATGGAGGTCAGCTCGCAAGTTGCGGCACTACTTCACGGAGCACCCGATCAAAGTTGTAAGTGAAGCACCCCTGAAGAGCATAATGACCAATCCGGAAGCCACAGGTCGAGTGTCCCAATGGGCTATCGAACTAGCGCCACATGACATAACTTACGTTAATCGAACGGCGGTAAAATCCCAAATCCTCCCAGATTTTGTGGCAGATTGGATCCAATCACAGACGCTGGCAGCACCTGACATGTCGGGGTCATGGATAATGTACTTTGATGGGTCAAAACGGAGTACAGGTGCAGGAGCAGGAGTGGTGCTGATATCACCGCAGGGAGATAAGATGAAATATATACTACGAATGAATTTCTCTCTGCCGACAAACAACGAAGCAGAATATGAAGCGCTGTTACACGGAATGAAAATGGCAAAGGCGTGTGGTGCTACTTGCCTATAAATCTACGGAGACTCAAACTTGGTGGTGCAGCAGTCGATGAACCTGTGCGATGCAGTCAGCGACAACATGATCGCCTATCGGCAGCTGTATCAGAATATGGAAGCTAAATTTGAAGGATGCGAGCTCAAACATATCGGCAGAGCCAGTAATGAGGAAGCCGACATTTTGGCAAACATCGGATCTACATGCTCCCCCATCCCAGACGGAGTGTTTTACGAAGTGATCACTCAACGATCAATAAAAGAAAAGACGTCGGCATCTCCAAAATCATCGGCTGATGAATTAGAGGCAAGCTCACAGCAAACTCCTTCGGCTGAAGAATCTCCAGCCCCTCCTGCCGAACAAGTCCTCCTCCTCGAGCCACTATGGACCAAACCGTTCCTAGCGTATCTGACAAAGCAAGAGCTGCCAGAGGACTCTGTGGAAGCTAGGCGAATCGTCAGACGTTCAAAGGCCTTCACCGTGATAAATGGTGAGCTTTACAAGCGTAGCATCTCAGGGATCTTCCAAAGGTGCATCGCCATTGATGATGGAAAAGCACTGTTGCGCGAGATACACGAAGGAACCTGCTGGCATCATGCAGGGAGCAGAGCCCTTGTGGCCTTTAGGGCAGGATTTTACTGGCCAACGGCAGCGTCGGATGCTAGGGATCTAGTCATGAAGTGCGATCCCTGCCAACATTTTTCATCGAAACCACACGCTCCTGCAACGGACCTAATAACAATACCCTTTGCATGGCCGTTCGCTCAATGGGGACTCGATCAAGTTGGACCGCTGCCAAGATCGTCACCCGGAGGACACACGTACTTATTGGTCGCAGTCGACAAATTCACTAAGTGGATCAAGGCAGTACCTGTGCGAAATCAAAAAGCTGAAACAGCGGTTCAATTCTTCAAGGGGATAACTTGTCGATTCGGTATGCCCCACAGCATCGTCACAGACAACGGCTCCAACTTTGATTCCGAGGAGTTCAGGAAATTTTGTGATGATGGAGGAATCAAATTGAAATTCGCATCAGTCTCTCACCCCCAGACCAACGGCCAGGTGGAAAGGATCAATGGTCTAATAGGAGATGGCCTCAAGAAACGCCTTAAAGGCGCAACCGGAGCCTGGGTCGAAGAGTTACCATCTGTACTCTGGAGTTTGCGTACCACACCCAACAGGTCGACTCAATATACTCCATTCTTCTTGGTGCACGGAGCCGAAGCAGTCCTACTAGCCAACGTTCGATTTGAAGCTCCTCGAGTGACAGCTTACACAGAGTCCTCCTCCAACATCGCACTACAAGATGCTGTCGATCTTCTTGACGAAGCACGAGATATCGCCTTGGCAAGAACAACGGTATACCAGCAAGCGCTGAGAAACTACCACAGCCGACGAATATGCAGTCGAAGTTTCAATGTTGGGGATATGGTACTTCGGCTGAAGCAAAAAAGACCCTTGAAGCTAGAATCTCCATGGGAAGGACCATACATCATCACCGAAGTGATACCAGGAGGAGCCTATCGGCTCAAAAATCCAGCTTCAGGAAAAGATGTCGAGAATCCGTGGAACATCGCGCAGTTGTGATGGTTCTATACATAGGACACGATTGTTTTTAATCATTCAACGTCCTATAAGGTTGCTTTACATTATGAATAAAGATCTAATCAGATTTTCTACCTTTTTTCTTGCTTCAGGCTTTGGCACCCGAACATAACGTTTGGAGCCCCTACCATCGGCTCTAACTCCCATCGGGAGCGTTGGCCCAAAAGAAATGTGCTTACACAGTGTCATTAATTAAATACTCTCAGCGAGAGCTAAGATTAATGACACACAAAAACAACCAATCCAAGCCCCGAAAAATACGCGAGTGCTGCAGTCGATGGTTACATTATCACAAGATAAGGCTCAAACCGGTGCACCGCGTGACGAAGCCGAGCTTTCGAATAAATTACATATCGACTTCGCAATAATATTGCGTAAAATCCAACGAAGTCGTCGAGAAAGCAGGTTGAACTGATCACTCAGCCGCACTCGATAAATAAAATATCAATCAAACTAACATAGCGTGCAGCGTACGCAGTAAACAATCTTATGCAGATACAAGGTTATTACATTTATAATCGGGTTCCCCGGTCCCAGTGGGCCTTCAGTTCCTTTTCAAGGCATGATTCCATCCGAGAAACGATGGTGTAAGCAGGACCTCTAGCAACATCATAGTACTGGCCTAAATCATTTTCAGTGTTTGCCACGGCCCTCAAATCTAAAGATGGATGGCACGCCAATATTGAAGCAAAGGCAAGCTCAGCACCAGCTAGAAGCTCTTTCCGCACCAGCTGTCGAATCCTCTCAGGAGACTTGAATCGGGTGAACAAGCCAGACAAGGTTTCGGGTGCTTGGTCTAGAGGAAACAAGGTGTTCCAAACCATCGTGAGATGGGCATAGTACTTATCAAAATAGTAATGCGCCTTCATCACCCGGTACATAAACTTCGCCATGACGACAGCCTTCGGACGATGCAGCCATAAACCATGCGTTGGATGTGCAACATCGGTCATCGCCTCAACCTCTTCATGAATCTTCTTGTCCTCTTCAGCTGCATCCGAAGCTACGACTGGAGAAGGAACGAATGTCAGATAAAAGAACATTCAAGCTATGCCAGAAATCAGAAGATAGGCTAATACTTACAGCCCAAGCTTTCGGTAGCAACATGAAGACCATCAAGAGCGTATTGTTCGACAGCAGTCGCTATCTCTCCCTTTTTCTTCACCAAGGCAGCCATCGCACGAAGAGAAGTGATGTCTTTATTTAGGCAAGACACCTGATCACGTAAGCGACGAACAAGGCCTGACTCGTCATTACTCGAAGGGTTCGGAAAGAGCTCGGCACGGGAAGAAGATGAAGGAATCTGCAGTACAGTCCTCAGTTCAGACCAAGCATTAATATAAAAACTCACATCGGGAGCATTGAGCACACATCATACAGACAAAAGGATGTTTAAATTGGCAACGGAGCCGAATTTTTCGAGTTACGGATGATCTTATGTACAACAAGTCAAATAATAGTTCAAGGATTCGCCGACGATGAACCAGGGGCAGACTCAGGAACAGGTTCGGCTTGTGCTTCATCCACCAGCTTCAGAAGTCGGTTGGCGCAAGTTATTGCCGATCTCTTGAAAGGCTCAAGATCGACCAGATGGCTTTCATCATCAACATGCAGTGCCTTAGAAAACTCCTCCAATTCTGACCCCATCCCATGGCCTATAAGCAACTGAAAAGTAAGAACCGCTCCAATCAAGCGGCTGCGGCGTTTCAGTACCTCCACAGGCTCGGAAGGGTCGACAAGGAAAGCTTCCGCCATCTCGTCGAGAGTCCTGTCCAACTTCTTCTTTGGGAAGATCATCGAGTATAGCTTCGACAGTGCTCCCTTGGTCTTTTGCAGTAGTCCAAGGACCTGGATATTAGACTCAGCGGCAAGTGACAAAGCATCGGCTGTGGAGTCCTCCCGAAGCTGATGGCGTCTGCTGACAGTTATATTGGCGGCCTCTAAAAGAGAGACATATCAGTAATCAATGAAGAAACACCAAGAAAGAAGCGAAATACCATGAGGATTTTTACCCAATAAATTCTTGACGGATTCACGGAGGACACCTTCCTTCTCATCGACTGCAGCCGCCGCTGCACGCCTGGCATCTTGATCATCCTTCATCTGACGCTTCAGCCTCTTCACTTCTTCCTTCAACAAGGCGTTCTCATTCTTGGCATCGGTAGCAAGCCTGTTGGCCTCAACCACCTGATCAGCCGAAGATTTGACGGCCTTCCGAAGTTGGGAGTTTTCGGCCTCAAGGCGAGTGAATTGCTCAGCAAAGTCCGCCACAACATCGACTGTAGCGTAAATCGGCTGCAGCCAGAAAAAATCAAGAGGAGTCAGATGATAGAAACTCGGCAAAGCCAGATAGATTAAGTACTTACATGATCACGGCCATCCGACGGGCTGGGAGCATCATCAGGAGGAATAACTCTCGATACTGGGACCTTCTCCACACCCGTTCGTGAAGGAGGTGTTGACTTGGCGGGAGAAGGATTTGACTCCTTAGCTGATGCTGCTCTCTCAGAGGCTAGCTTGGCCCTCTTCGCGAGAGGAACATCGTCAACGTCAGAGCTACTTAAGTACAGTGCACAGTTAGCATGCAGGATGACAAGAAATAAATTAAAAAGAAAAAGAGTATAGATGCTCACAGGTCCAGATCATCTTCGTCCACGAAGAAACTTGTTGAACTCTTCTTAGCAGGAGGAGGCGAAGCAGCTTCGTCGGCATCATTATCTCCTCCTCTAGGACTTGATTCAGCCGATGTGATAAGGTCATCATGTACCTGCTTACGACGCCTGCTCCTGAGGAGGGCGTCATCTTCGGCAGCTTCCTCCTCTTGGACATCGCTGTCCTCAAGAATGTGCTGAACGTCCTCGGTTCCCTCAGAATCATCATCGTCATCCTCCAGTACCACGCCGCTCTCGGGTGAGGGAGGATAACATTGGGCAACAGTGGGAGCCTGTGGAAGGATAGAAACTTGTAAGACACAAACAGAAAAAAGAAGTAATAACAGTAAACGAAGAGCGGTAAGGTTACCTCGGACGGGAGATGCTTGAGATCATAGGGAGGACGTGCCGATGTCAAGACAATGGTGTCCTTGGTACTAAGGCATGTTAGGCGATGAACTTCGTCCCGAAGCTCATCTGCCGATAGGTCGGCAGAGTTGATCCTTGACTTGTCGCTTTTGCCAGTGTAAAGCCACAACTGGTGAGGGCGGGACATCAGCGGCTGCACTCGATGTTGTAGGAACACTGAAACTACTTCAGTGCCACACATCGTCAGGCCTCCTGTATTCTTCAAAGTGACTATCTGCTCAAATAGTTCATCGGCTGTCGCCTTTTCTTCGGGAGAAAGGGTGTTTTGCCAAGACTTCTTCTTATGAGCTACCAAGACGTCATCAAAAAGAGGGAGATTCGAATGCCGCCCAGGAACGGCGGGATCTCGCAGGTAGAACCACTTGTTGCGCCAGCCCTGGACGGATTCCTTCATCGGATAGTCGAAGTAGTCGACCTCCTTCCTGACGACGAAGCCAACGCCACCGACAACGGGGGGGCCATTACTATCATTGTGACGCTTCACATAGAAGATCTTCCTCCAAAGGCCCCAGTGAGGCTCAATGCCAAGGAAGGCCTCGCAGACGGTAATAAAAATGGAAAGGTGGAGGATGGAATTTGGGGTCAGCTGCCAGAGCTGAATCCCATAGAAGAAAAGAAGGGAGCGAAGGAACTCGTGGGCCGGAAGAGAGAGGCCACGAAACAGGAAAGCAGCGAACATGACAGTGAAGCCCTTCGGGGGCTTTGGGCGAGAAACCGAACCTGGGAGACGAATGTCATCCTCAGATGCGGAGATGAAGCCGAGAGCGCGAAGTTTGCTGATGTCGCGGTTGGAAATGGCGGAGGCGCTCCAATCGCGGCTAACTTTGCTCGCCTCCGAAGTACTGCCGCTCTTCTTCTTGCCCATGGTGAACGGAGCTTCTGGTGAAGAGGCAGAGGAACAGGGAAGCTTGAGGGAGAAGATGAGCAGTAAACGGGGTAAAAGATAAAAAGAGAAGAGGCACCCTATTTATCCTGTAAGAATTCGTGTTCAATCGTGGCCATATCTCCACAAAGCATCGTGGGGAGTGGAGCAGATCTGACTGTACACGTGGCGCTTGAAGAAGGAGTGGAACCGGCGGCCCATTATTCCCACGTCGTGCGAAAATCGAGGAGACGCCTCGATCGCCACGCGTGCATTGGTCAAGCCCTAAAAACTGCCCGCGCAGAACTAGGGTGGGCCTGTCAGGTCAAGTCCTGTCAATCGGCCCACATCAGTTACACGTCAACAGTGACGTCATAAAAAAAACATTGAAGCATTCGAAGGAAAAATGAAAAGTTATCGGATGAAAGACTTGAGTCTACGCCCGGCTGCAGACATCCGTACCTAGACTCGGGGGCTACTCCCATCGGGAGCGCTGACGCGCACCCGATAAAATGAAGACTCGACAGAATAAGCAGTCGAAGGAAGAAGGTTTGAGTCTGCACCCAGACTCGACAATTACTCCCATCGGGAGAGCGCGGCGCGCACCCGATAGAAGTTTTTTGCACTCCAGGATCATGCCCGGGGACTTGATTCTGTGTTGGGTAACGTTGTTTTGCCATCGGCAGTTAACCAACAAAAGTTGGGCACATTACTCATTATCCTTTGCATAAAGAAAATGTATCGGATGGCCTATGATGACCTGTGGAAAACATCGGCAGAGGAGAATATACGAGTAGTACAACTTGAGTCTACGCACGAATTGCAAGCATCCGTACCTAGACTCGGGGGCTACTCCCATCGGGAGCGCTGACGCGCACCCGATAAAATGAAGACGGAGCAGATTCAAGATGAACAAGGACAATAAAGGAGAAAAACATCAGGAGAAGACATGTTTTAGTCTCTACCCGAACTATCTTCGGCTAGACACTCGGGGGCTACTGACGTGGGCATTACCCTTCGGGTAACCAACATTGCCCTATCATGTATTGACTAATTGGAGGCCCATGAAGACACGCAAAAGGCGAGATGGGCCACTTGGACGGCGCACCAGAGGAATCCTTGGCGAGCAAGACAAGGAAGCAGCCGAACAAGGAAAGATTAGATCTAAAACTACTGTAAACCTAGTCGTACTCGGTTAAGACTCTTGAGACCTGGCCTCCTATATAAAGGCCAGGAGAGGGGCTGCCGAGAAACACGATCAATCTTAGCAATCTTAGCCAGCAAAAGCTTAGAGCTAGGTCACCTTAGCAATAGCAATCTCGACGAGATCTCAGTCGAACTATTCGGCACCCCATTGTAACCCATTGTCTTCATAATCAAGAACAGACAGGCAGGACGTAAGAGTTTTACCTCATCGAGGGCCCCGAACCTGGGTAAATCGCTCTCCCCGCTTGTCTGTGAACCGATGTCTCGTGTCAGCTTGCAGGATTCCATCAACCCTAAGCCCCTATCGGAGGGCATTGGCGAGGAGTACCCTCGACACCATGCACCTCATCTTGGCTAGTATGCTTGGGGTTGATGGTGTTGCGATACATGCGATTCATGATGTCATAAGTGGAGAGGAGGTCATGGAAACTTCCACACATTATTCTCCCGGGAAGGTAGAGGTTGGCCATCTTGTCCTTGCTCATAGGCTTGTTTTGGAGGTGAATCCGGAAGTAGTTGGTGTCATTTCCGAGGAGTTGATAGCCAATGCCCCTTGCAAACTCATCCCAAGTGGCCTCCATCATGCGCTCCTTGGTCATCCACTTGATAGAACGGGCACCGGACTCTTCTTGGAGGAACACCGCGGTGGCATAGAATTGACATATCACCTCCTTGGAGTAGTTGTGGGTGAAGGTCATCAAGGGGACAAGTCCTTGTTCTTCGCATATCTCTAGAGCCTCCCAAATGTATCCGGGCTTGGAGCGGAGCTTGTCCATGTTGATGGAGAATTGGGGGCAACAATTGAACTCCTTGGCCCCATAGACTTCATTGTAGATCTTCTCTTAATTGGCGTGGTAGAAGAAGTTGTTGGGGCATAGCCGAGGGTTCCTTGGTACCAAATAGGGGTTGACACCCCTCACCTCCAAGAATTGGGATTTATTGTTTTTGGGGACCCGAGGTGGTCCTCTTGCTAGCTGCTGCTGCTCTTTGACCCTTGGTGGTCCTTGGGGAGACAATCTCCTCTCGCTCTTCTTGCTCTCGGTGACAACGAGAAGGAGACTAGACCTTGGCGCCGCCACGGTGCTTGGATGGACCTGTGAACAGCATAGGTTATAGGGGGGGGGGGGCAGGGGATAAGTGCACAAACCTCGGAGTTGCAATGCAAAAGGACACTAACAAGCAACAAGAGTGAAACTGCATGTAGCGTTGGTCCACAGATGGTGGTGAGGCCTATGTCAGCCTAGTTGCTGGAGAATCAATATGGAGGAATCTAGCTTGGATAGAAGTAGTCGGATCCGGCCCATAGTAGAGGTCAGTCGGATCCTTGATGTACACGACAAGATAACTTAGCTTAGCTTAAGCGTAGTCGTATCCGATTGGATCTGTACCATTGTAATCCTTGATCCAGACACCTTTATAAGCCGGATACTAGGTGCCCTAGAGGCACGACAAACTCATTGTAATATCGTACTTGTTGCCTAATAATTCCAGACAAACAACAATAGGATCTCGCCCCTGTCGTGTGGTTTTTGAAGTTGGGTAACTCGTGTGTACCCTTCCCGGTGACTCCTCGCCCCGTGGCTCCCCCTTTCACCGAAATACTGTCGAATATGCAACGACAAAAGTCTACATGAAAAGCTAGGCGTAGAAATGACCTTTCGCGTGGCGCGGGGGTGGGGTGGGGGGGGGGGGGGGGGGGGGGGGGGACCCAATTAGACAATGAGGGAACTGCCCATTGTATGCCAAACTGGCATAATAGGTCCTGTTGGCCGAGAAGTTGCCTTTGTAATAGCTTAGTCAAAGATCCACAATTGAATTCTCGACTAAACTGGGATACTAACTCGGTAAATCACAAAATGTTAAATACAAATCACTGCGTGTAAGAAAAAAAATATACATCGGAATAATTTTAGCAAAAGCTGGCTTCCAAAACATTGGTGAACTCTATAAAATCTATCCTCGTGTCCTCGTTCATATCATATCTGGAAATCATCTGCTCACACTCACTTAACCCTACTCCTTCTCCTAATCCTAGGTCCCGAAAAACTCTTTGCAAATCTGATGCGTCGATGTACCCATCATTGTTCTCATCAAACAGCAAGAACGCCATTTTCACTTCCTGCAAGCTAGGTTCTTCGTCCACGAACAGCGTAGAGATACATTCAGAGCTAATTGCGTTCAAGGCCACACTATGTTCTTGATCAAAATTGAACCCCATCTTTCTCATGGCTATCTCAGCATCAGATTGCATCTTATCTACCTCATTGTATTCATTATTATTCGGTGCCTTGGATATCTCTGTGTTGGCGAGGACAGGCGTCGAGGTTGTGTTGGAGACAGGACAACTGCAGGACTGGAAAGAACTGGGGAAGAACCTCTGAAGCTTTGAGATGGACCAGGTGAGGATAGTGAAAAGGATGAGAATACCGAGTTCTTCTTGGAAAATTGGTTCATGATGACATGCTGCAGTGGCTGGGGACTTCTCCATTGTTGCTGGCTTCACCTGTGAACTCGGAAGTCTGGTTGTTTTGTTGAAGGGAAGATGTACCAATGGAGGATTATATAGGAACTAGGAAGCCAACTAGTTGGTTTTTGTAGCCTAACTTGTAGCTTCAAGAGAATCAATATGAAAGATCCAGGCAGGTCAGAGGATATTTCCACTTTGGAAAACGTTATGGAAGAAGAGTAAACAGCAAGATGACACTTGTTAGCCTGAGATTCAGAGAGTCTATGGTCTTGGTTCTTACTGGCTCTTTTAATCTTTTTTACTCCATTAGATGCTTCCTGGAAAGAGATGGTTCATGAGTTCTATTCCTTCTCCCTTTCTGCTCTCACACACAAAAGTCTAATGCATGTTCTGTGCTCCTTGGTTTGGTACATGTTTCTTCGCGGAAATTTGCCGTGTACATGTTGGGAAACATACAGAACATGAAAACATATTTCAGAACACATCGAACATGATGAGTAATTCATGGTTCTTTTGCACCAAAAAGTAATAAATGTTCATATCATATACATTAAATGAATTGGCCGGGCAAGCCAGGCTGAAGTAGGGTAAGTGCTACAGGCTCCGGATCAAAAGCCACGTTCTGATACTTGGGTCACAATGTGTACAGGGAGGGCCAAAAATGGACCGGCTCAAAGTGCCAGAGCTGGGTGGTCCATTGATTAGGTCTTCAATACTAAGTCATGAATTTTTTAAATAAAATATACATATGTAGTGTTTGACTACATTTTCCCAAGTTGAGTATGGATGTTGCTTACATAGAAATTTCGGGTAAGGCAGGAAGGTGATATTTCTTTCATTCTTTGGGAAAAAAAAAAACAAGACTCAAAACCTGAGGGGACATCTGGAAGACTCAAGACCTCAGAAGTGGGTGTAGCGCAGCCAAAAATACATGACTTTTTTACGGAAAGTTTCTTTGGATTCCAAGCTCCAGTGATCCGTCCAGAGATATTTATAAGTTAAAAAAAAATATGAACATGGTCAATGATGTAACATAAAAACATGAAACTCGCAATGCGGAATTCTTTATATTATGGGTTACACAAAAATGATAAAATCTGATCAAATTTGAAGATTTAAAAATATATATACTCAGATCCACATGTTTGTTATTTTTCTGCAACTCAGAATATAAATTAGTATTTGAAATTTATATTTGGCACGTTTGTAGGATAAACTATTGTCTACATCCGGAGTTTTTCTCAAATTTCTTTGAAACTCGTAAAAAATGCCTGGGAGCCAAAAATCTCCACTCATTTTATATTTTATTAGTATCAAAGTTTGTTGTCTGGTTCAAATCTTACAGATCGCTATGCATGATTCTGGTTTCTTTTTCCCGATGAAGATCTAGACTTGTACTTAGCTGTAGGTTATGAGTTAGTAATTTAGTATCATACCAGTATCGTTATCATGTGTGTATGATCATCCAGGAAATCAGTTGTTCCTTGAAGATCTTACGTAGAAACTTTCGGAGGGTACTGTCGCAGTCTTTGATATTTGACTGAAGAAACTGTCAGTCAACAAAGTATTTTCGTTTTTACAGACACTTTCCTTCATATTTACTTTAGTCCTTAATGTCTGCCGTACTAATTTAATAAAAAAAAGGTGAGTTGCTTCGTCAAGTCTAAGCACCGCGTGCATATATCTCTGTCAGATAAAGTCTTTCTCTTTCTCTGCGTGGAAATGACAAGTTCACTGCGTGGACACTATCGTCTGAACTCTTAATAAAGGAGAAAATAATTCATTGGTGGTTTTGGATGCCATGCGAGCAAGATATATGCTAGTGCCTGTGACTCATGAACGCTGTAGAATTCAGTTATAACCTGTAACAGTGACATGATACTTTATTTCAAGATTAAAACCTTGTCTGCATGCATGTGTGACCTAATGCTTGTCGTAATTTCCGTAGAAACAACTTTCGTGTTAGACCATCTCCCCCAAAACGTTCTCCAAACGGCGCCGGATCGAACGTTTGGGGACACCTCCGCTTCGTACCGCGTTTGAGGCGCGTTGCTGCCTAGCCGCACCCCTGAACATTAAAATAAATTTTTTTTTTTGCATTTTCATTGTAATAGAGAGAAGGAATTTGTAGGTAGAATCGAGATTTTCAAGGTAGTGCAACATATTGAAACAAATTAAACATAAAAGTAATGTTCAAACTAATTTTTAAACTACAAGCTACTTTTTCTTTGATGGTCTCGCCTCGTCGTCCTCATGGAGACACTTCCTGCTCGTCACCTCTTTCGAAGAGGTAGTGACGTTCGACGCGTCTGAGGAGCTTGTGTCCCCCTCCGACGTGTAGTCCTTGGTGCATTCGTCGTCATCGGTGCTTGCTGGATGCGCTTTTGCCTTCGCCCGGACCCTTGCCTCCTTCTTTGTTGTTGCCGCCTCCTCGGTCGCCTCCTCCGCCTCCAGCCGTCTCCACCTGGCATCTCCATCCTTTTCCTCCTCCTCCGCCTCCAGCCGTCTCCACCTGGCATCTCCATCCTCTTCCTCCTCCTCCTCATGGCCGTCGTCGGCGACGGCCTCCCCCTCCTCCTCCTGGCTGTCGTCGGCGACGGCCTCCCACTCCTCCTCCTGGCCGTCCGTCAGCGGGGAACTAGAGCTGCTAGGCGCGGCAGTTCTTTCCCACCAATGGCGCCATCCCGGCGGCTTCCCCTCGCTACCGGTGTTCGATGACAAAGAGAGGTTGCTCATGGTCAGAGAGGAGAGGTTGATCAGTCGTAGAGATGAAGGGCGCCAGCGGGTTGGAGGTCGGAATGTGCAGACGTAGGGGCTTATTGAGCATGGATGAATGGCGGCGCAGATATCGAAGAGGGCTGTGGTTGCTCTTCTGCGGAGTTCGCGCTCCATTTCGGTGGTTCTCGCTTCGACCAACGCAGTTGCCACTGCGGCGGTTCCCCTTTCTGCAACTGCACCGTCGCTGCGCGCCAATAATAACTTCGTTGCAAGGTAGGCGACGGTTGGGCATCGTTCGTGTGCCAATGATGCGTCAGGCCCGCCACTCCCCACCTTGCTTCTCGCTATGTCCGGCGCGCCCGAAGCGTTTCCTGTGGAGCGAAGATGGGCTCGGGGCGCTAGACACCGTATTGGACCACGCCAGGTGGAAGGAGGCTTTGGGGCCGCGACTGAGGCACGAAAAAAACCTTTTGGGGACGCTTTGGGGGTGGCTGGAGATGCTCGTAGCATGCCCTCTACAAGGTGTCAAGCTTCAACTGGGCAAAACCGACTTGATGAGCTGCTAGGTGCAGTTTTATTTCATCAGGTGAGTTAGTGGAGGCTCACAAGTTATCTGCCTAAGTGCTGAATCCACTATGAGCTCAAAATAAAGGGGCCAACTTTACTTTACCTGAAGTCTGCAGCCCACTCTGCCTACATCAGGATAAGAGAATCCGGTACCAGATTGGAAAAATCCTCAGAATCATCTGCGCCGTGTCACCATCCTAAATTCCTGTTTTGATTACCTCTTGCAACCTCTTCTTGGCCTAAATCATTCCGTTGTCAATCGCAATTGCCTCCTTTTTTCTCACCCCTCCTTTTCGTGATATGTATATCTTCCCTTTCCGCGTGCGTTCCTAGCAAATAGCAATTCACAGTTCCAAGAAACAGCACATGCCTACGAAATGCTGGCCACCTACTTTTCTAGTCATAGAAAAGCTCATCATGTGAGCTAATGAAGCACTTAAGAGAAGGTGCTTAACTACTTATATAGCAACTAACAAAGGTTGTGGAGGATGCTTCAGAAGCCTCAATCTGTTCCATGACTACTGCCAACTGTGCTATAAAATAGCTTGGAGTTCAGGTCCTCTACATGAACCCCTCATGGGTGCAGAAGAAGAGTAGAAACAGTCAGAGAAAATGCTTCAGATGACACGGATGGAGAGATCGCCTGCGCTGCACCTGGCAGTGGTGGCTCTGCTGGGCTTCTGCTGCCTCGTCCATGCTTCAAGTTCTGCGATTCAATTTCCACCTGGTAACCTTCTCATCCCGTCTAGATATTTAATTCTACTGTTCTGAATGAGTAGTGACAAATTTATTTCTATATGTGTCAGCGGCCCCGATGGTGCAGCGGAAGACTGAGGCGATCCCAACTTCAAGTGGGGCAGATGGCCAGGTGATATACTCTTGAACTATCTGTGATCACAAGTTAATTTACATGATACTTTCTTCAAGATTTATATTACTTAGGTAAGGTGTTGTCCAGATTTTACCGCATGTTCATGCAAGTAGTACTAGCTGTTTCAGACCACACTTCTCTCAGGTAGTCAGGTTTCAAACTGTAGTTGGCCTGAATCTTTGGTATGATCACCCCAGGCTGTCATAACACGAGAGGCCAATTCCGGCGGCTTCAGCAGAAGGATGGAGATGGATATGGAGCTGGAGGACTACCCGGGCTCTGGGGCCAACGACCGGCACTCACCGTGGCGGCAAGAAAGGAGGAACTGAGAACATGGAGCAAAGCTGCATTTGTATCTGCAGTGTTGCACAGTTGTGTATATTTCTCACACTGCCATATCTCTACTACTGGTGTAACCTATAAGATCGATTCTTGTTATTTGCAAGGGCATCAAGATCACATATATAAGCATCAGCTTAGTGAGTGTACATTATGTGTGGCGTGTGGCATAGAAGATTTTTTTTTGTGTGTGAGTTATCTCGCCACAGACTAATCCGCTGACTTCAACAGAAAGATGACACATGTTTATTCCCTCAAAAAAAAGATGACACAGGTTTGTCTGCGCCGAGTCCAACCAGTTAAGAGTCCTTGACCTCCTGCCACAAGTCTCCACTCAAAAGTGGAGAGGAGGGAGATGCCATGGACGACTGAAGGTGAATCACCTGACGGAGTGACGGAGACTCGCCATTTCATGCCGAAGAGGTCAAAAGATTCCAGTATACATTTTTACCTGAAATGCACTCGACACTCAAGGGCAGTGACGGAGCTGGAAAATAAGGATGGGTCGGTTCAGCTAAACTGGGCTAAATCAGCATAAATAGTAGGCCAGTTCATGTTCATGGGCTGAAATAATACCATATATTTAGCTAAAAATCAAACAAAAGGGTGGGCTGCGGCCCAGTATGGTCAACCTGTAGCGCCGCCAGGGGCAAAGTAGGTGAGGACCTGATTTCCCTCAAAAAAAAGGTGAGGACCTGATGCCCTTGATGATGTAGACAATCTCCATGACCAAGCCTTTAAGAGCCTTAGTGCCAAGGTTATAAAAACTAGAGGTAAATATTATAGAAAAATATAACAAAGGAAACTAATGATATATAAGTTGATCATGTCAAGTACATTGATTATGCTTTGACATATAAAGTGAATAAGTTAAATAGGAATCCCTAGTGTGATAAGCAGTTATCATCCTAACTAAATGTAGAGAAGGGAAATTATGTGAGTACATAGCAACTAGGAGCAGAACCTTAACCTTGCACAACATTTCTTCTAGGCTAAGTAATCAAGATAATGATAAAAACAAACCTACATTCTACGCTCTTGTAGATTAGAAGTTAAATCACACTAGCTACATCTTAGAATTTATCAATATCTCCTTGTGGTGGGAGACAGAACCTTCTCATAATTTATAACTTTTCATCTACATATATGGAACCCTAATCTATATTATCCCATTACACTTATGCTTCTGGTGAGCATAGGAAAACCCTAGTACCAAGCCCTACACTCAAATCAAAATGGTGTGATCAATTAACCATCCTTAGAATTAATGTCAATCCCATGAACCAAGTGACCAAATTAATAGGTGAGTTACAAAACAAATCTTAACCCTATATATATATATATCTTTCTTCTAACAAAGAAATACGAATCATCTCTTAATATCCAAACTAAAAGACTCGCCCCTAATGGCATAGCAATAAACCTAGGTAATTTCCAAATCGTTAGGAAATTTAAAAGAAACTAAATAATTTCCCTTGGGAACATTTTCCAAACAAGAAACCAAATAATATCCTCCATTCCAATTAATTGTCTCATTATAGTTGAGACAAAATGAATATTACATATCACTAGGTAGTTGTCCAAGTATTAGAAAAATAATTTGAACCCAGGAAGAAAGAGAAAAAATATAATCTTTTTAACATACCTATTTTAAATATTCAGTTATAACCAAATTATAACAATACAAATATACCTGAAATATTTTCAAATACAAAATAATGATCTATGAACCATCTCTAAACATTCCAACCGAATACACACATTTAAATTATCCGAAACCAAATTTTAATTCAAATGGAAATGGAAAACAAAAAAATAGAAAAGAAAAAGAGAGAGAGAGCCAGACCATGCAAACCCCTGGAACGAACCAGCCCAGGAATCGGCCCAGAAGCCCCGTACCAGCACAACTGCACAAGCAATCCCAGTTCAACATATCATTTCAGCCTTATAAAAGGCGGGGCACACCGGAGAAGGACGAGGTTTTCGTCTTCCTTCGCGAGCTTGACAATGCGATGATGACCGCCACATCCCGGCGGCCGTTTGGACTGCGTCGGGCGTACGCGATCGTCTTGGAGTAGTCTAAAAGTCATTCTCAATCGTTCTTATCCAGAAACGAAGCGATTCATGCCTAGATACACGCCGATATCACCACCGCATCTAGACCATAGCCAACGGTGAGCGGACGATTTAGACCTCTACAAGGTCTATAAATACGCGAGAAGAAGCACATCGCGACCCTCATCCTTCGCTACCTCTTCTCAATCTCTCTACTACTCTTTAACCTCTACAATCACTGAAAGTTGCCACCGACCTAACTCTGTCTAGCCATCAATTAAGGTCATCCCGAAGTTTTGTGGAGTTGTCTAGGTTATGTGCTTCTTTGCAGTGGTCATCTCGGTGAAGTCAGACATCTAGAGGAACTCGGAGGGAGGAGGATTTTAGCATTCCTTTTCACAGAAGCTCGCAGGTATTGGGGAAGTTGAGTTCACATCCGTCCATGATTGGCGTCGTAGACCATCTGGGAAGCACCACAGTGAACTTGCGCATCTCCCGAGCCCTTTATTGCATCATGTTGCAGTCTGTAGCTCCCTTTAGCTAGTTCACGCTGGGGAGTTCGCTGGCACGGTATAGCTTGCCGGAGCAAGCTCCGATGACCATCTTACAAAGGTGACACCGACAATAGCTTCATCTTGCAACGATGGTTCGGACACACTAACTCAATGAAAGGACATGGATGTCGGCTAGAGGGGGGTGAATAGATGGTTTAAAACTTCAAAGAATATGGCTTAACAAATGCGGAATAAAACTAGCGTTTAATTTATCAAGCCCAAAACCTATATAACTAGGGTTCACCTATATGCACCAATAATGTATGCTAAGCAAGACAAGCAACTATGTGATAGCAAGATATATAACATCAAGCACGAAGGCTATCACAAAGTAACGTGCGTAAGTAAAGAGCTTGGGTACATGAATAACTGAGGTGACGTGGAAACAATGATGTATCCCAAAGTTCACACTCTTGTGAGTGCTACTCTCCGTTGGAGCGGTGTGGAGGAAAAAGCACTCCAAATGCCACAAAGGCCTCACCGTATTCTTCTCGAGCCTTCCCACCAACAGGGAAGTTCTCGATCCACTATGGAACCTCGAGGGTGGTCACTGAACCCGCACAAAGCTTGGGGCAATCTCCACAACTTGATTGGAGGCTCCCAAGAAATTGCCACAAAGGCCTCGCACTTGAGGAATCTCCACAACTTAATTGGAGGCCCCAAGCAATCCACAAAGCTAAAAACTTGAGGAAATCTTCACAACTTAATTCGAGGCCCCAAGGAAACCACAAAAGCCACAAAGTCGTCTAGGGTTCCAAGAACCCAAGAGGAACAAGCTTCTCACTTTCACTTCGATGAATCACCGTGAAGAACTCAAACTGATGCACAAAATGCAATGGCAAGTCCCTCAGTCTCAAATTCCACCAAAGCTACAAAAGCTATTGGGGGAATAAGAGAGGAAGAACACAGAAGAGAACGCCAAATTCTCCAAGATCTAGATCTAATGGTTCCCCTCACAAAGAGAGGGATTTGATTGGTGGATATGTAGATCTAGATCTCCTCACTCTTTTACCTAAAAAATATGCAAAAATCATGGGAGGAATCAAGATTTAGGGAAAGCTCTTCAAGGTCAAAAATGAAGGTTAGAGAATGGAAGAACCAACCCACCAATGGGGAAGAAGGGGGATTTTTTATAGCCCCCTCCCCCCCAAAAAAAATAGGCCGTTATAGCGGGTCGGAGACTCCGTACCCGCATGTTGTAACACCCCAAATTTTAAAACAAATAGAAAATGAATTTCCTTTTTCCAAAAATGAGAACCAACAAAAACTTTTCTTACATAGGGTGCTATGCATAGTGCTCATACCTAATACTTGTGTTTTGCCATGATGAGTGTTCTTATGCTTATGTGATAAACCTTAAAACCCTAAAGGGATCAAGTGAAGATCACAAACCAAATAAAATAAAAGAGAAAGAAATCAAATAAGAAAAACCTTAAAACCCTAACTTTCTCAAAACCAAGTGGACCTATTTTGAGAAACCCAAAATAAAGAAAAAGACATATGTGGGCATATAGCCCTAATATGTAAATTTTGAACTCTACCTTTCTTACTTTGCTAAATGGTGGTGAACCATTGCAAAACTTACCAAACCCTAAACCTCATCCCTCTTGTCACCAACCTTTGAAAAACAAAATAAAAAGAAATGATCTTAATTAAGAAAAAGGCATATGCAAGCCTATGGCTACTTTTTTGCAAATGCTAAACCTTGCTTTGTCTACCTTGGTAGATGGTTTGGAAATACCTCAACACACTCAACCAAGTACTTACCAACCAATTCAAGTGAGAAACAAAATAAAATCAAACATATGCATAGAGGTATATGTGGCACTTAGCCAAAATATCCAATCTTGACCTAGGCACCCCCATTGCCCCAAATTGGTTTGAACCCTTCAACTCAATCTAACACCAAATAAATCTCACCCTTGTCAAAGTGAAGCAAAGAAAAATAAAAGAATAAAAATTAGAAAATCACAAAACCCTCACATATGGCTTATGCCATTTTTCCAAATCTTTGACCTAGACCTATTTGGCCTTCACCATTAGTTGTAATATGTTACTAAACACTTATTACAACTTTTGGAATTAAAGAAACACAAATCACATCAATTTCAAACTCAAAATGGGATCACATATGATAATGGTCAAATCTGCCAATAATAATCTGGTCCGTACTTTGAGCCTTTGCAATTCAAGTTTTACAAACTAAACTCTCCCAATTCTTTGCACATCATCCAAGAGCACATGAAGGAGAACAACTTTGGTAAAGACCACCATGTCAAATTCATCTTGGATCAAATTCTATGCTCATCCAAAGTTGGAACTTTTTATCAAATGCAACAATCTCAATTTGAGCAAATTTGCATTTCTTTGATTTTTAAAATTCCACCACCACACATGGTTGTCTCTGGTCATTTACAACTCAACCAAACCAACCACTTTCAATTTTTGCAACCATTTGAACTCAACCAAAAATTGCAAGAACTTGAATTGGGCAATTATGGAACAAACCAAATTCACTATTTGCATAGTGCTCTAGCCAAACCTACTTGCCCCATTTCACTCCCCCTGGTTCCCTTGTCCCCTCTCATCCTACCCATGCACAGAAACCCTAAGGGGGGGGGGGGGCAAACTTACCATGGACATGGCCATGCCGGCCATGTCACACATGGCACACCCCCATCCTCTCCTTCACTCTCCATCTCTCGCCCTGGTGCCCCAATGCACCACCTCGACCCCCTACTGCTGCCTAGCACCTCCACTGCAGGAAATCGACCAGATCCTTGCCGGAAAACGCGCGCCCTGGGCAATGCCGAGGACGTCGTGGGCGCGTCCACCGGCAAGCCCTGGCCACGCGCCGTCCCCTCTCTCTGCGCCTCCCCCGGACCCCCATGCTGCACGTCGAGCTTCGCCGCAGCGACACAAGCCCGCCAGACAAGCTCACGTGCTCTCGCGCCGCCTGACGCCGACGACAACATCGCTGACTTCCCGTTGTTGAGAAATGATGTGAAATTGAGGTGAATTGTACGGCCAAGCCCTGTGCAGTTCCCAGGTTGACAGTTGGTCTTCACTGGGAGGCCAAGCTCATGGGGAGAGGTGCTCATACTAGGATTTGTAAGTGAAAGGTTATGGTTGATGATCCGCGTACTGTGTTACGATGATTCGGGGTAATCCCGACGGATGAAATCAAATGTTGTGGCACAAGTGTGCAACCTCTGCAGAGTGTAAATCTATTCGAATAGCCGTGTCCACGGTTACAGACGGTTGGAAAGGCAATACAGTTTCCGATGTCAGATTCTTGAAAATGATGGTGAAATGAATGGTGAATTGGTGACTTGTGGTGAATCACAACAAATGTTGTGGGAATGACACTAATGTTCCCACTTGAGTTAGTTAGCACTTTGAATAAGTCTTTTCTCAAATACTTGTGAACTAAAATTGGCTTTATGCAAATAAACTAGAGCTTAGCACCCCCTTATTAGAATTGTTAGCACTTACATTAGTATTAGTTTGCGAGTACTTTAAAGTACTCACGGCTGTGTCCCTGGCTATTCAAATGGCCAGAGTATGAAGATGAACAGAACTACCAAGGAGATGACCAGCGGGACGCCTACGACAACTAGGAGTCTTCCGACGTCAAGCGTTGGCCTGTGGACTAGAGAGTCCATTTATCTTTACGCTTCCGCTATGAACTTGTGTTTGTTCGTTGATCAATAGATCAACTATTCGTGTAATATGGATCATGTGATTCAAGTTGTAAGACGATATGGTTTGTAATGAATGATGACTATGATACTTAACTATTATGCCTCGCAACAACAATATTCCTGAGATTGCGATGAATGACATAATAGGCATCTGGACTTAAAAATCCGGGTGTTGACAAGTTGGTATCAGAGCCATTGTTTGACCTTAGGAGACCCTAGTTAGAATGGACGTCTGAAAAACTTAGTTTCAAAACAAATAAAGTGAATATTTCTAAAAAACTTATCCTCACTCTTATCCTTGAGATCTTTTTCAAAATATGAATTTCATGCTCTACGTTTTCCTTTAAGAACTACATAAAACTTTACACACTTTACCACCTCTTTAACTTACTCATCCTAATTGCTCACAGATGGAGTACAAATGGGAGTTCTATCAGCTTGGTCACGGAGGAAACCTGATGTTCGAGAAAGACTTGAAGCAACTAGTGGAATATCTAGGACGCCCGTATCCTGAGTTCTTTGGAACACCCCTCAACAATCACTCCGGAGGGCCACCTCGATGGGAAGTTTCTGCTGATCTACGACGAAAGCTTGGAGCCCCGGTACGGGAAACCATATGGTTTTCTGTAACGGGAAACACTTGGAAGGAAGGACTAGTCAGAGCGATGCAGGAAGCAATTGCCCGTCTGTGTGGACAAAATGAGAACAAGATCAAGAACACTCGCTTCATCTACTACCCAAGACATGACCCCATGGGAAGACCGATGACCATGCCCCCGCACACGGAGATGAACCACTATGTAGCACACCTCGACTTCATGCTGTACAAGACCCGCAAGGAGTTGGACAATGCCCTCGCCTCTCGCCAAGCACATTACCCGTGAAGACGAAGAACCCACCCCGAAGAGTAGTAGCACCCCAGCACTTGAATAGGTGTGAGTTGTATCAGGATCCCCTTGTATCGTAGAACGAATGAATGGTTCTTCAAACCAACGGTGTGTTAGAATTGTAATGTGTGATGTTTGGTATGAATGAAAAAGTGTTGTTGGTTTTACCCCCTCAACACTACACAAACTTTCAAGTTTTGAACTTCGTGAACTTTAATTCAAACAAACCATAGAAATTTCCCTCTTATCTTATCATCTCCTCCGATGTTTAGATGGCCCCACCAACCCGCAACGCCAACCAAGATGCCATGATGCAGATGCTAGAGATGATGATGGCCGACCGAGAAGCCGAGAGAGCTGAACGCCAAGCCAACATCGCTGCACTACATCAGATTGCTCAGAACAACAACGACCATGGAAACCACGACCACCCTGGGTCAAAACTGAAGAACTTTCAAAACACCAACCCACCTATTTTCAGCAAGACCGAAGAGCCCCTCGATGCCGATGACTGGCTCCAAACAATGGAGAACAACCTGGAAGTGGCGGGAGTTGAAGCCACAGAGAAAGTACTGTTCGCCACCCACTACCTGTCAGGACCTGCACGAGCCTGGTTGACAAGCGCCCGCGCAATGAATGCGGGACAGATGATAACCTGGGAAGACTTCAGGCTGAAGTTTAGCAAGTACCATGTGCCCCAAGGACTGATCAAGATGATGAGAGACGAGTTCCGCGAACTCAAGCAAGGCAGAATGTCCGTGGTAGAATACCGCGGCAGATTCCTTACTCTATCAAGGTACGCCCCGGACGAGACCGACACCAATGAGAAGCGGAAGGAAAGATTTCTGAACGGATTACACGATGAGATGCAGACTGTACTGGTCAACATTCCCTTTGCTGACCTAGAAGCCCTGGTGGACTCCGCCATCCAGATGGAAGGGAAGCTTCACCAAGCCAACGAGAACCGCAAACGCCGGATGATGAACCAACATGGGTGCAGCAATACCCAGAAGTACCGCAAAAACTCATCTGGAGGATTTATTCCAAGATACAACAAGCCCACTTCCCAGACTTACCGCCCAAACTACACCAATAACCACGTAGGACCCCCGAAGCCCGGAGGCAACAACAACAACAATCACACCAGCAACAACAACCCCAACAACAACAACAACGGGAACAACAACAACAACAACAACAACAACAACAACAACAACAACAACAACAACAACAACAACAACAACAACAACAACAACAACAACAACAACAACAACAACAACAACAACAACAACAACAACACTGGCCCTAGGACTGGAAGCAACGCCATCCCCGTCGCCAACAAGGACAAGGCCACCATCACTTGTTACGAGTGTGGAGTGGTTGGGCATTACTCCAATGAGTGCCCCAAGAGGCTAGCCAAGATTGACGCCAACACCGCTGCACCTGCTCAGAACCAGCGCCGCTTTGCCGCAAGAAGGAACCAGAACAACAACAACGGCTGCCTCTACAACATGACTGTAACAGAAGCCCAAGAAGCACCTCAGGCCATGCCAAGTATGTTTCCCTGTTAAATCATATCGCCCAATCTCTCTTAGGAACCTAACTTTTCTTAAAATCTCGGGACGAGATTTGTTTAACGGGGAAGGTTTGTAACACCCCAAATTTTAAAACAAAGAGAAAATGAATTTCCTTTTTCCAAAAATGAGAACCAACAAAAACTTTTCTTACATAGGGTGCTATGCATAGTGCTCATACCTAATACTTGTGTTTTGCCATGATGAGTGTTCTTATGCTTATGTGATAAACCTTAAAACCCTAAAGGGATCAAGTGAAGATCACAAACCAAATAAAATAAAATAGAAAGAAATCAAATAAGAAAAACCTTAAAACCCTAACTTTCTCAAAACCAAGTGGACCTATTTTGAGAAACCCAAAATAAAGAAAAAGACATATGTGGGCATATAGCCCTAATATGTAAATTTTGAACTCTACCTTTCTTACTTTGCTAAATGGTGGTGAACCATTGCAAAACTTACCAAACCCTAAACCTCATCCCTCTTGTCACCAACCTTTGAAAAACAAAATAAAAAGAAATGATCTTAATTAAGAAAAAGGCATATGCAAGCCTATGGCTACTTTTTTGCAAATGCTAAATCTTGCTTTGTCTACCTTGGTAGATGGTTTGGAAATACCTCAACACACTCAACCAAGTACTTAACAACCAATTCAAGTGAGAAACAAAATAAAATCAAACATATGCATAGAGGTATATGTGGCACTTAGCCAAAATATCCAATCTTGACCTAGGCACCCCCATTGCCCCAAATTGGTTTGAACCCTTTACCCAACTCAATCTAACCCCAAATAAAGCTCACCCTTGTCAAAGTGAAGCAAAGAAAAATAAAAGAATAAAAAGTAGAAAATCACAAAACCCACACATATGGCTTATGCCATTTTTCCAAATCTTTGACCTAGACCTATTTGGCCTTCACCATTAGTTCTAATATGTTACTAAACACTTATTACAGCTTTTGGAATTAAAGAAACACAAATCACATCAATTTCAAACTCAAAATGGGATCACATATGATAATGGTCAAATCTGCCAATTATAATCTGGTCCCTACTTTGAGCCTTTGCAATTCAAGTTTTTCAAACTAAACTCTCCCAATTCTTTGCACCTCATCCAAGAGCACATGAAGGAGAACAACTTTGGTAAAGACCACCATGTCAAATTCATCTTGGATCAAATTCTATGCTCATCCAAAGTTGGAACTTTTTATCAAATGCAACAATCTCAATTTGAGCAAATTTGCATTTCTTTGATTTTTAAAATTCCACCACCACACATGGTTGTCTTTGGTCATTTACAACTCAACCAAACCAACCACTTTCAATTTTCGCAACCATTTGAACTAAACCAAAAAATTGCAAGAATTTGAATTGGGCAATTATGGAACAAACCAAATTCACTATTTGCATAGTGCTCTAGCCAAACCTACTTGCCCCATTTCACTCCCCCTGGTTCCCTTGTCCCCTCTCACCCTACCCATACACAGAAACCCTAAGAGGGGGGGGGGCAAACTTACCATGGAGATGGCCATGCCGGAAATGTCACACATGGCACACCCCATCCTCTCCTTCACTCTCCATCTCTGGCCCTGGTGCCCCAATGCACCACCTCGACCCCCTACTGCTGCCTAGCACCTCCACTGCAGGAAATCGACCAGATCCTCGCCGGAAAACGCGCGCCCTGGGCAATGCCGAGGACGTCGTGGGCGCGTCCACCGGCAAGCCCTGGCCACGCGCCGTCCCCTCTCTCTGCGCCTCCCCCGGACCCCCATGTTGAACGTCGAGCTTCGCCGCAGCGACACAAGCCTGCCAGACAAGCTCACGTGCTCTCGCGCCGCCAGACGCTGACGACAACATCGCTGACTTCCCGTAACCCTGCCGCCAGAGCATCACCGTCGCGCGTGCTCGCCAGACCTTCCCCCACCTAGCTATCAAGCTCCCTAGCTCCCCCTGGACGCCGCCTACCTAGCGCCCACCTCGCCGATCCCCTTCCTTCGTCGGAGTCGTCGTGCTGATGTCGACCCTGCCGCACACCTCACGGCCACCTCGCGCCCTATAAATGGAGCCACCCCCGCGCCTTTATCTCCACAGCAAACTTGCTCCACTCCTCTCTCTCTGAACCTCCTCCGCTCCTCTCCACTGCGCATCGCCGCCGCTAGCCACCCAATTTCTCGCCGGAGACCCGCAAGCAACCGTAGACCAATCCACCGCTACAGGCCACCATCGGAGTCGCCGTCGGTACCATTCGACTCCCTATCGACGACAACCTCGCCTCGCGTCAACGCCGCCCCTCGTCGGAGTCCAGCAGAGCCGCTGACCCCCTACCTCCGCCGCGGCAGCGACCTCTTCCCCTCGACGGAGACGACGAGCCTCGACCGTAGGATCCTCCTCGCGATCAAACGCACCGTTTCGGTAAGCTTCACTCACTGACGTGCGGCCCCTCTGTCAGGCGGCCCGTGGCGTGTGAAGCGTTAGCTGGGCTGGCCCTTCTGGCGTTTTAAATCTTTCGGCCCACTCCATTTCCCGCCGGCCCATTTTTCAAATCTGGTTGAATAAATTGGTAGAAATTCAAATACTGGTCCTGTCTTAGAAATTAAATAGTTTCAAATCTACCCAACCAAATTTGATGAAATTTATATTGTTGGAAATCTTGCAAAAAGGTCTATCCAACCCCACTGGTCCCACTTTGATATCTTGTGTAGAATTAATGTGACAAAAAGAACAAGGCAGGGACTTTTGTGACTTCAAATAAATCTTAAAAATCAACCAATTTGAATTTTGAAGTAAATCCAATTGCTATAATTCACATTTCACTTACACTAACTGTTTATGCAAAAATATGGTATGGTTACCTTGAGTGATCATGGCCCAAATTAAATAAAAGACTATATAGCTATATTAGTTAGTTGATATTGTCCAAAACTATTATGCAAATTATATGAAGTGTTTCACTTCATTTAAATCTTGTCCCAAGTATTTTCATGTGAAGTTTGAACCCCTGGTCAAATACTCTCACGTGAAATACTTGGAGATTTTAAATCATAAATAAGCATGATTAAATGGTATGAGGTATGCTACCTCATTTAAATCATTTTCTCAAATAATGATGATGAATGGTTGACTTAGGTCAACATGGTATCATGTAGGATTGTTTGAGAAATTAAATCTTAAGAAGATTCAATGAGAGGAAATTATTCCTCAAGAACTCAATGGAAACTATCATTTACATATGTAATGAGAGGAAATTATTTCTCTAACCCTAAGTAAGAAAACCCTAGATTAATTCTTGGTAGCAATGCTAAGTGATGATGCTAGATCATTTGGAGTGAGCCATTAAGGCTAATTAAGGTTACTTAAGTATTTTTTGGTGATTGTATCCTCGTATTCGTGTATAGACGCTAGTGCCGGAGAATACCAGGAAGAGGAAGGAATCTACCCAGAAGAAGAAGAGCACTTTGACCACCTCAACAACCAAGGCAAGCTAGACTATTGCAAGTTATATTGTTGCAAGCTAACACTCTTGCAAGCTCCATGGTTGCAAGCTAATATTCTTGCAAAGTGCAAAGCCCTTTGGGGCAAGGCACCATTAGTCTTACCTTTCTTACCACAAGCCTATCACAAGTTTCTACCTTACAAGTTTTTACTTGTTTATTTCAAAGAGTTACTTTTATAGTTAACTTTGGTCAAAGTTAAAGAAGGTTACTAGAGTAGCAAAGTTAGTCTCAAGCTAGCCAAGCAAGATTAGCACCCCTCATGATTAGTGCTAGTGCTAAATACTAAAACTTGACTACTCTAGATGGGAACATGTGACTTGAAATGAATTTGAAACCTTGGAATGATGAGTCATTCCATTGAATGAATCTGAAGTTGAATATGACTCGGAGAAGATGTGGATTTTGATAAAACTGAGGTTGGTTTGAATGCGATACCTTTCCAATATTGAGTACCCCCACAATACCTGATTATGGGTAGGGCTTAACTGGAAATTTATGCATCTTAGTATGGGTTTCCTCTGAACACACATCATAGGGGTTATGCCGAGGCTGCCTCCGTTGTTGAGAAATGATGTGAATTGAGGTGAATTGTACGGCCAAGCCCTGTGCAGTTCCCAAGTTGACAGTTGGTCTTCACTGGGAGGCCAAGCTCATGGGAAGAGGTGCTCATACTAGGGTTTGTAAGTAAAAGGTTATGGTTGATGATCCGCGTACTGTGTTACGATGATTCGGGGTAATCCCGACGGATGAAATCAAATGTTGTGGCACAAGTGTGCAACCTCTGCAGAGTGTAAATCTATTCGAATAGCCGTGTCCACGGTTACGGACGGTTGGAAAGGCCATACAGTTTCCGATGTCAGATTCTTGAAAATGATGGTGAAATGAATGGTGAATTGGTGACTTGTGGTGAATCACAACAAATGTTGTGGGAATGACACTAATGTTCCCACTTGAGTTAGTTAGCACTTTGAATAAGTCTTTTCTCAAATACTTGTGAACTAAAATTGGCTTTATGCAAATAAACTAGAGCTTAGCACCCCCTTATTAGAATTGTTAGCACTTACATTAGTATTAGTTTGCGAGTACTCTAAAGTACTCACGGCTGTGTCCCTGGCTATTCAAATGGCCAGAGTATGAAGATGAACAGAACTACCAAGGAGATGACCAGCAGGACACCTACGACAACTAGGAGTCTTCCGACGTCAAGCGTTGGCCTGTGGACTAGAGAGTCCATTTATCTTTACGCTTCCGCTATGAACTTGTGTTTGTTCGTTGATCAATAGATCAACTATTCGTGTAATATGGATCATGTGATTCAAGTTGTAAGACGATATGGTTTGTAATGAATGATGACTATTATACTTAACTATTATGCCTCGCAACAACAATATTCCTGGGATTGCGATGAATCACATAATAGGCACCCGGACTTAAAAATCCGGGTGTTGACACATGCTAGGAGCAAGTCACTCTTCAAAACAGAAAAACCTATGTCCCGGCTGGAGTCTCCGGTCCCCCGAGGCTGGAGTCTCCGGCCCCCCGAGGCCGGAGTCTCCGGCCCTGGGAATGACCGTTCTTGAAACTGAAACGACCATAACTACAGCATCCAGACTCCGATTTTGATGATCTTGGGCTCGTTTCTAAGCTAGCAACAAGCTCTAAAAATCACGCAAAGAACCATCATAGTTCGTCAAGGGCATAAAACCAAATGTTGTAATGTTTAACCTATCAAAAAAGAGACAAACCGGTAAAATCTCCAATATGGAAAACGCAACAAGTTGAGTTAGAAACACTGATTTAGGTGAAACAATTTTGTTGGAAAGAGTATGAAAAGAGCTACCCTACAAAGATTCAAAATATTAAAAACAACTAGGGTAGAATTTTCCATGAATTTAGACGTGAAATCTCTCAATACGTAGAACCAAGAAAAACTCTAATATCAAAAACGCAACAAGAATTTCATACGGAATCCGTATTTGATGAACTAGATGTCGTTGCCTACTCGACAATACCCTGGAGGAGGGATCCTCATGGAGGGGAGAAGAAGATGGGGCCAAAGGGCAGAGAGCCATCGTCATGGTGGTACGCGATTTACCCAGCTTCGGATCACGTTGCACGGAGGCAGGGCCTACTGCTGCTTATCTGTAGGTATGTGGGCGCTTTCGCGTCATTACAATGAGTTGTGGTTGTGCCTCTAGGCTCTCGTGATCCGGCTTATAAAGGCGTTAGGCTCTAGAGTTTCTACGGAGAGTCCTACCCGGAATACAATCTTGCTAACTACGGAATATACATCGCCGTGCACGTCAAGGATCCGCCTATCCCTAATCGGTCGTACTAGATCCGGCTACCTTCATGGGCCTTGCTTGATCCGACTCCTGGCGTCGGGCTGGATTCGGATCCTCGTTCTTGGGCTAGACATCTTCCATCTTGATCAACAACAATTGGGCCACCCGGTGGGCCATATGCCACCACCACCATCTGTGGGCCACACGGGCTTGCCGGATCTATGCACTGTCGATGGTACACCTATGAAGTATATCCACAACACTAGAGATTTTAATGAGAATAAGCACAAGCTATAAAACACCATATGGATAAGATCCAAATAACAATCAGGAAAGATGATGCAAGGATGCAAAGGTTTGAGCTCTCTCCAAATGATATGATCGAGTCACTCACTAGAGAGCCTCTTGATAGTACGACAACTAACCTATAAACCGGTCTCCCAATTAAACCACGAGACCGGTAAGAAAGACACCCTACGAAGAGCAAACCTTAACCTTGCACATTTCACTTGAGGTAGATGATGATGATCTTGACCGTTCTTCGGTGCATCTTCACATATCCATGAACACCATATGGATGGCAAGATAAAGCACATGATTTCCTCGGGATGGCTCATATTGAACTTGCAAACCATTTCTTCTTTCTTCATCCTGTTGATGTCTTCAAGATACCGAGAGCTCACCCAACCTTTTTCTATAGGACATACTTATCACTTCATCTTCGTCAATTTCTTTTATTTGCAACCTTGAGGCTAACATATGGTTCAAGTATTGCCTATGGATAACTCCTACACATATAACTCAAAGAAAATATTAGTCCATACGGATTGTCACCAATACCAAAACCACACATAGGGGCTTCATGCACTTTCACTCGTGCATATCCGATAACCTTTAATCAACGTCACCGTCGTGCACCGGTGTGCTGATGCGGTTCCTGCGAGTGAATCATCATTGAGCAAGTCAAAATATTAGACAACTGTTGCTTGCGTGGCAGCCTACATGTCCTGGTCCCATCTGTTAGACATGTAGCTAGGGTTGCCACTGTATAAAATAGTATTTATTGTTTATTTAAAATTCCATAAAATGTTTCAAACTTTAGAAAGTCGTAACTAATATATTTTGAATTAGAAAAATACAATAAGATATCAAAATGTTCAGAAAATAATGTCTATCTATTAAATATATAATATTACATTTCTAAGAAAAATAAAATTTTAATTATTTAATAAACCTTGTTTATAACTTTTTTATTCTAAATTCCAAAAATACTAATTATTATTATTTCTAAAATATTAAAAAGCTTAAAAACTCAAGAAAACCCAAGTTGTTTTATTTTATCATATTATCATGAAGTCACAATTGTTAATATTTAAACCATAGAAAGGTAGTGTCTTAATTATTATTATCTAAAAATAATTAAATTTAGAAAATGTTAAAAATCATTATCCACTTATACTTAAGGTTATTTCTTAGCTTTAATTTCTAATAAATTAGGAATTTTCAAAGTTGTATGAAATATGTGAAACCCTAACTTAATCACTAAGGAATTTCAAACCTAAACCCTAGAAAATTATTAAAGGAAATTTTGCAACCACTAAGGAATTTCAAACCTAAACCCTAGAAAATTATTAAAGGAAATAGTCCTACCTTGGCAACTATTTTATAATCTTTACCAAGCAAATAAATGCATGTTTATGAGCTACTACAATTTTACAAGTCTGAAATACAAATGAACTTGTTAATTTCATTTCTTCACTTTGCATAACCCTTGTGTGATCAAGTAGTAGAAGACAAATATGAAACATAAATTGTTATTTTCATGTAATCACACGTAAGCACCACTTCTTTGTGCAATAAAACTACTCTCAACTGTAAAGGAAACCATGCATGTTAGTATTAATGCACTAGCTTTACCTTGAATGTTCATACTCAAACAAGCATATGCAAGTACTAGAGGAATCGTAAATCCATCCCTTAGATTGTCGTCGTGGTGAACTAACAAATGCCATGGGTAGGCTTATGTTGGAGCCAAATGTACGCCGCGGGATGAGGGGAGGATGGAGATGAAACTCAAGCACAAACGCAAGGGACACACGATCTACCCAGGTTCAGGGCCCTCGTGAGGAGGTAAAACCCCTACTCCTGCATGTATGTAGTAGATGAACTCAACAGGGAGCTACAATGGTGTTCTTCAGCACTTGGCCAAAGGTAGAAGATGAAGATAGAGGGAGAAAACCCTAAGAGAAGAGCATAGTAGCCGTAAAACATAACCCTTCGTGCAAGGGAGTTTCCCCTCTCCTTATATAATGGAGAGGAGGCTTACAAGAGAAGGAACTAGGGAGGGAATCTATGCCTACATCATCCACCTTTATAAAGTACCTTTGACCCTGGCCGTGATGTCCTCGCATGTGCCCTCTGTGTGCTGACCTGTGCCAGTTTGCACATTGTTGCTCCTTCATCAGCGGCATGCTTTGGCCTCAGTTGGAAGCTAGCGGGGCTTTGTCATAAAGTTGATCTTGCGTATCTCCTCCATGTCATGTAGCAGACGACCGGATCTTTGACCAGCAGTGGACCGTTGGTCCTATGTCGGATCCTCATATCAGCATACCCCGAGTATGCCGGTCTAGCTTTTCTCGTATGATAGATCTGTATGTCGGATTACCCACTGTGTCCCATGATGTCGGTAACTTCTGTCCCGGGCTTGTACTTCAGCCGGATGAGCTTTGAGTTGCTCAATATCTTCGACACTATCATACCGTATTCTGGCATAACCTGAATCACCCGACACAACTATCTTATGTCGGTCTATTATGCCCCAGGATAGACTACCGGGGGTTATCCCCTCGACATTAGTCCCCGAAGCTGGTGTGGTCCAACGGTGCCAGCAGATGGGCCGCATCAGGTTCTCTGCCCGACATTAATCATCTCGTCGGGTTAGTTATCCCGATTTCCTTCTAAGCATGAAATACTTCACTTGCCAGCATAGACCTAATCCGTCTCAATCGATCAGCACTTAGCATGTATCGCCGATGGCTTCTGGCACAGTTTCCCACTTGCATGTGCCCTTGTCAGAGAATACATGGGAACTCACATATTTGCCAGTGACAGCAGTCACTGTGACTGACGAAACAGGCCCTTGTAAGGTCAAATCATACACGCGGCGGTAATCATGATGCTTTTACTGATAAGTGCGCGCAGTTAATGCACGCGCATGCCATCCGTGTGGCCCTTGGTGTGGCCGCGTACACACGGTTACCGCGCACGATTCGTGCGGTTGGAAAATGTGCGGCCGCACTAGATCCGTGACCCATGATCTCCTCGGGGAGTATAAACACCTCCGCCAGTCCCTTTCTTTTTTTTGACCGCACTTTTCCCCTATTATTAATTCGTCTTCCTCAACCCTCTCGTTTCTGTCACTGGTGAAGAGCTTGTGGTGGAGCGCCACTACGCGGAGCCGCACCTTCGCCCGCGTCATAGCACCAGCAGGGACAACGCCGTTGATGTGGTCCTTATTTGTAGCGGTTGGGGCCGAGCAAGGTAAGGGTAATCTGGTGTTTTGTTTCATCTCGGGAAGCAGTCTTTTTCAGTGTTCTTCTTGATTTGCATGTTCTTGAAGTTCCCGGTAACTTCCTTATCTCCGATTATTATATTTCTCTTTTGATGTCCCCCCTTTTTCAGATCTTTCGTCCTTGCAGATAAATAGTAGGTCCAGTTTCTTCCTCCCCTCTACCTGAGTTTGTCGATACGATGTCCTCAGAAGAGATCATCCTCACGGCTGCTTCGATAGTGGAGTAGGCCGAGGAGGTTGAGGAACCTGTACCATAGCATAGTCCGTGCGTCAGATATGTGGGATGGAGGGCTCCAATGTATGTCCCATCGAAATAGATTGGTTGTACAAGACCAAACGCATCCATTCACATGTTTCCCTAAGGGCAAGTTAGAGCCTATCCCGGAGGAGAACGAGGTTGTAGTGTTTTTTCGCACACTTCGCGCGCGGCTTTGGCCTGCCCGCGAGCGGCTTTTTCTGCACCTTTTTAGGCAAGTACCGGCTCCAGCCTCACCACCTTCCGGCTAATGCTTACACGGTGATTTCCTCATTTGTTGCTTTCATCGAGGGTTATCTCGGTCTCTGGCCCAACATAGAATTATGGGCCCGACTTCACTGCCTTCGGACTCCTCGGCAATGCCCTCCGTATGGGGCTTAGGGTATATGGAATCCTGTAGGCTGACACGAGTCATCGGTTAT
This sequence comes from Lolium perenne, assembly GCF_019359855.2. Lineage (NCBI taxonomy): Eukaryota > Viridiplantae > Streptophyta > Magnoliopsida > Poales > Poaceae > Lolium > Lolium perenne. The sequence goes on along the minus strand of NC_067247.2, from coordinate 195,463,889 downwards.
CAAACAAGCGGGGAGAGCGATTTACCCAGGTTCGGGGCCCTCGATGAGGTAAAACCCTTACGTCCTTCCTGTATGATCTTCATTATGAAAATATCGAGTTACAATGGGGTGCCGAAGGTTTCGGCTATGATCTTGTCAAGAGACTAAGTTCTGTATAACCTAGTTCTAGACTTGCGGTGGCTGAGTTTACCAGGTTTGCGTGTGTCCCTCGGCAGCCCCTCTCCTGGCCCTTATATTGGGGGCCAGGTCTCGAGAGTACTGTCCGGGTATGACTAGGTTACAGAGAACCCTAGATCTAACTATGGTGACCCGGCATACCGCTGCATGGTGTAGTATGCAAGTCTAACATAACACCAATGAAACACCGTTCCACTAGTCTTATATCGCTCCGAGTGGTACAACAGAAACATATGCGGGGCCAAGGCATGTCTATAGAATTACAACACTGACTCTTTACAAAAGATCCACACAGCCTCCTACTTTACAATAAGGTAAAACTGCAAATAAACTCCAGAAGAACGACTCGTAGTCTAATCTTATCACGAACTCCAATTATAGAGTATTTGACTAGCTATAGAGGTTAAGACTTGATTCTAGCTAAATAGGAGCTAGGTTTAGGGAGCTAGTTCCCTTCTACTACTAATCTAGGTTTCCTCCATGGTGGATGTGATATATGACTCTTCCGGCAGGTTCCTGTCCCTTGAAGTAGTTGTTGACTCCTCGGTCTTCGAGTTGCACGGTAGATCCTCCTTCGATGCCTCCATATCTAAGCAGGGGATTTAAGGGTGGGATGAGTACGAGCCTACTCAACAAGGTCATTATAGGAAAGGGGTGTTTAATGCACTAGCTACGGTATTAGACCAGAAGGTCTAATACCAATGCAGGTTTTCATAATCATTTCTTCCAAAGGTTGCTTTTATTCAGAAGAACTATGTCCATCAGCCTTCACCGGTTTACTAGAACTTCACGGAGTTCCTTTCCGGCAGCGTTCACAGTTCCATAACCCGGAACAGGTAGTGACAGGTCACGATTTGTTACACTCTGCAGAGGTGTGTTGCTTTACCCATAAGAGATCTTAACCTTGTTGCCAACCGGGTGTACATTCCCGTCCACTCTTCGGTGGTGTGAGGCCCGGTATAAGGTCTTAGTCAAAATGCATTCTCCCGCGACCCCGCACACCCACCCTTTGTTGAAACCCCGACCCTGGGTCCACGCCGGTGAGCGTACCCCTATGGATAGCCTCCGACCCCGATGAAAATTCAGGACTCTCCCTGAATTCATCGCCGGCGGTTGCAACCCATCATAGACCGCATTACCGTGGGGAATTAGAATGGGATCCCCACCCACCACTTGTCCTTAACTGGATCAAGTGTCTACGGTAAGCGCATCTGTTGATGAACGAGAGGAGAGAACACACTTGACTACTCCGTCCACTCCAGATCTTATGTTTAACACGGGTATTACGGCACAAGAATCACTGGACGATATTTGTTGTTTAATCCTAGATGGATACAAACCCTTGCAATGGAACCTCCACCATACTCATACCATGGTTCCATTGCCCACCACATAGTCATATTCATAGTTATGAAATTAGTATTTTTACTTTTCATGCAAGAGTGATAAGCATAGTATTTTGCAAGTAATTTGGTAAAAATACTCAAATGACATGAGCAAGCGATGAACTTGCCTTTCTTGACTGCAAGCTTATGCAGGCAAAGTCTTCGATACGCAATAACTCCAAATTCTGAAATAGCATCATCGTCCGGTAAGGACGATGTTTAAAAGATTGGCAAGGATGCAATAATGCATAAGTATGAGATGCAATCACTCTAAGCGTGACCTAACCCCGATGATTTAGGATTAGTAAGTTGTAATGATTAGTTTAGGGTGTGTTGCACTTTTAGAGTGATTTACAAACAAGGTTCTTATTAGGTTTTTGTTGTCTTACAATCATAAACAAGTGGTAAAATGCATAATAACAATCATATACACCAAGAGATATTAGTTGTATAATAAGTAAAGAGCAGTTGTCAATTTTAAGTCTTATAGTGTATGGTTGATGATTACTTGTTATATACTCAAAAAGAATAACTTTGGAAGAACATGTTCTTTAATAAAGAACAAGTATGATAATTAGGGTTGTGGAGTTCTATGGTTTACTATGGTTCTAATTGGGTTCTAGAGTAACGATTAGATGGATCACAACACAGTTGGATTCATCAACAACTAGGGCTTGTATGGTTTTAATTAAGTATAAGCATCTTAGGCAATTAGTTATATATGGCTTATATCAGGGTGGATATATTTTACTGGTGGTAGATAGCTAGGGTTTATAGATCCTATTAGTCAGGGTTGTTGGCTACTTCTTATTTTTTCAAAAGAATAACTTTTGCAAAACATACTTCTTAAGGAATAAGAAGTATTACAATTAAGGTTGTGATTGTCTAGGGTTTACTATTGGATCCACTAAGTAAGGAATAATTGGTTCCTAAATAAGATGGTTTATAAACATCTAACACTATTAGGGTTTAGTGTGTATGGCAAATGATGCAAAATATAAGGCATGGTTGCTATTAGAGTTGCTAATCATGGATATTAAGATTGATGGCCTAGGTATTAGGAACTAGGGTTTACACTTGGTTGATCCTATTTTATCATCTAGTTTTATTTGGATGAGGACATGAACTAACAATTTATTAGTGATAGGGTTCCTATATTTTATGTAGATATGGACAAGCATTTTAGTTGCTACTTATGGATCGATAAGTTAAAAATAATTACCATGAACATACTTTATAACCTAGGGTTTAGGTTAGAAGCAAATTAGGGTTCACATGAAATAGTGGAGCTAGGGTTCCTAAATGGAATTAGGGTTTTAGGTTTCACATGAGATTATGAAACTATAACTTTATTTGTAATGGAACTAGGGTTTCCTAATTACCATTTAGTTCTTAGGTTAATAACTTCATTATAAAGTTGAAGTTATTAATAACTTTGAAATAAAAATAATATTGGATTTGACACCTTATTATTTATAAAGAATTAATTATTAAGATAATTATTAAACAGGGTTTAAATCCTCCTAATAAGGATTTAACAAGTTATTAGTAAAGGAAAATTAGTTTTAATGTATTCCTTTATTCATTTTCTGGTTTTTATTTATTTTAGAATTTTTTCTTAATTATTGATTTTTTTAATTGCATTTAGAATAAAAGAAAAGACTTAATTATTAAGTTTAAAACAATTAAATTTTTATTGAAAATAAAAATTTAATATTATATTTTTGGGATTTCTATTTTCGTGCCCTCGGTTCCTTAGTTGTGCTCAGTTTTCCCCAGCTCCTTAGTTTTTCCTCAGTTTTCCCCAAGTCCTTGTTTGAAACCCGCAGAAGCAGCTCAAACGGCAGGATTCCCGTTAAGTTGACCGTTCCGTGCTGACGTGTGGGGCCACGTCGTGTGGGCCCTCGTCGCGTGGAGCTGGTAGAAAGGGACCGCGTGGGACAGGACGAGATAGCGTTTGGTTGCATGTGAGCAGGAGCTGAGTTTTGTCTCTCTCAGCCCAAATTGGCATTTTCCCTTTTAAGAGCACCTTTTCCCATCTTTCTCTCTCTGTCTTTTTCACCAAATTAGTATCAAATCTAGAGAAGCTTCTATTTCTGCCTTTTGACCCTCGTTTTTTGCCCAATATGGCAGCAAATCTAGAAGCTAGTATATGATAAATTCACAGCAACATAATCAGAAAACTAAGTATAATACATAAACTGCATACAGTAGCCAAAAGCAGCCAATAACATTGTTAATGTTCACGATAAACTAAGATGAAAAAAAAATACAAGACACACGCAATGTATGGCCAGCTAGAAGATTCCTCATTGCTCATATATTTCTTCGTCGCCCCATTCGTGCATTATCCCAAGGAAATATTCATTGAACTCCTTCCATCTGCAGTGTGCGGCCAATACATCCTCCAGACGGTATGGCATGTGTTCATTTCTCAGACCGTAGTTTCCCATTCTATCCACATATTGTGGCCACTCATCCCAGGCCTTTGTATCATGAATGTACTCTCTGATATAACCCAAATCGGCGTAGTAGATGCAGCCAGGTCGGAGTGTCGGGTGCACTCTGGTGTCGATGGAGATACACCGGATATAATGCACGAAGAAGGCATGACTGCCAATGTTACTGACCGGATGGAGAGAGCGGCTCTGAGTGTCCACACGGTACACCAATGGTTGGTCCTTGATGTCTACTCACACTTTTTTTCCTGTAGATAGTGTTGGGTCTCCAAGAGCAGAGTTTTGTAGAACAGCAGCAAGTTTCACTTAAGTGAATCACCCAAGGTTTATCGAACTCAGGGAGGAAGAGGTCAAAGATATCCCTCTCAAGCAACCCTGCAATTATGATACAAGAAGTCTCTTGTGTCCCCAACGCACCTAATACACTTGTCAGATGTATAGGTGCACTAGTTCGGCGAAGAGATAGTAAAATGCAAGTGATATAGATGAATATGAGTGGTAATAATAATCTGAAATAAATATGGCAGCGAGTAAACATGCAGTGGAACAGTAAATAAACGGTGATTCGATGTTTGGAAACAAGGCCTAGGGATCATACTTTCACTAGTGGACACTCTCAACATTGCAATCATAAAGGAATATAAATAAGCACTTCACTATGCTATTCTGAATTACTCTCTGGCAAGATAACGAACTCTAATTCATCATGTAGGCAAACCTTAAAGATATATTCCCAAGTACTAATAAACACCCCACGCTGTCACTATGAGCATTTATAGGAGGTACTAACACACCACAATTTCATAGAGACATCCAACTCAAATCATAACTCAGTGAATAAGTATTATGTGAAATATAGCCTAAGAGACCCACACGGTGCACACATTGTCACCTTTACACACGTGGGACAAGGAGTCTCCGGAGATCACATAAGTAAAATCCACTTGAATAGCATAACGACATCTAGATTACAAAGCTCATCATATGGATCTCAATCATGTAAGGCAGCTCATGAGATCATTGTATTGAAGTACATAGGAGAGAGAGATGAACCACATAGCTACAGGTACAGCCCTTAGCCTCGATGGAGAACTACTCCCTCCTCATGGGAGACAGCAGCGGTGATGAAGATGGCGGTGGTGTCGATGGAGATGCCTTTCGGGGGCAATTCCCCGTCCCGGCGGCGTGCCGGAACAGAGACTTCTGTCCCCCGAATCTTGGCTTCGCGATGGCGGCGGCTCTGGAAGGTTTCTCGTACCGTGGCTTATTCCCCCGAAGTTTTTAGGTCAGGACGGCTTAAATAGGCGGAGAATCAGAGTCGGAAGGGGTCTGGGGCCCCCTCACAGTAGGGGGGCGCGCCCCCCTGGGCCACGCCGTCACCACGTGTGGGGCCCCCAGGGCTCCCCTCTGGTCCCTCTCTGGCTCTCTGGAAGCTTCCGGGAAAAATAAGATGTTGGGCGTTGATTTCGTCCGATTCCGAGAATATTTCCTTACTAGGATTTCTGAAACCAAAAACAGCAGAAAACAGGAACTGGCACTTCGGCATCTTGTCAATAGGTTAGTTCCGGAAAATGCATCAAATCATCATAAAGTGTGAACAAAACATGTAGGTATTGTCATAAAACAAGCATGGAACATCAGAAATTATAGATACGTTGGAGACGTATCAGCATCCCCAAGCTTAGTTCCTACTCGTCCTCGAGTAGGTAAACGATAAAAAGAATAATTTCTGAAGTGACATGCTACCAACATAATCTTGATCATACTATTGTAAAGCATATAAGATGAATGAAGTGATTCAAAGCAATGGTAAAGACAATGATTAAACAACTGAATCATATAGCAAAGACTTTTCATGAGTAGTACTTTCAAGACAAGCATCAATAAGTCTTGCATAAGAGTTAACCCGTAAAGCAATAAATTCATAGTAGAAGCATTGAAGCAACACAAAGGAAGATATAAGTTTCAGCGGTTGCTTTCAACTTCAACATGTATATCTCGATAATTGTCAACATAAAGTAAAATAATAAGTGCAATAAGCAAGCATGTAAGAATCAATGCACAGTTAACACAAGTGTTTGCTTCTAAGATAGAAAGAAGTAGGTGAACTGACTCAACATAAAATTAAAAGAATGGCCCTTCGCAGAGGGAAGCATGGATTGCTATATTTGTGCTAGAGCTTTTATTTTGAAAACAAGAAACAATTTTGTCAACGGTAGTAATAAAGCATATGTGTTATGTATAATATATCCTACAAGTTGCAAGCCTCATGCATAGATTACCAATAGTGTCCGCACCTTGTCCTAATTAGCTTGGATTTACATGGATTATCATTGCATAGCATATGTTTTAACCAAGTGTCACAAAGGGGTACCTCTATGTCGCCTGTACAATGGTCTAAGGAGAAAGATCGCATTGGATTTCTCGCTTTTGATTATTCTCAACTTAGACATCCATACCGGGACAACATAGAAAATAGATAATGGACTCCTCTTTAATGCATAAGCATTCAACAACAATTAATATTCTCATAAGAGATTGAGGATTGATGTCCAAAACTGAAACTTCCACCATGGATCATGGCTTTAGTTAGCGGTCCAGTGTTCTTCTCTAACAATATGCATACTCAAACCATTTGATCATGATAAATCACCCTTACTTCAGACAAGACGAACATGCATAGCAAATCACATGATATTCAACAAAGGTAATAGTTGATGGCGTCCCCAGAAACATGATTACCGCTCAACAAGCAACTTATAAGAAATAAGATACATAAGTACATATTCAATACAACAATAGTTTTTAAGCTATTTTCCCATGAGCTATATATTGCAAAGACAAAGGATTGAAATTTTAAAGGTAGCACTCAAGCAATGTACTTTGGAATGGCAGAGAAATACCATGTAGTAGGTAGGTATGGTGGACACAAATGGCATAGTTTTTGGCTCAAGGATTTGGATGCACGAGAAGAATTCCTCTCAATACAAGGCTTAGGCTAGCAAGGTTGTTTGAAGCAAACACAAGTATGAACCAGTACAGCGAAACTTACATAAGAACATATTGCAAGCAATATAAGACTCTACACTGTCTTCCTTGTTGTTCAAACACCTCACCAGAAAATATCTAGACTTTAGAGAGACCAATCATGCAAACCAAATTTTAACAAGCTCTATGGTAGTTCTTCATTAATAGGTGCAAAGCATATGATGCAAGATCTTAAACATGATCTATTTGAGCACAACAATTGCCAAGTATCAAATTATTCAAGACATTATACCAATTACCACATGTAGCATTTCCCGTTTCCAACCATATAACAATTTAACAAAGCAGTTTCAACCTTCGCCATGAACATTATGAGTAAAGCCAAGAACATATATGTTCATATGCAACAGCGGAGCGTGTCTCTCTCCCACACAATGAATTCTAGGATCCAATTTTATTCAAACAAAACAAAAACAAAAACAAACATACGCTCCAAGTAAAGCACATAAGATGTGACGGAATAAAAATATAGTTTCACTAGAGGAACCTGATAATGTTGTCGATGAAGAAGGGGATGCCTTGGGCATCCCCAAGCTTAGATGCTTGAGTCTTCTTGAAATATGCAGGGATGAACCACCGGGGCATCCCCAAGCTTAGAGCTTTCACTCTCCTTGATCATATTGTATCATCCTCCTCTCTTGATCCTTGAAAACTTCCTCCACACCAAACTCAAAACAACTCATTAGAGGGTTAATGCATAATCAAAATTCACATGTTCAGAGGTGACATAATCATTCTTAACACTTCTGGACATTGCACAAAGCTACTGAAAGTTAATGGAATAAAGAAATCCATCAAACATAGCAAAACAGGCAATGCGAAATAAAAGGCAGAATCTGTCAAAACAGAACAGTCCGTAAAGACGAATTTGTTAGGTGCACCATACTTTCTCAAATGAAAATGCTCAAATTGAATGAAAGTTGCGTACATATCTGAGGATCACTCACGTAAATTGGCAGATTTTTGTGAATTACCTACAGAGAACACTACCCAAATTCGTGACAGACAGAAATCTGTTTCTGCGCAGTAATCCAAATCTAGTATCAACCCTACTATCAAAGAGTTTACTTGGCACAACAATGCAATAAAATAAAGATAAGGAGAGGTTTCTACAGTAGTAACAACTTCCAAGACTCAAATATAAAACAAAGTTGCTGTAGTAAAATAAACACATGGGTTATCTCCCAAAAAGTTCTTTCTTTATAGCCATTAAGATGGGCTCAGCAAATTAAATGATGCACTCACAAGAAATAAGAGTTGAAGCAAAATAGAGCATCAAAAAAGAAAATAAGAAACAATTTTAAGTCTAACCCACTTCCTATGAAAAGGAATTTTGTAAATAAACAAGTCATGTAGGCATAAAGCAATAAGCATAGGAAAACTAGACAAGTGCCACTTCAAGATTTTCAGCATATAGAGAGGTGTTTTAATAACATGAAAGCTTCTACAACCATATTTTCCTCTCTCATAATGATTTTCAGTAGCATCATGAACAAACTCAACAATATAACTATCAAATGAAACATTCTTATCATGAGTCTCATGCATAAAATTATCACTACTCCCAACATAAGCATAGTCATTCTTATTAATTGTAGTGAGAGCAAATTCAACAAAGTAGCTATCATCAAATATAGGAGGCATATTGTAATCATAATTAAATTTATCCTCCATAGTAGGCGGCACCAAAAGACCACTATCATTATAATCATCATAAATAGGAGGCAAAGTATCATCAAAGAAAATTTTCTCCTCAATGCTTGGGGGACTAAAAATATCATGTTCATCAAAACCAGCTTCCCCAAGCTTAGAACTTCCCATAGTATTAGAAACAATGGCATTCAAAGCGTTCATACTAATATCATTGCTACTAGCATGCAAAATAGGTTTTTTAATTTTTGCAACACACCATTTATATCTTAACTCAGGAAATAGATTAAAAAGCTCACAGTTGTTTTCCATTATGCCTTACTAGTGTTTAACAAGAAACAAAAAGATGCAATTGCAGGATCTAAAGGAAATAGCTTCGAGCACTCACCCAGAAAATAGCTTAGTTGCCGAGATCCGGAGTGTGAGTACCTTTTACCTTTCCTCCCCGGCAACGGCGCCAGAAAATAGCTTGATGTCTACTCACACTTCTTTTCCTGTAGACAGTGTTGGTCCTCCAAGAGCAGAGGTTTGTAGAACAGCAGCAAGTTTCCCTTAAGTGAATCACCCAAGGTTTATCGAACTCAGGGAGGAAGAGGTCAAAGATATCCCTCTCAAGCAACCCTGCAATTACGATACAAGAAGTCTCTTGTGTCCCCAACACACCTAATACACTTGTCAGATGTATAGGTGCACTAGTTCGGCGAAGAGATAGTAAAATGCAAGTGATATAGATGAATATGAGTGGTAATAACAATCTGAAATAAATATGGCAGCGAGTAAACATGCAGTGGAACAGTAAATAAACGGTGATTCGATGTTTGGAAACAAGGCCTAGGGATCATACTTTCACTAGTGGACACTCTCAACATTGCAATCATAAAGGAATATAAATAAGCACTTCACTATGCTATTCTGAATTACTCTCTGGCAAGATAACGAACTCTAATTCATCATGTAGGCAAACCTTAAAGATGTATTCCCAAGTACTAATAAACACCCCACGTTGTCACTATGAGCATTTATAGGAGGTACTAACACACCACAATTTCATAGAGACATCCAACTCAAATCATAACTCAGTGAATAAGTATTCTGTGAAATATAGCCTAAGAGACCCACACGGTGCACACACTGTCACCTTTACACACGTGGGACAAGGAGTCTCCGGAGATCACATAAGTAAAATCCACTTGAATAGCATAACGACATCTAGATTACAAAGCTCGTCATATGGATCTCAATCATGTAAGGCAGCTCATGAGATCATTGTATTGAAGTACATAGGAGAGAGAGATGAACCACATAGCTACCGGTACAGCCCTTAGCCTTGATGGAGAACTATTCCCTCCTCATGGGAGACAGCAGCGGTGATGAAGAAGGCGGTGGTGTCGATGGAGATGCCTTCCGGGGGCAATTCCCCGTCCCGGCGGCGTGCCGGAACAGAGACTTCTGTCCCCCGAATCTTGGCTTCGCGATGGCGGCGGCTCTGGAAGGTTTCTCGTACCGTGGCTTATTCCCCCGAAGTTTTTTGGTTAGGACGGCTTAAATAGGCGGAGAATCGGAGTCGGAAGGGGTCTGGGGCCCCCTCACAGTAGGGGGGCGCCCCCCCTGGGCCGCGCCGCCACCACGTGTGGGGCCCCCAGGGCTCCCCTCTGGTCCCTCTCTGGCTCTCTGGAAGCTTCCGGGAAAAATAAGATGTTGGGCGTTGATTTCGTCCGATTCCGAGAATATTTCCTTACTAGGATTTCTGAAACCAAAAATAGCAGAAAACAGGAACTGGCACTTCGGCATCTTGTCAATAGGTTAGTTCCAGAAAATGCATCAAATCATCATAAAGTGTGAACAAAACATGTAGGTATTGTCATAAAACAAGCATGAAACATCAGAAATTATATATACGTTGGAGACGTATCAGTCCTCCAAAAGCATGTTGTCCAATAACACAAGCAGCAGATCACCATCCGACTTCACAAGATAGAACTTGTCATTTCCAAGTTGTGGAAATGAAATTAGTGTCTCCATCTTGACAGTGCTCGCGCGCTGCTGCAATTGTACATTGGTGCACACTATTCTTCCGGGCTCAAAATTATCCACAGCTATTGTATACAGTTCACCATTGAACGGGGTAATGCAACGCAAACCATGGTTCTCCATCGAAAAACTACCATCTCCCCAATCTTCATATATATCCTTAGTTGGAGTGCTCTCATCGACCCAACTAATTTCGTTCGGGTAATGTGAGCAAACGAAGACCATAGTCGGGGATTTGATTACAGTGACTGAATTCAGAAAAACAGATGGCATCTGCGCCTCAAACATAGTGTTCGATGCCTTTGTGAGTGGGTTCAGAAGCCGTATCTTGTGCGGCGGGTTCTTCTGGGCAAGCACGATGACACCACGGCAAAAGCCGGCGAAGTAGTATCTAAAATATATTGATGAAGATAACATTCAACACTAAGATTGAAAATAAGAATAGATTAACTCTATAGATATGGAGGAATTTGGAGGAATTTGAACCTTGCACGAACTTCCGATATATCTATGGTGACGTAGCGGGATGTGCCGAGTTGGAGGAAGGTGAACGCAGCGGCGCGTGGAAGGGCGTGGTCTACCATGATCCATTCGTGCAGGTGCACGTCGGGCTCAGGTAAACCTGAGCGCCAATTTCTACAGACTTGCCTCATAGCAGAGTAGGCGTCCACGTACTCCTTATTTGCCAGTAAGCATTCGCCGATCTTGTGAAGTGGTCCGTCACCCATGAGAGAGGCCCAGCTCACGGAGGCGCCGCGCTTGGATGCGCCGCCCTCGGATGCGACGGGCTCGGCGGCGACGGGCTCTGAGGCGTGATGTCTACTCACGCTTCTTTTCTTGTAGACAGTGTTGGGCCTCCAAGAGCAAAGGTTTGTAGAACAGCAGCAAGTTTTCCCTTAAGTGGATCACTCAAGGTTTATCGAACTCTGGGAGGAAGAGGTCAAAGATATCCCTCTCATGCAAACCTGCAACCACAAAGGAAGAAGTCTCTTGTGTCCCCAACACACCTAATACACTTGTCAGATGTATAGGTGCACTAGTGCGGCAAAGAGATAGTGAAATACAGGTGGTATGAATGTATATGAGCAGTAGTAACGGCACCAGAAAATAGCTTGCTGCTACAACTGGCGTGTGGTTGATGGTGGTAATATTGCAGGCAGTACAGATGCAGTAAAACAGTAAACAAGCGATGATTGCAGTATTTGGGAACAAGGCCTAGGGATCATACTTTCACTAGTGGACACTCTCAACAACGATCACATAACAGAATAGATAAATGCTATACTCTATACCCTCTTGTTGGATGATGAACACCACTAATTGTGTAGGGCTACAAGAGCACCTCAATGCCGGAGTTAACAAGCTCCACAATATTCGATATTCATGTTTAAATAACCTTAGAGTGCATGATAGATCAACACAACTATACCAAGTACTAACATAGCATGCACACTGTCACCTTCATACTATGAAAGGAGGAATAGATCACATCAATACCATCATAGTAATAGTTAACTTCATAATCTACAAGAGATCATAATCATAAACTACGCCAAGTACTACATGATGCACACACTGTCACCATTACATCATGGAGGAGGAATAGAGTACTTTAATAACATCACTAGAGTAGCACATAGATGAATAGTGATACAAAACTCATATGAATCTCAATCATGTAAGGCAGCTCATGAGATCATTGTATTGAAGTACATGGAGAGAGAGATGAACCACATAGCTACCGGTACAGCCCCTTAGCCTCGATGGAGAACTACTCCCTCCTCATGGGAGACAGCAGCGGTGATGAAGATGGCGGTGGTGTCGATGGAGATGCCTTCCGGGGGCACTTCCCCGTCCCGGCGGCGTGCCGGGACAGAGACTCTGTCCCCGGATCTTGGCTTCGCGATGGCGGCGGCTCTGGAAGGTTTCTCGTACCGTGGCTTTTCCGTATCGAAGATTTAGGTCAGGGACCTTTAAATAGGCGAAGAGGCGGAGTCGGAGGGCTGACGAGGCGATGACACCATAGGGGGCGCGCCCCCCCTGGGCCGCGCCGCCCTGTCATATGGTGGCCCTGTGGCCCCCCTCTGGTGGCTATCGGGTATTCTGGAAGCTTCGTGGAATTTTAAGATCTTGGGCGTTGATTTCGTCCAATTCCGAGAATATTTCCTTACTAGGATTTCTGAAACCAAAAACAGCAGAAAATAGGAACTGGCACTTCGGCATCTCGTCAATAGGTTAGTTCCGGAAAACGCATAAAATCATTATAAAGTGTGAACAAAACATGTAGGTATTATCATAAAACAAGCATGGAACATCAGAAATTATAGATACGATGGAGACGTATCAGCATCCCCAAGCTTAGTTCCTACTCGTCCTCGAGTAGGTAAACGATAAAAAAGATAATTTCTGAAGTGACATGCTACCAACATAATCTTAATCATACTATGGTAAAGCATATGAGATGAATGAAGTGTATCAAAGCAATGGTAAAGACAATGAGTAAACAAATGAACCATATAGCAAAGACTTTTCATGAATAGTACTTTCAAGACAAGCATCAATAAGTCTTGCATAAGAGTTAACTCATAAAGCAATATTTTCAAAGTAAAGGCATTGAAGCAACACAAAGGAATATTAAGTTTCAGCAGTTGCTTTCAACTTGTAACATGTATATCTCATGGATAGTTGTCAATGCAAAGCAATATAACAAGTGCAATAAGCAAGCATGTAAGAATCAATGCACAGTTAACACAAGTGTTTGCTTCTAAGATAGAGAGAAATGGGTAAACTGACTCAACATAAAAGTAGAAGAATGGCCCTTCACAGAGGGAAGCATTGATTGCTATATTTGTGCTAGAGCTTTTATTTTGAAAACAAGAAACAATTTTGTCAACGGTAGTAATAAAGCATATGTATTATGTAAATTATATCCTACAAGTTGCAAGCCTCATGCATAGTATACCAATAGTGCCCGCACCTTGTCCTAATTAGCTCGGATTACCTGGATTATCATCGCAATACATATGTTTTAACCAAGTGTCACAAAGGGGTACCTCTATGTCGCCTGTACAAAGGTCTAAGGAGAAAGCTCGCATTGGATTTCTCGCTTTTGATTATTCTCAACTTAGACATCCATACCGGGACAACATAGACAACAGATAATGGACTCCTCTTTAATGCATAAGAATTTAGCAACAAATATTATTCTCATATGAGGTTGAGGATTGTTGTCCAAAACTAAAACTTCCACCATGGATCATGGCTTTAGTTAGTGGCCCAATGTTCTTCTCTAACAATATGCATGCTCTAACCATTCAACTCATGGTAAATCGCCCTTACTTCAGACAAGACGAACATGCATAGCAACTCACATGATATTCAACAAAGTGTTGATGGCGTCCCCAGGAACATGGTTATCGCTCAACAAGCAACTTAATAAGAAATAAGATACATAAGTACATATTCAATACCACAATAGTTTTTAGGCTATTTGTCCCATGAGCTATATATTGCAAAGACAAAGAATGGAAATTTAAAGGTAGCACTCAAGCAATTTACTTTGGAATGGCGGAGAAATACCATGTAGTAGGTAGGCATGGTGGACACAAATGGCATAGTGTTTGGCTCAAGGATTTGGGTGCACGAGAAGTATTCCCTCTCAATACAAGGCTTAGGCTAGCAAGGTTATTTGAAACAAACACAAGCATGAACCGGTACAGCAAAACTCACATAAGAACATATTGCAAGCATTATAAGACTATACATTGTCTTCCTTGTTGTTCAAACACCTTTACCAGAAAATATCTAGACCTTAGAGAGACCAATCATGCAAACCAAATTTTAGCATGCTCTATGTATTTCTTCACTAATGGGTGCAAAGTATATGATGCAAGAGCTTAAACATGAGCACAACAATTGCCAAGCATCAAGTTATTCAAGACATCATACCAATTACTACATGTAGCATTTCCCGTTTCCAACCATATAACAATTAACGAAGCAGTTTCAACCTTTGCCATGAAAATTAAAAGCTAAGAACACATGTGTTCATATGCACCAGCGGAGCGTGTCTCTCTCCCACACAAGCATTTATTAAAACAAAAACAAAAACAAAAACAAACAGACGCTCCAAGTAAAGCATATAAGATGTGATGGAATAAAAATATAGTTTCACTAGAGGAACCTGATAATGTTGTCGATGAAGAAGGGGATGCCTTGGGCATCCCCAAGCTTAGATGCTTGAGTCTTCTTGAAATATGCAGGGATGATCCACCGGGGCATCCCCAAGCTTAGAGCTTTCACTCTCCTTGATCATATTGTATCATCCTCCTCTATTGACCCTTGAAAACTTCCTCCACACCAAACTCAAAACAACTCATTAGAGGGTTAGTGCATGATAAAAATTTACATGTTCAGAGGTGACACAATCATTCTTAACACTTCTGGACATTGCTCAAAGCTACTGGAAGTCAATGGAACAAAGAAATCCATCCAACATAGCAAAAGAGGCAATGCGAAATAAAAGGCAGAATCTGTCAAAACAGAACAGTCCGTAAAGACGATTTTTTAAGAGGCGCCAGACTTGCTCAAATGAAAATGCTCAAGTTGAATGAAAGTTGCGTACATATCTGAGGATCACTCACGTAAATTGTCAGAATTTTCTGAGTTACCTACAGAGATTTCTGCCCAAATTCGTGACAGACAGAAATCTGTTTCTGCGCAGTAATCCAAATCTAGTATCATCTTTACTATTAAAGACTTTACTTGGCACAACAATGCAATAAAATAAGATAAGGAGAGGTTGCTACAGTAGTAACAACTTACAAGACTCAAATATAAAACAAAATTGCTGTAGTAAAATAAACACATGGGTTATCTCCCAAGAAGTTCTTTCTTTATAGCCATTAAGATGGGCTCAGCAGTTTCAATGATGCACTCGCAAGAAATAGTATTTGAAGCAAAAGAGAGCATCAAGAGGCAAATTCAAAACACATTTAAGCCTAACATGCTTCCTATGAAAAGGAATCTTGTAAATAGAGTTATGTAGGCATAATGCAACAAGCATAGGAAGATAAAACAAGTGTAGCTTCAAAAATTTCAGCACATAGAGAGGTGTTTTAGTAACATGAAAATTTCTACAACCATATTTTCCTCTCTCATAATAACTTTCAGTAGTATCATGAGCAAACTCAACAATATAACTATCAAATGAAACATTCTTATCATGAGTCTCATGCATAAAATTATTACTACTCCCAACATAAGCATAGTCATTCTTATTAATTGTAGTGGGAGCAAATTCAACAAAGTAGCTATCATTATTATTCTCATCAAGTGTAGGAGGCATAGTATAATCATAACAAAATTTACTCTCCATAGTAGGTGGCACCAAAAGACTACTATCATTATAATCATCATAAATAGGAGGCAAAGTTTCATCAAAGAAAATTTTCTCCTCAATGCTTGGGGGACTAAAAAGATCATGCTCATCAAAACCAGCTTCCCCAAGCTTAGAATTTTCCATATCATTAGCAACAATGGTGTTCAAAGTATTCATACTAATATGTTCCATGGGTTTTTTAATTTTCGCATCAAACCATCCATGTCTTAACTCAGGAAATAATTTTAAAAGCTCACTGTTGCTTTCCATTATGCCAAACTAGTGTAAAACAAGAAACAAAAAGATGCAATTGCAGGATCTAAAGGAAATAGCTTCGAGTACTTACAACGGCGCCGGAAAATAGCTTAGTAGCCGAGATCCGGAGTGTGAGTACCTTTTACCTTTCCTCCCCGGCAACGGCGCCAGAAAATAGCTTGATGTCTACTCACGCTTCTTTTCTTGTAGACAGTGTTGAGCCTCCAAGAGCAGAGGTTTGTAGAACAGCAGCAAGTTTTCCCTTAAGTGGATCACCCAAGGTTTATCGAACTCAGGGAGGAAGAGGTCAAAGATATCCCTCTCATGCAACTCTGCAACCACAGAGCAAGAAGTCTCTTGTGTCCCCAACACACCTAATACACTTGTCAGATGTATAGGTGCACTAGTTTCGGCGAAGAGATAGTGAAATACAGGTGGTATGAATGTATATGAGCAGTAGTAATGGCACCAGAAAATAGCTTGCTGCTACAACTGGCGTGTGGTTGATGGTGGTAATATTGCAGGCAGTACAGATGCAGTAAAACAGTAAACAAGCGATGATTGCAGTATTTGGGAACAAGGCCTAGCGATCATACTTTCACTAGTGGACACTCTCAACATCGATCACATAACAGAATAGATAAATGATATACTCTACACTCTTTTGTTGGATGATGAACACCACTAATTGTGTAGGGCTACAAGAGCACCTCAATGCCGGAGTTAACAAGCTCCACAATATTCGATATTCATGTTTAAATAACCTTAGAGTGCATGATAGATCAACACAACTATACCAAGTACTAACATAGCATGCACACTGTCGCCTTCATACTATGAAAGGAGGAATAGATCACATCAATACCATCATAGTAATAGTTAACTTCATAATCTACAAGAGATCATAATCATAAACTACGCCAAGTACTACATGATGCACACACTGTCACCATTACATCATGGAGGAGGAATAGAGTACTTTAATAACATCACTAGAGTAGCACATAGATGAATAGTGATACAAAACTCATATGAATCTCAATCATGTAAGGCAGCTCATGAGATCATTGTATTGAAGTACATGGAGAGAGAGATTAACCACATAGCTACCGGTACAGCCCCTTAGCCTCGATGGAGAACTACTCCCTCCTCATGGGAGACAGCAGCGGTGATGAAGATGGCGGTGGTGTCGATGGAGATGCCTTCCGGGGGCACTTCCCCGTCCCGGCGGCGTGCCGGGACAGAGACTCCTGTCCCCCAGATCTTGGCTTCGCGATGGCGGCGGCTCTGGAAGGTTTCTCGTACCGTGGCTTTTCCGTATCGAAGATTTAGGTCAGGGACCTTTAAATAGGCGAAGAGGCGGAGTCGGAGGGCTGACGAGGCGATGACACCATAGGGGGCGCGCCCCCCCTGGGCCGCGCCGCCCTGTCATATGGTGGCCCTGTGGCCCCCCTCTGGTGGCTATCGGGTATTCTGGAAGCTTCGTGGAATTTTAAGATCTTGGGCGTTGATTTCGTCCAATTCCGAGAATATTTCCTTACTAGGATTTCTGAAACCAAAAACAGCAGAAAATAGGAACTGGCACTTCGGCATCTCGTCAATAGGTTAGTTCCGGAAAATGCATAAAATCATTATAAAGTGTGAACAAAACATGTAGGTATTGTCATAAAACAAGCATGGAACATCAGAAATTATAGATACGTTGGAGACGTATCAAGGCGCCGGGCTCGACAGCGACGGGCTTGGAGGCGATGGGCTCGGAGGCGACGGGCTCGGAGGCGACGGGCTCGGCGGCGATGGGCTCGGAGGCGACGGGCTCGGATGCGACGGGCTCGGCGGCGACGGGCTCGGCGGCGACGGGCTCGGATGCGACGAGCTCGGAGGCGATGGGCTCGGGGGCGATGGCCGCCGGCGCATTCTTCTTCTCCATCGCCGGCAGGGCTCGTACGGCGGTTGGGGTTTTTCCTTCGATTTGGAGAAGTTGATGGGACGTGAGAGGAGTGGTTTCGTGCGTGAGCGAGAATGAGACGTACTGTGTGCAGAGGGAGGGAGAGAGGGGCTTACGCGTCCTAAATGCGACCCGCATCCTACGTGTCCACTAGTGCACGTTTGCACCGCGACACGCGTCAACAATGGCACGCCTTCCACTTCTGCACCGCAACACGCGTCCTCGAGTCTAACCCTGGAAATTTAGATATACTCAGGTATACCCTCGAGTCATATACTAGCATTTTTTGTGTGCTCAGTTTTCCCCTTGGGTGCTAATACTGGCTAGTGCAATATACTCAGTTTTACCCTCAAGTGGCTGGTCAACAGAGAGTCAACAAATGGGATTAACCAGTTAAATGAGTTATTTAATGTGCAAAAAAACCCGAAAAAGAGTGGCACTTACTCATGGAGTCTTTACCACAAGTTGCCACTTCTCAAATCATAGATAAATCATAGATAAATCAAGTTTTACCACAAATTGCCACTTCTCAAATCACCTAGTAGCTATGAAGGTGCATGGTTTTCCACAGCTTTCCCCAAAACATACTTTGTCTGAATGAGGCCATAATTTTCACACTCATGTATATTTGTATTGCAAATAGTTTGAGGTAGGCCAAGATGGGTTTCATTGTACAGAACACGCATTTTTCATTTTTTAAATCTCATATTTGAATCCCTTAGTCTGTTTACTACTCACTTGCCCTTGGTTTCTTGATACTACTCAGTTTTGCCCTCTCCCTTCACAAATTCTCACAGACGCCCAACATTGCCCTAATTGGGCTAGCCCATGTCACACGGATCGTGCCCGCCGACCGTTGATCGTATGATTTAACGGGCAGGATAACCCCTATCTCTCTCTGGTCGGGGCCACCACCCACTCTCTCTCTCTCTGTCGGCGGTTAGCTTCCACCCTCTATGTATGCTAAAGGGCGGTTACCCAGTACGCTAAAGTTTGGTTTTCTATATTATTTTTCACGAGCTAAATTATAAACTCTTTTAGGTATTATTTTTCACGCAAACCATCACCGATTTGTACTTTTCACGCAAAAAATGATACACCATCACCCATTTGTTGTAGCCATTACTTTTCACGCAAAAAATGAAACACCATCACCCATTTCTTGTAGCCATTACTTTCCACGCAAAAAATGATGAACAATCACCGATTTCTTGTAGCCATTACGGTAAAATGATAAACTATCATGAATTATCATTTCTTTTAGGCATTACTTTTCACTGTAAAATGATAAACTATATCACGATGTTCCATTTCCGTCAAGATAGTCCGCATTACTTTTTTGTTGAGATATACTCCCTCCGTCCACAAATAAGTGTACTTTTAGCTTTTGTACTAAGTCAAATATATGATGAGATTTTGGTATAATTTGAAACTACATTTCAAAACGAATCTCGGGATACTAAATTAGTGTCATAAGTGCTACTACTTTTTCCTATATATGTGGTCAAAGTTTAAAAAGTTTGACTAAACACAAAACCTAGATGACTACCCCCACAACGATCATGTCCTCCTTAATTTATTGTGTAAACCCCCACAACGGTCACCTCCTCCTTAATTTAATGTGTAAACCCCTACAACGGTCATATCTCCCTTATAAACACCAACAACGGCCATCCCTTGTGTCAATAGGTTCTGCCTCTCTCTTCTTCGTTCACATACACTTGATCCATTGCCATGGCTTCCACGTCTCGGACGCGGACCTGAAGGGGAAGGGGAAGGGGCGGCCGGGGTGGTGGATCATCATCATTGCCACCACCACCATCAACACTGCCATTGATCATAGAGGAGTTCTTCATCGTCGTCTATGAAGACCCTTTGCTCAAGAAGGTACGTCCGCGTTCCCACATATATGATGCTTGTGATTAATTATGGGCATGTTCTAAAAAACCTTTAATTTCAAACGGATCGGCGCTCGATCTCTTTGCAGGCACTCCCAAAAAAGTTTGCGGACTATCTTGACGGCCAGGAGCCAGATAAGGTGTATCTGCGAGCAGCTGACTGTGGTCCTCGTCTCTGGACCGTGGAGGTCCTATTTGACGGTCAAGGCCGGATGTACCTCGAAAAGGGCTGGGAGAATTTCGCCATCGCGCACGGTGTGGATTTCGGCTGCTTCGTACACTTCAAATATGAAGGCGATGATGTGCTCACAGTGAAGGTGTTCGACGGAACAATGTGCAGGAGGTACTACTACTCAGACGACGAAGATGTACACTTCAATGTACCAAGTAAATAGCCAGGGACAAAGTCGTGAGTACATTTGAATTGTACTCGCAAACCATCAAGAAGGTACTTTGCAAGAGTGTAAGATAATAAGTGCTAATCTAAGATGTCAAGAGGGAAGAGCTAATTTCTCTTGTGGAAATAGCAAGAAGAAGAGAAGTAGTTTCTCTTGTGGATATAGCATCCCAATATCACAGTTGAAGGGGACACTAAGAGGGTTCTATGACATATCTATATCTTTGTTGAAGAAGATACTTCAAAAGAGTTCTACCACATAAAACACTAGGAAGGGAGTAACCCAATTTATTTCCTTTCCGACCATCTCCCTATGGTCAACCAAACCATTCTAGTACCCTTCCGGTACTCCGAAAACAAGTTCCCTTTTTTTCTTTGGTAAACACTTTCTCAAACAAAACTCATCAGGCTAAGCAACAGCCATTTCAACCGTCCATGACCGCGGACACGGCTATTCGAATAGATTTGACTCTGCAGAGTTTGCACACTTTCCCCACAAGATCCGCGAGTTTATCATGTGGGCATCATCCCTGCATATCAACTATGCCATGACAAAAACTCGGACATAGCCTTTCGCCTATTCGTCTTAGCACGGGATCCTACCCTATGGAGTATGTACCTCCCCGGCACCGTGGCAGCTCACCTCACTTTGAGCGTGGCTCCACCGCCAAGCCAGGAGACCCATAGTGTCTTCCGGACGGGTCAGCCCCGAAGGCCTCCCGTTATACTATTGTCTCCACCAACAACAATCCGGATTCAGGGGTAACCTTACCCTTATATAGTTGTGCGGTGTCCCATGTTAAGAAGAACAAACTACGAGCTAAGCCCCGTCCCACCCCAGGGTAATGTGGTTGCGCGGGTTAATTGTCACGGGTGAATACTTAGGCGCCAAAGTTTTCGAAAACAAGATTTTCTTTTCAACCATCTTTCCCAAGATCCTTTCCTTTCATAAACACACGCTTGGGTAAGTCCAACTCACCCAAGGTTTTTCAAAAATTCTTTTCAACAAGGTATTTTTCCAAGGGGGTTCCCAACCTATAGTTTTATGAAGGAACTAAGAGTCACAATGACATGATGCTAGCCATCATACCACTAAGGGGATGATAATTGAGGTGTTAAGGGGATCATACATACTTAGGATAAGCATGTATAGGGACAACATAATTAAGATGATTCAAACAGGGGTCATGATGTTAATCATCATACCACTAAGAAGATGACAACATGGATATGGTCAAGGGGGCATACATGCTTAGGGTAAGCATGCATAACATCAACAAGGTGGTTCACATACTTGGGAGCAAGTATGCAAAGCATCAACAAGGGGTTCAACATACTTTGGGAATAAGTATGCATAGAGTAGAGGACCAAAAATCACACATGATACAAGGAACCAAGTATATAATGGAGCAATGAGCACAACAAGAAGGATAAATAGCAAGAGATCAAAAGATGGCTTGCCTTGGTTGGCTTGTTTGTCCCTGGACTTCTCCAACTCCATCCAATAAGAATTCCAACAATATATATAATCTCCTCATCCGATTCCACTTCTTCTTCTTCTCCAGAATTGTTCGCATCTATCGCCGGAAAATATAAAAGAAACAAAATCAACACATTGCACCAATCAAAACAACATTCACAATAGAATTTGACATGCAACTAAGGGCTAACATACTAAGGTATTAAAGTCACTATAAAACAATTTTACAAATTCTATTTTTAAGAAAACACCATTTATTTACCTAGTGAAGGCATGAGAGCATTACAACTTAGCAATTGCCTCTCTTATTATTACCATGGCACAAACTAATTATCCCCTGGTAGATAACATCACAAAGAAGACAAGTGCATTGGTTTGGCATCAAAAACATTTATATTTCACTTGCAAACATTTTTGGAAAAAAACAGAAAATCATTCTTCCTATTTTATTTTGCTTATAAAACACTACACAAGAATAGGAAGTAAACAATATGCCAAACTATTTTGGAAACTTAAGTAAAACAATAAAGATAATGTTTAGATGCAGAATTTTTGTTTTGCAAGAGTAAAACATTGGTTGACCAATTTTTAATACAAAGAGGTGGTTAAAGTTTTTAAAACAAACCAAAAAGTTTTGGTTCAACAATCCATGTCACACATCCACATTATTAACAGTACCTAATATGCATGAACAGAGACTAACATTATTTTTCCTAGATGGCCAGTACTAAAAAAGACTAACCCAATTGGATTCACCCAAAAATATTAATCCTACAATTTTAGGAATTACAAATACTAAACAGAATACAGAGATCAAGTTTAATGTACTAAAAATCGTACAAAAATCCTAAAAATACGGGACCAGTGGCATTGGAAAGGTAATAAAATTTCTGATCTAATGCAATTGGTTTCGCTCGATTTGGGTTTGTGGATCTCGAGTTATACTCAAAACAGTGCTACTGGTTTTAACAAAAAGTTTCAGTAATTCAAATTTTAAAAGGGGGCGGGAAAATACTGGGCTGTGCGGTTTGGAGGAGTGGGCCGGCCCAGGAGGCTTTTCCAGGTGGAGGGAGAAAAAAACAAAATAAAAGGAGAGGGAGGAGGGGCCCAGGCGGGCCAGGCCTGCATGGCCTACGTGGCTGCATGGGCCATGCAGCCCGTGGGATCTCAATCGGGAGGCCACGCCCTCGTCGTCTTCGCGAGGCCACGCAGTGACGCGGGCGGGCGGCTAGCGGCGACAGAGAAGAAAAGGAGGGGTGGGGCTAGGCTCACCGGCGGCCGCAGCGGACGGCGGCGGAGCTCCGGCGGGCGGCGGTGGGCGCAGGGACGCGTCCGGAGGCTCCTTCTCCTCCTGTAGCCGTCCCTCCGTCGCAGGCTCAGGCAGCTCCTCCGCAGATGCTCCCGAACGAGCGTTGATGGCGGCGGTTTCCGGCGATGCTAGGCAACGTGGAAGGGCACGTTAGAAGCGGAAGAGCAGGGCAAAAATAATGGAAAAGAGAGGGAGGGAAAAAGAGGCCGGGAGCGAGCGCGTTCTTCTCCGCCACCTCGCGGTGAGCCAGTGACCACGGGCGGGAGGGGCTACTCCGGCGGCCAGGGGCACGGGAGGCGCTGCTGCTCTTCAAGGGCATGGGAAGGGGGAGTGTAGGGGGAAGTGGAGTGTTGTGGGAGGGAAGGGAGTGAGTGGGGGAGCCTTTTTATAGGGCGGGAGGGAGGTGCGGGCGGCGTCCATGGCCAATGGGCGGCCGGGGCTGGCGTCAGGGGTGACGTAGGAGGGTGGGGGCGGGGTGACATCGCTTGGAGGATGTCAGCAGGCGCGGGAAAGAGGGAGGGATCGAGCGGGAGGTGGCTTTTGGCACGATCGTTCCGTGCCTCTGTTCGTCTGAGGGTTCGGTAGTTGTCCACTTTGGGCCTAGTGGCCTGGTGCGATTTGGAGAAGGAGGGAGGGACTAGGTTAGGGCCTTAGGGTCGGGCCAGAAGGGGTGCAAGGGTTGGTGTCCAAAGGAGAAGGTGGCCCGGCCACTATTTTGAGGGTTTGGTGAGAGAGGGAAATTCCCATTGGAAAAACAAGTGAAGGGAAAAGAAGAGAAAGGAGGGAGGGGCACATGGTGTTTTGGCATCAAAAGCAAGATAAGGGTGGTCACAAAGTTTGCAAGTTTTGAAATATTTAGCTAATCATGGGTCTACTTGCATAACAATGCTCCATGGATTTTTCTTCATAGGCTTGGGAATAGAAAGTGCAAGGGATGGCATGAATTTTGGTTGAATAAGACAAAGAGAGATTTCCTAGAACATATTTGGAAACAAAAAAAATAAAACTTTCCTATCTTTACTTGAGCAAAGACGTTGGAAAAGTTTGGTAAGACTAGAAATAGTTGGGTAAGTGAGAACTATAGGTGAGGAGGTTTTTCTAGGGTTTTATGCCAAAAGGAGGGAAACTCCAAATTTGAAAATTTGGATCATTGAAAAGGGTAGGGTGGGGTGATTTTGGGAAGTTAGATATACCAATAGAGTTTTTTTTAATGACGGACAGATGATAAATTGCCAAGGTCAAGACTAGGTGGAGTTGTGAACTAGATAGATATGTGAAGTCTATTAAGGGCAAAGATAATGCCATGGATATTTGATCACAGATCAAATAGTCCTAACTTTTATTTTGGTGTCTATGGCCTTGATTTTGATTTAATCAAATAGAATTTCTTGAAATATTAAAAAAGAGGAGAGGTTGCAGAAGAGTAGAATGATCCATAGAGGAATATAAAATATGGATTATTCCATTGAAGACACCAAAACTACAAATAAAAGCTTTTAGAAGATTTTAGAGTCACATAAAGTAAGGGTAAGCCATTTGGTAAATACTTTGGGTTAAAACAAAAATCACTTTAGAAACCATTTTGTGATCTTATGGTCTAAGGTGATAGCCAATTTTAAAAAGGAGAGGTTTTTGACAATACCTTTTGAATTAAGGTTTTGAATTATGGGATAAAACAAATAGCTTTGGTGATTTTTGGTGAGATGTTTTTCTCAAATGTTTTTGAAGGAAGGAGGTTAAGGTAATACGAGAGTGACCATAGCTTCACTATTTTCTGGAGACTAGAAATTGTGAGTTGAGGTACTTATGGGAAAAAACACTAAGCATAGGGTTCATGCATGGGTAACAAGAGGAAAAGAATGTTCCAGGGTCACATATGTTTTATTTAGTGAATTGTTAAGTTGTTTTAACACTAGAGGTGTTGTTCTATGAGGTAACTCAAGACAAAACTCCACAAGCAAATCAAGATAATTCATTTTAATTAGTATTTAGAAAAAAATTGTTCCCCCTGATTTTTGCACTCGGGACAGTTATACAAGGTTGCAAAAGTTGGGGTGTGACAGATCTTCCACCCTTAAAATAATCTCGTCCCGAGATTACAAAGCGTAGAAGTAGAGGGGTTTTAAAGTTTAACTAAAGTTAGAGTCCACTCTTCTGTAGATGTGTCATTGTTGAGAGGGTCGCAACTTCAGCTTCTGAGAGACATGGTAGATTTTATGCTGAGGGCAAGCTTTGTGAAGAGGTTGACTACTTCATAAAGGTGTTAAATTTGAAGCTTCTTAATGATCCTAGCGGGGTTCATGATTCTAGGAGAGTTAGTGCAACCTAATGGTGCTTTAGCAGGGTTGAAAACTTTTTAGAGTTAGCTTAATTTTAGTGGAAGACGAAGTCTTCCACCCTTAAGATTGTTCGTCGAGGGTTCTAAGGATCTCAGAGCTTCGGCCACGGGTCTTGTCGGTGCTTTCGAAGAAGTGATATCTCTTGTCTTGATTCGAACATCTTCAGGGGGCGATGTACAGTCCACAACTTCAAGGGGGAGTTAATGCATCCCAAGTTCCCGACGGTGTTTCAGAAAGGTTAAAAAAAATGTTAGGGTTAGCTCCAATTTTTAGTGGAAGACGAAGTCTTCCACCCTTAAGATTTTTCATCGGGCTTTTGTAAAAACCCTGAGCTTCTGCCTTGTGGTCTTGTTTGGGGCTTCTGAAGAAGTCGTCGATCTTCCGTATTCAGTTGAAGAGTCTTCAGGGGAGACATGTAGACCACAACTTCAATAGGTAACACGGTGTTGACTAAACCATAAGACACGCGGTAAGTTAGTAAGTTGATAGAGCGCCTGGTTGGTATCCATATGAAGCAGCAACAGAGGTCGTCGAAGAAAATCTTCAGCTTGAGGGTCGGTGCTGACTTATAATGGTTAAGAAGTGAGCGGGTAAACCACACCTAATATATCTTGAGTCTTTAGGTATCTTCATGAGCTTCTCTTGATGAGTACCATACGGACCATGTGATCTAGCTTGGCTTTGACGCTAATGTATTCTCAGCTTGCTAGACGGGTTTTTAGAGGGTGGTTTTCAAGAAGGTAACTTCGAGGTTAGCACGATTATTCATCAAGGTCAGACCAGGTTAGTAAGGCTTCTTGCAGAGGTGCAGTCACTTTTGAAGGTAGGGGCTTATTCCTTCTTGGCGTAGTCGAGATGCTTGAGCTGATCTTGGAAGTAGTTAGTGGAGATATGGGTCTAGGTTAGTTTTTGATGGTTGAAAATCAACTTATAACAGGGTAACTTATCCAAATTAACTAGCAGTTAGTAACTTATTGGTGAGGTAGATGAGGGTGAAAACACCTTAGGGAGGCTTTCTACACTGGGTTATCACACTAAGAGTGTTTTTCTGACCGAAGGACCAAGACAATCATACACACAACAAATAGATAAAAAACACTCAAGCAGCACACTAGGGAACTACAAGCATCCAGCACACCAAACAAGGCACTCTAAGTATCTAGGGATGCCTAATACGTGGGGGTAGCTCAGCCAAAGCGATTGAGTTCGTCCTATCCATCCTATAGGGGGTTTGGGGTTGGTCACATATGTTGATGTCTTCATCTGGCTGACATCCACTTCAACAAGGACTCTCGAAGCAGTTGGTGGTGACGCAGGCCTTGTGTTGAGTCATCGATGTTGAAGTGGAGGCGAAAACTGCGTAGAACTTCTAATCTTGACATCCCGGAAACATGAGGTCTTCAGAAGGGTAGCTGTAGAGGTACTCCCAAAGTCGACAACTCCTGGTGGCTGGCCTAAAAATTACTAGTCAAGGACTGAGAACTTGATCCCTGACGACTGCAAAAGGTGCAAGTCCACAGAGGGACAAGGTCAGCTTCTTGACAGGCTTTGGTGATAACCAAAGACATGATGTTATCATCCCTATAGGCGCACGGCTAAGTAGGCATCCAATCTTCAATAGTTGCTATTGGAGATGAATGAGTCTTCCTGAGGGATTTATCCATCTTTGAGTTTGAATCTTCGGTCTGAGTTGGGGACATCGTCCAATATGTAGGCTTGAAGTGGATGAGATAATAGAGAAAGAATTTTCAAATATTCTTATAAAATGGAGAGATAAGAATTTGGAAGTTTTGAAGAAATAAGAGTAGAAGCTATGCTTCCGACTATGGAAAGAATTTATTTCGTCAATAGTTTTTCCCAAGTAATTGTTTTCTAACTAACGTCCATGCTAACTAAGGTCTCCTACAGTCAGGATGGCTCTGATACCAGCTCTGTGGGGACCCCGGACAAGCTGTCCGAAATACCCTATTATGTATACAGTTCACGATCCCATGATCAGTGCGCCGTGAACACATAACCGAACTGATATCAAATTTACATCCTTTATTACAAAACGGAATAAGAAAATTACAATAGGTCACATGACCAATCTTTACATAATAGCCTCGAAGGGCCTAATCTAATCATCAGAGTAGCGGAATCACTTCAGCAGCGCAGAGCCCAAGTCATCTGCCTTAACCCTACAGGCAACTGACTGGGAGAACGTTCCTAGCTCGCATAGACGTCATCCAATCCTTCTGTAGTTGTCGAATTCCTCCAAGTCTGGCCAAGTAAATAGCCAGGGACAAAGCCGTGAGTACATTTGAATTGTACTCGCAAACCATCAAGAAGGTACTTTGCAAGAGTGTAAGATAATAAGTGCTAATCTAAGATGTCAAGAGGGAAGAGCTAATTTCTCTTGTGGAAATAGCAAGAAGAAGAGAAGTAGTTTCTCTTGTGGATATAGCATCCCAACATCGCAGTTGAAGGGGACACTAAGAGGGTTCTATGACATATCTATATCTTTGTTGAAGAAGATACTTCAAAAGAGTTCTACCACATAAAACACTAGGAAGGGAGTAACCCAATTTATTTCCTTTCCGACCATCTCCATATGGTCAACCAAACCATTCTAGTACCCTTCCGGTACTCCGAAAACAAGTTCCCTTTTTTTCTTTGGTAAACACTTTCTCAAACAAAACTCATCAGGCTAAGCAACAGCCATTTCAACCGTCCATGACCGCGGACACGGCTATTCGAATAGATTTGACTCTGCAGAGTTTGCACACTTTCCCCACAAGATCCGCGAGTTTATCATGTGGGCATCATCCCTGCATATCAACTATGCCATGACAAAAACTCGGACATAGCCTTTTGCCTATTCGTCTTAGCACGGGATCCTACCCTATGGATTATGTACCTCCCCGGCACCGTGGCAGCTCACCTCACTTTGAGCGTGGCTCCACCGCCAAGCCAGGAGACCCATAGTGTCTTCTGGACGGGTCAGCCCCGAAGGCCTCCCGTTATACTATTGTCTCCACCAACGACAATCCGGATTCAGGGGTAACCTTACCCTTATATAGTTGTGCGGTGTCCCATGTTAAGAAGAACAAACTACGAGCTAAGCCCCGTCCCACCCCAGGGTAATGTGGTTGCGCGGGTTAATTGTCACGGGTGAATACTTAGGCGCCAAAGTTTTCGAAAACAAGATTTTATTTTCAACCATCTTTCCCAAGATCCTTTCCTTTCATAAACACACGCTTGGGTAAGTCCAACTCACCCAAGGTTTTTCAAAAATTCTTTTCAACAAGGTATTTTTCCAAGGGGGTTCCCAACCTATAGTTTTATGAAGGAACTAAGAGTCACAATGACATGATGCTAGCCATCATACCACTAAGGGGATGATAATTGAGGTGTTAAGGGGATCATACATACTTAGGATAAGCATGTATAGGGACAACATAATTAAGATGATTCAAACAGGGGTCATGATGTTAATCATCATACCACTAAGAAGATGACAACATGGATATGGTCAAGGGGGCATACATGCTTAGGGTAAGCATGCATAACATCAACAAGGTGGTTCACATACTTGGGAGCAAGTATGCAAAGCATCAACAAGGGGTTCAACATACTTTGGGAATAAGTATGCATAGA
This sequence comes from Lolium perenne, assembly GCF_019359855.2. Classification (NCBI taxonomy): domain Eukaryota; kingdom Viridiplantae; phylum Streptophyta; class Magnoliopsida; order Poales; family Poaceae; genus Lolium; species Lolium perenne. Next base: position 195,434,494 of record NC_067247.2, on the reverse strand, counting down.
GTAGAGGACCAAAAATCACACATGATACAAGGAACCAAGTATATAATGGAGCAATGAGCACAACAAGAAGGATAAATAGCAAGAGATCAAAAGATGGCTTGCCTTGGTTGGCTTGTTTGTCCCTGGACTTCTCCAAATCCACCCAATAAGAATTCCAACAATATATATAATCTCCTCATCCGATTCCACTTCTTCTTCTTCTCCAGAATTGTTCGCATCTATCGCCGAAAAATATAAAAGAAACAAAATCAACACATTGCACCAATCAAAACAACATTCACAATAGAATTTGACATGCAACTAAGGGCTAACATACTAAGGTATTAAAGTCACTATAAAACAATTTTACAAATTCTATTTTTAAGAAAACACCATTTATTTACCTAGTGAAGGCATGAGAGCATTACAACTTAGCAATTGCCTCTCTTATTATTACCATGGCACAAACTAATTATCCCCTGGTAGATAACATCACAAAGAAGACAAGTGCATTGGTTTGGCATAAAAACATTTATATTTCACTTGCAAACAATTTTGGAAAAAAACAGAAAATCATTCTTCCTATTTTATTTTGCTTATAAAACACTACACAAGAATAGGAAGTAAACAATATGCCAAACTATTTTGGAAACTTAAGTAAAACAATAAAGATAATGTTTAGATGCAGAATTTTTGTTTTGCAAGAGTAAAACATTGGTTGACCAATTTTTAATACAAAGAGGTGGTTAAAGTTTTTAAAACAAACCAAAAAGTTTTGGTTCAACAATCCATGTCACACGTCCACATTACTAACAGTACCTAATATGCATGAACAGAGACTAACATTATTTTTCCTAGATGGCCAGTACTAAAAAAGACTAACCCAATTGGATTCACCCAAAAATATTAATCCTACAATTTTAGGAATTACAAATACTAAACAGAATACAGAGATCAAGTTTAATGTACTAAAAATCGTACAAAAATCCTAAAAATACGGGACCAGTGGCATTGGAAAGGTAATAAAATTTCTGATCTAATGCAATTGGTTTCGCTCGATTTGGGTTTGTGGATCTCGAGTTATACTCAAAACAGTGCTACTGGTTTTAACAAAAAGTTTCAGTAATTCAAATTTTAAAAGGGGGCGGGAAAATACTGGGCTGTGCGGTTTGGAGGAGTGGGCCGGCCCAGGAGGCTTTTCCAGGTGGAGGGAGAAAAAAAACAAAATAAAAGGAGAGAGAGGAGGGGCCCAGGCGGGCCAGGCCTGCATGGCCTACGTGGCTGCATGGGCCATGCAGCCCGTGGGATCTCAATCGGGAGGCCACGCCCTCGTCGTCTTCGCGAGGCCACGCAGTGACGCAGGCGGGCGGCTGGCGGCGACAGAGAAGAAAAGGAGGGGCGGGGCTAGGCTCACCGGCGGCCGCAGCGGACGGCGGCGGAGCTCCGGCGGGCGGCGGTGGGCGCAGGGACGCGTCCGGAGGCTCCTTCTCCTCCTGTAGCCGTCCCTCCGTCGCAGGCTCAGGCAGCTCCTCCGCAGATGCTCCCGGACGAGCGTTGATGGCGGCGGTTTCCGGCGATGCTAGGCAACGTGGAAGGGCACGTTAGAAGCGGAAGAGCAGGGCAAAAATAATGGAAAAGAGAGGGAGGGAAAAAGAGGCCGGGAGCGAGCGCGTTCTTCTCCGCCACCTCGCGGTGAGCCAGTGACCACGGGCGGGAGGGGCTACTCCGGCGGCCAGGGGCACTGGAGGCGCTGCTGCTCTTCAAGGGCATGGGAAGGGGGAGTGTAGGGGGAAGTGGAGTGTTGTGGGAGGGAAGGGAGTGAGTGGGGGAGCCTTTTTATAGGGCGGGAGGGAGGTGCGGGCGGCGTCCATGGCCAATGGGCGGCCGGGGCTGGCGTCAGGGGTGACGTAGGAGGGTGGGGGCGGGGTGACGTCGCTTGGAGGATGTCAGCAGGCGCGGGAAAGAGGGAGGGATCGAGCGGGAGGTGGCTTTTGGCACGATCGTTCCGTGCCTCTGTTCGTCTGAGGGTTCGGTAGTTGTCCACTTTGGGCCTAGTGGCCTGGTGCGATTTGGAGAAGGAGGGAGGGACTAGGTTAGGGCCTTAGGGTCGGGCCAGAAGGGGTGCAAGGGTTGGTGTCCAAAGGAGAAGGTGGCCCGGCCACTATTTTGAGGGTTTGGTGAGAGAGGGAAATTCCCATTGGAAAAACAAGTGAAGGGAAAAGAAGAGAAAGGAGGGAGGGGCACATGGTGTTTTGGCATCTAAAGCAAGATAAGGGTGGTCACAAAGTTTGCAAGTTTTGAAATATTTAGCTAATCATGGGTCTACTTGCATAACAATGCTCCATGGATTTTTCTTCATAGGCTTGGGAATAGAAAGTGCAAGGGATGGCATGAATTTTGGTTGAATAAGACAAAGAGAGATTTCTAGAACATATTTGGAAACAAAAAAAATAAAACTTTCCTATCTTTACTTGAGCAAAGACGTTGGAAAAGCTTGGTAAGACTAGAAATAGTTGGGTAAGTGAGAACTATAGGTGAGGAGGTTTTTCTTGGGTTTTATGCCAAAAGGAGGGAAACTCCAAATTTGAAAATTTGGATCAATGAAAAGGGTAGGGTGGGGTGATTTTGGGAAGTTAGATATACCAATAGAGTTTTGTTTAATGACGGACAGATGATAAATTGCCAAGGTCAAGACTAGGTGGAGTTGTGAACTAGATAGATATGTGAAGTCTATTAAGGGCAAAGATAATGCCATGGATATTTGATCATAGATCAAATAGTCCTAACTTTTATTTTGGTGTCTGTGGCCTTGATTTTGATTTAATCAAATAGAATTTCTTGAAATATTAAAAAAGAGGAGAGGTTGCAGAAGAGTAGAATGATCCATAGAGGAATATAAAATATGGATTATTCCATTGAAGACACCAAAACTACAAATAAAAGCTTTTAGAAGATTTTAGAGTCACATAAAGTAAGGGTAAGCCATTTGGTAAATACTTTGGGTTAAAACAAAAATCACTTTAGAAACCATTTTGTGATCTTATGGTCTAAGGTGATAGCCAATTTTAAAAAGGAGAGGTTTTTGACAATACCTTTTGAATTAAGGTTTTGAATTATGGGATAAAACAAATAGCTTTGGTGATTTTTGGTGAGATGTTTTTCTCAAATGTTTTTGAAGGAAGGAGGTTAAGGTAATACGAGAGTGACCATAGCTTCACTATTTTCTGGAGACTAGAAATTGTGAGTTGAGGTACTTATGGGAAAAAACACTAAGCATAGGGTTCATGCATGGGTAACAAGAGGAAAAGAATGTTCCAGGGTCACATATGTTTTATTTAGTGAATTGTTAAGTTGTTTTAACACTAGAGGTGTTGTTCTATGAGGTAACTCAAGACAAAACTCCACAAGCAAATCAAGACAGTTCATTTTAATTAGTATTTAGAAAAAAAATTGTTCCCCCTGATTTTTGCACTCGGGACAGTTATACAAGGTTGCAAAAGTTGGGGTGTGACACACAGCCTCCAAACGATGCCGATATCGGCATGGTCAGAACGGCTATGCTCGCCGCCACTGCTAGCTCACCGTCGGGAAGCACCATGTTTAGTATAAGATTCACTTTAGATTAAGCTGCGAAAATAGTCACCTCCCATTGGCTGAGGCGGCCCCACAGAGCGGCTCTATATGATATTCTCTAAATAAATAGACGAACCCAGCGGTCATTGGCTGTGGAGGCCCCACAGAGCGGGAATATATGATTTTCTCTAAATAAAAAGAAGACCCCACTGGTCATTGGCTGCGGCAGCCCCACAGAGCGGTAATATATGTCTTTTCTGGAAAAATAGACGACCCCACTGGTCATTGGTTGTGGCAGCCACACAGAGCGGTTATATATGTCTTTTCTTGAAAAATAGATGACGCCACTGGTCATTGGATGCGGCAGCCCTATAGAGCGGCCCCATTTGTCATTAGCAGCACCGCGTATACAACCAGGAAATAAAACGGCCCACGCGTCAGCAACAAATGGATGGCTACCCGTCAGCACGAGACGGTCAGAGAGGAACTGCCCTCTGTGCAGCCCCACCCGTCAGATTAACGGTAACGGTAAGGCCTCTGACCTGACGGCAACCCTCCCGTCCGAGGGGTTTCAAACTAGAGGGAGGAGAAAACTGAGGAAAAGTTAAGAGGCTGGGGAAAACTGAGCACAACTAAGGAACCAGGGGCACGAAAATAGAAATCCCTATATTTTAATTGATAGAAATTACTTTTATAAGAATTGTGATATCTCATTTTGATTTTTCTGAATTAAGATGAATTTTCTAAATTCATTTAAAGTTTCAGCAATTTGTAGGATTTAAATAAAACAAAATTTACTAAACACACCTGAGCAGAACACACCCACAGGCTATGACTGGTGGGGTCGTGTCCACCTCATCCGCCACGGGGCTTTGACCAAGTCAAAATTGCCACCGTGGCGATGGGGCTGCTGACCGGCGGTCAGTCGAGATCGACGCCGGCCATCCCGGGTTCCCGCGGGGGCGTGCGTAGGCGCGTTGGAACGAGCGTGCCGAGGAGAATCTCGTGGTGGTGGCGTCGCTCCGGTTTGATCATCGGAGCGTGCTCACCGGCGAGATACCGCGGTGGCGGGTAAGGTCAAACGGCGCGGCGACGATACGGGATGTAATCGAGCAGGACGAGCTTGCCACGAGGTAGAGTGGCTCACCGCAACTACGACGCGCGTGATGGCGTGGTCGATGGAGGTCTGGTTCGCCGGATTTCATGGCGCCGGCCACCGGAGAGTTGAGCTCGGTGAGGATGCTTTGACGGTTCCGGCTTGATTCCTTGTGTGGGCTGAGCAAGAAGAGGGTGGTGACGACGATGGTGTCCACGGTGAGGCTTGGGGAAGCTCCAGACGGCGGCGATTGGGGATGGCCGGAGGTGCTAGGGTTTCAATTTGGGGAAAACCTTACACAGGGAGGAAGAGAAAATGGAGGCTAGGGTTTCGGCCGGGTCTTTATATGGCCCTCACTGTCGACGATGGTCGCGGGAGTCCACCTTGGCGGCCGGGACGTGGAGCTGGTCGGCGCCGTGGCACTCTCCCGTGCTCCCAGAGACGAAGGAGACGAAGACGCTCTCGTCCACTTCGTATTTATCTGAAGCGAAGGGGTACGGGCTGGTGTTGGGCTGCGGTTTGGGGCTGGGCCTGGCTGCTACTGGGCTCCCTAGTTGGGCTGCTGCGGCAGGTGAGCCTCTTCTCCTCTCTTTTCTTTTCTGTTTTTATTTCTGGTTTTCAATTCTAATTTGTTGAATTCAAATTTGAATTCAATTCTGCTTTGCAGGAGTTTCTACCTATTTTACTTAGCACTTAATAGCAATGGTAATTACATGGTCTTGTAGTTCTAAATAAATATTTAACACATTAAGTTTTGTTGCAATTTCCATTAAGCATGATTTTATGCACTCATTTTAATTTCCCTTTTTCTTGTGGAATCAAATCTGTTTGAATTATTAGAGTTGAGGATTTCTACTCCAAGTATTTTAGAGATTGTTATTAGGACTGGTTTCTTATTTGAGAATTTGTTAATTTACATATGATTTTATGTGATCGCCCTTTTATTAAGGTCTTGTAATGTTTATCATATCCCTATTTCAAGGTGAGCTCTAGTATGATATTTTAATAACACCTTGAAATATCTTGAGTAGGTACTACTCTCATCATGGTTTGGTCTTGGTTATAAGGATAAGTGGTTGATCTCCACCATGGTTTAATTATAGGGTTTAGCACTAGGTGTTTCTTATATTCAATAATTGAAGCATGAGATATAACTAGTGAGCAATTCTAGGACTCTAATTCTATTCACCTAATGGCACAAGGTTTGGAACTCAATTATGGCTTAGGTTTTAATTGTGATCACCCAAGTGATACACAAACTAGATTTGAGGTATGGTTTAGGGTTTTACTTGTGATTATCAAGTAATTCACAAGTTAGTTGGAAATATGGGTATAGGCTCTATAGGTAATTTAACACCATATTACTTTAGCTAGGGTTGCTTTTCCTCACCACTCATAGGATGGTTCAATCAATATCATTTAGATTGATATAAGGGCTGAACTATACAAAGGTTTGTTACTATTCAGTTGTCTCTCTAATTAACATATTGGAAATGGTCTAGGGTTACCAGTAGTTCCCTTATGATTTTATGTGTTGGATTATATCTACTTAACCCACTGAGGTTTAACTAGTAATGATATACCTCCAAAGCATGATCATGGATTAGGCATGATCAACTTGTTCTTAATATCCTCTACCTCAAGTCTAAGGTTAATGATCATTACTCAATTTATATTGATCAAAGTTTTGACTTCCTAAGGTCTCTCTCATGATATAGGTTTCTCATCTTCAAGATCAAGTATTGTCTTTATCACCTAGGGTATAGTACTTCTATGTTACTTTCTTGAGTGGGCATAGCTATGGTTGCCTCAATAGTTTATATCCCAGGAAAATGCCTGAGATATCCACTTAGAGTTCTTCTCAAATAATGGTAATATCTTCTTATGGATATATAGATAGTTCTCTTCCATCAAGATCAAGTGTTGGCTCATCCAATTTGAGTGTAACACCATAGCTTGAACTATCTTATATTGGAATGGTTTACTCTAGGGTTTATGGTGTACTCACAATATCTCATTGGGTATCAAAAGGTTAAGTCTCTACCTAGATAACTTAGTTTGATTAGGTACTACTTTACTTTATCAATTCATGGATATAGTTTTATTCCATTTGATCCTAGATTATCTCACCACTCCAAGGTGAGATGGTTTATACCCTAATACTTTAGTTCAAGAATTGTCCTTGGTCCTTAAATAGGTAAAGCTAGGATTGGTATAGATGGTCTCTCTCATTTGGGAAGGACTTTAATACTATCCTAAGGTTAGGCTCCATAGAAAATGATGTGATCATCACTATCTATGTTTAACATAACTGGTTTTTCTCTCTAGGAAATGTATTAAATAATATCCTAGGGTTCTTCTTAAAGATGATGTGGTGATCATATGGATATATATATCCAAGTTTTGCCTCAAGGTTTGTTATTGCTTCTCTAATACATAATATAGAACTCTCACTTCTCTAGGTTTTGATGTATATTAATTTGGAATAGAGAAGAATATATATTTCTAGAGTTGATCTCCTTTTTATATTTCCAAGAATGAAATGGAATGATTACCATGAGATTCATGGTAGGATCAAGGATTAGTTTTAGACATGGAAAAGATAAGTCAAGAATGGTTTCTCCATTTTATTACTACTTGATTTATAGTTGAATAAATGTTCATATGTTGTGGCAAGGATTACCATCTTATGATCCTTTATAAGATCAAGCAATTGATCCTTGATTAATATGTTATTGTGTTGGTTTTAATTCCATTTGATCTAACTCCTTAGATCAAATCATCTCTACCCAAAACAAGGTTTTAACGAAGGTCACATTGAGGTTTATAGCGTTTGACTTGATGAGCTACTTCAATTCCACCAAGGTCAAGTGAAACTTCAGTTACTGTGATTGTTTTACTTTAAAGCGCGAAAATTCCCCGGATTTTCTATGCATGAATGCAATGCACACATCTGTTTCATCTATTTTTGTAACCCCAAATACTAGGATATTACAGTCTCTACCCCTTAAACTAAACTTCATCCTCGAAGTTTGCACTCCCTCACGTTTCGGAGTGTGGATCCGACTTGTATAAACTACGACTTGTCTCAAACTCCGTGGTGATCTCACTTGATATAATTGCATATATCCCTTGTCCAGATTCTTCCTGGAATTCAATAGTGTATGTCTCTGAGCCATGGCTTCTTACTTTTATTCTTTGATTTCTTCCAACTTTATAAGCTTGTTTCCTTTCTCTTTGAAGATTCACTGCTTGGGACTTCTTCTAGTGTTTATAGTCTTAACTTAAGGCAAATTTGATAACCTACTCCTAATTGGTTATCCAAAAACTTGGTTCTACAAGATTTGTTTAAGCTAGGTTTTATTTTCCATTACCAGCTAGAACTATAGTAATGGTACTTAGTAAGGTATTTACCATAGGGTGGTCTTGATGGTTTATCTCACTTAGAATGGATTAGACTTATTTAGTCTATCCAATCATGGATTATGATTGATACCTATTACTATTTTGGTTTCTTTAGGTTCCATGAAAGGAATCTTTCTATTAGTATTTAGTTTTGGTATGGTCAAAATCCTTCGGCATTGGACCTTCTTGAGCCTTATTTGATCTCCGATATTTCCTTCGTCCAACTTCTTTATCTTTGTCTTACTTGAGCTTTCGTACTTCTGATTAAATACTACTCACTTTCTCAGGTGATAGTCCAATTCTTACTTCCTTGAGATATGAATCTTGGCTTCTGGTTTGACATCCTTCTGAAAGTAGTGTCCAATAATCTTATGAAAATAAGATTGAACTTCCTCTCAGTTCAGACCTTCTTCTTCTATCTTGGTCAAAATATTGAGTCCTCGTACATCCAACTCAATCCTTACTCTTCCCCTTGGAGTTTTCTTATGATCTTCAACTCTTTTTCTTCCAACCATTGGACTCATGGTTAGAATATTGGTCTAGATCTAGCTTATAGCTTAAACTCTTCTAATGTTTCGCGAAGAATCTTTGTGGTGTATCCACTCAATTGTGGACATCCAACATGAATCCTTCGACTAAATGATTCTAGGTCTATGTTATTTGGTTGTCAAGATTTTATTTGTTCACCACAATTAGTATCAAGTATACCAGTTGTGGCTCTTTGGTATCCAAAAGTGGACTCTATTATAGGTTCTGATCAATTGGATGAGACATATTCTACTTTATCTCCAAGTATTGATTCTATACCAACTGCGGTCTTCTAATACCAGTTGTGGTCTTCTAATACCAGTTGTGGTCTTCTTATATCTGCTATGGTTTCATAGGTCATCTTCTTTTTTTAGGGCTCATTTGGCAAGAAAACCACAAGCTGACACTATGAATATAGTATCTCGAGTGATTTCCCTTGCATTCCCTCTTCCATAATGATTATGGTTCTACTTCTACTTCTCCATAATCACCATATTTCTCACCTTCATGCTTCTTATGTACTAAAGTACTCCTCTGTTGAGGTAAAGCATGAATTTTGATTGGTACTGCTGGCGTGTAGTTGACGTGGGAGTTAGAAGTCTTCTTTTCTTCAGTTCCCCGGCAACGGCGCCAGAAAAAGAGCTTGATACGCGTACAACACGCGTCCGTTGGGAACCCCAAGAGGAAGGTGTGATGCGTACAGCGGCAAGTTTTCCCTCAGTATGAAACCAAGGTTTATCGAACCAGTAGGAGCCAAGAAGCACGCTGAAGGTTGATGGCGGCGAGATGTAGTGCGGCGCAACATCAGGGATTCCGGCGCCAACGTGGAACCTGCACAACACAAACCAAGTACTTTGCCCCAACGAAACAGCGAGGTTGTCAATCTCACCGGCTTGCTGTAACAAAGGATTAGATGTATAGTGTGGATGATGATTGTTTGCAGAGAACAGTAGAACAAGTATTGCAGTAGATTGTATTTCAGTAAAGAGAATTGGACCGGGGTCCACAGTTCACTAGAGGTGTCTCTCCCATAAGATAAACAGCATGTTGGGTGAACAAATTACAGTTGGGCAATTTACAAATAAAGAGGGCATGACCATGCACATACATATTATGATGAGTATAGTGAGATTTAATTGGGCATTACGACAAAGTACATAGACCGCTATCCAGCATGCATCTATGCCTAAAAAGTCCACCTTCAGGTTATCATCCAAACCCCCTCCAGTATTAAGTTGCTAACAACAGACAATTGCATTAAGTATTGCGTGTAATGTAATCAATAACTACATCCTCGGACATAGCATCAATGTTTTATCCCTAGTGGCAACAGCACATCCATAACCTTAGAGATTTCTGTCACTTCCCCAGATTCACGGAGGCATGAACCCACTATCGAGCATAAATACCCCCTCTTGGAGTTACTAGCAAAAACTTGGCCAGAGCCTCTACTAATAACGGAGAGCATGCAAGATCATAAACAACACATAGACATGAATTGATAATCAACATAACATAGTATTCTCTATTCATCGGATCCCAACAAACACAACATATAGAATTACAGATAGATGATCTTGATCATGTTCGGCAGCTCACAAGACCCGACAATTAAGCACAATGAGGAGAATACAACCATCTAGCTACTGCTATGGACCCATAGTCCAGGGGTGAACTACTCACACATCACTCCGAAGGCGACCATGGCGGCGTAGAGTCCTCCGGGAGATGATTCCCCTCTCCGGCAGGGTGCCGGAGGCGATCTCCTGAATCCCCCGAGATGGGATTGGCGGCGGCGGCGTCTCTGGAAGGTTTTCCGTATCGTGGCTCTCGGTACTGGGGGTTTCGCGACGAAGGCTATTTGTAGGCGGAAGGGTAGGTCAGGGGGCGTCGCGAGGGGCCCAGGAGACAGGGCGGCGCGGCCAAGGGTGGGGCCGCGCCGCCTGCCCTCCTGGCCACCTCGTGGCCCCACTTTGTTGACTCTTCGGTCTTCTGGAAGCTTCGTGGCAAAATAGGACCCTGGGCGTTGATTTCGTCCAATTCCGAGAATATTTCCTTACTAGGATTTCTGAAACCAAAAACAGCAGAAAACAACAACTGGCACTTCGGCATCTTGTTAATAGGTTAGTTCCAGAAAATGCACGAATATGACATAAAGTGTGCGTAAAACATGTAGATATCATCAATAATGTGGCATGGAACATAAGAAATTATCGATACGTCGGAGACGTATCAGCATCCCCAAGCTTAGTTCCTGCTCGACCCGAGCAGGTAAACGATAACAAAGATAATTTCTGGAGTGACATGCCATCATAACCTTGATCATACTATTGTAAAGCATATGAGCTGAGATCAAATCATTCAAAGCAAGTATCTATATTGATATAAGAGATGATAATGCAAGAGTTAGACAAGCTAGAAGTTTTCATGAACCATTGCTTTAAAGACATGCAACCGTACAAAGTTCATTAAAGATGTATTAAGTATTCAGCATAGAAGTTCTATCCTTCATTCCAAGCATCAAGTAAATTTTCACAACATAAGAAGGATTCAGTCAAGTAAACATAAACATGAACGTCATGAATCAACTGTTTTGAAGTCTACTCAACCGGTGAGCGCAAGCATTTGGTATTAGCACCAGGATGTTATGGCATAAAGAACGTTAATGGGGGTTTGGAAGGCCAAATGGAAGAAAGGCTTGCAAAGCTGTAAATGACCATTAGACAAGAGGAAGCCTTATGATCGAAGCTATGCAAGGAGTAGTGATTGCCATGCAACGGATGCACATAGAGCTATATGTGTATGAAAGCTCTCCAATGGAACTAGTGGGGGTGCATCCAACTTGGTTGCTCACGAAGACCTAGAGCACTTTTGAGGAGGCTCATCATTGGAATATACAACCCAAGTTCTATAGTGTAAATTCCCCACATAGTTATACTAGTAAAACATGAAAACTCTCTCATATGAATGTAGGTGCTAAACATGAGCACAAATGATGACTATGAATAATGCGGGTGCTAAAACATGAGCACAAGTGTGGATAAAAGATAGTAATGCTGCCCCCTTTTTCTTTATTCTCTTTTTTTTCTTTTTTCTTTTTTCTTTTTTCTCTTTCTTTTTTTTCTTTTTTTTCATTTTTTTTCTTTCTTCTTTTTTCTTTTCTTTTTGATGGCCTCCACGGCTCTTTTCATTTTTAGGGGCAACATCCTAATATGACAACACACTCTTTGGTAAAAATAACTCATAATGAATGAAACATGATGTATGAAACTGTATGCCTCTGCCAGTGTAGCAGGATGTGCAATGATCTAGCGTAACATGGGTAAACCACACATCAGCTGTATATGATCATGCAAAGCAATATATAAATAATAAATGACAACATGGCATGTAATGTAAAAATGGATGTTGCATGGCAATATATCTCGGAACAGCTATGGAAATGCTGTGGTAGGTAGGTATGGTGGCTGTTTTGAGGAGATGTATGGGCTTATGTGTAGGAGAACAAGAGAAAGTTCTCCCACGGGTTTGGATGTACCGATGAAGTATGCACAATTCTCAATGTGAGCAAAAGGCAATGCACAGTACCGAAGAGGTTAGCAAATTTGGATGGTGGAAGTGCCAAAAACCGTAGCTTAACATTAGTCAAAAAGAACTCACAAGCTTATTGCAAACAACTAGCAGGTTCATCATTAAGAGCATGATTAAAATTTACTCCAAGGAGGGCCGTTCACGATGACACAAGTACCCCGCTAGCTCCCTCGACCTTCAGCACAACTTAGTTATTACGATGAACTCTCAGACATGGAAAGCTATCAAGTCCAACTACGCCTTCAACTATTTAAATAGAGTTTGTAGTACGGCACAAGCTAAAAGACAACAATCCACTACTAATTTTAACTTATTTATCCAGCAAGCCTTAACATCTAAATATCTCAAAACATTTGCAAAGAATCAAGTTATCAAAGCTCAATGTCCTACAAGTATTTTATTATACATTACCACATGCAACATTTCCCATTTCCAACCATACAACAATTTAACGAAGAAGAAACTTCCGCCATGAATATTATGAGTAGAGCCTAAGGACATATTTGTCTATATGCTACAGCGGAGCGTGTCTCTCTCCCACACAAAGAATGCTAGGATCCATTTTATTCAAAAAAAACAAAAATAAAAACAAACCGACGCTCCAAGCAAAGCACATAAGATGTGATGGAATAAAAATATAGTTTCAGGGGAGGAACCTGATAATGTTGTCGATGAAGAAGGGGATGCCTTGGGCATCCCCAAGCTTAGACTCTTGAGTCTTCTTGATATATGCAGGGGTGAACCACCGGGGCATCCCCAAGCTTAGAGCTTTCACTCTCCTTGATCATGTTGTATCATCTCCCTCTCTTGATCCTTGAAAACTTCCTGCACACCAAACTCAAAACAACTCATTAGAGGGTTAGTGCACAATCAAAATATACATGTTCAGAGGTGACATAATCATTCTTAACACTTCTGGACATTGCACAAAGTTACTGAAAGTCAATGGAATCGAAATATCCATCGAACATAACAAAACAGGCAATGCGAAATAAAAGGCAGAATCTGTCAAAACAGAACAGTTCGTATTGACGAATTTTATTGAGGCACCAGACTTGCTCAAATGAAAATTCTCAAATTGAATGAAAGTTGCCTACATATCTGAGGATCACTCACGTAAATTGGCATAATTTTCTGAGTTACGTACAGAGAATTTTGCCCAGAGTCGTGACAGCAAAGAAATCTGTTTCTGCGCAGTAATCCAAATCTAGTATGAACCTTGCTATCAACGACTTTACTTGGCACAACAAAACTCAAAACTAAGATAAGGAGAGGTTTCTACAGTAGTAAACAACTTCCAAGACACAAAATAAAAACAAAGTACTGTAGTAAAAACATGGGTTGTCTCCCATAAGCGCTTTTCTTTAACGCCTTTTAGCTAGGCGCAGAAAGTGTGTATCAAGTATTATCAAGAGACGAAGTGTCAACATCATAATTTGTTCTAATAATAGAATCAAAAGGTAACTTCATTCTCTTTCTAGGGAAGTGTTCCATACCTTTCTTGAGAGGAAATTGATATTTAATATTACCTTCCTTCATATCAATGATAGCACCAACAGTTCGAAGAAAAGGTCTTCCCAAAATAATGGGACAAGATGCATTGCATTCAATATCCAAGACAACAAAATCAATGGGGACAAGGTTATTGTTAACGGTAATGCGAACATTATCAACTTTCCCCAAAGGTTTCTTTGTAGAATGATCAGCAAGATTAACATCCAAATAACAATTTTTCAATGGTGGCAAGTTAAGCATATTATAAATTTTCTTTGGCATAACAGAAATACTTGCACCAAGATCACATAAAGCATTACAATCAAAGTCATTGACCTTCATCTTAATTATGGGCTCCCAACCATCCTCTAGCTTCCTAGGAATAGAAGCTTCGCGTTCTAGTTTCTCTTCTCTAGCTTTTATGAGAGCATTTGTAATATGTTTCGTGAAAGCCAAATTTATAGCACTAGCATTAGGACTCTTAGCAAGTTTTTGTAAGAACTTTATAACTTCAGAGATGTGGCAATCATCAAAATTCAAACCATTATAATCTAAAGCAATGGGATCATCATCCCCAATGTTGGAAAAAATTTCAGCAGCTTTATCACAGGCAGTTTCAGCAGTTTTAGCAGTTTCAGGCAGTTTTTCGCGCTTTGCATTAGAAGTGGAAACATTGCTAACACCAATTCTTTTATTAGTAATAGTAGGAGGTGCAGCAACTTGTGTAGAATTAGCATTACTAGTGGTGGTAATAGTCCAAACTTTAGCTATATTATCTTCTTTTTCATTTTCTTCTCTTTCCCACCTAGCACGCAATTCGGCCATCAATCTTATATTCTCATTAATTCTAACTTGGATGGCATTTGCTGTAGTAACAATTTTATTATGATGATTTTCATTAGGCATAACTTTTGATTTCAAAAGATCAACATCAGCAGCAAGACTATCAACTTTAGAAGCAAGTATATCAATTTTCCCAAGCTTTTCTTCAACAGATTTGTTAAAAGCAGTTTGTGTACTAATAAATTCTTTAAGCATGGCTTCAAGTCCAGGGGGTGTGTTCCTATTATTGTTGTAAGAATTCCCATAAGAATTACCATATCCGTTGCCATTATTATAAGGATATGGCCTATAGTTGTTACTAGAATTGTTCTGGTAAGCATTGTTGTTGAAATTATTATTTTTAATGAAGTTGACATCAACATGTTCTTCTTGAGCAACCAATGAAGCTAACGGAACATTATTAGGATCAACATTAGTCCTATCATTCACAAGCATAGACATAATAGCATCAATCTTATCACTCAAGGAGGAGGTTTCTTCGACAGAATTTACCTTCTTACCTTGTGGAGCTCTTTCCGTGTGCCATTCAGAGTAATTAATCATCATATTATCAAGAAGCTTTGTTGCTTCACCAAGAGTGATGGACATAAAGGTACCTCCAGCAGCTGAATCCAATAGGTTCCGCGAAGAAAAATTCAGTCCTGCATAGAAGGTTTGGATGATCATCCAAGTAGTCAGTCAATGGGTTGGGAAATTTTTAACCAGAGATTTCATTCTTTCCCATGCTTGTGCAACATGTTCAGTATCTAATTGTTTAAAATTCATTATGCTACTCCTCAAAGATATAATTTTAGCAGGGGGATAATATCTACCAATAAAAGCGTCCTTGCATTTAGTCCATGAATCAATACTATTCTTAGGCAGAGATAGCAACCAATCTTTAGCTCTTCCTCTTAATGAGAAAGGGAACAATTTTAATTTTATAATGTCACCATCTACATCTTTATACTTTTGCATTTCACATAGTTCAACAAAATTATTAAGATGGGCAGCAGCATCATCAGAACTAACACCAGAAAATTGCTCTCGCATAACAAGATTCAGTAAAGCAGGTTTAATTTCAAAGAATTCTGCTGTAGTAGCAGGTGGAGCAATAGGTGTGCATAAGAAATCATTATTATTTGTGGTTGTGAAGTCACACAACTTAGTATTTTCAGGAGTACCCATTTTAGCAGTAGTAAATAAAACAAACTAGATAAAGTAAATGCAAGTAACTAATTTTTTTGTGTTTTTGATATAGAGTGCAAGACAGTAAATAAAGTAAAACTAGCAACTAATTTTTTTGTATTTTGATTTAGTGCAGCAAACAAAGTAGTAAATAAAACTAAGCAAGACAAAAACAAAGTAAAGAGATTGGGATGTGGAGACTCCCCTTGCAGCGTGTCTTGATCTCCCCGGCAACGTCGCCAGAAATTTACTTGCTGGCGTGTAGTTGACGTGGGAGTTAGAAGTCTTATTTTCTTCAGTTCCCCGGCAACGGCGCCAGAAAAAGAGCTTGATACGCGTACAGTACGCGTCCGTTGGGAACCCCAAGAGGAAGGTGTGATGCGTACAGCGGCAAGTTTTCCCTCAGTATGAAACCAAGGTTTATCGAACCAGTAGGAGCCAAGAAGCACGTTGAAGGTTGATGGCGGCGAGATGTAGTGCGGCGCAACACCAGGGATTCCGGCGCCAACGTGGAACCTGCACAACACAAACCAAGTACTTTGCCCCAACGAAACAGCGAGGTTGTCAATCTCACCGGCTTGCTGTAACAAAGGATTAGATGTATAGTGTGGATGATGATTGTTTGCAGAGAACAGTAGAACAAGTATTGCAGTAGATTGTATTTCAGTAAAGAGAATTGGACCGGGGTCCACAGTTCACTAGAGGTGTCTCTCCCATAAGATAAACAGCATGTTGGGTGAACAAATTACAGTTGGGCAATTTACAAATAAAGAGGGCATGACCATGCACATACATATTATGATGAGTATAGTGAGATTTAATTGGGCATTATGACAAAGTACATAGACCGCTATCCAGCATGCATCTATGCCTAAAAAGTCCACCTTCAGGTTATCATCCGAACCCCCTCCAGTATTAAGTTGCTAACAACAGACAATTGCATTAAGTATTGCGCGTAATGTAATCAATAACTACATCCTCGGACATAGCATCAATGTTTTATCCCTAGTGGCAACAGCACATCCATAACCTTAGAGATTTCTGTCACTTCCCCAGATTCACGGAGGCATAACCCACTATCGAGCATAAATACCCCCTCTTGGAGTTACTAGCAAAAACTTGGCCAGAGCCTCTACTAATAACGGAGAGCATGCAAGATCGTAAACAACACATAGACATGAATTGATAATCAACATAACATAGTATTCTCTATTCATCGGATCCCAACAAACACAACATATAGAATTACAGATAGATGATCTTGATCATGTTCGGCAGCTCACAAGACCCGACAATTAAGCACAATGAGGAGAAGACAACCATCTAGCTACTGCTATGGACCCATAGTCCAGGGGTGAACTACTCACACATCACTCCGGAGGCGACCATGGCGGCGTAGAGTCCTCCGGGAGATGATTCCCCTCTCCGACAGGGTGCCGGAGGCGATCTCCTGAATCCCCCGAGATGGGATTGGCGGCGGCGGCGTCTCTGGAAGGTTTTCCGTATCGTGGCTCTCGGTACTGGGGGTTTCGCGACGAAGGCTATTTGTAGGTGGAAGGGTAGGTCAGGGGGCGTCGCGAGGGGCCCAGGAGACAGGGCGGCGCGGCCAAGGGTGGGGCCGCGCCGCCTGCCCTCCTGGCCACCTCGTGGCCCCACTTCGTTGACTCTTCGGTCTTCTGGAAGCTTCGTGGCAAAATAGGACCCTGGGCGTTGATTTCGTCCAATTCCGAGAATATTTCCTTACTAGGATTTCTGAAACCAAAAACAGCAGAAACAAGAATCGGCACTTCGGCATCTTGTTAATAGGTCAGTTCCAGAAAATGCACGAATATGACATAAAGTGTGCATAAAACATGTAGATATCATCAATAATGTGGCATGGAACATAAGAAATTATCGATACGTCGGAGACGTATCAGGTACTTCCTTCTGAGTATTGTGGTTGCTTCCCACAATTTCCTTCCTTTCTCTGATGAACCTTCATCTTGTCTTCAAAATCTTCAGAATTCGTCACTTCCTCACACGAATACCATTACCCTCTAGATCTATACCATCAAATAAGAACTTGATATTGCAACATGCACTTGCATATCAAAGTCAAACTTCATGTATGGATCTAGTCAAACAATGAAAATCCAATAAAATCCAAGAAGATTCAGCTTTGTGTTTATAATACACACCATCATAAGCCTGAATATAATAGTTGAGTAAGACATCTCTAAAAATTAGGCTGAGATGTGTAGTATATAACACCACATAATATAGGTTTATATCGTGATACTTAGCACAAATATATGGCATACTACTATTTGTCTCAACATTTACTCTAACTGCTCATTTGCAATCGACTAAAGTTGAACAAATTGGTCCAAAATGGTTGTGGTTAACCTAATTTCCTTTGGAAGTATTAGCTTAACTTCCATTTTGTTGAGGACTACCTCACATGATATCTCTAGGTTCTAACATGGATACTCTAAACACATAACTATTGGAATATAGCTCCTATACTTTCCAGTGTTTCTACCATGTGGCTATGGTCCTGATGTACTTGACATAGTTCCCATGATTTTTGGAACCTAATTCTTACACCATTGTTTATCATCTGACTTCTTATCATACTCCTCCTAAGTATTTACGATGTTCTAGGCCATCACATAACGATTCTCAGGTGAATCATATATGACTAACAACTCTACCATGTAAGTAGACATATCTTATTCATATCTCTCTTCCTTACCTCCCATGATTGACTCATCATGATCTTTACTACCTCAAATAACTCATATTTATCACTTACTATCAGTTGTTTCACATGTCTAGATAATTTTACTTACTCATTACTTATCTTGGTATACACCTTCTAGTAGGATATCTTCCTTGTATACTTATATTTATTACTTGATATCACTCCTATTACAGTTCTGGATCACTTTTACTAACCATAACAAGTGTTGGTACACATCTTCCAATAGGATATATTCCTTATGGTTGTATCCTCTCTTTGTACTACCATGTATTGTATACCAACTGTGGTCTACTCATCTATGGTTTTAATGACTTAATGGTGTGCTACATATTTGGGATTAGCTAACTAACTTCATTTGGCAAAGATAGATAGGAAAGGTTGACTCAAGTGTGTCAGGATTATTCTCAAGTGAATATCCCTCTCAAGTCATAAAAAGATTTGGTTTAGCAAAGACATCTTCCTATAGACACTACCATAAATTAACCTATAGGTCTCCTTTAAAGGTTTTTAATCCTAGGGTCAAAGCATTTGCTCTGATATCAACTGTGGTGACCCGGCATACCGCTGCATGGTGTAGTATGCAAGTCTGACATAACACCAATGAAACACCGTTTCACTAGTCTTATATCGCTCGGAGTGGCACACCAGAAACATATGCGGGGCCAAGGCATGTCTATAGAATTACAACACAAACTCTTTACAAAAGATCCACACAGCCTCCTACTTTAGAATGAGGTAAAACTGCAAATAAACTCCAGAAGAACGACTCGTAGTCTAATCTTATCACGAACTCCAATTATAGAGTATTTGACTAGCTATAGAGGTTAAGACTAGATTCTAGCTAAATACGAGCTAGGTTTAGGGAGCTAGTTCCCTTCTACTGCTAATCTAGGTTTCCTCCATGGGGGATGTGATATATGACTCTTCCGGCAGGTTCCTGTCCCTTGAAGTAGTTGTTGACTCCTCGGTCTTCGAGTTGCACAGTAGATCCTCCTTCGATGCCTCCATATCTAAGCAGGGGATTTAAGGGTGGGATGAGTACGAGCGTACTCAACAAGTTCATTATAGGAAAGAGGTGTTTAATGCACTAGCTATGGTATTAGACCAGAAGGTCTAATACCAATGCAGGTTTTCATAATCATTTCTACAAAAGGTTGCTTTTATTCAGAAGAACTATGTCCGTCAGCCTTCACCGGTTTACTAGAACTTCATGGAGTTCCATTCCGGCAGCGTTCGCAGTTCCATAACCCGGAACAGGGAGTGACAGGTCATGATTTGTTACACTCTGTAGAGGTGTGTTGCTTTACCCATAAGAGATCTTAACCTTGTTGCCAACCGGGTGTACATTCCCGTCCACACTTTCGTGGTGTGAGGCCCGGTATAAGGTCTTAGTCAAAATGCATTCTCCCGCGGCCCCGCACACCCACCCTTTGTTGCAACTCCGACCCTGGGTCCACGCCGGTGAGCGTACCCCTATGGATAGCCTCCGTCCCCGATGACAATTCAGGACTCTCCCTAAATTCCTACGATGGCGGTTGCAACCCATCATAGACCGCATTACCGTGAGGAAGTAGAATGGGATGCCCACCCATCGCTTGTCCTTAACTGGATCAAGTGTCTACGGTAAGCGCATCCGTTGATGAATGAGAGGAGAGAACACACTTGACTACTCAGTCCCACTCCAGATCTTATGGTAAACACGGGTATTACGGCACAAGAATCACTGGACGACATTTGTTGTTTAATCCTATATGGATACAAACCCTTGCAATGGAAACTCCACCATACTCATACCATGGTTCCATTGCCCACCACATAGTTATGAAATTAGTATTTTTACTTTTCATGCAAGAGTGATTAGCATATTATTTTGCAAGTAATTTGGTAAAAATACTCAAATGACATGAGTAAGCGATGAACTTTCCTTTCTTGACTGCAAGATTATGCAGGCAAAGTCTTCGATACGCAATAACTCCAAATTCTGAAATAGCATCATCGTCCGATAAGGACGATGTTTAAAAGATTGGCAAGGATGCAATAATGCATAAGTATGAGATGCAATCACTCTAAGCGTGACCTAACCCCGATGATTTAGGATTAGTAAGTTGTAATGATTAGTTCAGGGTGTGTTGCACTTTTAGAGTGATTTACAAACAAGGTTCTTATTAGGTTTTTGTTGTCTTAGAATCATAAACAAGTGGTAAAATGCATAATAACAATCATATACACCAAGAGATAGTAGTTGTATAATAAGTAAAGAGCAGTTGTCAATTTTAAGTCCTATAGTGTATGGTTGATGATTACTTGTTATATACTCCAAAAGAATAACTTTGGAAGAACATGTTCTTTAATAAAGAACAAGTATGATAATTAGGGTTGTGGAGTTCTATGGTTTACTATGGTTCTAATTGGGTTCTAGAGTAAGAATTAGATGGATCACAACACAGTTGGATTCATCAACAACTAGGGATTGTATGGTTTTAATTAAGTATAATCATCTTAGGCAATTAATTATATATGGCTTCTATGAGGGTGGATATATTTTACTGGTGGTAGATAGCTAGGGTTTATAGATCCTATTAGGCAGGGTTGTTGGCTACTTCTTATTTTCTTCAAAAGAATAACTTTTTAAGAACATACTTCTTAAGGAATAAGAAGTATTACAATTAAGGTTGTGATTTTCTAGGGTTTACTATTGGATCCACTAAGTAAGGAATAATTGGTTCCTAAATAAGATGGTTTATAAACATCTAACACTATTAGGGTTTAGTGTGTATGGCAAATGATGCAAAATACAAGGCATGGTTGCTATTAGAGTTCATCACAATGGTGTGATGCTAAGCATGGATATTAATATTGATGGCCTAGGTATTAGGAACTAGGGTTTACACTTGGTTGATCCTATTTTATCATCTAGTTTTATTTGGATGAGGACATGAACTAACAATTTATTAGTGATAGGGTTCCTATATTTTATGTAGATATGGACAAGCATTTTAGTTGCTACTTATGGATCGATAAGTTAAAAATAATTACCATGAACATACTTTATAACCTAGGGTTTAGGTTAGAAGCAAATTAGGGTTCACATGAAATAGTGGAGCTAGGGTTCCTAAATGGAATTAGGGTTTTAGGTTTCACATGATATTATGAAACTATAACTTTATTTGTAATGGAACTAGGGTTTCCTAATTTCCATTTAGTTCTTAGGTAAATAACTTCATTATAAAGTTGAAGTTATTAAAAATTTGAAATAAAAATAATATTCAATTTGACATCTTATTATTTTTAAAGAATTTATAATTAAGATAATTATTAAACAGGGTTTAAATCCTCGTAATAAGGATTTAACAAGTTATTAGTAAAG
This sequence comes from Lolium perenne, assembly GCF_019359855.2. Lineage (NCBI taxonomy): Eukaryota > Viridiplantae > Streptophyta > Magnoliopsida > Poales > Poaceae > Lolium > Lolium perenne. The sequence continues at coordinate 195,412,705 of NC_067247.2, read as the reverse complement.
GAAAATTAGTTTTAATGTTTTTTCTTTATTCATTTTCTGGTTTTTATTTATTTTAGAATTTTTTCTTAATTATTCAATTTTTTAATTGCATTTAGAATAAAAGAAAAGACTTAATTATTAAGTTTAAAACAATTAAATTTTTAATGAAAATAAAAATTTAATATTATATTTTTATTAAATAGAATTTACTTTTATAAGAATTGTGATATCTTATTTTGATTTTTCTGAATTAGATGAATTTTCTAAGTTCATTCAAAGTTTCAGCAATTTATAGGATTTAAATTAAAACGAAATTTACTAAACACACCCGGGCAGAACACACCCACAGTCTATGACTGGTGGGGTTGTGTCCACCTCATTCGCCACGGGGCTTTGACCAAGTCAAAATTGCCAACGTGGTGATGGGGCTGCTGACCGGCGGTCAGTCGAGATCGACGCCGGCCATCCCGGGTTCCCGCGGGGGCGTGCGTAGGCGCGTTGGAACGAGCGTGCCGAGGCGAACCTCGTGGTTGTGGCGCCGCTCCGGTTTGGTCACCGGAGCGTGCTCGCCGGCGAGATACCGCGGTGGAGGATAAGGTCACACGGCGCGGTGACGATACGGGATGTAATCTAGCAGGGCGAGCTTGCCACGAGGTAGAGTGTCTCACCGCGAGTACGACGCGCGTGACGGCGTGATCGATGGAGGTCTGGTTCATCGTATTTCATGGCGTCGGCCGTCGGAGAGTTGAGCTCGGTGAGGATGCTCTGAGGGTTCCGGCTCGATTCCTTGCGTGGGCTGAGAAAGAAGAGGGTGGTGACAACGATGGCGTCCACGGTGAGGCGTGGGGAAGCTCCAGACGGCGGCGATTGGGGATGGTCGGAGGTGCTAGGGTTTCAATTTAAGGAAAAATTACACCGGGAGGAAGATAAAATGGAGGCTAGGGTTTCGGCTGGGTCTTTATACGGCCCTCACGGTCGACGATGGTCGTGGGAGTCCACCTTGGCGGCTGGGACGTGGAGCTGGTCGGCTGTCGTCGTGGTGAACAGACAGATGCCATGGGATGGCTTAAGTTGGGGCCAAATGTGCGCTAGAGGATTCGGGGGAGGGTTTTGGTTATATGGGGATGAATTCCGGATGGATTTCCGGATGCTCTCCTGATGAACTTGGCCTTGGCCAGAGGTAGGAGAAGAAGAACACAAGAACAAGCTCAACTTTGGATCTCTCTATTCCATGGTCGAATTAGGTTACAGGTTATCAGTTACAAGGTAGGACTTCGTACGTACATATCTCGTGTCCGCGATAGGATGTGCTCCCTCTCCTTATATAGGGCAGAGGGTGGCTTACAGGGGAAGAAACCCTAGGAAACCCTAATGGCATCTTTGACTAGACAAACTACTTTACAAAGCCTCTTTGGCTACCGGTGACGCCGGTATGTCTTTAATCGGGGAGGCTGACGTCCTCCGTTACCTTTTACGTCATCCTCTGCTTTGGCCTCAGAGCTTCGATTAAAGCTGAACTGCTTCGCTCATCTTTGTCCTCTAGTCCTTGAGGGAATCTTTGACCAGACTGCCGATGTGCTACAGTAGAGCCTATGCCGGTTTTCTGGTATCTTATACCGGTTTTCTGGTATCTCATGCCGGTTTTCCGGTATCTTGTACCAGTTTTCTGGTATCTCCTTGGCCTATTCCGGTATACCCCTTCTGGGATACCGGCATAGTTTCACTTAAGCACGAACTCAACTTCATTATCCGGAATAACCTTTAAACCGGTACCTCAACAGCCTAAACAAGGCTAGTTTTCCATGCTTTTGGCATACCGGGGGTCATCCCCCCAACATTAGTCCCCGAAGCTGGTATAGTCCGGCGGATTCTGTCCAACGGACCATGCCAGGTTCCCATCTCAAATTACCGGTTTAAACCTTTTGGCATCTAGTTAAAAACGTTTCGGCGTCTCTGCCGAAACCATCTCATCACACCGAACTCAGCAAAAGCTTCCGGTATCTTTTCTACCGTATCCTTGCTCCGGTATCTTTGCTCCGGTATCTTCCTTCGAACTCAGCAAAAGCTTCCGGTATCTTTTCCCGGTATCTTTGCTCCCGTATCTTTGCTTTTGAGCTCCGGCATCATTTGCCTCAATCTCTTATGTTTGTCGTGCTCCGGTATACCCCTCCTGGTATACCGATTTGTTTCAACTTAGCTCCATTCTTACTCAACTTTGAGCATCCGGATTAATCTTTCCGGTTTAAAGTTAACCTCATCCGGTGTTTTACCGATCCCAATCCGAACAACCGAACTCATCCGAGCTTTTCCGGCTTCTTTTAGCTGGTATCTTTTACCAACAAGCCTCCGTCCGCTGAAAAATTTGCACCCTCATAGTATGATATTAATCAATACCGGTTTACAGATGAAACCCGATGTATATATATACTCACAGTCCCCGAGATTCGGGTTAAGTGAGAAACACTTAGCGTGAATATTCTAAAAAACACTTCCTTTTTGCATCTTTTTCATACCGGTATACATAGTCCCCGAGTTTCGGGTTAAGCATGAAGGACTTAGCGCGAAACTCGCCAAAAAACCGGCATAGCCAGTCCCCGAGTTTCAGGTTAAGCACACAGTACTTAGTGCGAAACTTGCCAACGGTTAGCTCTTGTTCCCATCTCCTTCGTTTACCGGCATCTTTTTCATACCGGTTTAGCCTTCTTGGGCGTTTTTTTGCATCTTTTCCATATACCGGTATAGAGCCTTCTTGGGCGTTCACCGGAATAGATTTTGCCAGTTTGGCATGTTTGACACTTTGCCTGCTTGGGCTTTTGTCTTATATACCGGTGTGAAGCCGAAGAACCCGTTGAAGAGACTGCTGAAGATACCACCACTACCGACAACGAACCGGCCTCCACTGGCCAAGCTCCAAGGAGTTCCTCTCCGGAATATGTCTGATGAACCTTATTCCTGTATCTCAAAAAAAACTCGTGAAATCCCCGGTATGCCGGGTGGGATGATGTAATATACAGTTAAATCCTTTTGGTTGTGCTACTCTTAATTATGCCGGTATCTTATATGATATACCGGTAACTTATTAAGTTTAGTTGGTATGCTACTTTAGCAATTTTCCCTTATTGTTTGCTTTGATCTTGCACAGTGAAGATTCCGGAATTGTTTCCGCATCCATTCTGATGCACACTTGGTTCTTTTGATTTGGCTCTGCCTACCTCTCTGGGTGTTTTGGCGTATGAGTCACAAAGTTCTTTTGCCAAGCAAGAAGTTTCTTGAACTTAGAAATAACTCGAAATTTTTCACAAAAAACTGGTATAACCGGGGTTAGTCAAGCTTTCTTCGGATTGTTTGTTCTCAACCTCTCTTTGCGTGTTTCACGTGCTTGGATCCTTCCGGTTTATCTTGCTTGCCATGAAGCCGGGTTTCGGACAGCAGCAAAGTCGAAGACTCTGGTAGGTTTAGCACGCTACTATACCGGAAAGGAAAGTTTCCAACAAACAAACCGGCATACGGAAAAAAGATAAACACATTGCATTGATAGAGGCCTAAAGTGGTAAAGACTCCAGATTCATTCCCAACTTCAATCTTATGCACGCTTGGTTCTTTTGCTTTGGCTCTGTCTCTTTTGGGTGTTTTGACGTATGAGCTCAAAGTTCTTTTGCCAAGCAAGCATTTTCTTGAACTTAGAAAAAATTCGAAATGCTTCACAAAAAACCGGTATGACCGGGGTTAGTTAAACTTTTCTCGGATTGTTTGTTTTACGGTATCTTTTTCGTTTTTCACGTGCTTGGGACCATCTCGTTTATCTTGCCTGCCATGAAGCCGGGTTTCGGACAGCAGCTAAGTCGAAGACTCCTTTAGGTTTAGCATGCTACTAAACCGGAAAAGCGAACCTTAAGAAAACAAACCGGTATACGGAAAAAATAAACATATTGCATGCAATTTCGATAAAGTCAGTCCCCGAGATTCGTTCGAGGTGCTAGCATACTACTAATAGCAAATAAGGTACAAAAAAGGAACTCCTTACATTGCACCTTCAGGAATGGAAAGGGCGGAGAACGGCTACATTCGATAGCAGCTCGCCGGTCACCATCACCTCGACACTGCCAGCGGCACGGTCGGAGCGCGTCCCGCAAGCAGCCGAAGATCTTGGTGGATCTGGAGCCACCAGCACTAGCGATGAGCACTGGGGCTCCGGTGCGGTGCCGAGGTAGATGCGGTGGCTGCCGAACTCGATGATGCGTCTGTTTCGCGGGAAGCGTCCGCCGTTGGCGAAGCACCCCGTGTTGTCGTTGATGAAGTCCATGGCGAGGACGCGTTTGACGAGCGCTGTGACCACACGCTCGCCGGAGATGGTGAGAAGGCCCGCCCGAATATGAACTCCAGCAAGCGCAGCTGCGGGCTCCACGGTGGGCGCCAACTGTCATCGTGGTGAACAGACAGATGCCATGGGATGGCTTAAGTTGGGGCCGAATGTGCGCTAGAGGATTCGGGGGAGGGTTTTGGTTATATGGGGATGAATTCCGGATGGATTTCCGGATGCTCTCCCGATGAACTTGGCCTTGGCCAGAGGTAGGAGAAGAAGAACACAAGAACTAGCTCAACTTTGGATCTCTCTATTCCATGGTCGAATTAGGTTACATGCTATCAGTTACAAGGTAGGACTTCGTACGTACATATGTCGTGTCCACGATAGGGTGTGCTCCCTCTCCTTATATAGGGGAGAGGGTGTCATACAGGGGAAGAAACCCTAGGAAACCCTAATGGCATCTTTGACTAGACAAACTACTTTACAAAGCCTCTTTGGCTACCGGTGACGCTGGTATGTCTTTAATCGGGGAGGCTGACATCCTCCGGTACCTTTTACATCATCCTCGGCTTTGGCCTCAGAGCTTCGATTAATGCTGAAGTGCTTCGCTCATCTTTGTCCTCTAGTCCTTGAGGGAATCTTTGACCAGACTGCCGACGTTCTACAGTACAGCCTATGCCGGTTTTCCGGTATCTTATACCGGTTTTCTGGTATCTCATGCCGGTTTTCCGGTATCTTATATCGGTTTTCTGGTATCTCCTTGGCCTATTCCGGTATACCCCTTCTGGGATACCGGCATAGTTTCACTTAAGCATGAACTAAAATTCATTATCCGGAATAACCTTTAAACCGGTACCTCAACAGCCTAAACAAGGCTAGTCTGCCATGCTTTTGGCATACCGGGGGTCATCACCCCAACATCGGCGTTGTGGCACTCTCCCGTGCTCCCAGAGACGAAGGAGACGAAGATGCTCTCGTCCACTTCGTATTTATCCGAAGCGAAGGGGTACGGGCTGGTGTTGGGTGATACGCGTATAGCACGCGACCGTTGGGAACCCCAAGAGGAAGGTGTGATGCGTACAGCGGCAAGTTTTCCCTCAGTAAGAAACCAAGGTTTATTGAACCAGTAGGAGCCAAGAAGCACGTTGAAGGTTGATGGCGGCGGAGTGTAGTGCGGCGCAACACCAGGGATTCCGGCGCCAACGTGGAACCTGCACAACACAACCAAAGTACTTTGTCCCAACGTCACAGTGAGGTTGTCAATCTCACCGGCTTGCTGTAACAAAGGATTAGATGTATAGTGTGGATGATGATTGTTTGCAGAGAACAGTAGAACGAGTATTGCAGTAGATTGTATTCGATGTAAAAGAATGGACCGGGGTCCACAGTTCACTAGAGGTGTCTCTCCGATAAGAATAAGCATGTTGGGTGAACAAATTACAGTTGGGCAATTGACAAATAAAGAGGGAATGACCATGCACCGACATGTTATGATGAGTATTGTGAGATTTAATTGGGCATTACGACAAAGTACATAGACCGCTATCCAGCATGCATCTATGCCTAAAAAGTCCACCTTCAGGTTATCATCCGAACCCCTTCCAGTATTAAGTTGCAAACAATAGACAATTGCATTAAGTATGGTGCGTAATGTAATCAACAAATATATCCTTAGACATAGCATTGATGTTTTATCCCTAGTGGCAATAGCACATCCACAACCTTAGAGGTTTCTGTCACTCCCCCAGATTTAATGGAGACATGAACCCACTATCGAGCATAAATACTCCCTCTTGGAGTTACAAGCAAAAACTTGGCCAGAGCCTCTACTAGTAACGGAGAGCATGCAAGATCATAAACAACACATAGATAGATTGATAATCAACATAGCATAGTATTCATTATTCATCGGATCCCAACGAACACAACATGTAGCATTACACATAGATGATCTTGATCATGTTAGGCAGCTCACAAGATCCAACAATGATAGCACAATTAGGAGAAGACGATGATACGCGTACAGCACGCGACCGTTGGGAACCCCAAGAGGAAGGTGTGATGCGTACAGCGGCAAGTTTTCCCTCAGTAAGAAACCAAGGTTTATCGAACCAGTAGGAGCCAAGAAGCACGTTGAAGGTTGATGGCGGCGGAGTGTAGTGCGGCGCAACACCAGGGATTCCGGCGCCAACGTGGAACCTGCACAACACAACCAAATTACTTTGCCCCAACGTGGCAGTGAGGTTGTCAATCTCACCGGCTTGTTGTAACAAAGGATTAGATGTATAGTGTGGATGATGAGGTTTGCAGAAAACAGTAGAACGAGTATTGCAGTTGATTGTATTTGATGTAAAGAATGGATCGGGGTCCACAGTTCACTAGAGGTGTCTCTCCCATAAGAATAAGCATGTTGGGTGAACAAATTACAGTTGGGCAATTGACAAATAAAGAGGGCATGACCATGCACATACATGTTATGATGAGTATTGTGAGATTTAATTGGGCATTACGACAAAGTACATAGACCGCTATCCAGCATGCATCTATGCCTAAAAAGTCCACCTTCAGGTTATCATCCGAACCCCCTCCAGTATTAAGTTGCAAACAACAGACAATTGCATTAAGTATGGTGCGTAATGTAATCAACAAATACATCCTTAGACATAGCATTGATGTTTTATCCCTAGTGACAACAGCACATCCACAACCTTAGAGGTTTCTGTCACTCCCCCAGATTTAATGGAGACATGAACCCACTATCGAGCATAAATACTCCCTCTTGGAGTTACAAGCAAAAACTTGGCCAGAGCCTCTACTAGTAACGGAGAGCATGCAAGATCATAAACAACACATAGATAATAGATTGATAATCAACATAGCATAGTATTCCATATTCATCAGATCCCAACAAACACAACATGTAGCATTACAGATAGATGATCTTGATCATGTTAGGCAGCTCACAAGATCCAACAATGATAGCACAATTAGGACAAGACGACCATCTAGCTACTGCTATGGACCCATAGTCCAGGGGTGAACTACTCACTCATCACTCCGGAGGCGACCATGGCGGTGAAGAGTCCTCCGGGAGATGATTCCCCTCTCCGGCAGGGTGCCGGAGGCGATCTCCTGAATCCCCCGAGATGGGATTGGCGGCGGCGGCGTCTCTGGAAGGTTTTCCGTATCGTGGCTCTCGGTACTGGAGTTATTATCGACGAAGGCTTAAGTAGGCGGAAGGGTAGGTCAGGGGGCGCCACGAGGGGCCCACACCACAGGCCGGCGCGGCCAGGGCCTGGGCCGCGCCGCCCTGGTGTGTGGCTGCCTCGTCGCCCCACTTCGTTTCCTCTCCGGACTTTTGGAAGCTTCGTGGAAAAATAAGATCCTGGGCGTTGATTTCGTCCAATTCCGAGAATATTTCCTTACTAGGATTTCTGAAACCAAAAACAGCAACTGGCTCTTCGGCATCTCGTTAATAGGTTAGTGCCAGAAAACTCATAAATATGACATAAAGTATGTATAAAACATGTAGGTATCATCAATAAAGTAGCATGGAACATAAGAAATTATCGATACGTTGGAGACGTATCAGCATCCCCAAGCTTAGTTCCTACTCGTCCCGAGTAGGTAAACGATAACAAAGATAATTTCTGAAGTGACATGCCATCATAATCTTGATCATACTATTGTAAGCACATGTAATGAATGCAGCGATTCGAAGCAATGTAAATGCAATGAGTAAACAATTGAATCATATAGCAAAGACTTTTCATGAATAGTACTTTCAAGACAAGCATCAATAAGTCTTGCATAAGAGTTAACTCATAAAGCAATAAATTCATAGTAGAGGCATTGAAGCAACACAAAGGAAGATTAAGTTTCAGCGGTTGCTTTAACCTTGTAACATGTATATCTCATGGATATTGTCAACATAAAGTAATATAACAAGTGCAATATGCAAGTATGTAGGAATCAATGCACAGTTCACACAAGTGTTTGCTTCTTGAGATGGAGAGAAATAGGTGAACTGACTCAACATAAAAGGTAAAAGAAAGGCCCTTCGCAGAGGGAAGCATTGATTGCTATATTTGTGCTAGAGCTTTGATTTTGAAAACAAGAAACAATTTTGTCAACGGTAGTAATAAAGCATATGCATCATGTAAATTATATCCTACAAGTTGCAAGCCTCATGCATAGTATACTAATAGTGCCCGCACCTTGTCCTAATTAGCTCGGATTACCTGGATTATCACCGCAATACATATGTTTTAACCAAGTGTCACAAAGGGGTACCTCTATGCACTTTGTACAAAGGTCTAAGGAGAAAGCTCGCATTGGATTTCTCGCTTTTGATTATTCTCAACTTAGACATCCATACCGGGACAACATAGACAACAGATAATGGACTCCTCTTTAATGCTTAAGCATTTAACAACAATTAATTTTCTCATATGAGATTGAGGATATTTGTCCAAAACTGAAACTTCCACCATGGATCATGGCTTTAGTTAGCGGCCCAATGTTCTTCTCTAACAATATGCATGCTCAAACCATTCAACTCATGGTAAATCGCCCTTACTTCAGACAAGACGAACATGCATAGCAACTCACATGATATTCAACAAAGAGTAGTTGATGGTGTCCCCAGGAACATGGTTATCGCACAACAAGCAACTTAATAGGAGATAAAGTGCATGAGTACATATTCAATACCACAATAGTTTTTAGGCTATTTGTCCCATGAGCTATATATTGCAAAGATGAAGAATGGAAATTTTAAAGGTAGCACTCAAGCAATTTACTTTGGAATGGCGGAGAAATACCATGTAGTGGGTAGGTATGGTGGACACAAATGGCATAGTGGTTGGCTCAAGGATTTTGGATGCATGAGAAGTATTCCCTCTTGATACAAGGTTTAGGCTAGCAAGGTTATTTGAAACAAACACAAGTATGAACCTGTGATGCGGGGTGGCCTTCGGTCACCTCCACACCAAGACCAACAAGTCCCCCAAGTGGACCGATGACACGAGCCCGAGTCAAAGCACTACATGATGAGGTGAACTCGCTCCTCACCACCCTTGATCTTGGTACCCCTTTGGATGGATTGCTAACTCATGCCGACGTGCTATGTGTCATTAGGTACAAGGTGCATCAAGACCCCGGAGAGGAGGAGACGCCAAGGTCAAGGGAGGGAGAGAAGCCGCTGGACATGGAGATGATCATGAAGCCGAAGCCGACGTCGCTCGAAGTGCTCCAAGGAAGAGACGGACGCTGGCCGGTCCAGGACCCGGTCAGACCGGACCCACAACCGGGCGCCCCGGTCACAGGCCCGGTCAACCGGGCGCAAACCGGCTCAGCTCCCTCGTACCGGACGACGACCGGAAACTTCGCAGATTCCCGGTTTGCGCCCGGTCAACCGGACCCACGACCGGACAGCCCGGTCACAGGCCCGGTCAGACCGGACCCAAACCGGATCTGACGGGAATGACCCACTAAACTGCCTTAACTTATCCATTCGCGTACATGTTCGCCCTTGCTGGCCATGTGTGCCTATATAAGTAGCCTGGACCCCTCCTTTACCCCTTAGACTTGTTTTGAACTCAAACCTACCTTTGAGCTTAGTCTCCCTTGGGTATCATCCCTCTGTAATCAAGGCACCTTGGTTGTTGACTTTGATCTTGTTGAGTGAGATTCTAGTACAAGTTACTCTCTCTCCCTCATCAAGCTCTTCCTCTCCAACCCCAATCTCTCTCCGGGAATTCTGCCGCGTGCCTCTTCCTCGGAGATTCTATTGGCGTGGTCCATCGAGCCACGGAGGTAAGCATCGGGTGTATCGGGTTGGTGTGCATGCGTGAGTCTCGGTGTTCGTCGTGTTCTTCGTGTTCCTCGCGTTCTCCCACCTCTCCCCTTGGTTTCGAGGTCAATCCGCGAGATCGGGCCACACACGGGGTCTTAGACCTCATCATATGGTATCAGCAGCTCTTGGTTACCGCGGATTTGACCCTCCACCCACCCAATTTCGTTCCTAGAAAATTTTCCAAAAAATCCCCAAAAATAGCCCCAAATTGCATCTTGACCGATCTGTGATTTGGTTGCGTTTTGAGTGGTTTTGGTCCGTGGATCTGGTGTTGTTGTGCTTGATCTACTATTTCCCCAACTTTGAGCCTCCAATTCCATCGTTTTCCCGTCGATTTGCTCTTTTGGATTTGGTTTGGGGAAGAACAGGAGAGAGAAATCTCAAAATCGTGAAACCCGGTTGAGAACCCGGTCAACCGAACCCACGACCGGACGAGCCAGCCCAGAACCCGGTCGACCGGGCGGCAACCGGATACCCCGGTCCTCAGTCCGGTCCAACCGCCCCCCAGACCGGACGCATCTTCGCGCCCTCCTTCGAGCTCCATTTCCGGCCTTCACAACCACCACCACCACCACCACCATCGCAGGTATAACTTGCAACTTTTCCCTTGTAACCCCTCTTCCTTTTGCGATCTACCCCATCGAGCATTGCTTGTTTAGTGTTGCGAGACATTGCACGTGGCCCCGCATTGTGAGGTGTGTGTGTCGCGTTGAGTAAGGCATCCAAGCAAACACTCGTGTGGCAAGATAGCAAAAGCGAGGCTAACGCTAACATAGTGCGTGAAAAAGCCCCAAAAACACAAAAAGAGTGCGAGTAGCACCATACATCCATACATCCATACATCCATACATACAAAAGTGTCCAAGTGCCACCAAAGATACAAACGAGTGCAAGTGCCACCATATACAAAAGAGAAAAAGCTTTTAAGCAAAAGAGAGATAAGAGAAGAGAGGCCGCGTGTGAATCTTGTTGTCTCTTCCTTTGCAACCAAAGCTTTGGCTCTCCTTGTGTTAGTGTGACACCGAGCACTTATACATACACTTTTCCGCTCACTTTTGGTTGCACTAACCCCGCTTATCTCGTGTGTGTGTTCCACAACTTTTCCGTGTTTATAGTGATCTTCACATTGACATTTGGATTTTTGGACCTTACCCACTTTTAACAACATACTCGATCTTGGATTTGTCTTTTGGCTTTCCACAACACTCACCTAACACCATATTTGCTAGCTTTTGCGTGTGGTTTGGCGTGTGTCCCGATACACTTGATCTTGCTTTCGGCTTGGTGGATTGCCTCAATACTATCTTACCTTGGTAAGAGTGCGATGTAGTCTCCTTCCACTAACATACACAACATAGTTCTTGTCTTTCCATCATGGATAGGAACGGAGATACCCCAAGGGATGATGAAGTCCTTCGCAACACTGAGAGGTTGGTGACTCAACACAACCTATGGACGCATCGACAAGAGTTCAAGGAGCAACTAGCCCTCTTCGAGACGCGCATCGATGAGCAATACGATGAGGTGGCTCACAACTTCTCCACCGTGAACCAAGACTTGGCTCTTCTTCGTGAAGCTACGGACAACTTGAATGTCCAAATGGCGGCTAATGATGCAAACATGGAGCAGCGCATGGATAGCCTCGAGCGCGCCATCACCAACTTGGGTCGCCATCGCCGACACCGCTCTACTTCCTCTTCATCAAGCTCGCCACAAGATTACTACTCTCATGGTGGCCTTTCGTCCTCAAGCTCTTCCTCAAGGCATGAAGACCATCATCGACCTCATCGCCCACATGCTCGTCATGAAGACTCTCGCTCCAACTCTAGGCGTGGAGAAATACATCGCCATGCTCGTCCACATGAGCGACCTCCACAAGACCAAGTCCTACAACAAGATCGTCACCAAGCGGATCGCCATGCCCATGATGTCTACGCCCCCTCCTTTTCCTGTAGACAGTGTTGGGCCTCCAAGAGCAGAGGTTTGTAAAACAGCAGCAAGTTTCCCTTAAGTGGATCACCCAAGGTTTATCGATCTCAGGGAGGAAGAGGTCAAATATATCCCTCTCAAGCAACCCTGCAGCCACAAAGCAAGAAGTCTCTTGTGTCCCCAACACACCTAATAGGTGCACTAGTTCGGCGAAGAGATAGTGAAATACAGGTGGTATGAATATATATAAGCAGTAGCAACGGCACCAGAAAAGTGCTTTGCCCAGGACAGTAAACAAGCAGTAGTAACGCAGCAGTAGTAACGCAGTGAAACAGTAAACAAGCAGCGATAGCAGTATTTAGGAACAAGGCCTAGGGATCATACTTTCACTAGTGGACACTCTCAACATTGATCACATAACAGAATAGATAAATGCATACTCTAAACTCTCTTGTTGGATGATGAACACCACTAATTGCGTAGGATTACACGAACCCTCAATGCCGGAGTTAACAAGCTCCACAATATTCAATGTTCATATTTAAATAACCTTAGAGTGCATGAAAGATCAACACGACTAAACCAAGTACTAACATAGCATGCACACTGTCACCTTCACACTATGTAGGAGGAATAGATCACATCAATACCATCATAGCAATAGTTAACTTCATAATCTACAAGAGATCACAATCATAGCATACGCCAAGTACTAACACGGATGCACACACTGTCACCATTACACCGTGCAGGAGGAATAAAACTACTTTAATAACATCACTAGAGTAGCACATAGATGAATAGTGATACAAAACTCATATGAATCTCAATCATGTAAAGCAGCTCATGAGATTACTGTATTGAGGTACATGGGAGAGAGATGAACCACATAGCTACAGCGGAGCCCTCAGCCTCGGGGGTGGATTACTCCCTCCTCATCATGGAGGCAGCGATGGCGGTGAAGATGGAGGTGAAGACGGCGGTGGAGATGGCTCCGGGGGCAATTCCCCGTCCCGGCAGGGTGCCGGAACAGAGAGTTCTGTCCCCCGAATTGGAGTTTCGCGACGGTGGCGGCGCCCCTGGAGTCTTTCTGGAGTTTCGTCAATTGGTACTGCGTTTTTAGGTCGAAAGGGGTTTTATAGGCGAAGAGGCGGCGCAAGAGGGCTGACAGGGTGGCCTCACCCTAGGCCGGCGCGGCCAGGGTCTGCCCCGCGCGGCCCTATGGTGTGGGGCCCCCCTGGCTCTCCTCCGACTCTCCTTCGGTCTTCTGGAGCCTTCCGGGAAAAATAGGAGGTTTGGCGTTGATTTCGTCCATTTCCGAGAATATTGCCCGAACAGCCTTTCTAGAACCAAAAACAGCAGAAAACAACAACTGGCCTTTCGGCATCTCGTCAATAGGTTAGTTCTGGAAAACGCATAATAATGACATAAAGTGTGCATAAAACATGTAGATATCATCAATAATGTGGCATGGAACATAAGAAATTATCGATACGTCGGAGACGTATCAGCATCCCCATGCTTAGTTTCTGCTCGTCCCGAGCAGGTAAACGATAACAAAGATAATTTCTGGAGTGAGATGCCATCATAAACTTGATCATATTGTAAACATATGTAATGAATGCAGCGATCAAAACAATGGTAATGACATGAGTAAACAAATGAATCATAAAGCAATGACTTTTCATGAATAGTACTTCAAGACAAGCATCAATAAGTCTTGCATAAGAGTTAACTCATAAAGCAATAATTCATAGTAGAAACATTGAAGCAACACAATGGAAGATTAAGTTTCAGCGGTTGCTTTCAACTTGTAACATGTATATCTTATGGATAGTTGTCAATGCAAAAGCAATATAACAAGTGCAACAAGCAAGTATGTAGGAATCAATGCACAGTTCACACAAGTGTTTGCTTCTTAAGGTGGAGAGAAATAGGTGAACTGACTCAACATAAAAGTAAAAGAAAGGCCCTTCGCAGAGGGAAGCATTGATTACTATATTTGTGCTAGAGCTTTGATTTTGAAAACATAAAGAGAGCATAAAAATAAAGTTTTGAGAGGTGTTTGTTGTTGTCAATGAATGGTAGTGGGCACTCAATCCCCCTTGCCAGGCAAACCTACAAAGAGCGGCTCCCATGAATTATTTTTATTTTTGGGTGGCACTCCTTCCAACCTTTCTTTCACAAACCATGGCTAACTGAATCCTCGGGTGCCTGCCAACAATCTCATAACATGAAGGAGTGCCTTTTTATTTTAGTTTTATTATGATGACACTCCTCCCAACCTTTGCTTACACAAGCCATGGCTAACCGAATCCTTCGGGTGCCGTCCAACAATCACATACCATGGAGGAGTGTCTATTTTTGTTAATTAATTTGGGACTGGGAATCCCATTGCCAGCTCTTTTTGCAAAATTATTGGATAAGCGGATGAAGCCACTAGTCCATTGGTGAAAGTTGCCCAACAAGATTGAAAGATAAACACCACATACTTCCTCATGAGCTATAAAACATTGACACAAATCAGAGGTAATAAATTTTGAATTGTTTAAAGGTAGCACTCAAGCAATTTACTTTGGAATGGCGGAGAAATACCATGTAGTAGGTAGGTATGGTGGACACAAGTGGCATAGTTATTGGCTCAAGGATTTGGATGCATGAGAAGTATTCCCTCTCGATACAAGGTTTAGGCTAGCAAGGTTATTTGAAACAAACACAAGTATGAACTAGTACAGCAAAACTTACATAGAAGACATATTACAAGCATTATAAGACTATACATTGTCTTCCTTGTTGTTCAAACACCTTACTAGAAATTATCTAGACTTTAGAGAGACCAATTATGCAAACCAAATTTTAGCATGCTCTATGTATTTCTTCATTAATAGGTGCAAAGTATATGATGCAAGAGCTTAAAGATGAGCACAACAATTGCCAAGTATCACATTATCCAAGACATTCTACCAATTACTACATGTAGCATTTTCCGTTTCCAACCATATAACAATTAACGAAGCAGTTTCAACCTTTGCCATGAAAATTAAAGGCTAAGAACACATGTGTTCCTATGAACCAGCGGAGCGTGTCTCTCTCCCACACAAGCATTTATTCAAACAAAAACAAAAACAAGAACAAACCGACGCTCCAAGTAAAGTACATAAGATGTGACCGAATAAAAATATAGTTTCAAGAGAAGGAACCTGATAATTTGTCGATGAAGAAGGGGATGCCTTGGGCATCCCCAAGCTTAGATGCTTGAGTCTTCTTGAAATATGCAGGGATGAACCACCGGGGCATCCCCAAGCTTAGAGTTTTTACTCTTCTTGATCGTAGTGTATCATCCTCCTCTCTTGACCCTTGAAAACTTCCTTCACACCAAACTCGAAACAAACTCATTAGAGGGTTAGTGCATAATCAAAAATTCACATGTTCAGAGGTGACACAATCATTCTTAACACTTCTGGACATTGCTCAAAGCTACTGGAAGTTAATGGAACAAAGAAATCCATCCCACATAGCAAAAGAGGCAATGCGAAATAAAAGGCAGAATCTGTCAAAACAGAACAGTCCGTAAAGACGAATTTTAAAGGGGCACCAGACTTGCTCAAATGAAAATGCTCAAATTGAATGAAAGTTGCGTACATATCTGAGGATCACTCACGTAAATTGGCATAATTTTCTACCTACAGAGAATTTTGCCCAGATTCGTGACAGCAAAGAAATCTGTTTCTGCGCAGTAATCCAAATCTAGTATGAACCTTACTATCAACGACTTTACTTGGCACAACAAAACACAAAACTAAGATAAGGAGAGGTTGCTACAGTAGTAAACAACTTCCAAGACACAAATATAAAACAAAGTACTGTAGCAAAATAACACATGGGTTATCTCCCAAGAAGTTCTTTCTTTATAGCCATTAAGATGGGCTCAGCAGTTTTAATGATGCACTCGCAAGAAATAGTATATGAAGCAAAAGAG
This sequence comes from Lolium perenne, assembly GCF_019359855.2. Classification (NCBI taxonomy): domain Eukaryota; kingdom Viridiplantae; phylum Streptophyta; class Magnoliopsida; order Poales; family Poaceae; genus Lolium; species Lolium perenne. The sequence continues at coordinate 195,396,655 of NC_067247.2, read as the reverse complement.
AGCATCAAGAGGCAAATTAGAAACACATTTAAGTCTAACATGCTTCCTATGCATAGGAATCTTGTAAATAAACAAATTCATGAAGCATAATGCAACAAGCATAGAAAGATAAAACAAGTGCAGCTTCAAGATTTTCAGCAAAAAGAGAGGTGTTTTAGTAACATGAAAATTTCTACAACCATATTTTCCTCTCTCATAATAACTTTCAGTAGTATCATGAGCAAACTCAACAATATAACTATCACATAAAGCATTCTTACCATGAGTCTCATGCATAAAATTATTACTCTCCACATAAGCATAATCAATTTTATTAGTTGTAGTGGGAGCAAATTCAACAAAGTGGCTTTCATCAAATATAGGAGGCATATTGTAATCATAATCAAATTCACTCTCCATAATAGGCGGCACCAAAAGACTAGTATCATTATAATCATCATAAATAGGAGGCAAAGTATCATCAAAGTAAATTTCCTCCTCATTGCCCGGGGGACTAAAAAGATCATGCTCATCAAAACCAGCTTCCCCAAGCTTAGAATTTTCCATAGCATTAGCAACAATAGTGTTCAAAGCATTCATATTAATAACATTCCCATTAGCATGCATATAAAGTTCCATGGGTTTTTTAATTCTCTCTTCAAACACATCATGTCCTAATTCAAGATAAAGTTCATAAAGATCTCTCATATTTTTATTGTTTTCCATTATGCCTAACTAGTGTAAACAAGAAACAAAAAGTTGCAATTGCAGGATCTAAAGGAAATAGCTTCGAGCACAAACACAATGGCGCCAGAAAAGTACTGTTACCTGGAACCGAAGTATGAGTGCCTTTTACCTTTCCTCCCCGGCAACGGCGCCAGAAAAGTGGCTAGTTGCCGGGGTCCAATGTGTGTGTGCCGTTTACCTTTCCTCCCCGGCAACGGCGCCAGAAAAGTGGCAAGTTGCCGGGGTCCAGTGTGTGTGTGCCGTTTACCTTTCCTCCCCGGCAACGACGCCAGAAAAGTGCTTGATGTCTACGCCCCCTCCTTTTCCTGTAGACAGTGTTGGGCCTCCAAGAGCAGAGGTTTGTAGAACAGCAGCAAGTTTCCCTTAAGTGGATCACCCAAGGTTTATCGATCTCAGGGAGGAAGAGGTCAAAGATATCCCTCTCAAGCAACCCTGCAGCCACAAAGCAAGAAGTCTCTTGTGTCCCCAACACACCTAATAGGTGCACTAGTTCGGCGAAGAGATAGTGAAATACAGGTGGTATGAATATATATAAGCAGTAGCAACGGCACCAGAAAAGTGCTTTGCCCAGGACAGTAAACAAGCAGTAGTAACGCAGCAGTAGTAACGCAGTGAAACAGTAAACAAGCAGCGATAGCAGTATTTAGGAACAAGGCCTAGGGATCATACTTTCACTAGTGGACACTCTCAACATTGATCACATAACAGAATAGATAAATGCATACTCTACACTCTCTTGTTGGATGATGAACACCACTAATTGCGTAGGATTACACGAACCCTCAATGCCGGAGTTAACAAGCTCCACAATATTCAATGTTCATATTTAAATAACCTTAGAGTGCATGAAAGATCAACACGACTAAACCAAGTACTAACATAGCATGCACACTGTCACCTTCACACTATGTAGGAGGAATAGATCACATCAATACCATCATAGCAATAGTTAACTTCATAATCTACAAGAGATCACAATCATAGCATACGCCAAGTACTAACACGGATGCACACACTGTCACCATTACACCGTGCAGGAGGAATAAAACTACTTTAATAACATCACTAGAGTAGCACATAGATGAATAGTGATACAAAACTCATATGAATCTCAATCATGTAAAGCAGCTCATGAGATTACTGTATTGAGGTACATGGGAGAGAGATGAACCACATAGCTACAGCGGAGCCCTCAGCCTCGGGGGTGGATTACTCCCTCCTCATCATGGAGGCAGCGATGGCGGTGAAGATGGAGGTGAAGACGGCGGTGGAGATGGCTCCGGGGGCAATTCCCCGTCCCGGCAGGGTGCCGGAACAGAGAGTTCTGTCCCCCGAATTGGAGTTTCGCGACGGTGGCGACGCCCCTGGAGTCTTTCTGGAGTTTCGTCAATTGGTACTGCGTTTTTAGGTCGAAAGGGGTTTTACAGGCGAAGAGGCGGCGCAGGAGGGCTGACAGGGTGGCCTCACCCTAGGCCGGCGCGGCCAGGGTCTGGCCCGCGCGGCCCTATGGTGTGGGGCCCCCCTGGCTCTCCTCCGACTCTCCTTCGGTGTTCTGGAGCCTTCCGGGAAAATAGGAGGTTTGGCGTTGATTTCGTCCAATTCCGAGAATATTGCCCGAACAGCCTTTCTGGAACCAAAAACAGCAGAAAACAACAACTGGCCTTTCGGCATCTCGTCAATAGGTTAGTTCCGGAAAACGCATAATAATGACATAAAGTGTGCATAAAACATGTAGATATCATCAATAATGTGGCATGGAACATAAGAAATTATCGATACGTCGGAGACGTATCAGCCCACCATGGGCGTGACGACCAACCCCAAGACCAAGGTCCTCAAGATCAACCTCGGCGAGATCTCCGCCGCCACCCTCACCATGACCAACGTGGACGAGGAGAGCCACACCATGATCAAGATGAGAGAACCAACATGGAGCATCGCCAACAACCACGACAAGATCTTCAACCACATCCTCACCGTGAACCAAGTGAAGCAAGCGTTCATCTTCAACGCCAACCCAATGCTATGGTTGGCCGTAGAAGACCTCCTATTCCTCCTCTAGCCGCAAGAGATGAAGGCTGATACGTCTCCGACGTATCGATAATTTCTTATGTTCCATGCCACATTATTGATGATATCTACATGTTATATGCACATTTTATGTCATATTCGTGCATTTTCTGGAACTAACCTATTAACAAGATGCCGAAGTGCCAGTTGCTGTTTTCTGCTGTTTTTGGTTTCAGAAATCCTAGTAACGAAATATTCTCGGAATTGGACGAAATCAACGCCCAGGTTCCTATTTTGCCTGGAAGCATCCAGAACACACGAGAACCGCCAGAGAGGGGGCACAGGCCCACCAAACCCTAGGCCGGCGTGGCCAAGGGGGGGCCCGCGCCCCCCTATAGTGTCGATGCCCCTTCGACCTCCTGACGCCGCCTCTTCGCCTATATAAAGCCCCTGGACCTAAAACCTCGGGACGGAAAAGCCACGGTACGAGAAACCATCCAGAGCCGCCGCCATCGCGAAGCCAAGATCTGGGGGATAGGAGTCTCTGTTCCGGCACGCCGCCGGGATGGGGAAGTGCCCCCGGAAGGCTCCTCCATCGACACCACCGCCATCTTCATCAACGCTGCTGTCTCCCATGAGGAGGGAGTAGTTCTCCATCGAGGCTCGGGGCTGTACCGGTAGCTATGTGGTTCATCTCTCTCCTATGTACTTCAATACAATAATCTCATGAGCTGCCTTACATGATTGAGATTCATATGATGATGCTTGTAATCTAGATGTCGTTATGCTAGTCAAGTGAATTTTACTTATGTGATCTCCGGAGACTCCTTGTCCCACGTGTGTAAAGGTGACAGTGTGTGCACCGTGTGGGTCTCTTAGGCTATATTTCACAGAATACTTATTCACTGTTATGAATGGCATAGTGAAGTGCTTATTTATATCTCTTTATGATTGCAATGTGTTTTGTATCACAATTTATCTATGTGCTACTCTAGTGATGTTATTAAAGTATTCTATTCCTCCTGCACGGTGTAATGGTGACAGTGTGTGCATCCGTGTTAGTACTTGGCATAGGCTATGATCATGATCTCTTGTAGATTGTGAAGTTAACTATTGCTATGATGGTATTGATGTTATCTATTCCTCCTACATAGTGTGAAGGTGACAGTGTGCATGCTATGTTAGTACTTGGTTTAGTCGTGTTGATCTTTCATGCACTCTAAGGTTATTTAAATATGAACATTGAATTGTGGAGCTTGTTAACTCCGGCATTGAGGGTTCGTGTAATCCTACGCAATGGTGTTCATCATCCAACAAGAGAGTGTAGAGTATGCATTTATCTATTCTGTTATGTGATCAATGTTGAGAGTGTCCACTAGTGAAAGTATGATCCCTAGGCCTTGTTCCTAAATACTGCTATCGCTGCTTGTTTACTTGTTTCATGCGTTACTACTGCTTGTTTACTGTCCTGGGCAAAGCACTTTTCTGGTGCCGTTGCTACTATTTATTCATACCACCTGTATTTCACTATCTCTTCGCCGAACTAGTGCACCTATTAGGTGTGTTGGGGACACAAGAGACTTCTTGCTTTGTGGTTGCAGGGTTGCATGAGAGGGATATCTTTGACCTCTTCCTCCCTGAGTTCGATAAACCTTGGGTGATCCACTTAAGGGAAAACTTGCTGCTGTTCTACAAACCTCTGCTCTTGGAGGCCCAACACTGTCTACAGGAAAAGGAGGGTGCGTAGACATCAAGCTATTTTCTGGCGCCGTTGCCGGGGAGGAAAGGTAAAAGGCACTCATACTTCGGTTCCAGGTAAAGCTATTTTCTGGCGCCATTGTGTGTGTGCTCGAAGCTATTTCCTTTAGATCCTGCAATTGCATCTTTTTGTTTCTTGTTTTACACTAGTTAGGCATAATGGAAAACAACAAAAATATGAGAGATCTTTATGAACTTTATCTTGAATTAGGACATGATGTGTTTGAAGAGAGAATTAAAAAACCCATGGAACTTTATATGCATGCTAATGGGAATGTTATTAATATGAATGCTTTGAACACTATTGTTGCTAATGCTATGGAAAATTCTAAGCTTGGGGAAGCTGGTTTTGATAAGCATGATCTTTTTAGTCCCCCAAGCATTGTGGAGAAAATTTACTTTGATGATACTTTACCTCCTATTTATGATGATTATAATGATAGTAGTCTTTTGTTGCCACCTGTTATGGAGGATGAATTTTATTATGATTACAATATGCCTCCTATATTTGATAGCTACTTTGTTGAATTTGCTCCCGCTATTACTAATAAAATTTATTATGCTTATGTTGGGAGTAGTAATAATTTTATGCATGAGACTCATGATAAGAATGCTTTATGTGATAGTTATATTGTTGAGTTTGCTCATGACACTACTGAAAGTTATTATGAGAGAGGAAAATATGGTGGTAGAAATTTTCATGTTACTAAAACACCTCTCTATGTGCTGAAATTTTTAAAGCTATACTTGTTTTATCTTCCTATGCTTGTCACTTTGCTCTTCATGAACTTGTTTATTTACAAGATTCCTTTTCATAGGAAGCATGTTAGGCTTAAAGTTGTTTTTAATTTGCTTCTTGATGCTCTCTTTTGCTTCAAATACTATTTCTTGCGAGTGCATCATCAAAACTGCTGAGCCCATCTTAATGGCTATAAAGAAAGAACTTCTTGGGAGATAACCCATGTGTTTATTTTGCTACAGTACTTTATTTTTATTTTGAGTCTTGGAAGTTGTTTAATACTGTAGCAACCTCTCCTTATCTTAGTTTAGTGTTTTGTTGTGCCAAGTAAAGTCGTTGATAGTAAAGTTCATACTAGATTTGGATTACTGCGCAGAAACAGATTTATTTGCTGTCACGAATCTGGGCAAAATTCTCTGTAGGTAACTCAGAAAATTATGCCAATTTACGTGAGTGATCCTCAGATATGTATGCAACTTTCATTCAATTTGAGCATTTTCAGTTGAGCAAGTCTGGTGCCTCAATAAAATTTGCCTTTACGGACTGTTCTGTTTTGATAGATTCTGCCTTTTATTTCGCATTGCTTCTTTTGCTATGTGGGGTGGATTTCTTTGTTCCATTGACTTCCAGTAGCTTTGGGCAATGTCCAGAAGTGTTAAGAATGATTGTGTCACCTCTGAACATGTGAATTTTTGATTATACACTAACCCTCTAATGAGTTTGTTTCGAGTTTGGTGTGGAGGAAGTTTTCAAGGGTCAAGAGAGGAGGATGATATACTATGATCAAGGAGAGTGAAAGCTCTAAGCTTGGGGATGCCCCGGTGGTTCATCCCTGCATATTTCAAGAAGACTCAAGCATCTAAGCTTGGGGATGCCCAAGGCATCCCCTTCTTCATCGACAAATTATCAGGTTCCTTCTCTTGAAACTATATTTTTATTCCGTCACATCTTATGTACTTTACTTGGAGCGTCTGTTTGTTTTCGTTTTTGTTTTTGCTTAAATAAATGCTTGTGTGGGAGAGAGACACGCTCCGCTGGTTCATATGAACACATGTGTTCTTAGCCTTTAATTTTCATGGCGAAGGTTGAAACTGCTTCGTTAAATTGTTATATGGTTGGAAACGGAAAATGCTACATGTAGTAATTGGTAGAATGTCTTGGATAATTTGATACTTGGCAATTGTTGTGCTCATGATTAAGCTCTTGCATCATATACTTTGTACCTATTAGTGAAGAAATACATAGAGCTTGCTAAAATTTGGTTTGCATAATTGGTCTCTCTAAGGTCTAGATAATTTCTAGTATTGAGTTTGAACAACAAGGAAGACGGTGTAGAGTCTTATAATGTTTTCAATATGTCTTTTATGTGAGTTTTGCTGCACCGGTTCATCCTTGTGTTTGTTTCAAATAGCCTTGCTAGCCTAAACCTTGTATCGAGAGGGAATACTTCTCATGCATCCCAAATACTTGAGCCAACCACTATGCCATTTGTGTCCACCATACCTACCTACTACATGGTATTTCTCCGCCATTCCAAAGTAAATTGCTTGAGTGCTACCTTTAAATTTCCATTCTTCACCTTTACAATATATAGCTCATGGGACAAATAGCTTAAAAACTATTGTGGTATTGAATATGTACTTATGCACTTTATCTCTTATTAAGTTGCTCGTTGTGCGATAACCATGTTCCTGGGGACGCCATCAACTACTCTTTGTTGAATATCATGTGAGTTGTTATGCATGTTCGTCTTGTCTAAAGTAAGGGCGATCTACCACCTTATGGTTAGAGCGTGCATATTGTTAGAGAAGAACATTGGGCCGCTAACTAAAGCCATGATCCATGGTGGAAGTTTCAGTTTTGGACAATATCCTCAATCTCATATGAGAAAATTAATTGTTGTTACATGCTTACGCATAAAAGAGGAGTCCATTATCTGTTGTCTATGTTGTCCCGGTATGGATGTCTAAGTTGAGAATAATCAATAGCGAGAAATCCAATGCGAGCTTTCTCCTTAGACCTTTGTACAGGCGGCATAGAGGTACCCCTTTGTGACACTTGGTTAAAACATGTGCATTGCGATGATCCCGGTAGTCCAAGCTAATTAGGACAAGGTGCGGGCACTATTAGTATACTATGCATGAGGCTTGCAACTTGTAAGATGTAATTTACATGATACATATGCTTTATTACTACCGTTGACAAAATTGTTTCTTGTTTTCAAAATCAAAGCTCTAGCACAAATATAGCAATCGATGCTTTCCTCTTTGAAGGACCTTTCTTTTACTTTTATTGTTGAGTCAGTTCACCTACCTCTCTCCACCTCAAGAAGCAAACACTTGTGTGAACTGTGCATTGATTCCTACATACTTGCATATTGCACTTATTATATTACTCTATGTTGACAACTATCCATGAGATATACATGTTACAAGTTGAAAGCAACCGCTGAAACTTAATCTTCCATTGTGTTGCTTCAATGTCTTTACTATGAATTATTGCTTTATGAGTTAACTCTTATGCAAGACTTATTGATGCTTGTCTTGAAAGTACTATTCATGAAAAGTCTTTGCTATATGATTCATTTGTTTACTCATGTCATTACCATTGTTTTGATCGTTGCATTCATTACATGTGTTTACAATAGTATGATCAAGGTTATGATGGCATGTCACTCCAGAAATTATCTTTGTTTATCGTTTACCTGCTCGGGACGAGCAGGAACTAAGCTTGGGGATGCTGATACGTCTCCGACGTATCGATAATTTCTTATGTTCCATGCCACATTATTGATGATATCTACATGTTATATGCACATTTTATGTCATATTCGTGCATTTTCTGGAACTAACCTATTAACAAGATGTCGAAGTGCCAGTTCCTGTTTTCTGCTGTTTTTGGTTTCAGAAATCCTAGTAACGAAATATTCTCAGAATTGGACGAAATCAACGCCCAGGTTCCTATTTTGCCCGGAAGCATCCAGAACACACGAGAACCGCCAGAGAGGGGGCACAGGCCCACCAAACCCTAGGCCGGCGCGGCCAAGGGGGGGCCCGCGCCCCCCTATAGTGTCGGCGCCCCTTCGACCTCCTGACGCCGCCTCTTCGCCTATATAAAGCCCCTGGACCTAAAACCTCGGGACGGAAAAGCCACGGTACGAGAAACCATCCAGAGCCGCCGCCATCGCGAAGCCAAGATCTGGGGGACAGGAGTCTCTGTTCCGGCACGCCGCCGGGACGGGGAAGTGCCCCCGGAAGGCTCCTCCATCGACACCACCGCCATCTTCATCAACGCTGCTGTCTCCCATGAGGAGGGAGTAGTTCACCATCGAGGCTCGGGGTTGTACCGGTAGCTATGTGGTTCATCTCTCTCCTATGTACTTCAATACAATAATCTCATGAGCTGCCTTACATGATTGAGATTCATATGATGATGCTTGTAATCTAGATGTCGTTATGCTAGTCAAGTGAATTTTACTTATGTGATCTCCGGAGACTCCTTGTCCCACGTGTGTAAAGGTGACAGTGTGTGCACCGTGTGGGTCTCTTAGGCTATATTTCACAGAATACTTATTCACTGTTATGAATGGCATAGTGAAGTGCTTATTTATATCTCTTTATGATTGCAATGTGTTTTGTATCACAATTTATCTATGTGCTACTCTAGTGATGTTATTAAAGTATTCTATTCCTCCTGCACGGTGTAATGGTGACAGTGTGTGCATCCGTGTTAGTACTTGGCGTAGGCTATGATCATGATCTCTTGTAGATTGTGAAGTTAACTATTGCTATGATGGTATTGATGTGATCTATTCCTCCTACATAGTGTGAAGGTGACAGTGTGCATGCTATGTTAGTACTTGGTTTAGTCGTGTTGATCTTTCATGCACTCTAAAGTTATTTAAATATGAACATTGAATTGTGGAGCTTGTTAACTCCGGCATTGAGGGTTCGTGTAATCCTACGCAATGGTGTTCATCATCCAACAAGAGAGTGTAGAGTATGCATTTATCTATTCTGTTATGTGATCAATGTTGAGAGTGTCCACTAGTGAAAGTATGATCCCTAGGCCTTGTTCCTAAATACTGCTATCGCTGCTTGTTCTCGTTTCTTTGCGTTACTACTCGTCAAGCATTACCGCTTGTTTATTGTCCTGGGCCAAGCACTTTTCTGGTGCCGTTGCTACTATTTATTCATACCACCTGTATTTCACTATCTCTTCGCCGAACTAGTGCACCTATTAGGTGTGTTGGGGACACAAGAGACTTCTTGCTTTGTGGTTGCAGGGTTGCATGAGAGGGATATCTTTGACCTCTTCCTCCCTGAGTTCAATAAACCTTGGGTGATCCACTTAAGGGAAAACTTGCTGTTGTTCTACAAACCTCTGCTCTTGGAGGCCCAACACTGTCTACAGGAAAAGGAGGGTGCGTAGACATCAAAGGCGCCCCTCCTCGTAGAAGAAACTTGGAGGATGAAGAAAACATGTTTGGAAGACTCAAGTTCACCATGCCGAAGTTCAAGGGGGGAGAAGATGCCGAGGCATATCTCTCATGGGCACTCAAGGTTGACAAGATATTCCGCATCCACAACTACTCCGGTGCCAAGAAAGTGGCTATGGCATCGCTTGAGTTTGAAGATTACGCCAACACTTGGTGGGAGCAAGTCCTCACTCTTAGGGACGAAAAGGGTGAACCCCCTATTGACACTTGGGAAGAGATGAAGAAAGAGATGCATGCTCGCTTTGTTCCAACTCACTACATGACCGACCTCTTCAACAAGCTCCAAAAGTTGAAGCAAGGCACCAAGACTGTTGAGGAGTTCTACAAGGAGATGGAGCTCACTATGATGCGAGCCAACATCCAAGAGTCCGAAGAACAAACCATTGCTCGTTTCTTCAATGGCCTCAATTACCCCATCAAGAGGATCGTCGAGTTCCAACCATACTCCAACATGGTTGAGTTGGTCCACCAAGCGTCGAAGGCCGAGCGCCAAGTGATTGAGGACATCAAGTACTCCAAGGCCAAGACCTACTTCTCCTCCAAGCTCGCTTCATCAACTCCTCCGACTACATCAACTCCTCATACTACAAGTGTCAAGGCCGACGCATCCTCTACACCATCCAAGAAACCGACTATCCAAAGTCGTATCAAGCAAACGGTCTCCTCCACCGCCTCCTCTAAGGCATCCACGGGACCCTCTAGTGTCACTTGCTTCAAGTGTGGCACCCAAGGTCACAAATCGTTTGAGTGTAAGAACACCAAGGTTATGATCACTATGGAGAATGGTGACATCGAGACGCTAGATGAAGATGAATACGAGGCCCTTGTGCAAGCCGCCGTGGAAAGTGAAGAAGCTTATGAGCAAGAAAGTGGAGAAGATCCTCTCTTATGTGAGCATGACCCAAGTCCCTCACTTGTGGTCACAAGGGTACTAACAACACAACCTCAAGCAATGGAAGATCAACGGTGCAACATCTTCCAAACCCGTGCCGGAATTGGTGGCAAGTCGATCAAGGTCATCATAGATGGTGGAAGTTGCCATAACCTTGCAAGCACCGAGTTGTGTGAGAAGCTCAACCTCACTCTCCGCAAGCATCCTCACCCTTACCGTATGCAATGGTTGAGTGACAAGGGCAACGTCAAGATACAACATACCGTCACCGTCAACTTCAAGATCGGCCCTTATGAGGACACTATTGAGTGTGACGTGGTACCCATGACGGTGTGCCACATGTTGCTTGGCCGCCCTTGGCAATTTGACAAGAAGGCTATACATGATGGACTCTCCAACACATACACCTTCAAGGTCAACGACAAGAAGTTCGAGTTGCGCCCGATGACTCCTAGCCAAATCATCGCGGATAATGCAAAGGCTTTAGCGAGGGCACAACTCCGCACCCACCATAGTGAGATGAGAGGAGAGGGAGCGATCCACCACAAAGATAGTGAGCGCCACAAGCCATATATGAGTGAGTCCAAGAGTGTCCTTCTAGCCACCAAGAGTGAGTGGAGAGAGCTCCAAGAGAACCCATCCACCATATTGCACTATGTGCTCATATGCAAGGGACCATCGTCGGCGACTAACGACTTAACCAACATTCCTTCGTCTTTGTTGTCTCTTTTGAAGGAGTTTCAAGACGTCTTCCCCGACGAGCTCCCTCATGGACTACCACCACTCCGAGGCATAGAACACCGCATCGACCTCATACCCGGCGCTCCGCTTCCAAACCGTGCCGCCTACCGCACCAACCCCGAAGAGACCAAGGAGATCCAACGCCAAATTCAAGATCTCCTCGCCAAAGGGTATGTCCGCGAAAGCCTTAGCCCTTGTGCGGTTCCCGTGATTCTTGTGCCTAAACCGGATGAGATGCAACGGATGTGTATGGATTGTCGCCCCATCAATGCCATTACCGTCCGTTACCGCCATCCCATTCCGCGTTTAGATGACATGCTTGATGAGTTAAGCGGTGCCACGATTTTCTCTAAAGTCGATTTGCGTAGTGGTTACCATCAAATCCGCATGGCCATTGGTGATGAATGGAAAACGGCATTCAAGACCAAACTCGGTCTCTATGAATGGCTCGTTATGCCTTTCGGTCTTTCCAATGCTCCATCTACTTTCATGCGCCTCATGAATCACATTTTGCGTCCTCTCATTGGCAAGAGTGTGGTTGTCTATTTCGATGATATTCTCATTTATAGCAAAAACCTCGAGGACCATGTGCAACATGTGAGAGAGGTCTTGTGCATCTTGCGTCATGAAAAGCTTTATGCTAACCTCCCCAAGTGCACCTTTGCTCAAAACAAATTGGTTTTCCTTGGCTTTGTGGTTTCCGCTAATGGGATTGAAGTTGATTCTTCCAAGGTGGAGGCCATCCACAATTGGCCTACTCCTACAAATGTTGGTCAAGTCCGAAGTTTTCATGGACTTGCCGGGTTTTACCGCCGCTTTGTGAAAGATTTTAGCACCATTGCTTGCCCTTTGAATGAGCTTACCAAGAAAAATGTTCCGTTTGTTTGGGGCAAGGCCCAACAAAATGCTTTTGATGAGTTGAAGAAACGCCTTACCGAAGCTCCCCTTCTTGTTCTTCCAAATTTTGCAAAAACTTTTGAGATTGAGTGTGATGCAAGTGGGCTTGGTATTGGTGGTGTTCTTATGCAAGAGGGAAAACCCGTGGCATACTATAGTGAGAAGTTGGATGGCGCACGCCTCAACTATCCTATATATGACAAGGAGCTCTGCACTTTGGTTCGTGTTCTTGAAGTTTGGCAACACTATCTTTGTCCAAAAGAGTTTATCATTCATTCCGACCATGAGTCTTTGAAATATTTGAAAAGCCAACACAACTTGAACAAACGACATGCAAAATGGGTCGAGTTCATTGAGTCCTTCCCATATGTGATCAAATACAAGAAGGGCAAGGACAATGTTGTGGCGGATGCTCTTTCCCGCAAAAACACCCTTTTGCTAACTCGTTTGGATTTTCATGTTTTGGGACTTGAAGAGATCAAAGAACTCTATCCTTCCGATTCTTTCTTTGCTCCAATTTTTGAGAAGTGCTCCGTTGAATGAGGAGTGGATGATTTCTATTTGCATGATGGCTACTTGTTTAAAGCTAACAAGATTTGCATTCCCGAGTCTTCGCTTCGAAAATTGCTTTTGCAAGAGTCACATGGAGGTGGTCTTATGAGACACTTTGGTCGAGAGAAGACATATGCCATGCTCTCAACCCACTACTATTGGCCAAGAATGTACCGCGACGTCGAACGCCTTTGCCGCCGGTGCACCACATGCTTACAAGCTAAGTCTACCTCCAACCCTTATGGTCTTTACACTCCATTGCCTATTCCATATGCACCATGGACCGATATTAGCATGGATTTTGTTCTAGGATTGCCTCGCACTAAGCATGGTCATGATTCCATATTTGTGGTAGTGGATAGATTCTCTAAGATGGCTCATTTCATACCTTGCCATAAGAGCGACGATGCTTCACACATTGCTTCATTGTTTTTCAGGGAAATTGTTCGCCTACATGGAGTACTGCAAAGCATTGTGTCGGATCGAGACGTCAAGTTCATGAGTTATCTTTGGAAGTCGCTCATGGCAAAGTTTGGAGTGAAGCTCTTATTCTCATCATCCTCGCACCCGCAAACGGACGGCCAAACGGAAGTGGTCAATCGAAGCCTCTCAACTCTCCTACGCATCCTCGTGAAGAAGAACTTGAAGTCATGGGAGGAGTGCCTTCCACACGCGGAGTTCGCCTACAACCGCGCCAAGCACTCGACAACATCAAGGAGTCCCTTCATGATCGTCTACGGGTTTGAGCCGCTCACGACACTCGACATACTCCCGCTCCCCCTTCATGAGCGGATCAACATGGATTTCGACAAGCGCACCATCGCCGTGAAGAAACTTCATGAAGAAACAAGAGCTACCATTCAAGAACATGTGCTTCGTCAAGCTACCCGCCTCAATGCCAAGAAAAAGGAACGCATATTTCAAGAAGGCGACCTCGTTTGGATCCACCTCCGGAAGGAAAGGTTCCCTCATGAACGCAACTCGAAGCTCAAGCCAAGAGGAGATGGCCCCTTCAAGGTCCTCAAACGCATCAACAACAACGCTTACGTCATCGACATTCCCACCTCCAAGTACTTGGTGAGCAACACATTCAACGTTGCGGACTTATCGCCATATCATGAAGATGAGGAGGAACAAGAGTCGAGGACGACTCTTTCCCAAGGGGGGGGAGATGATGCGGGGTGGCCTTCGGTCACCTCCACACCAAGACCAACAAGTCCCCCAAGTGGACCGATGACACGAGCCCGAGTCAAAGCACTACATGATGAGGTGAACTCGCTCCTCACCACCCTTGATCTTGGTACCCCTTTGGATGGATTGCTACCTCATGCCGACGTGCTATGTGTCATTAGGTACAAGGCGCATCAAGACCCCGGAGAGGAGGAGACGCCAAGGTCAAGGGAGGGAGAGAAGCCGCTGGACATGGAGATGATCATGAAGCCGAAGCCGATGTCGCTCGAAGCGCTCCAAGGAAGAGACGGACGCTGGCCGGTCCAGGACCCGGTCAGACCGGACCCACAACCGGGCGCCCCGGTCACAGGCCCGGTCAACCGGGCGCAAACCGGCTCAGCTCCCTCGTACCGGACGACGACCGGAAACTTCGCAGATTCCCGGTTTGCGCCCGGTCAACCGGACCCACGACCGGACAGCCCGGTCACAGGCCCGGTCAGACCGGACCCAAACCGGATCTAACGGGAATGACCCACTAAACTGCCTTAACTTATCCATTCGCGTACTTGTTCGCCCTTGCTGGCCATGTGTGCCTATATAAGTAGCCTGGACCCCTCCTTTACCCCTTAGACTTGTTCTGAACTCAAACCTACCTTTGAGCTTAGTCTCCCTTGGGTATCATCCCTCTGTAATCAAGGCACCTTGGTTGTTGACTTTGATCTTGTTGAGTGAGATTCTAGTACAAGTTACTCACTCTCCCTCATCAAGCTCTTCCTCTCCAACCCCAATCTCTCTCCGGGAATTCTGCCGCGTGCCTCTTCCTCGGAGATTCTATTGGCGTGGTCCATCGAGCCACGGAGGTAAGCATCGGGTGTATCGGTTTGGTGTGCATGCGTGAGTCTCGGTGTTCGTCGTGTTCTTCGTGTTCCTCGCGTTCTCCCACCTCTCCCCTTGGTTTCGAGGTCAATCCGCGAGATCGGGCCACACACGGGGTCTTAGACCTCATCAACCTGTGCAGCAAAACTCACATAAAAGACATATTGTAAGCATTATAAGACTCTACACCGTCTTCCTTGTTGTTCGACCCTTACTAGAAATTATCTAGACCTTAGAGAGACCAATTATGCAAACCAAATTTTAGCAAGCTCTATGTATTTCTTCATTAATAGGTACAAAGTATATGATGCAAGAGGTTAAACATGAGCACAACAATTGCCAAGTATCACATTATCCAAGACATTATACCAATTACCACATGTAGCATTTCCCGTTTCCAACCATATAACAATTTAACGAAGCAGTTTCAACCTTCGCCATGAATATTATGAGTAAAGCCTAAGGACATATTTGTCCATATGCAACAGCGGAGCGTGTCTCTCTCCCACACAATGAATGCTAGGATCCAACTTTATTCAAACAAAACTAAAAAAAAGCAAACAGACGCTCCAAGCAAAGTACATAAGATGTGATGGATAAAAAATATGGTTTCACTAGAGGAACCTGATAATGTTGTCGATGAAGAAGGGGATGCCTTGGGCATCCCCAAGCTTAGACGCTTGAGTCTTCTTGAAATATGCAGGGGTGAACCACCGGGGCATCCCCAAGCTTAGAGCTTTCACTCTCCTTGATCATATTGTATCATCCTCCTCTCTGGATCCTTGAAAACTTCCTCCACACCAAACTCAAAACAACTCATTAGAGGGTTAGTGCACAATCAAAATTCACATGTTCAGAGGTGACATAATCATTCTTAACACTTCTGGACATTTCACAAAGCTACTGAAAGTTAATGGAATAGAAAAATCCATCAAGCATAGCAAAACAGGCAATGCGAAATAAAAGGCAGAGTCTGTCAAAACAGAACAGTCCGTAAAGACGAATTTCTAAGAGGCACCAGACTTGCTCAAATGAAAATTCTCAAATTGAATGAAAGTTGCGTACATATCTGAGGATCACTCACATAAATTGGCAGAACTTTATGTGTTACCTACAGAGAATTAGGCCCAGATTCGTGCAGCAAGAAATCTGTTTCTGCGCAGTAATCCAAATCTAGTATGAACCTTACTATCAAAGACTTTACTTGGCACAAAAATACAACAAGACTAAGATAAGGAGAGGTTGCTACAGTAGTAACAACTTCCAAGACTCAAATATAAAATAAAAGTGCAGTAGTAAAATCATGGGTTGTCTCCCATAAGCGCTTTTCTTTAACGCCTCTCAGCTAGGCGCAGAAAGTGTGCATCAAGTATTATCAAGAGACGAAGCATCAACATCATAATTTGTTCTAATGATAGAATCAAAAGGTAACTTCATTCTATTTCTAGGGAAGTGTTCCATACCTTTCTTGAGAGGAAATTGATATTTAATATTACCTTCCTTCATATCAATAATAGCACCAACAGTTCGAAGAAAAGGTCTTCCCAATATAATGGGACAAGATGCATTGCATTCAATATACAAGACAACAAAATCAACGGGGAAAAGGTTATTGTTAACGGTAATGCGAACATTATCAACTCTCCCCAAAGGTTTCTTTGTAGAGTTATCAGCAAGATTAACATCCAAATAACAATTTTTCAATGGTGGCAAGTCAAGCATGTTATAGATTTTCCTAGGCATAACAGAAATACTTGCACCGAGATCACATAAAGCATTACAATCAAAGTCATTGACCTTCATCTTAATGATGGGCTCCCAACCATCCTTTAACTTCCTAGGAATAGAAGATTCACGTTCTAATTTCTCTTCTCTAGCTTTTATGAGAGCATTTGTAATATGTTTCGTAAAGGCCAAATTTATAGCACTAGCATTACGACTCTTAGCAAGTTTTTTTAAGAACTTTATAACTTCAGAGATGTGGAAATCATCAAAGTCCAAACCATTATAATCTAAAGCAATGGGATCATTGTCCCCAATGTTGAAAAAAAATTCAGCAGTTTTATCACAGGCAGTTTCAACAGTTTTAGCAGTTTCAGGCAGTTTTTCACGCTTTGCATTAGAAGTGGAAACATTGCCAACACCAATTATTTTACCATTAATAATAGGAGGTGCAGCAACATGTGGAGCATTAGCATTACTAGTGGTGGTAATAGTCCAAACTTTAGCTATATTATCTTCTTTAGCATTTTCTTCTTTTTCCCACCTAGCACGCAATTCGGCCATCAATCTTATATTCTCATTAATTCTAAATTGGATGGTGTTTGCTGTAGCAAATGACTTAATATCATTATTTTCATTAGGCATAACTTTCGATTTCAAAAGATCAACATCAGCAGCAAGACTATCGACATTAGAAGCAAGTATATCAATTTTCCCAAGCTTTTCTTCAACAGATTTGTTAAAAGCAGTTTATGTACTAATAAATTCTTTAAGCATGGCTTCAAGTCCAGGGAGTGTGTTCCTATTATTGTTGTAAGAATTCCCATAAGAATTACCATAGCCGTTGCCATTATTATAAGGATATGGCCTATAGTTGTTACTAGAATTGTTCCGATAAGCATTGTTGTTGAAATTATTATTTTTAATGAAGTTTACATCAACATGTTCTTCTTGAGCAACCAATGAAGCTAATGGAACATTATTAGGATCAATATTTGTCCTACCATTCACAAGCATAGACATAATAGCATCAATCTTATCACTCAAGGAAGAGGTTTCTTCGACAGAATTTACCTTCTTACCTTGTGGAGCTCTTTCCGTGTGCCATTCAGAGTAATTAATCATCATATTATCAAGAAGCTTTGTTGCGTCGCCTAGAGTGATGGACATAAAAGTACCTCCAGCAGCTGAATCCAATAGGTTCCACGAAGAAAAAATCAGTCCTGCATAAAAGGTTTGGATGATCATCCAAGTAGTCAGTCCATGGGTTGGGCAATTTTTAACCAAAGATTTCATTCTTTCCCAAGCTTGGGCAACATGCTCATTATCCAATTGTTTAAAATTCATTATGCTACTTCTCAAAGATATAATTTTAGTAGGAGGATAATATCTACCAATAAAAGCATCCTTGCATTTAGTCCATGAATCAATAGTATTCTTAGGCAGAGATAGCAAGCAATCTTTAGCTCTTCCTCTTAATGAGAAAGGAAACAATTTTAATTTTATAATGTCACCATCTACATCCTTATACTTTTGCATTTCACATAGTTCAACAAAATTATTGAGATGGGCAGTAGCATCATCAGAACTAACACCAGAAAATTGCTCTCTCATAACAAGATTCAGTAAAGCAGGTTTAATTTCAAAGAATTCTGCTGTAGTAGCAGGTGGAGCAATAGGTGTGCATAAGAAATCATTATTATTTGTGGTTGTGAAGTCACACAACTTAGTATTTTCAGGAGTACCCATTTTAGCAATAGTAAATAAGGCAAACTAGATAAAGTAAATGCAAGTAACTAATTTTTTGTGTTTTTAATATGACAAACAAGATAGCAAATGAAGTAAAGCTAGCAACTAATTTTTTTGTGTTTTGATATAATGCATCAAACAAAGTAGTAAATAAAAGTAAAGCAAGACAAAAACAAAGTAAAGAGATTGGAGGTGGAGACTCCCCTTGCAGCGTGTCTTGATCTCCCCGGCAACGGCGCCAAAAAACAGTCTTGATACGCGTACAACACGCGACCGTTGGGAACCCCAAGAGGAAGGTGTGATGCGTACAGCGGCAAGTTTTCCCTCAGTAAGAAACCAAGGTTTATCGAACCAGTAGGAGCCAAGAAGCACGTTGAAGGTTGATGGTGGCGGAGTGTAGTGCGGCGCAACACCAGGGATTCCGGCGCCAACGTGGAACCTGCACAACACAACCAAATTACTTTGCCCCAACGTGACAGTGAGGTTGTCAATCTCACCGGCTTGTTGTAACAAAGGATTAGATGTATAGTGTGGATGATGAGGTTTGCAGAAAACAGTAGAACGAGTATTGCAGTTGATTGTATTTGATGTAAAGAATGGACCGGGGTCCACAGTTCACTAGAGGTGTCTCTCCCATAAGAATAAGCATGTTGGGTGAACAAATTACAGTTGGACAATTGACAAATAAAGAGGGCATGACCATGCACATACATGTTATGATGAGTATTGTGAGATTTAATTGGGCATTACGACAAAGTACATAGACCGCTATCCAGCATGCATCTATGCCTAAAAAGTCCACCTTCAGGTTATCATCCGAACCCCCTCCAGTATTAAGTTGCAAACAACAGACAATTGCATTAAGTATGGTGTGTAATGTAATCAACAAATACATCCTTAGACATAGCATTGATGTTTTATCCCTAGTGGCAACAGAACATCCACAACCTTAGAGGTTTCTGTCACTCCCCCAGATTTAATGGAGACATGAACCCACTATCGAGCATAAATACTCCCTCTTGGAGTTACAAGCAAAAACTTGGCCAGAGCCTCTACTAGTAACGGAGAGCATGCAAGATCATAAACAACACATAGATAATAGATTGATAATCAACATAGCATAGTATTCGATATTCATCAGATCCCAACAAACACAACATGTAGAATTACAGATAGATGATCTTGATCATGTTAGGCAGCTCACAAGATCCAACAATGATAGCACAATTAGGAGAAGACGACCATCTAGCTACTGCTATGGACCCATAGTCCAGGGGTGAACTACTCACTCATCACTCCGGAGGCGACCATGGCGGTGAAGAGTCCTCCGGGAGATGATTCCCCTCTCCGGCAGGGTGCCGGAGGCGATCTCCTGAATCCCCCGAGATGGGATTGGCGGCAGCGGCGTCTCTGGAAGGTTTTCCGTATCGTGGCTCTTGGTACTGGAGTTATTATCGACGAAGGCTTAAGTAGGCGGAAGGGTAGGTCAGGGGGCGCCACGAGGGGCTCACACCACAGGCCGGCGCGGCCAGGGCCTGGGCCGCGCCGCCCTGGTGTGTGGCTGCATCGTCGCCCCACTTCATTTCCTCTCCAGACTTCTGGAAGCTTCGTGGAAAAATAAGATCCTGGGCGTTGATTTCATCCAATTCCGAGAATATTTCCTTACTAGGATTTCTGAAACCAAAAACAGCAGAAAACAGCAACTGGCTCTTCGGCATCTCGTTAATAGGTTAGTGCCAGAAAATGCATAAATATGACATAAAGTATGTATAAAACATGTAGGTATCATCAATAAAGTAGCATGGAACATAAGAAATTATCGATACGTTGGAGACGTATCAGACGACCATCTAGCTACTGCTATGGACCATAGTCCAGGGGTGAACTACTCACTCATCACTCCGGAGGCGACCATGGCGGTGAAGAGTCCTCCGGGAGATGATTCCCCTCTCCGGCAGGGTGCCGGAGGCGATCTCCTGAATCCCCCGAGATGGGATTGGTGGCGGCGGTGTCTCTGGAAGGTTTTCCGTATCGTGGCTCTCGGTACTGGAGTTATTCTCGACGAAGGCTTATGTAGGCGGAAGGGTAGGTCAGGGGGCGCCACGAGGGGCCCACACCACAGGCCTGCGCGGCCAGGGCTTGGGCCGCGCTGCCCTGGTGTGTGGCTGCCTTGTCGCCCCACTTCGTTTCCTCTCCGGACTTCTGGAAGCTTCGTGGAAAAATAAGATCCTGGGCGTTGATTTCGTCCAATTCCGAGAATATTTCCTTACTAGGATTTCTGAAACCAAAAACAGCAGAAAACAGCAACTGCTCTTCGGCATCTCGTTAATAGGTTAGTGCCGGAAAATGCATAAATATGACATAAAGTATGCATAAAACATGTAGGTATCATCAAGAAAGTAGCATGGTTCCATGCCACATTATTGATGTTATCTACATGTTTTATGCACACTTTATGTCATATTCGTGCATTTTCTGGAACTAACCTATTAACAAGATGCCGAAGTGCCAGTTGCTGTTTTCTGCTATTTTTGGTTTAATAAATCATAGTAACGAAATATTCTCGGAATCGGACGAAATCAACGCCCAAGTTCCTATTTTCACCGGAAGCATCCAGAACACCCGGGAAGGACCAGAGGGGGGCACTGGGCCCCCAGACCATAGGCCGGCGCGGCCCAGGCCCTGGCCGCGCCGCCCTATGGTGTCGTCGCCCCTTCGACCCTCCTGCGCCGCCTCTTCGCCTATATAAAGCCCCTGGATCGAAAACCCTGATAAGATCAACGAAAACCACAGAAACCTTCCAGAGCCGCCGCAATCGCGAGGCCAAGATCTGGGGGACAGGAGTCTCTGTTCCGGCACCCTGCCGGAGCGGGGAAGTGCCCCCGGAAGGCTTCTCCATCGACACCGCTGCCATCTCCACCGCCATCTTCATCACCGCTGCTGCTCCCATGAGGAGGGAGTAGTTCTCCATCGAGGCTCGGAGCTGTACCGGTAGCTATGTGGTTCATCTCTCTCCTATGTACCTCAGTACAATAATCTCATGAGCTGCTTTACATGTTTGAGATTCATATGAGTTTGTATCACAATTTATCTATGTGCTACTCTAGCAAAGTTATTAAAGTAGTTCTATTCCTCCTGCACGTGTGTAAAGGTGACAGTGTGTGCACCGTGTTAGTACTTGGTTTATGCTATGATCATGATCTCTTGTAGATTGCGAAGTTAACTATTGCTATGATAATATTGATGTGATCTATTCCTCCTACATATGCATGAAGGTGACAGTGTGCATGCTATGTTAGTACTTGGTTTAGTCTTTTGATCTATCTTACACTATAAGGTTACTTAAATATGAACAAATTGTGGAGCTTGTTAACTCCGGCATTGAGGGTTCGTGTAATCCTACGCAATGCGTTCATCATCCAACAAGAGTGTAGATTATGCATTTATCTATTCTGTTATGTGATCAATGTTGAGAGTGTCCACTAGTGAAAGTCTAATCCCTAGGCCTTGTTCCTAAATACTGCTGAGTTACTGCTGCTTGTTTACTGTTTTACTGTGTTACTACGGCTGCAATACTACCACCATCAACTACACGCCAGCAAGCTATTTTCTGGCACCGTTGCTACTGCTCATACTTATTCATACCACCTGTATTTCACTATCTCTTCGCCGAACTAGTGCACCTATTAGGTGTGTTGGGGACACAAGAGACTTCTTGCTTTGTGGTTGCAGGGTTGCATGAGAGGGATATCTTTGACCTCTTCCTCCCTGAGTTCGATAAACCTTGGGTGATCCACTTAAGGGAAAACTTGCTGCTGTTCTACAAACCTCTGCTCTTGGAGGCCCAACAACATCTACAGGAAAAGGAGGGGGAAGTAGACATCAAGCTATTTTCTGGCGCCGTTGCCGGGGACCAGAAAGCTACACCACAGGGATTTCCTCCCTCGTCAACCCCGCGCCAGTCCTGGACAGCATCAAGTATTTTCTGGCGCCGTTGCCGGGGAGGAAAGGTAAAAGGTACTCACACTCCGGACCTCGGCTACCAAGCTATTTTCCGGCGCCGTAAGTACTCAAAGCTATTTCCTTTAGATCCTGCAATTGCAACTTTTTGTTTCTTGTTTACACTAGTTTGGCATAATGGACAACAATGAGCTTTTTATTCTATTTCCTGATTTAAGAAATGGATGGTTTGATCCGAAAATTAAAAAACCCATGGAACATATTAATATGAACACTTTGAATACCATTGTTGCTAATGATATGGAAAATTCTAAGCTTGGGGAAGCTGGTTTTGATGAGCATGATCTTTTTAGTCCCCCAAGCATTGAGGAGAAAATTTACTTTGATGATACTTTGCCTCCTATTTATGATGATTATAATGATATTGGTCTTTTAGTGCCGCCTACTATGGAGAGTAATTTTTATGATGATAATACTATGCCTCCTACACTTGATGAGAATAATAATGATAGCTACTTTGTTGAATTTGCTCCTACTACAATTAATAAGAATAACTATGCTTATGTGGAGAGTAATAATTTTATGCATGAGACTCATGATAAGAATGCTTTATGTGATAGTTATATTGTTGAGTTTGCTCATGTTGCTACTGAAAGTTATTATGAGAGAGGAAAATATGGTCGTAGAAATTTTCATGTTACTAAAACACCTCTCTATGTGCTGAAATTTTTCAAGCTACACCTGTTTTATCTTCCTATGCTTGTTACTTTGCTCTTCATGAACTTGTTTATTTACAAGATTCCTATGCATAGGAAGCATGTTAGACTTAAATGTGTTTTGAACTTGCTTCTTGATGCTCTCTTTCGCTTCAACTACTATTTCTTGCGAGTGCATCATTAAAACTGCTGAGCCCATCTTAATGGCTATAAAGAAAAGAACTTCTTGGGAGATAACCCATGTGTTATTTTACTACAGTACTTTGTTTTATATTTGTGTCTTGGAAGTTGTTTACTACTGTAGCAACCTCTCCTTATCTTAGTTTTGTGTTTTGTTGTGCCAAGTAAAGTCTTTGATAGTAAAGTAAGTACTAGATTTGGATTACTGCGCAGTTCCAGATTTCTTTGCTATCACGAATCTGGGTCTACCTCCCTGTAGGTAGCTCAGAAAATTAAGCCAATTTACGTGCATGATCCTCAGATATGTACGCAACTTTCATTCAATTTGAGCATTTTCATTTGAGCAAGTCTGGTGCCATTTTAAAATTTGTCAATACGAACTGTTCTGTTTTGACAGATTCTACCTTTTATTTCGCATTGCCTCTTTTGCTATGTTGGATGAATTTCTTTGATCCACTAATGTCCAGTAGCATTATGCAATGTCCAGAAGTGTTAAGAATGATTGTGTCACCTCTGAATATGTTAATTTTTATTGTGCACTAACCCTCTAATGAGTTGTTTCGAGTTTGGTGTGGAGGAAGTTTTCAAGGATCAAGAGAGGAGTATGATACAACATGATCAAGGAGAGTGAAAGCTCTAAGCTTGGGGATGCCCCGGTGGTTCACCCCTGCATATATCAAGAAGACTCAAGCGTCTAAGCTTGGGGATGCCCAAGGCATCCCCTTCTTCATCGACAACATTATCAGGTTCCTCCCCTGAAACTATATTTTTATTCCATCACATCTTATGTGCTTTTTCTTGGAGCGTCGGTTTGTTTTTGTTTTTGTTTTGTTTGAATAAATTGGATTACATCATGCTTTTGTGGGAGAGAGACACGCTCCGCTGGTTCGTATGAACACATGTGTTCTTAGCTCATAATATTCATGGCGAAGTTTCTTCTTCGTTAAATTGTTATATGGTTGGAATTGGAAAATGATACATGTAGTAATTGCTAAAAATGTCTTGGGTAATGTGATACTTGGCAATTGTTGTGCTCATGTTTAAGCTCTTGCATCATATTCTTTGCACCCATTAATGAAGAAATACATAGAGCATGCTAAAATTTGGTTTGCATATTTGGTTTCTCTAAGGTCTAGATAATTTCTAGTATTGAGTTTGAACAACAAGGAAGACGGTGTAGAGTCTTATAATGTTTTCAATATGTCTTTTATGTGAGTTTTGCTGCACCGGTTCATCCTTGTGTTTGTTTCAAATAAGCCTTGCTAGCCTAAACCTTGTATCGAGAGGGAATACTTCTCATGCATCCAAAATACTTGAGCCAACCACTATGCCATTTGTGTCCACCATACCTACCTACTACATGGTATTTTCCACCATTCCAAAGTAAATTGCTTGAGTGCTACCTTTAAAATTCCATCATTCACCTTTGCAATATATAGCTCATGGGACAAATAGCTTAAAAACTATTGTGGTATTGAATATGTAATTATGCACTTTATCTCTTATTAAGTTGCTTGTTGTGCGATAACCATGTTCACTGGGGACGCCATCAACTATTCATTGTTGAATTTCATGTGAGTTGCTATGCATGTCCGTCTTGTCTGAAGTAAGAGAGATCTACCACCTTATGGTTAAGCATGCATATTGTTAGAGAAGAACATTGGGCCGCTAACTAAAGCCATGATCCATGGTGGAAGTTTCAGTTTTGGACATATATCCTCAATCTCAAATGAGAAAATTAATTGTTGTTACATGCTTATGCATAAAAGAGGAGTCCATTATCTGTTGTCTATGTTGTCCCGGTATGGATGTGTAAGTTGAGAATAATCAATAGCGAGAAATCCAATGCGAGCTTTCTCCTTAGACCTTTGTACAGGCAGCATAGAGGTACCCCTTTGTGACACTTGGTTAAAACATGTGCATTGTGATGATCCGGTAGTCCAAGCTAATTAGGACAAGGTGCGGGCACTATTAGTATACTATGCATGAGGCTTGCAACTTGTAAGATATAATCTACATGATACATATGCTTTATTACTACCGTTGACAAAATTGTTTCATGTTTTCAAAATAAAAGCTCTAGCACAAATATAGCAATCGATGTTTTCCTCTATGGAGGACCATTCTTTTACTTTCAATGTTGAGTCAGTTCACCTATTTCTCTCCACCTCAAGAAGCAAACACTTGTGTGAACTGTGCATTGATTCCTACATACTTGCATATTGCACTTATTATATTACTCTATGTTGACAATATCCATGAGATATACATGTTACAAGTTGAAAGCAACCGCTGAAACTTAATCTTCCTTTGTGTTGCTTCAATGCCTTTACTTTGAATTATTGCTTTATGAGTTAACTCTTATGCAAGACTTATTGATGCTTGTCTTGATGTACTATTCATGAAAAGTCTTTGCTATATGATTCACTTGTTTACTCATGTCATATACATTGTTTTGATCGCTGCATTCATTACATATGCTTTACAAATAGTATGATCAAGGTTATGATGGCATGTCAGTCCAGAAATTATCTGTGTTATCGTTTTACCTGCTCGGGACGAGCAGAACTAAGCTTGGGGATGCTGATACGTCTCCGACGTATCGATAATTTCTTATGTTCCATGCCACATTATTGATGTTATCTACATGTTTTATGCACACTTTATGTCATATTCGTGCATTTTCTGGAACTAACCTATTAACAAGATGCCGAAGTGCCAGTTGCTGTTTTCTGCTGTTTTTGGTTTCAGAAATCCTAGTAACGAAATATTCTCGGAATCGGACGAAATCAACACCCAAGTTCCTATTTTCACCGGAAGCATCCAGAACACCCGGGAAGGACCAGAGGGGGGGCACTGGGCCCCCAGACCATAGGCCGGCGCGGCCCAGGCCCTGGCCGCGCCGCCCTATGGTGTCGTCGCCCCTTCGACCCTCCTGCGCCGCCTCTTCGCCTATATAAAGCCCCTGGATCAAAAACCCTGATAAGATCAACGAAAACCACAGAAACCTTCCAGAGCCGCCGCCATCGCGAGGCCAAGATCTGGGGGATAGGAGTCTCTGTTCCGGCACCCTGCCGGAGTGGGGAAGTTCCCCCGGAATGCTTCTCCATCGACACCGCTGCCATCTCCACCGCCATCTTCATCACCGCTGTTGCTCCCATGAGGAGGGAGTAGTTCTCCATCGAGGCTCGGGGCTGTACCGGTAGCTATGTGGTTCATCTCTCTCCTATGTACCTCAATACAATAATCTCATGAGCTGCTTTACATGATTGAGATTCATATGAGTTTGTATCACAATTTATCTATGTGCTACTCTAGCAAAGTTATTAAAGTAGTTCTATTCCTCCTGCACGTGTGTAAAGGTGACAGTGTGTGCACCGTGTTAGTACTTGGTTTATGCTATGATCATGATCTCTTGTAGATTGCGAAGTTAACTATTGCTATGATAATATTGATGTGATCTATTCCTCCTACATATGCATGAAGGTGACAGTGTGCATGCTATGTTAGTACTTGGTTTAGTCTTTTGATCTATCTTACACTATAAGGTTACTTAAATATGAACAAATTGTGGAGCTTGTTAACTCCGGCATTGAGGGTTCGTGTAATCCTACGCAATGCGTTCATCATCCAACAAGAGTGTAGAGTATGCATTTATCTATTCTGTTATGTGATCAATGTTGAGAGTGTCCACTAGTGAAAGTCTAATCCCTAGGCCTTGTTCCTAAATACTGCTGAGTTACTGCTGCTTGTTTACTGTTTTACTGCGTTACTACTGCTGCAATGCTACCACCATCAACTACACGCCATCAAGCTATTTTCTGGCACCGTTGCTACTGCTCATACTTATTCATACCACCTGTATTTCACTATCTCTTCGCCGAACTAGTGCACCTATTAGGTGTGTTGGGGACACAAGAGACTTCTTGCTTTGTGGTTGCAGGGTTGCATGAGAGGGATATCTTTGACCTCTTCCTCGCTGAGTTCGATAAACCTTGGGTGATCCACTTAAGGGAAAACTTGCTGCTGTTCTACAAACCTCTGCTCTTGGAGGCCCAACACTGTCTACAGGAAAAGGAGGGGGAAGTAGACATCAAGCTATTTTCTGGCGCCGTTGCCGGGGACCAGAAAGCTACACCACAGGGATTTCCTCCCTCGTCAACCCCGCGCCAGTCCTGGACAGCATCACGTATCATTGGGCTGTAGTTTGGGGCTGGACCTGGCTGCTACTGTGCTCCCCAGTTGGGTTGATGCGGCAGGTGAGCCTCTTCTCCTCTCTTTTCTTTTATGTTTTTATTTCTGGTTTTCAATTCTAATTTGTTGAATTTAAATTTGAATTCAATTCTGCTTTGCAGGAGTTTCTACCTATTTTAATTAGGACTTAATAGCAATGGTAGTTGCATGGTCTTGTAGTTCTAAATAAATACTTAACATATTAATTTTTGTTGAAATTTCCATTAAGCTTGATTTTATGCACTCATTTTAATTTCCCTTTTTCTTGTGGAATCAAATCTGTTTGAATTATTAGAGTTGAGGATTTCTACTCCAAGTATTTTAGAGATTGTTATTAGGACTGGTTTCTTATTTGAGAATTTGTTAATTTACATATGATTTTATGTGATCACCCTTTTATTAAGGTCTTGTAATGTTTATCATATCCCTATTTCAAGGTGAGCTCTAGTATTATATTTTAATAACACCTTGAAATATCTAGAGTAGGTACTAATCTCATCATGGTTTGGTCTTGGTTATAAGGATAAGTGGTTGATCTCCACCATGGTTTAATTATAGGGTTTAGCACTAGGTGTTTCTTATATTCAATAATTGAAGCATGAGATATAACTAGCGAGCAGTTCTAGGACTCTAATTCTACTCACCTAATGGCACAAGGTTTCGAACTCAATTATGGCTTAGGTTTTAATTGTGATCACCCAAGTGACACACAAACTAGATTTGAGGTATTGTTTAGGGTTTTACTTGTGATTATCAAGTAATTCACAAGTTAGTTGGAAATATGGGTATAGGATCTATAGGTAATTTAACACCATATTACTTTAGCTAGGGTTGCTTTTCCTCACCACTCATAGGATGGTTCAATCAATATCATTTAGATTGATATAAGGGCTGAACTATACAAAGGTTTGTTACTATTCAGTTGTCTCTCTAATTAACATATTGGAAATGGTCTAGGGTTACCAGTAGTTCCCTTATGATTTTATGTGTTGGATTATATCTGCTTAACCCACTGAGGTTTAACTAGTAATGACATACCTCCAAAGCATGATCATGGATTAGGCATGATCAACTTGTTCTTAATATCCTCTACCTCAAGTTCTAAGGTTAATGATCATTACTCAATTTATATTGATCAAAGGTTTGACTTCCTAAGGTCTCTCTCATGATATAGGTTTCTCATCTTCAAGATCAAGTATTGTCTTTATCACCTAGGGTATAGTATTTCTATGTTAATTTCTTGGGTGGGCATAGCTATGGTTGCCTCAATAGTTTATATCCCAGGAAAATGCCTAAGTTATCTAGGTAATATCTTCTTATGGATATATAGATAGTTCTCTTCCCTCAAGATCAAGTGTTGGCTCATCCAATTTGAGTGTAACACCATAGCTTGAACTATCTTATATAGGAATGGTTTATTCTAGGGTTTATGGTCTACTCGCAATATCTCATTGGGTATGAAAAGGTTAAGTCTCCACCAAGATAACTTAGTTGGATTAGGTACTACTTTACTTCATCAATTCATGGATATAGTTTTATTCCATTTGATCCTAGATTATCTCACCACTCCAAGGTGAGATGGTTTATACCCTAATACTTTAGTTCAAGAATTGTCCTTGGTCCTTAAATAGGTAAAGCTAGGATTGGTATAAATGGCCTCTCTTGTTTGGGAAGGACTTTGATACTATCCTAAGGTTATGCTCCATATAAAATGATGTGATCATCACTATCTATGTTTAACATAACTGGTTTTCTCTCTAGGAAATGTATTAAATAATATCTTAGGGTTCTTCTTAAAGAAGATGTGGTGATCATATGGATATATATATCCAAGTTTTGCCTCAAGGTTTGTTATTGCTTCTCTAATACATAATATAGAACTCTCACTTCTCCAGGTTTTGATGTATATTAATTTGGAATAGAGAAAAATATATATTTCTAGAGTTGATCTCCTTGTTATGTTTCCAAGAATGAAGTGGAATGATTACCATGAGATTCATGGTAGGAGCAAGGATTAGTTTTAGACATGGAAAATATAAGTCAAGAATGGTTTCTCCATTTTATTACATCTTGATTTATAGTTGAATAAATGTTCATATGTTGTGGTAAGGATTACCATCTTATGATCCTTTATAAGATCAAGCAATTGATCCTTGATTAATATGTTATTGTGTTGGTTTTAATTCCATTTGATCTAACTCCTTAGATCAAATCATCTCTACCCAAAACAAGGTTTTAACAAAGGTCACATTGAGGTTTATAGCGTTTGACTTGATGAGCTACTTCAATTCCACCAAGGTCAAGTGAAACTTCAGTTACTGTGACTGTTTTACTTTAAAGCGTGAACATTCCCTGGATTTTTTATGAATGAATGCAATGCACACATATGTTTACTCTATTTTTGTAACCCCAAATACTGGGATATTACATAAACTTTCCTTGTATTCTTCGTCTTCTTGCCTTGCGCTTCAAGAATTACTCTCAAGAACTGACGTAGCGGCCCACTTGTCCTTCGAGTGCCTTCATGAAGGGTAATGCCCACATCAGTAGCCCCCGAGTGACTGGCCGAAGTTACTTCGGGCAGGGACTAAAGCATGCCTTCTGTCGAATGTTTGCCTCAACTAATAAATCCTGTCCTCCTTGTAACAGTAATGTAGCTTTCTATCGGGTGCGCGTTCCCCCGAGTCTAGGTATGGATGCTTGCAACTGTGCGTAGACTCAAGTTGTTCTACTCGAATGTTTTCTTCTGCCGAAGTTTTCTTCAAATTGTTATGGTCATCCGATATATATCCTTTCATAGGGTCTTCATTTCTTTCAAGCAAGATCTAATACGCAAGGGATATTGAGTAACATGCCCGGTTTTTTACGGTTAACTGCCGATGGCAAAACAATGTTACCCTACACAGAATCAAGTCCCCGGGCATGATTCTGGGCCGCGCAAAAAATCTT
Source organism: Lolium perenne (assembly GCF_019359855.2). NCBI lineage: Eukaryota > Viridiplantae > Streptophyta > Magnoliopsida > Poales > Poaceae > Lolium > Lolium perenne. The sequence continues at coordinate 195,366,287 of NC_067247.2, read as the reverse complement.
CGACTCCAAAACTTTTATCGGGTGTACACTCAGCACTCCCGATGGGAGTAGCCCCCGAGTCTGAGCGCGGATTCTTGCAAACGAGTGCAGACTCAGTCCAAATCTTTCTCCAGATACTTCTGATGCAATCTTGTGTGTAAAAAAAGTCTTCGAGTCCAAATTCTATCGGGTGCGCGTTCAGCGCTCCCGATGGGAGTAGCCCCCGAGTCTAGGTACGGATGCTTGTATTCGTGTGTAGACTCAAGCCTATCCACTCGATAGTTTTTGATTCCCTTCGGATGCTTCATAAGAAGCCGATGCCTCTCATGACATCATTGATGATGTAACTACTGGTACGATCTGACTAATAGGACATGACCTGGTGGGCCCGCCCTGTTTCTGTGCAGTTCAATCTGGGGAACGACCAGTATTTGTGCAGTTACCAAATCGTCTCCTCGATTTCCGTGCATAGTGGTGAAAAAGTCCTTTTTAACAAATTGGAAACAATGACACGTGGTCGTCTAATCTCAAACTTCCTTTAATTTATAACCCTAGAGGGCATATTTTAGCCCCCTTCACCCTTTCTTCTCGCAGCCCTTCTTCCTCGCTCATCCTCCTTACTCACAACTACTGCACCGCCGCCTCCGCCGTTCCTTAAACTTCCTTCAGATCTCGCGATGGTGAAGAAGAGGAATCTCACCCTCGCCGTCGGTGCTGCGACTAGCAGCGCCACCTCCAAAGCTTCGCCAAGTGCTCCGAGGAGAGGTGCATCGGACGCCTCTGTCCCAACTCCTGCTCCTCCCACACCGGAGAGCTCCACGGTCGGACCTGCGCCTGGTGATTGGCCAGCGTCCACAACCACCAAGCGCGACGAGAAGAGGGCTCGGAGCCTCGGCATAATCTCAACTGACGAGGGGAACGTCATTCTCCCAGGTGCGGCTTCGCGCCCCAATCCCCCCGCCGGTTTTAATGTGAAGTTCTTGTCTTTCCTTTATCGGGGTCTTTCCCTTCCTGCTCATGAATTCCTCCAGCGCCTCCTTCGTGTGTATGAGATTCAATTGTGGCAGTTAACCCCCAATTCAATTCTCCATCTCGCTATCTTTATCACCTTATGTGAGGCTTTCCTGGGCATTGAACCTCATTTCTGTCTATGGAAGAAGATCTTCTTCGTGAAGAGATATAACTGTAGTAACGGGTCCTTCGTCATCGGTGAATTTGGATTTGTTGTTCGCAAAGAAGTTAATTACTTCAATTTTCCAATGAGGGAATCTGTCCAAGGATGGAGGTTGAAGTGGTTCTATATCAAAGACTCACCATCAGCCGATACACAACTCCCACGTTTTACCGATGTCCTCGAGGCCATGCCCAAGAGGTCTTGGAAGAATATCCTATCACCCGAAGAGAAACCAATAGCCAACAAATTATTCGAGAGAGTTCTTCGAATCAAAGAGTATGATGGCCAAACCATGATAGGCACCAATATAGCCGCCGTTTTCCTGAAACGTCGAGTCCAACCGATTATGTCTAGGGCCCACCCGATGTGGTTGTATTCAGGCCCCAAGGATGAAAATAGATTGAACGTTGCCGAACTGTCCGAGAAAGAACTGCTTGACGGAGTTAGACGTTTGATACATTTTTGTCAAGAAGACTCGATCCCACTTCTATCTCTCCAAATGCCTTTAGACGCTGATCATCCACCGAACGAGGTATTCCCCCTTTATATTTGTATCAACGTATTGCTTCCAAACTTATATTTTTTACTATCCTCACTTAATTCTTTCGGCAGATCTTGATAGCTCCCGAACGTTTTCAAGTCGCGTCAGATAGCAATCCTGAAGAAAGAAATTCTTCCATTCCTATAGAATCCCGTACTGAAGAGAATGCAGATACGGAAGACAAAGACAATGACCCGATGAATCCTGAAGCTCTTTCGATAGATCCTAAATCCATTGCTGATGATACGAGTGATATGGCGGGGTCGATCCATGACGACGATGCTAATCGTGCTGCCTTTATTGATGCAATGGTGGAGAAGGCCAATGTGCTTCCGTCAAAGAGATCGTCCGACGGTTTTGCCGATGAAGATGATCTTTTTTATCTGTTAGTCCTCTTTTCCTACCCCAAAGTTTGACTTTGATAGTGTCCGTCTGTATTCAGCTCCCATTTTATCTAATTCACTTATTTGTAGTGATGAGGGCTTCATAGAACCTCCTTCCAAGAAGGCCAAGACGAGTTCCAGCAAGCCAGCTCCAGCAGCCTCGGAGGCTTCGGCTCCTGCCGCTGCCCCAGCAACTCAAATCTCAACAGCTTCTTCCCTCTCCAAAGGGAAGGAGATTCCTTCGACTGCTGCGGTTACAGTTTCTCCTCTTGAAAAACCTGTAATACTTTCCTACTTTGATAATATATTCGATTCTGACAGCTCCCGAGTGGATCTTCATCGGATTATAATTTTTCTGAAAGAGATTTCACTGCCCATTAATAGTTATCTCCCCTTATTTTCTAGGACTTTCGACCGGTTATTTCTTCCCTGGAGGCCTTCGCCTCTCAATTTACTTCTCTCGAAGAAGATAAAGCTCGCCTGCAAGAAGATGTCGAGTCTACTTCTTCAAAGCTTGAAAACGAAATCAAAATGGCTGCCGAAGCCCGCCAAAACGCTGATTCTTTGAAGGAGGAACTTGAGAAGCTGAAGAGCAGGCTGAAGGACAAAGAAACTTCCAAGCTTGTTGTCGAAGCGCAGAGAAATGAGAAGGATCATCTTCTTCACCAGTCTGTTCTGGCGTTGCTCAGTAATTCTCATTGACTTGCTTTTGATTCCCTCTTTCTCGACTTGCTTGTGGCTAAACTTTTTTTATTTCTGTTCCCTGTAGAAGCTGCTGATATTCCCGCTGATGCCTTATGCAAACCTTCGGACAATTCTCCTGTCGATGCTTTATCATTGACCCTCGAGTCCAACAAACTCATCCAAGCTCTTCTTCAGAAAAATAAAGGGGTCATGCTGAGGATGCACTCGATGATATTTCCCAAGGCCGACCAGAACAAAACTCTGGAGCAACTAACAGATGCTTTTGTTGTCGAGACAAAGGAAGTTATCGAGGTATTCAAACATACTTCATGCACCTACAGCGCTCTCCTAGCTTTTCAGATTATGATGGGTCATGGTTTCAAAGCCGATATTGAGCAAATGTCCAAGGAGCTGCCGAAGGAACAAGATAGGTGACTTATTGACTTGAGGGTTTATAAAACTTCAGCACTTAAGTGTGTTCGCCAGCTTCTTGAGTTGGTCTCGTCAAACAAATCAACTACTGGCCCAAGCTTGTCAACTCAGACCCAAGCTCCTTGATTTCTTTTTGTGTTGGATTGTAACCTTGTTCGTTTTAAAACAATTTCCTATTATAAGACCCTTTTATTGTAACGAATTCTGTATCGGCAATGTAGCCAATACCTTCTTGCTGAAATACTTTCAACATTTTTTTTAATCGCATGCTCCCGATGGGAGTGCGTCCAATTGATAAGCTCATATATTCCATTGTGTCCTTGATGATATAAATTTGCAGGTATTTCATGTACCTTCCTTTACCAAAGGTTCTTCGGATTGTTCTTCTGAAAATGATCGCCTCTAGCGCATGAAGGCTCGGATCGCCCAGATGGAGAAGGACATGCGTGGTATTCATGCCATGGCCGCTGTTATAAAGAAGAAGGGCGAACTGGCCATCGACGCGGAGCGATATGCTCTTACTGAATTGCACAGAGCCACAAAAAGTTTGAATTGTAAGTATCCTAACTTCATGTTCCTTAACTTCTGCAATAATAAAGATACCCTCTTGTCTTGACTTCCTTCATTGCTTCTTGTAGTCATAGCCCTGAACCCATCAGAAGAGAACAAGCGTATTCATGAACGCGTAAATGCCTTAACTCATCTTGCATCTGTTGATGAGGTTTTTTGGAGGAGTCAATCAAAGGCTTCCACTGTCGCGAAGTTTCAGTATCGGGTGCAACAGGTGCACCGATTTTTTGACAAGTGGTATACTGGGTTGAGGATAATCTGGAAGACAATGTTTCCTTTGAACGAGGTCCCTCCTACTTTGCTGACTTTGATGTCAAAGTTCAGTAACACCAGGAAGAACCGAAGCTTGATTCGAGCACAGCTTATTGAGGGAGCTAAAGCTACTTTTGCTCTTGTTCTTGTGCGGCATCCTTCTGATGTCTACGCACACTCCTTTTCCTGTAGACAGTGTTGGGCCTCCAAGAGCAGAGGTTTGTAGAAAGCAGCAAGTTTTCCCTTAAGTGGATCACCCAAGGTTTATCGAACTCAGGGAGGAAGAGGTCAAAGATATCCCTCTCAAGCAACCCTGCAACCACAAAGCAAGAAGTCTCTTGTGTCCCCAATACACCTAATACACTTGTCAGATGTATAGGTGCACTAGTTCAGCGAAGAGATAGTGAAATACAGGTGGTATGAATATATATGAGCAGTAGTAACGGCACCAGAAAATAGCTTGCTGCTACAACTGGCGTGTGGTTGATGGTGGTAATATTGCAGGCAGTAGAGATGCAGTAAAACAGTAAACAAGCAGTGATAGCAGTATTTGGGAACAAGGCCTAGGGATCGTACTTTCACTAGTGGACACTCTCAACATTGATCACATAACAGAATAAATAGATAAATGCTATACTCTACACTCTCTTGTTGGATGATGAACACCACTAATTGTGTAGGGCTACAACAACCTTCAATGCCGGAGTTAACAAGCTCCACAATATTCGATATTCATATTTAAATAACCTTAGAGTGCATGATAGATCAACACAACTATACCAAGTACTAACATAGCATGCACACTGTCACCTTCATACTATGAAAGGAGGAATAGATCACATTAATACCATCATAGTAATAGTTAACTTCATAATCTACAAGAGATCATAATCATAAACTACGCCAAGTACTACATGATGCACACACTGTCACCATTACATCATGAAGGAGGAATAGAGTACTTTAATAACATCACTAGAGCAGCACATAGATCAATAGTGATACAAAGCACATTGCAATCATAAAGGGATTAAATAAGCACTTCACTATGCAATCCATAACAGTGAATAAGTATTCTGTGAAATATAGCCTAAGAGACCCACACGGTGCACACACTGTCACCTTTACACACGTGGGACAAGGAGTCTCCGGAAATCACATAAGTAAAATTCACTTGAATAGCATAATGACATCTAGATTACAAGCATCATCATATGGATCTCAATCATGTAAGGCAGCTCATGAGATCATTGTATTGAAGTACATAGGAGAGAGATTAACCACATAGCTACCGGTACAGCCCTTAGCCTCGATGGAGAACTACTCCCTCCTCATGGGAGACAGCAGCGTTGATGAAGATGGCGGTGGTGTCGATGGAGAAGCCTTCCGGGGGCACTTCCCCGTCCCGGCGGCGTGCCGGAACAGAGAGTCCTGTCCCCCAGATCTTGGCTTCGCGATGGCGGCGGCTCTGGAAGGTTTCTCGTACCGTGGCTTTTCCGTATCGAAGATTTAGGTCAGGGACCTTTAAATAGGCGAAGAGGCGGAGTCGGAGGGCTGACGAGGCGGTGACACCATAGGGGGGCGCGCCCCCCTCTGGCCACGCCAGGGTGGCGTGTGGGGCCCCCAGGGCTCCCCTCTGGTGGCTCTCGGGTGTTCTGGAAGCTTCGTGGGATTTTAAGATCTTGGGCGTTGATTTCGTCCAATTCCGAGAATATTTCCTTACTAGGATTTCTGAAACCAAAAACAGCAGAAAACAGGAACTGGCACTTCGGCATCTCGTCAATAGGTTAGTTCCGGAAAATGCATCAAAACGATATAAAGTGTGAACAAAACATGTAGGTATTGTCATAAAACAAGCATGGAACATAAGAAATTATCGATACGTCAGAGACGTATCAGCATCCCCAAGCTTAGTTCCTACTCGTCCCGAGTAGGTAAACGATAACAAAGATAATTTCTGAAGTGACATGCTACCAACATGATCTTAATCATACTATTGTAAAGCATATGAGATGAATGCAGCGATTCAAAGCAATGGTAAAGACAATGATTAAACAACTGAATCATATAGCAAAGACTTTTCATGAATAGTACTTTCAAGACAAGCATCAATAAGTCTTGCATAAGAGTTAACTCATAAAGCAATAAATTCTAGATAAAGGCATTGAAACAACACAAAGGAAGATTAAGTTTCAGCGGTTGCTTTCAACTTGTAACATGTATATCTCATGGATAATGTCAACATAAAGTAATATAACAAGTGCAATATGCAAGTATGTAAGAATCAATGAACAGTCAACACAAGTGTTTGCTTCTAGGACAGAAAGAAGTAGGTCAACTGACTCAACATAAAAGTAGAAGAAAGGCCCTTCGAAGAGGGAAGCATTGATTGCTATATTTGTGCTAGAGCTTTTATTTAGAAAACATAAAGAGAGTATAAAAGTAAAGTTTTGAGAGGTGTTTGTTGTTGTCAACGAATTGTAGTGGGCACTCTAACCCCCTTGCCAGACAAACCTTCAAAGAGCGGCTCCCATGAAACATTTTTATTTTTGGGTGGCACTCCTTCCAACCTTTACTTTCACAAACCATGGCTAACCGAATCCTCGGGTGCCTGCCAACAATCTCATACCATGAAGGAATGCCTTTTTATTTTAGTTTTATTTAGTTGACACTCCTCCCCACCTTTGCTTTCTCAAGCCATGGCTAACCGAATCCTCGGGTGCCGTCCAACAATCACATACCATGGAGGAGTGTCTATTTTTGTAAAATTATGAAGGTTAATTAATTTGGGACTGGGAATCCCATTGCCAGCTCTTTTTGCAAAATTATTGGATAAGCGGATGAAGCCACTAGTCCATTGGTGAAAGTTGCCCAACAAGATTGAAAGATAAACACCACATAGTTCGTCATGAGCTATAAAACATTGACACAAATAAGAGGTAATAACTTTTGAAGTGTTTAAAGATAGCACTCAAGCAATTTACTTAGGAATGGCAGAGAAATACCATGTAGTAGGTAGGTATGGTGGACACAAATGGCATAGTTTTTGGCTCAAGGATTTTGGATGCATGAGAAGTAATCCCTCTCAATACAAGGCTTAGGCTAGCAAGGTTGTTTGAAGCAAACACAAGTATGAACTAGTACAGCAAAACTTACATAAAAACATATTGCAAGCATTATAAGACTCTACATTGTCTTCCTTGTTGTTCAAACACCTTTACCAGAAAATATCTAGACCTTAGAGAGACCAATCATGCAAACCAAATTTTAGCAAGCTCTATGTATTTTTTCACTAATAGGTGCAAAGTATATGATGCAAGAGCTTAATCATGAGCACAACAATTGCCAAGTATCACATTGTTCAAGACATCATACCAATTACTACATGTAGCATTTCCCGTTTCCAACCATATAAGAATTAACGAAGCAGTTTCAACCTTCGCCATGAAAATTAAAAGCTAAGAACACATGTGTTCATATGAACCAGCGGAGCGTGTCTCTCTCCCACACAAGCATTTATTCAAACAAAAACAAAAACATACAGACGCTCCAAGTAAAGTACATAAGATGTGACCGAATAAAAATATAGTTTCAAGAGAAGAAACCTGATAATGTTGTCGATGAAGAAGGGGATGCCTTGGGCATCCCCAAGCTTAGATGCTTGAGTCTTTGATACGTCTCCGACGTATCGATAATTTCTTATGTTCCATGCCACATTATTGATGATATCTACATGTTTTATGCACACTTTATGTCATATTCGTGCATTTTCTGGAACTAACCTATTAACAAGATGCCGAAGTGCCAGTTGCTGTTTTCTGCTGTTTTTGGTTTCAGAAATCCTAGTAAGGAAATATTCTCGGAATTGGACGAAATCAACGCCCAGGGTCCTATTTTGCCACGAAGCTTCCAGAAGACCGAAGAGTCAACGAAGTGGGGCCACGAGGTGGCCAGACCATAGGGCGGCGCGGCCCAGGTCTTGGCCGCGCCGACCTGTGGTGTGGGCCCCTCGTGACGCCCCTTGACCTGCCCTTCCGCCTACAAATAGCCTTCGTCGCGAAACCCCCAGTACCGAGAGCCACGATACGGAAAACCTTCCAGAGACGCCGCCGCCGCCAATCCCATCTCGGGGGATTCAGGAGATCACCTCCGGCACCCTGCCGGAGAGGGGAATCATCTCCCGGAGGACTCTACGCCACCATGGTCGCCTCCGGAGTGATGTGTGAGTAGTCTACCCCTGGACTATGGGTCCATAGCAGTAGCTAGATGGTTGTCTTCTCATTGTGCTTAATTGTCGGGTCTTGTGAGCTGCCGAACATGATCAAGATCATCTATCTGTAATTATATATGTTGTGTTTGTTGGGATCCGATGAATAGAGAATACTTGTTATGTTGATTATCAAATTTATATCTATGTGTTGTTTATGATCTTGCATGCTCTCCATTACTAGTAGATGCTCTGGCCAAGTTTTTGCTAGTAACTCCAAGAGGGAGTATTTATGCTCGATAGTGGGTTCATGTCTCCGTGAATCTGGGGGAGTGATAGAAACCTCTAAGATTATGGATGTGCTGTTGCCACTAGGGATAAAACATTGGTGCTATGTTCGAGGATGTAGTTACTGATTACATTACGCGCAATACTTAATGCAATTGTCTGTTGTTAGCAACTTAATACTGGAGGGGGTTCGGATGATAACCTGAAGGTGGATTTTTTAGGCATAGATGCATGCTGGATAGCGGTCTATGTACTTTGTCGTAATGCCCAATTAAATCTCACAATACTCATCATAATATGTATGTGCATGGTCATGCCCTCTTTATTTGTCAATTGCCCAACTGTAATTTGTTCACCCAACATGCTGTTTATCTTATGGGAGAGACACCTCTAGTGAACTGTGGACCCCGGTCCAATTCTCTATACTGAAACACAATCTACTGCAATACTGTTCTACTGTTTTCTGCAAACAATCATCATCCACACTATACATCTAATCCTTTGTTACAGCAAGCCGGTGAGATTGACAACCTCACTGTTTCGTTGGGGCAAAGTACTTGGTTTGTGTTGTGCAGGTTCCACGTTGGCGCCGGAATCCCTGGTGTTGCGCCGCACTACATCTCGCCGCCATCAACCTTCAACGTGCTTCTTGGCTCCTACTGGTTCGATAAACCTTGGTTTCATACTGAGGGAAAACTTGCCGCTGTACGCATCACACCTTCCTCTTGGGGTTCCAAACGGACGCGCTGTACGCGTGTCAAGCAACTTTTTCTGGCGCCGTTGCCGGGGAGATCAAGACACGCTGCAAGGGGAGTCTCCACATCCCAATCTCTTTACTTTGTTTTTGTCTTGCTTAGTTTTATTTACTACTTTGTTTGCTGCACTAAATAAAAATACAAAAAAATTAGTTGCTAGTTTTACTTTATTAGCTATCTTGTTTGCTATATCAAAAACACAAAAAAATTAGTTACTTGCATTTACTTTATCTAGTTTGCTTTATTTACTATTGCTAAAATGGGTACTCCTGAAAATACTAAGTTGTGTGACTTCACAACCACAAATAATAATGATTTCTTATGCACACCTATTGCTCCACCTGCTACTACAGCAGAATTCTTTGAAATTAAACCTGCTTTACTGAATCTTGTTATGCGAGAGCAATTTTCTGGTGTTAGTTCTGATGATGCTGCTGCCCATCTCAATAATTTTATTGAATTGTGTGAAATACAAAAATATAAAGATGTAGATGGTGACATTATAAAATTAAAATTGTTCCCTTTCTCATTAAGAGGAAGAGCTAAAGATTGGTTGCTATCTCTGCCTAAGAATAGTATTGATTCATGGACTAAATGCAAGGATGCTTTTATTGGTAGATATTATCCCCCCGCTAAAATTATATCTTTGAGGAGTAGCATAATGAATTTTAAACAATTGGATACTGAGCATGTTTCACAAGCATGGGAAAGAATGAAATCTCTGGTTAAAAATTGCCCAACCCATGGACTGACTACTTGGATGATCATCCAAACCTTTTATGCAGGACTGAATTTTTCTTCGCGGAACCTATTGGATTCAGCTGCTGGAGGTACCTTTATGTCCATCACTCTTGGTGAAGCAACAAAGCTACTTGATAATATGATGATCAATTACTCTGAATGGCACACGGAAAGAGCTCCACAAGGTAAGAAGGTAAATTCTGTCGAAGAAACCTCTTCCTTGAGTGATAAGATTGATGCTATTATGTCTATGCTTGTGAATGGTAGGACTAATGTTGATCCTAATAATGTTCCGTTAGCTTCGTTGGCTGCTCAAAAAGATTATGTTGATGTGAATTTCATTAAGAATAACAATTACAATAACTCTATGCCATATCCTGCTAATGGTAACTCTTATGGTAGATACGCTTCACCTAATGAGGAAAAGATGTTAGAAATTGAAAGATCCACCAAGAACTTTATGCAATCACAATATGAGCAAAATAAATTGTTTACTAAAACTATGAATGAGCAATCTACCTTTTTGAAGAATATAGGAAATCAAGTTGAAAATCTGAATATGGAAATCTCTGGGTTGCAAACTAAACTTGCGAATGCTGAAAACCGAATCTCATATATGTCTGCGTCACAATCTTCTTTAATTAATAAAATGGCTGCTAAACCTGAGGATATAGATAATAAAATTACTACTGCAGCAAATGCCATCCAAGTTAGAATTAATGAGAATATAAGATTGATGGCCGAATTGCGTGCTAGATGGGAAAGAGAAGAAAATGAAAAAGAAGATAATATAGCTAAAGTTTGGACTATTACCACCACTAGTAATGCTAATGCTACACAAGTTGCTGCACCTCCTACTAATACTAATAAAAGAATTGGTGTTAGCAATGTTTTCACTTCTAATGCAAAGCGAGAAAGCACTCGAAACTGCTAAAACTGCTGAAATTGCCTGTGATAAAACTGCTGAAATTTTTTCCAACATTGGGGATGATGATCCCATTGCTTTAGATTATAATGGTTTGAATTTTTATGATTGCCACATCTCTGAAGTTATAAAGTTCTTGCAAAAACTTGCTAAAAGTCCTAATGCTAGTGCTATAAATTTGGCTTTCACGCAACATATTACAAATGCTCTCATAAAAGCTAGAGAAGAGAAATTAGAGCGCGAAGCTTCTATTCCTAGAAAGCTAGAGGATGGTTGGGAGCCCATCATTAAGATGAAGATCCAAGATTTTGATTGTAATGCTTTATGTGATCTTGGTGCAAGTATTTCTGTTATGCCTAAGAAAATCTATAATATGCTTGACTTGCCACCGCTGAAAAATTGTTATTTGGATGTTAATCTTGCTGATCATTCTACAAAGAAACCTTTGGGGAAAGTTGATAATGTTTGTATTACCGTTAACAATAACCTTGTCCCCGTTGATTTTGTTGTCTTGGATATTGAATGCAATGCATCTTGTCCCATCATATTGGGAAGACCTTTTCTTCGAACCGTTGGTGCTATCATTGATATGAAGGAAGGTAATATAAAATATCAATTTCCTCTCAAGAAAGGTATGGAACACTTCCCTAGAAAGAGAATGAAGTTACCTTTTGATTCTATTATTAGAACAAATTATGATGTTGACACTTCGTCTCTTGATAATACTTGATACACACTTTCTGCGCCTAGCTGAAAGGCGTTAAAGAAAAGCGCTTATGGGAGACAACCCATGTTTTTACTACAGTACTTTGTTTTATATTTGTGTCTTGGAAGTTGTTTACTACTGTAGCAACCTCTCCTTATCTTAGTTTTGTGTTTTGTTGTGCCAAGTAAAGTCGTTGATAGTAAGGTTCATACTAGATTTGGATTACTGCGCAGAAACAGATTTCTTTGCTGTCACGAATCTGGGCAAAATTCTCTGTAGGTAACTCAGAAAATTATGCCAATTTACGTGAGTGATCCTCAGATATGTACGCAACTTTCATTCAATTTGAGCATTTTCATTTGAGCAAGTCTGGTGCCTCAATAAAATTCGTCAATACGAACTGTTCTGTTTTGACAGATTCTGCCTTTTATTTCGCATTGCCTGTTTTGTTATGTTCGATGGACATTTTGATTCCATTGACTTTCAGTAGCTTTGTGCAATGTCCAGAAGTGTTAAGAATGATTATGTCACCTCTGAACATGTATATTTTGATTGTGCACTAACCCTCTAATGAGTTGTTCTAAGTTTGGTGTGGAGGAAGTTTTCAAGGATCAAGAGAGGGAGATGATACAACATGATCAAGGAGAGTGAAAGCTCTAAGCTTGGGGATGCCCCGGTGGTTCACCCCTGCATATATCAAGAAGACTCAAGCGTTTAAGCTTGGGGATGCCCAAGGCATCCCCTTCTTCATCGACAACATTATCAGGTTCCTCCCCTGAAACTATATTTTTATTCCATCACATCTTATGTGCTTTGCTTGGGGCGTCGGTTTGTTTTTGTTTTTTGTTTTGTTTGAATAAAATGGATCCTAGCATTCATTGTGTGGGAGAGAGACACGCTCCGCTGTAGCATATGGACAAGTATGTCCTTAGGCTTTACTCATAATATTCATGGCGAAGTTCTTCTTCGTTAAATTGTTATATGGTTGGAATTGGAAAATGATACATGTAGTAATTGCTAAAAATGTCTTGGATAATGTGATACTTGGCAATTGTTGTGCTCATGTTTAAGCTCTGGTATCATATACTTTGCACCCATTAATGAAAAAATACATAGAGCATGCTAAAATTTGGTTTGCATATTTGGTCTCTCTAAAGTCTAGATAATTTCTAGTATTGAGTTTGAACAACAAGGAAGACGGTGTAGAGTCTTATAATGTTTTCAATATGTCTTTTATGTGAGTTTTGCTGCACCGCTTCATCCTTGTGTTTGTTTCAAATAGCCTTGCTAGCCTAAACCTTGTATCGAGAGGGAATACTTCTCATGCATCCAAAATACTTGAGCCAACCATTATGCCATTTGTGTCCACCATACCTACCTACTACATGGTATTTCTCCGCCATTCCAAAGTAAATTGCTTGAGTGCTACCTTTAAATTTCCATTCTTCACCTTTACAATATATAGCTCATGGGACAAATAGCTTAAAAACTATTGTGGTATTGAATATGTACTTATGCACTTTATCTCTTATTAAGTTGCTTGTTGTGCGATAACCATGTTCCTGGGGACGCCATCAACTACTCTTTGTTGAATATCATGTGAGTTGCTATGCATGTTCGTCTTGTCTGAAGTGAGGGAGATTTACCACCAAAATGGTTAGAGCATTGCATATTGTTAGAGAAGAACATTGGGCCGCTAACTAAAGCCATGATCCATGGTGGAAGTTTCAGTTTTGGACAAATATCCTCAATCTCATATGAGAAAATTAATTGTTGCTACATGCTTATGCATTAAAGAGGAGTCCATTATCTGTTGTCTATGTTGTCCCGGTATGGATGTCTAAGTTGAGAATAATCAATAGCGAGAAATCCGATGCGAGCTTTCTCCTTAGACCTTTGTACAGGCGGCATAGAGGTACCCCTTTGTGACACTTGGTTAAAACATGTGCATTGCGATGATAATCCAGGTAATCCGAGCTAATTAGGACAAGGTGCGGGCACTATTAGTATACTATGCATGAGGCTTGCAACTTGTAAGATATAATTTACATAACACATATGCTTTATTACTACCGTTGACAAAATTGTTTCTTGTTTTCAAAATCAAAGCTCTAGCACAAATATAGCAATCGATGCTTTCCTCTTTGTAACATCCCAACCTTGTATTTATAAATAAATGAGTGATCATGTGCATCTCATGCATGTAGTTTGCATTTGAGTAAATTTTTGCATCAAAGTTTAATAATTTTCAATTATGCAAATCTCTCTCTGTTTCTTCTCCATTCAAAATCTCTCAAGATTTATCAAATAAACAACATGGCATTGTTGTTATTCAACAAGTCCATGTGTGTTTATTACTTCTCTGGCAAAATTAAGTTTCAAACAAAATTCAAACAGATTTGAAAATTGAATTTGAAAAGAGAAACAAAAAAACCAGAAAAAAATAAAGGAGAGAACCCACTTCTCTCTCTTCCCTGGGCTCAGCCCACCTCTCCCTCTCTTTTATTTTTCTCTGGCCGCACCCAACCTGGCCTAAAGTGGCCCAGGCAAACCCACCACCCAGCCCAACTACCCCGCAGGGGGGGGTTTTTGCAAAAATGTCATCGTCTCCCCCGCCGACCGAAGCAGGAGGTGGCCGCACGCCGGCCACCCGATGGCTCCGGCGGCCACGATGCCTCCCGCCGCCCTCCGGCGGCTATAAGAGCTGCGCCGCCGCCGCCCCAAGCCCTAGCCCCGCTTTTCCCCCTTTCCCACGGCCCCGACGCCCCCAAATTCGCCCAACCCTAACATCACTGCCGGCCGGCCTCCGGCCAAATTCGCCGCCGGCGAGTCTCCCCGGCTGTCGCCGACCACTCCATCGAGCTCGTGGTGAGCTCCTCTCTCTCCCTGTGCCGTCGCCCTGCTCCCCCTCGCCTTCTAGCGCCGCGGCACCATGGCACCTGCCCCGGCCGCCGCCGCACCTCGCCGGAGGCGGTGCTCCGGCGACCAATCGAGGGCGGCGCCGCCACCAATCGCCTCAGCGCGTCGCCCTGCTCCTTTTCCCCCACGCGCGCGCCCCTGCAACCCGCCCAATCGCCGGATTGAGCTCCACCAGAGCTCAATTTCGAGCTCATGGCCGGCTGACGTCAGCATGACGTCATGCTGACGCCATAAATGCATTTTCTGTTTTTTTGTAAATTTCAGTAAATCATTTCTGTATTTATTTAAATAGGAAATAAATTGACATGTGGGTCCCCTGGTCAGGATTTTAATAATTTCATAAATATTTTAGAAAATAATAATATTATGACATGTGGGTCCAATTTTATTATTATTTATATAATTTTCTGAAATTGATTTAAAATGAATTAAACTTGGGAAATTCATAAATAATTCATTTTAAATCAGAAAAATATAAAATTATATATCAAAATGATCAGAAAAACATTTCCTAATTGTTTATCCATGTTTCATACATCTTTGAACCAATTAAATGTGGAGCCTTAGAAGAAACCCTAAATCGACCCCTCTCATATGTCGGGATCGATGCCGAACCCCTCTAAATTCCGTCGATGCACCTAGGGTTAACCGAATCCCTTTAATATGACATGTCATCATATTGTATGTGCATTGCATTATACCATGTCTTGATTGTGCTCTTCCTTTCCGGTATTTGGTTCTTCTCGATAGGGACCGAACGCGAGCCTTAGATCAACGCCCCCGAAGAGCAGCACCAGAACAACGAGGGACAAGGCAAGCCCTAACCTGGTTCATATATGGTTTCGAAATGCTTTTAATTCTGGTTCTTACATATTGCATTCGCTTTAAATATGTTTTATCGGTAGTGGTAGATATCCTATGTGTGCATGTTCCATCTTTGTAGCCCAAAGTTCCTGATCCACCGCTCCCAGCAAAACTAGGTCTGAGCTTGTTCGCATCGCTAGAGCCGTATATGTGTTATGCTTAGCCATGCTTAGCTGTTGAAGTCTGATCCATCCGGTTGATGAATCAGAGCTACGAATGAACCTAGTTTGATAGGATGACGTGGTAAGATCAGTGATGATGTTAATAAACATGCTAAAGGCTTGGATGGGCCGCCACATGGGAATGTGGTGATTCGACTCGTTCTCGCCGATACCAGGACCTGAGTTCTTGCCTCTGGAACCAAGACTGAGCGTACAGCCACACGGGGCCCATGGGAACCCCTTGGCCCGAACTTATCTAGCTTACCCATGAGTCAATTAGTTTGCGAGTTCCATTTGCCATACGCATGGGGGGGAAGATGGAAAAGGTTTTCAAAGTGCATCATACAGGGCGTGGCCGGGGTGAAGGATGCTGGAGGCATTGAACTGGATCCCCTGCGCACAATGACCGGGACCGCCTCGGAGAATGGCTACCTACGATGACGGAGCTCCCCAGTTAGTTTGACTCATGGGATAGGCGAAGTAAGGGAAAGGTTTTGGTCGACCACCCTCTGCCGGCACGCCAAGGAAGCGTGTACATGACGGCGCTAAGAGTCGGTCGGCGCGTGTGGGTAAAGTTGTACACCCCTACAGGGTAAATCTTTTCGAAAAGCCGTGTCCACGGTTAAGGACGACTTGGGAAAGGACGTGATGATCATAGACAACTTGAACCTAATCGTAAAACTTGCTGTCAATGTGTGATAAGGATCCCTTCTCAGGTTGTCGAGGGGGTGATCCTAGGTGATAGGTTCAGGTGATGATGAAGGTTCGGTGGATTCAACATGATGATCTTAGAGCTAGAGTTGATATCGCTCTCTTACCCCTTTTGAAAATGGTCTTAATAGACGAGCTTCTGCTCCCTCCTGTTTACAAAGGAAAACTGGCTTTCCGCAAAATAAGCTCCACATAAAGCCTCGCATACCCGCTTTGCTAACAGGTTGTACTAAGTCTTGCTGAGTCCCTGTACTAAGTCTTGCATGCTTTGTTTCAGAGGAAATCCTTCCAACTGATGGTGGCTTCTACCTCGACGTCGACGAGTAGTTCGGAGTTCCTCAGGCGGCAGCCTGAGACTTATGGGCTGGGACGTCGCCTTATGTTATGGCCTCTTAGGCCCTTTGCAGTCTTGTTATCTAGATAACATAATTTGCTTTCCGTTGCTTGTTGAATTGTGGTCAGTAACCTCTGCGTGTAATACATTTGAATCTTAACTCTGCTAAGAGTTGTAATATATTTGCTTTCAGTCGTAGAGTCACTGTTGTGTTACCGATTCTCACCCTGTAGGCCCTAGAGATCTAGGTTAGGCTTATGCCAGACGTGATATCTGGGTTTGTCTAGCCCCGACCTCCGGGGTCGCGACAGGTTTTGGTATCAGAGCAGGACTGCCTATAGGAAACCCTTTCGACTGGTCGATGTTGAGTCTAGTAATTGTGAAAACTATTTGAAAGCTAAAAGTATTTGCAAAAGCATCGGAATAGGATTCTTTTTACTCCTTATCTGGTGTCATTCTAATGCTGAGTCATCTTACCTTGTTTTGATTGAAAAAGGTTTTACCTCTACCCTGATATTTCCAAACTTATAGGATCTACGAGTTTGGGTTGTTTTCTCTAAAAAGTACTCTGTACTTGGTTGCTTAGCTCAGTGTTCCTAAAGTTACATCAGTTGATCTGAATCTTGTTCCTTCCATTCAGTCCATGTTCTCATTCTGTTGAATCCTTTCCAAGGAATCTGTTTCTCATGATCTTTTACTTTGCGGGTTCCACATAATTCTGCTTTAGGCTTCAAGGTTTCTTCTTACCTTGGATGCCTCCTTCCCTTTCTAATTTTCTTGAATAATACTTTTGAAGCTAGGTATGGCTTCTTAAGTTACCTTGTGATTACTACCTCGCAGTGTCCTCTGTGTCACTCAGATAGTAGTTACCCCTTTATTTGTGTTTCCCCCTGGACTTGAACCAAAGGTCCCGGATTGTGCTGGGTTCACTTAATGTGAATCTAAGTACATGATGCTGGCCTTTAACCCAAGATCCATTCCGTTGATCCCTCCTCTTGTCGTGCTCGTCTGACCCATGTCTCTGTTGATGAGGCTGAAGAGGATCCAAGCGTCCTAATGGGTACGCTCTATATAAACTCAATCCTAGCTACAGTTCTGTTTGATTCTGGAGCATCGCATACATTCATATCTCAAGAGTTTGCACAAAGGCATGATATACCCTTCGAGACAATGCCCTCCCCTCTAGAGATCACAACTCCTGGTTCTCATTGGCAAACTATCTGGATTACCCGTGAGGTCATAATCAGTATAGGGCCAGTGTGGTTCCCCACCTCTCTCATTGCCCTCAAGTTAACTGACATTGATGTCATCTTGGGCATGGATTGGCTAGTAAAACATAAGGCAGTCATTGATTGCGCAGCTAGGTCTATTGTGCTGACCAATCTTTCTGGCAAAAGTGTTCTATACTGGGCTCCATCCGCAATACCTCCGTCGGCAAGGTTTACCCCTGAAGCCGAGTTGTATGCCATTGAAGCCTTACCTAAACCAGAAATCTCCGATGTCTGGGTGGTCCGTGACTTTCCAGATGTCTTTCCTGAAGAGTTACCTGGCATGCCACCTGATCGAAGTGTGGACTTTGTCATTGATTTGGTTCCTGGAACTGCTCCTGTTTCCCGGAGACCATATCGTATGCCTCCGGAAGAGTTAGATGAACTGAAGAAGCAGTTAGAGGAGTTGGAAGAGAAGAACTTCATACAACCCAGTACTTCTTCCTGGGGTTGCCCTGCCCTCTTTGTCAAGAAGAGAGATACCAACATTCCGCGGCTGGTTGTTGATTACCGTCCGCTCAACGTAGTGACAATCAAGAACAAATACCCTCTTCCTATAATCAATGATCTTTTTGATCAGTTGTCTGGTGCCACAGTCTTCTCCAAGATGGATTTGAGATCAGGGTACCATCAAATCAAAATCCGCAAGGAGGACATTCCAAAGACAGCGTTCACAACTCGTTATGGTCTTTACGAGTACACTGTCATGTCCTTTGGCCTCACAAATGCTCCAGCCACTTTTATGCGGCTCATGAACTCTGTTTTCATGGAGTATCTTGACAAGTTCGTCGTGGTCTACATCGACGATATTCTAATCTACTCCAAAACCGAAGATGAACATGAGGAACATCTCCGTCTGGTGCTAACCAAACTTCGTGAGCACCGTCTCTACGCCAAATTCTCCAAATGTGAGTTTTGGTTAAAAGAGCTCATATTCCTTGGTCATGTTATCTCTGAAAAAGGTGTTGCAGTCATTCCAGATAAAGTTCAAGCCGTTCTTGACTGGAAGACACCTAAGTCAGCTAAGGAGATTCGATGTTTTCTCGGTCTGGCGGGTTATTACCGTCGATTCATTGAAAATTTCTCCAAGATTGCCAAGCCAATGACCGATTTTCTCAAGAAAGACAAGAAGTTCGAATGGTCAGAAAAGGCTAAAGAGAGTTTCCAGGTTTTGAAAACCAAGCTGACTACTGCTCATGTGCTCATCCTTCCGGACACAAGCAAAGACTTCGTTGTCTATTGCGATGCGTCTCTCCAAGGGCTCGGATGTGTGTTGATGCAAGATGGCCATGTGGTGGCCTATGCCTCTCGACAGTTGAAACCACATGAGCT
Source organism: Lolium perenne (assembly GCF_019359855.2). Lineage (NCBI taxonomy): Eukaryota > Viridiplantae > Streptophyta > Magnoliopsida > Poales > Poaceae > Lolium > Lolium perenne. The sequence goes on along the minus strand of NC_067247.2, from coordinate 195,347,061 downwards.
CAATTATCCTATTCATGATCTCGAGCTTGCAGCTGTGATCCATGCTCTTAAGCAATGGCGACCTTACCTTTATGGTAATCGTTGCGAGTTGTACTCAGATCATCAAAGTCTGAAGTATCTTTTCACCCAGCCAGATCTGAATAACAGACAGAGAAGATGGCTAGAAGTCATAAAAGATTATGACTTGGGTCTCAACTATAAACCCGGCAAAGCCAATGTCGTTGCTGATGCGCTAAGTCGGAAGTCCTATTGCGACAATCTATTGGTTAGGCAAGCGCAACCTTCTCTCTATGAGGAACTTGCAAAACTCAACCTTGAGATTGTTCCTAGTGGATTCCTTGCTAATCTAGAGGTGAAGCCCTCTCTTGAAAACCAGATCAATAAGGCTCAGAAGCAAGATTCTGGCATTACCGAGATCAAGAAGAACATTGCTAGCGGAGTTGCTAAATGTTTCTCCATTGATGATCAAGGTACCGTGTATTTCGGTAAGCGTCTAGTCGTGCCTGATAAATCGGATATCAAAGAGCTAATCCTTAAAGAAGCTCATGAATCACCACTCTCCATCCATCCTGGTAGTACCAAGATGTATCGGGATCTCCGCCAAAGAATCTGGTGGTCTGGGATGAAACAAGAGATCGCTAAGTTTGTTGCTGAATGCGACGTTTGTCGTCGCGTAAAAGCTGAACATCAAAGACCTGCTGGCACTCTACAACCTCTATCAATTCCAGAGTGGAAATGGGATGAAATTGGCATGGATTTCATTACTGGTCTCCCCAAGACCAAAAATGGAAGAGATGCTATATGGGTAGTCATTCACCGTCTATCCAAGGTTGCTCACTTCCTTCCTATCCGAGAAGACATAAAAGCTAGTCAACTAGCAGATCTGTATATCTCACGGATAGTCACTCTTCATGGTGTTCCTAAGAAGATCATCTCTGATCGTGGAAGTCTTTTCACCTCAAAGTTCTGGGCTAGTTTTCAACAAGCTATGGGAACTCGTCTTTCCTTCAAAGACCTATCATCCTCAAACCGGTGGTCAAACCGAAAGAGTGAATCAAATTCTTGAAGACATGCTCAGGGCCTGTGTTATATCCTTCGGTAAAGATTGGGAAAAGTGCCTTCCATTTGCCGAGTTCACCTATAACAACAGCTTCCAAGCTAGCTTGGGCATGGCACCTTTTGAAGCTTTGTATAGCAGAAGGTGTAGAACTCCTTTGAACTGGTCCGAAACTGGAGAAAGAAAATTCTTTGGACCAGATATAATCAATGAAGCAGAAGATCAAGTTCGCATCATTCGCGAGCGTCTGAAAACTGCTCAGTCACGTCAAAAGAGCTATTATGATCGCCATCATCAAGAAGTGAAGTATGAAATTGGTGATCAAGCTTATCTTCGGGTCACTCCTCTCAAGGGTGTCCGTCGTTTCGGTATCAAAGGCAAACTAGAACCTCGCTATGTTGGTCCTTTCCGCGTCCTTGCCAAGCGTGGTAATGTGTCTTACAAGTTGGAGTTACCTTCCAATTTTCCTGAAGTTCATGATGTCTTCCATGTGTCCCAACTCAAGCGTTGCTTCAAAGATCCTATCTGTGGTGTTGATCACGAGACTCTTGACCTCCAAGAGGATCTAACCTATCGAGAACATCCTGTTCGTATCCTTGATGAAGCTGAGCGTAAAACTCGACGTCAGAGCATCTAGTTCCTGAAAGTTCAGTGGTCTAATCATTCTGAGCAAGAAGCAACCTGGGAACGAGAAGATCGTTTACGATCTGAGTACCCTTCCTTCTTTTCTAAAATCTAGGAATCTCGAGGACGAGATTCTTGTAAGGGGGGTAGAGTTGTAACATCCCAACCTTGTATTTATAAATAAATGAGTGATCATGTGCATCTCATGCATGTAGTTTGCATTTGAGTAAATTTTTGCATCAAAGTTTAATAATTTTCAATTATGCAAATCTCTCTCTGTTTCTTCTCCATTCAAAATCTCTCAAGATTTATCAAATAAACAACATGGCATTGTTGTTATTCAACAAGTCCATGTGTGTTTATTACTTCTCTGGAAAAATTAAGTTTCAAACAAAATTCAAACAGATTTGAAAATTGAATTTGAAAAGAGAAACAAAAAAACCAGAAAAAAATAAAGGAGAGAACCCTCTTCTCTCTCTTCCCTGGGCTCAGCCCACCTCTCCCTCTCTTTTATTTTTCTCTGGCCGCACCCACCACCCAGACCAACTACCCCGCAGGGGGGGTTTTTGCTAAAATGCCGTCGTCTCCCCCGCCGACCGAAGCAGGAGGTGGCCGCACGCCGGCCACCCGATGGCTCCGGCGGCCACGATGCCTCCCGCCGCCCTCCGGCGGCTATAAGAGCTGCGCCGCCGCCGCCCCAAGCCCTAGCCCCGCTTTTCCCCCTTTCCCACGGCCCCGACGCCCCCAAATTCGCCCAACCCTAACATCACTGCCGGCCGGCCTCCGGCCAAATTCGCCGCCGGCGAGGCTCCCCGGCCGTCGCCGACCACTCCATCGAGCTCGTGGTGAGCTCCTCTCTCTCCCTGTGCCGTCGCCTTGCTCCCCCTCGCCTTCTAGCACCGCGGCACCATGGCACCTGCCCCGGCCGCCGCCGCACCTCGCCGGAGGCGGTGCTCCGGCGACCAATCAAGGGCGGCGCCGCCACCAATCGCCTCAGCGCGTCGCCCTGCTCCTTTTCCCCCACGCGCGCGCCCCTGCAACCCGCCCAATCGCCGGATTGAGCTCCACCAGAGCTCAATTTCGAGCTCATGGCCGGCTGACGTCAGCATGACGTCATGCTGACGCCATAAATGCATTTTCTGTTTTTTTGTAAATTTCAGTAAATCATTTCTGTATTTATTTAAATAGGAAATAAATTGACATGTGGGTCCCCTGGTCAGGATTTTAATAATTTCATAAATATTTTAGAAAATAATAATATTATGACATGTGGGTCCAACTTTATTATTATTTATATAATTTTCTGAAATTGATTTAAAATGAATTAAACTTGGGAAATTCATAAATAATTCATTTTAAATCAGAAAAATATAAAATTATATATCAAAATGATCAGAAAAACATTTCCTAATTGTTTATCCATGTTTCATACATCTTTGAACCAATTAAATGTGGAGCCTTAGAAGAAACCCTAAATCGACCCCTCTCATATGTCGGGATCGATGCCGAACCCCTCTAAATTCCGTCGATGCACCTAGGGTTACCGAATCCCTTTAATATGACATGTCATCATATTGTATGTGCATTGCATTATACCATGTCTTGATTGTGCTCTTACTTTCCGGTATTTGGTTCTTCTCGATAGGGACCGAACGCGAGCCTGAGATCAACGCCCCCGAAGAGCAGCACCAGAACAACGAGGGACAAGGCAAGCCCTAACCTGGTTCATATATGGTTTCGAAATGCTTTTAATTCTGGTTCTTACATATTGCATTCGCTTCAAATATGTTTTATCGGTAGTGGTAGATATCCTATGTGTGCATGTTCCATCTTTGTAGCCCAAAGTTCCTGATCCACCGCTCCCAGCAAAACTAGGTCTGAGCTTGTTCGCATAGCTAGAGCCGTATATGTGTTATGCTTAGCCATGCTTAGCTGTTGAAGTCTGGTCCATCCGGTTGATGAATCAGAGCTACGAATGAACCTAGTTTGACAGGATGACGTGGTAAGATCAGTGATGATGTTAATAAACATGCTAAAGGCTTGGATGGGCCGCCACATGGGAATGTGGTGATTCGACTCGTTCTCGCCGATACCAGGACCTGAGTTCTTGCCTCTGGAACCAAGACTGAGCGTACAGCCACACGGGGCCCATGGGAACCCCTTGGCCCGAACTTATCTAGCTTACCCATGAGTCAATTAGTTTGCGAGTTCCATTTGCCATACGCATGGGGGGAAGATGGAAAAGGTTTTCAAAGTGCATCATACAGGGCGTGGCCGGGGTGAAGGATGCTGGAGGCATTGAACTGGATCCCCTGCGCACAATGACCGGGACCGCCTCGGAGAATGGCTACCTAAGATGACGGAGCTCCCCAGTTAGTTTGACTCATGGGATAGGCGAAGTAAGGGAAAGGTTTTGGTCGACCACCCTCTGCCGGCACGCCAAGGAAGCGTGTACATGACGGCGCTAAGAGTCGGTCGGCGCGTGTGGGTAAAGTTGTACACCCCTGCAGGGTAAATCTTTTCGAAAAGCCGTGTCCACGGTTAAGGATGACTTGGGAAAGGACGTGATGATCATATACAACTTGAACCTAATCATAAAACTTGCTGTCAATGTGTGATAAGGATCCCTTCTCAGGTTGTCGAGGGGGTGATCCTAGGTGATAGGTTCAGGTGATGATGAAGGTTCGGTGGATTCAACATGATGATCTTAGAGCTAGAGTTGATATCGCTCTCTTACCCCTTTTGAAAATGGTCTTAATAGACGAGCTTCTGCTCCCTCCTGTTTACAAAGGAAAACTGGCTTTCCGCAAAATAAGCTCCACATAAAGCCTCGCATACCCGCTTTGCTAACAGGTTGTACTAAGTCTTGCTGAGTCCCTGTACTCAGCCTTGCATGCTTTGTTTCAGAGGAAATCCTTCCAACTGATGGTGGCTTCTACCTCGACGTCGACGAGTAGTTCGGAGTTCCTCAGGCGGCAACCTGAGACTTATGGGCTGGGACGTCGCCTTATGTTATGGCCTCTTAGGCCCTTTGCAGTCTTGTTATCTAGATAACATAATTTGCTTTCCGTTGCTTGTTGAATTGTGGTCAGTAACCTCTGCGTGTAATACATTTGGATCTTAACTCTGCTAAGAGTTGTAATATATTTGCTTTCAGTCGTAGAGTCACTGTTGTGTTACCGATTCTCACCCTGTAGGCCCTAGAGATCTAGGTTAGGCTTATGCCAGACGTGATATCTGGGTTTGTCCAGCCCCGACCTCCGGGATCGCGACACTCTTTGAAGGACCATTCTTTTACTTTTATTGTTGAGTCAGTTCACCTATTTCTCTCCACCTCAAGAAGCAAACACTTGTGTGAACTGTGCATTGGTTCCTACATACTTGCATATTGCACTTATTATATTACTCTATGTTAACAATATCCATGAGATATACATGTTATAAGTTGAAAGCAACCGCTGAAACTTCATCTTCCTTTGTGTTGCTTCAATACCTTTACTTTGAATTATTGCTTTATGAGTTAACTCTTATGCAAGACTTATTGATGCTTGTCTTGAAGTACTATTCATGAAAAGTCTTTGCTATATGATTCATTTGTTTACTCATGTCATTTACATTGTTTTGATCGCTGCATTCATTACATATGCTTTACAAATAGTTTGATCAAGGTTATGATGGCATGTCACTCCAGAAATTATCTTTGTTTATCATTTACCTGCTCGGGACGAGCAGAAACTAAGCTTGGGGATGCTGATACGTCTCCGACGTATCGATAATTTCTTATGTTCCATGCCACATTATTGATGATATCTACATGTTTTATGCACACTTTATGTCATATTCGTGCATTTTCTGGAACTAACCTATTAACAAGATGCCGAAGTGTCAGTTGCTGTTTTCTGCTGTTTTTGGTTTCAGAAATCCTAGTAAGGAAATATTCTCGGAATTGGACGAAATCAACGCACAGGGTCCTATTTTGCCACGAAGCTTCCAGAAGACCGAAGAGTCAACGAAGTGGGGCCACGAGGTGGCCAGACCAAAGGGCGGCGCGGCCCAGGTCTTGGCCGCACCGACCTGTGGTGTGGGCCCCTCGTGACGCCCCTTGACCTGCCCTTCCGCCTACAAATAGCCTTCATCGCGAAACCCCCAGTACCGAGAGCCACGATACGAAAAACCTTCCAGAGACGCCGCCGCCGCCAATCCCATCTCGGGGGATTCAGGAGATCGCCTCCGGCACCCTGCCGGAGAGGGGAATCATCTCCCGGAGGACTCTACGCCGCCATGGTCGCCTCCGGAGTGATGTGTGAGTAGTCTACCCCTGGACTATGGGTCCATAGCAGTAGCTAGATGGTTGTCTTCTCCTCATTGTGCTTAATTGTCGGGTCTTGTGAGCTGCCAAACATGATCAAGAACATCTATCTGTAATTCTATATGTTGTGTTTGTTGGGATCCGATGAATAGAGAATACTTCTTATGTTGATTATCAAATTTATATCTATGTGTTGTTTATGATCTTGCATGCTCTCCGTTACTAGTAGATGCTCTGGCCAAGTTTTTGCTAGTAACTCCAAGAGGGAGTATTTATGCTCGATAGTGGGTTCATGTATACGTGAATCTGGGGGAGTGACAGAAACCTCTAAGATTATGGATGTGTTGTTGCCACTAGGGATAAAACATTGGTGCTATGTTCGAGGATGTAGTTACTGATTACATTACGCGCAATACTTAATGCAATTGTCTGTTGTTAGCAACTTAATACTGGAGGGGGTTCGGATGATAACCTGAAGGTGGATTTTTTAGGCATAGATGCATGCTGGATAGCGGTCTATGTACTTTGTCGTAATGCCCAATTAAATCTCACAATACTCATCATAATATGTATGTGCATGGTCATGCCCTCTTTATTTGTCAATTGCCCAACTGTAATTTGTTCACCCAACATGATGTTTATCTTATGGGAGAGACACCTCTAGTGAACTGTGGACCCCGGTCCAATTCTCTATACTGAAACACAATCTACTGCAATACTGTTCTACTGTTTTCTGCAAACAATCATCATCCACACTATAAATCTAATCCTTTGTTACAGCAAGCCGGTGAGATTGACAACTGATGTCTACGGGAGCTTCTATTCTTGTAGACAGTGTTGGGCCTCCAAGAGCAGAGGTTTGTAGAACAGCAGCAAGTTTCCCTTAAGTGGATCACCCAAGGTTTATCGATCTCAGGGAGGAAGAGGTCAAAGATATCCCTCTCATGCAACCCTGCAACCACAAAGCAAGAAGTCTCTTGTGTCCCCAACACACCTAATAGGTGCACTAGTTCGGCGAAGAGATAGTGAAATACAGGTGGTATGAATAAGCAGTAGCAACGGCACCAGAAAAGTGCTTTGCCCGGGACGATAAACAAGCGTAGTAACGCAGCAGTAGTAACGCAAAGAAAACAAGAAACAAGCAGCGATAGCAGTATTTAGGAACAAGGCCTAGGGATCATACTTTCACTAGTGGACACTCTCAACATTGATCACATAACAGAATAGATAAATGCATACTCTACACTCTTGTTGGATGATGAACACCATTGTGTAGGATTACACGAACCCTCAATGCCGGAGTTAACAAGCTCCACAATTCAATGTTCATATTTAAATAACCTTAGAGTGCATGAAAGATCAACACGACTAAACCAAGTACTAACATAGCATGCACACTGTCACCTTCACACTATGTAGGAGGAATAGATCACATCAATACCATCATAGCAATAGTTAACTTCATAATCTACAAGAGATCATAATCATAGCATACGCCAAGTACTAACACGGATGCACACACTGTCACCATTACACTGTGCAGGAGGAATAAAACTACTTTAATAACATCACTAGAGTAGCACATAGATAAATTGTGATACAAAACACATTGCAATCATAAAGAGATATAAATAAGCACTTCACTATGCCATTCATAACAGTGAATAAGTATTCTGTGAAATATAGCCTAAGAGACCCACACGGTGCACACACTGTCACCTTTACACACGTGGGACAAGGAGTCTCCGGAGATCACATAAGTAAAACCCACTTGACTAGCATAATGACATCTAGATTACAAGCATTATCATATGAATCTCAATCATGTAAGGCAGCTCATGAGATTATTGTATTGAAGTACATAGGAGAGAGATTAACCACATAGCTACCGGTACAGCCCCGAGCCTCAATGGAGAACTACACCCTCCTCATGGGAGACAGCAGCGGTGATGAAGATGGCGGTGGTGTCGATGGAGAAGCCTTCCGGGGGCACTTCCCCGTCCCGGCGGCGTGCCGGAACAGAGACTCCTGTCCCCCAGATCTTGGCTTCGCGATGGCGGCGGCTCTGGAAGGTTTCTCGTACCGTGGCTTTTCCGTATCGAAGTTTTAGGTCGAGGGCCCTTAAATAGGCGAAGAGGCGGCGTCAGAAGGTCAACGGGGCGACGACACTATAGGGGGGCGCGGGCCCCCCCTTGGCCGCGCCGGCCTATGGTCTGGTGGGCCTGTGCCCCCCCCCTCTGGCGACTCTCGGGTGTTCTGGATGCTTCCGGGGATTCTAAGATGCTGGGCGTTGATTTCGTCCTATTCCGAGAATATTTCCTTACTAGGATTTCTGAAACCAAAAACAGCAGAAAACAAAGAATCGGCCCTTCGGCATCTCGTCAATAGGTTAGTTCCGGAAAACGCATAAATATGACATAAAATGTATATAAAACATGTAGATATTATCAATAATGTGGCATGGAACAAAAGAAATTATCGATACGTCGGAGACGTATCAGCATCCCCAAGCTTAGTTCCTGCTCGTCCCGAGCCGGTAAACGATAAACAAAGATAATTTCTGGAGTGACATGCCATCATAAACTTGATCATACTATTGTAAGCATATGTAATGAATGCAGCGATCAAAACAATGTAAATGACATGAGTAAACAAATGAATCATATAGCAAAGACTTTTCATGAATAGTACTTTCAAGACAAGCATCAATAAGTCTTGCATAAGAGTTAACTCATAAAGCAATAATTCATAGTAGAGGTATTGAAGCAACACAAAGGAAGATGAAGTTTCAGCGGTTGCTTTCAACTTGTAACATGTATATCTCATAGATAGCTGTCAACATAGAGTAATATAACAAGTGCAATATGCAAGTATGTAAGAATCAATGCACAGTTCACACAAGTGTTTGCTTCTTGAGGTGGAGAGAAATAGGTGAACTGACTCAACAATAAAAGTAAAAGAATGGCCCTTCAAAGAGGAAAGCATCGATTGCTATATTTGTGCTAGAGCTTTGGTTTTGAAAACATATAGAGAGCATAAAAATAAAGTTTTGAGAGGTGTATGTTGTTGTCAACGAATGGTAATGGGCACTCTAACCCCCTTGCCAGACAAACCTTCAAAGAGCGGCTCCCATTTTATTTTATTTTTGTGTGGCACTCCTTCCAACCTTTCTTTCACAAACCATGGCTAACCGAATCCTTCGGGTGCCTGCCAACAATCTCATACCATGAAGGAGTGCCTTTTTATTTTAGTTTTATTATGATGACACTCCTCCCCACCTTTGCTTTCTCAAGCCATGGCTAACCGAATCCTTCGGGTGCCGTCCATCAATCACATACCATGGAGGAGTGTCTATTTTTATTAATTAATTTGGGACTGGGAATCCCATTGCCAGCTCTTTTTGCAAAATTATTGGATAAGCGGATGAAGCCACTAGTCCATTGGTGAAAGTTGCCCAACAAGATTGAAAGATAAACACCACATACTTCCTCATGAGCTATAAAACATTGACACAAATCAGAGGTGATAAATTTTGAATTTTTTAAAGGTAGCACTCAAGCAATTTACTTTGGAATGGCGGAGAAATACCATGTAGTAGGTAGGTATGGTGGACACAAATGGCATAGTGGTTGGCTCAAGTATTTGGATGCATGAGAAGTATTCCCTCTCGATACAAGGTTTAGGCTAGCAAGGTTATTTGAAACAAACACAAGGATGAAGCGGTGCAGCAAAACTCACATAAAAGACATATTGAAAACATTATAAGACTCTACACCGTCTTCCTTGTTGTTCAAACTCAATACTAGAAATTATCTAGACTTTAGAGAGACCAAATATGCAAACCAAATTTTAGCATGCTCTATGTAGTTCTTCATTAATAGGTGCAAAGTATATGATGCAAGAGCTTAAACATGAGCACAACAATTGCCAAGTATCACATTATCCAAGACATTATAGCAATTACTACATGTATCATTTTCTGTTTCCAACCATATAGCAATTAACGAAGCAGTTTCAACCTTCGCCATGAAAATTAAAAGCTAATAACACATGTGTTCATATGAACCAGCGGAGCGTGTCTCTCTCCCACACAAGCATTTATTCAAACAAAAACAAAAATAGAAACAAATAGACGCTCCAAGTAAAGTACATAAGATGTGACCGAATAAAAATATAGTTTCAAGAGAAGTGACCTGATAATTTTGTCGATGAAGAAGGGGATGCCTTGGGCATCCCCAAGCTTAGTGATGAGGTCTAAGACCCCGTGTGTGGCCCGATCTCGCGGATTGACTTCGAAACCAAGGGGAGAGATGGGAGAACGCGAGGAACACGAAGAACACGACGAACACGAGGAACTCCGAGACTCACGCACACACACCAACCCGATACACCCGATGCTAACCTCCGTGGCTCGATGGACCACGCCAATAGAATCTCCGAGGAAGAGGCCGTGGCAGAATTCCCGGAGAGAGATTGGGGTTGGAGAGGAAGAGCTTGGTGAGGGAGAGAGAGTAACTAGTACTAGAATCTCACTCAACAAGATCAAAGTCAACAACCAAGGTGCCTTGATTACAGAGGGATGATACCCAAGGGAGACTAAGCTCAAAGGTAGGTTTGAGTTCAAAACAAGTCTAAGGGGTAAGGAAGGGGTCCAGGCTACTTATATAGGCATACATGGCCAGCAAGGGCGAACAGGTACGCGAATGGATAACTTAAGGCAGTTTGGTGGGTCATTCCCGTCAGATCCGATTTGGATCCGGTCTGACCGGGCTGTCCGGTCCTGGTTCCGGTCGACCGGGCGCAAACCGGGTTTCTGCGAAGTTTCCGGTCTTCGTCCGGTACGAGGGAGCTGCGCCGGTTGGCGCCCGGTTGACCGGGCCTGTGACCGGGGCGCCCGGTTGTGGGTCCGGTCTGACCGGGTCCTGGACCGGCCAGCGTCCGTCTCTTCCTTGGAGCGCTTCGAGCGACGTCGGCTTCGGCTTCATGATCATCTCCATGTCCAGCTGCTCTTCTCCTTCCCTTGACCTTGCACCGTGGGAGTTCCTTCTCTCTTGGTCCTTGTCGATGTCGGCACCTATGGACACCATGATGATAGGCATGAGGTAGCATACCATTCAAGTTGGTGTTGAGGTCAACCATAGAGAGGAAAGAGTTCACCTTGACATATATGGCGGGGGTTTGTGTTGTTGGTCCACTTGGGGGACTCCTTGGCCATGGTGTAGCGTCGACGATAGGCGGGGCTGCACTTGACGGTCTCGAGGTGGAGGTGTCCGAAGGCCACCCCACATCATCTCCCCCCCCCCCTTGGGAAAGAGTCGTCCTCGACTCTTGCATTTCCTCATCGACGGTGTAGTCCATGACGGTTGTCCCATGTTGTGGTAGAGGGATAAAGTGGCGGTCGAAGAAGAGCGTGGGGAAAAACAACTTGCAAATGGAAAACTTGTGGATGCCAATCTTGTGATCGGCGAACAAGAGGTTCTCAAGCAAATACGAAGCATCAAGTCGTTTCTCCAAGAGGCATTTGGCAAAAATGGGAACCAAAAGAGTGTCTATGTATTCAAAATTTGGTGGGGCAAAAGTTTGTGCATGTAAAAGTTTGGTTTGTAAAGTGTCAAAAATGTGATGTGTAGCATTGTCCCACACAAATGGAACAATCAAAAGGCAAGTGTCGGCGGCAAAATTTTGGGCAAAATTGTTATGTGCAATGGCAATGAGATGGAAACGTCTAGCTTGGGAAAGTATGGTTGACGTGAGCCAAGTATGGGTATCCTCAAGCGTCAAAGAATCCATTTCAATTGCCAAAGATGAAATGAGAAATCCAAAGAAGAGCAACTTTATGAGTGACATGTGGCACAAGATGCATAAGGTGTCTCTCACATGTATGACATGGTCCTTGAGATTCTCGGAGTGTATGATGATAATATCAAGACATACAACAACCATTGTGCCAACAAGGTGTGTCAAGATATGTTGCATAAGAGGTAAAAGAGGTGACGAGGCATTGGTCCAAACCGGAAGCTCGACAAGAGAAGCCGGAAACACACGAGGGCGAAGGCGTTTGGGAACATACACTTTGGCGTGAATCCCATGGGTTGGATCATGTATCTCGTCCTTGTTGGGGTAGCTCTCAATTGCGCGTTTCGTGAGCTCATGTTCCGTAGCGGTGGAAGTTGTCATTCGGGTACCTATACACACAAAAGAGAAAACAAAAAAGCGTGTGTGCATGGTAGAGGAACACATCATCCATCATGATGTTCCATGTCTTGTGCACATCACCATTAGTGTCAATCAAGATAGTATGAAATGCATGGCGATGGTCTATATGGCAAGAAGGTGCATTCATGGCATGTGGTAACTCATGATCATCAAAAATAGAGAAGGCTATGGGGGCCATCTCATGGACAATGAAATAAGCTTTCTTGCATACCAAGCATAAAAAAGAGCAATTGTTCACAATCTTGGATGCAAGGATCATGGAGTAGTGCAAACATTTTGGGCAAAGCATGTTCAACATGTTATCATTGTTGTCGACAACCCTATGTAAAGAGCAAGTGTTCATCAAGGGTGTCACAACACAAGCATGATCATTATCGTTAACATTGCAAGTAAGCGGGGAAAAAGTGAAGCTCTCATAGCATGGCATGGTCATGGTATCACACGCAATCAATTCCACATGATCAACCATGTTATCAAGCAAAGCATCGCATGGGAATATGAAAGTAGCCTGTGACGTGGCAAATGTATCATCAAGATCATGCATGCACTCATAAATTATCATGTCCACTAGTGGGATCATGGCATCATCAACACCTATGTTGTTACCTTTGTAGGCCGACTCATTTGAGGTAGGTGTTGTGGAAGTAGGAGGATCCATGTGGTCGACATGTCCGTCTTGAAGCAAGCATGGTGAGATATCGTCATCTTCATGCACCATGTACATCATCTCCATGAGCGGAAACTCGTCCTCCGTGGAACCTAGTGCAACATAAGAAGACACAAACGAGGGAGAGGTTAATGTGTTAGCAAATGCGATGTCCTCCATGGACCTATCATCTACCTCTCTCAACTCACTTTATGTATCACTCATGTCCTCCAAACGGAAGCACTCAAACTCACATATGGGGTGGAAGTCACTCAACTCACTATCACTCTCACTCAAGTGGGCTAAGTGGCTCTCATGCTCACATGGGATTGGTACCAACTCATCAATCAAGCATATAGGAGTAGGCTCGACTTTCACATCTCCATGCGCCTCCTTGGTTGAAGGGAAGTTCCCATGCTCAACCATCTCAACTCCATGCGCCTCCATAGGTGAAGGGAGAATCCCATGGTCACCATGCTCAACTCCATCGCCTCCCAAGTCATCCTCAAGCGGTGGCGCCGTAGTGACGTGGAGAGCTAGGCTCGGATCCACATCATCCTTGCGATGGCCTTGGAGTTCTTCATCTTGAAGTGTGGGCGCAATAGGCATCTTGGGGACTTGTGCTTGTAGCTTGTCGAAGTAGAGTGTCTTGGCACTTGGCGTTGTGCATTGCCATGCCACGTGACCCTTGGCCTTGCACACCTCACATAGGAGATTGGGACATTCCCGTGGAGGGTGGCCTTGTTGCTTGCACTTGTAGCATCGGAGTCCATAGGCACGTGACGAGGTAGAGGCCATTGTGGTGGTGGCACAAGAGGTGGAAGTCGCCTTATGAGGAAGGTATGCTCGATGTGCACTTGCTATCCTTGGAGTGGTAGGCACCCTATCATGGTGTTTGTCGCGTTCATGTCGAGGCTCTCGTCTTCGTGCATCATCACCATGGCTTGAGTGGTGTCGTCAAACACTCGTGGAAGATGTTGGTCGATGGCGATCATGAAGTGGCTTGTGGCGGCGAAGCTCATGTGGTGACGTATGTCGATGACGGTCCTTGCCATGCCTAGATGATGGCTCATGCGACTTGGCATGTTGCTTGCAGCGCCTTGTGGAGCTTGGAGAAGAGTGTCGATGACGATCATGTTGAGGACGCTCTTGATGCTCCATATGATGTCCTTGATGTCGATGATCTTGTGCATAAGCACTCTCATGGTGGTGCCTTGTGGAGCTCGAAGAAGTGTGTCGATGACGCTCATGATGGGGACGCTCTTGATGATCCATATGATGGTGCCATCGTGGAGGTCCTCTATCTTCATATGTAGCTCCATTGGCCAAGTAGGTGTACGTGGGAGCATCGTCTTTGCTCATCGTGGAGCGTAGGTGAGGCTCCGCCATGGTGTCGATGTCGTACCCGTGGCGTTGCTCCACCATGTCGTCCATGAGTGGTGAGCCGTTGTTGATGTAGAGCTCGTCGATGTCGTCCTCAAGGTGGTGCTCGACCATGTCATCCATGCTTGAGGAGCCATTGTCGATGTAGAGCTCCTCGATGTCGGTCATGTCGGTGATGCTCGCGGAGCCATAGTCGGTGTCGAGCTCCACATGGTCCTCCACATCCGCGGTGCTTGAAGAGGAATCCTCCTCGAAGTGCTCCGTGTACTCCTCCGTATCTTCTTCGTCGCTATACATGTTAGCATGACAAGATCTATATGGTGTATGTTAGTGGAAGGAGACTACCTCGCACTCTTACCAAGGGAAGATAGTATTGATGCAATCAACCAAGCCAAAAGCAAGATCAAGTGTATCGGGTACACACGCAAAACCACACGCAAAAGCTAGCAAATATGGTGTTAGGCGAGTGTTGTGGAAAGCCAAAAGACAAATCCAAGATCGAGTATGTTGTTAAAAGTGGGTGAGGTCCAAAAATTCAAATGTCAAAGCGATGATCACTATAAACACGGAAAGATATGGAACGCACACACGAGATGAACGGGGTTAGTGCGACCAAGGAATGAGCGGAAAAGTGTAAGAAGCCCTTAAGCAAGGGTGCTCGATGTCACACTAACACAAGAAGAGATCAAAGCTTTGGTTGCAACGGAGAGACAACAAGATTTACACGCGGCCTCTCTTCTCTTTTCTCTCTTTTGCTTAAAAGCTTTTTCTCTTTTGTATTTGGTGGCACTTGACACTCTTTTGTATCTATGGTGGCACTTTGTACACTTTTGTATGTATGATGGCACTTGCACTCTTTTTGTGTTTTGGCGGCTTTTTCTCGCACTATGTTAGCGTTAGCTCGCTTTTGCTATCTTGCCACACGAGTTTTGCTTAGAAGCTTGACTCCACACTACACACACACCTCACAATCGGGGCCACGTGCAATGTCTCGCAACACTCAATAAGCAATGCTCGATAGGATAGATCGCAAAAGAAGAGGGGTTACAAGGGAAATGCAAGTTATACCTAAGATGTTAGGCGGTGATGAACACACAACTTGCGATGAAGGTGGTGGTGTCAAGAGTACGGTTGCAAGTCCGGGGTGCCGAGGATGTCGTCGCTTGCTTCGTAGCTGCGGATTAGTTGTACAAACAAGGCACTCAAACCGGAACAAGCAAACACAAGTTAGCGGAAGAAAAGGGTCAAAGTAGCTTGGCGGCGGTGGCGGTGGTAAGCCGGTGGTGGGTGGTGTCGATGCCCTTGCGGTTGCGGTGGAGGTTATGGGGCCGCGGTGATGTTTCCCGGTGGTTTGGGGAGGGTGGCGGTGCTTGCCGGCGGCGGAGAGGGTGGCGGTGGTTGGCGGAGGTGGTGGTGGAGGTGGCGCCCGGTTGGCGCCCGGTTGACCAGGCCCTGGACCGGCCTGCCCGGTCTACAGCCCGGTTGACCGGGTTCTGGCCCGGTTGGCGCCCGGTTGGCGCCCGGTCTGGCGCTCGGTTGACCGGCCCTGGCGCCAGGCTGTCCGGTCACTGGCCCGGTTGGCGCCCGGTCGACCGGATTTCGCGGGGCACAGTTTTTCTCTCTCCTGTTCTTGAGCGAAATCAAGCCAAATCGACCAAAACGAAGGGAAATGATGGAATTGGGGGCTAAAAGTTCGGGAGATAGTAGATCAAGCACTCCAACACCAAATCCATGGACCAAAACCACTCAAAACGCAAACAAATCACAGATCGGTCAAGAGCCAATTTGGGGCTATTTTTGGGGATTTTTTTGGAAAATTTTCTAGGAACGAAATCGGGTGGGTGGAAGGTCAAATCCGCGGTAACCAAAAGCTGCTGATACCATATGATGAGGTCTAAGACCCCGTGTGTGGCCCGATCTCGCGGATTGACTTCGAAACCAAGGGGAGAGATGGGAGAACGCGAGGAACACGAAGAACACGACGAACACGAGGAACTCCGAGACTCACGCACACACACCAACCCGATACACCCGATGCTTACCTCCGTGGCTCGATGGACCACGCCAATAGAATCTCCGAGGAAGAGGCCGTGGCAGAATTCCCGGAGAGAGATTGGGGTTGGAGAGGAAGAGCTTGGTGAGGGAGAGAGAGTAACTAGTACTAGAATCTCACTCAACAAGATCAAAGTCAACAACCAAGGTGCCTTGATTACAGAGGGATGATACCCAAGGGAGACTAAGCTCAAAGGTAGGTTTGAGTTCAAAACAAGTCTAAGGGGTAAGGAAGGGGTCCAGGTTACTTATATAGGCATACATGGCCAGCAAGGGCGAACAGGTACGCGAATGGATAACTTAAGGCAGTTTGGTGGGTCATTCCCGTCAGATCCGGTTTGGATCCGGTCTGACCGGGCCTATGACCGGGCTGTCCGGTCCTGGTTCCGGTCGACCGGGCGCAAACCGGGTTTCTGCGAAGTTTCCGGTCTTCGTCCGGTACGAGGGAGCTGCGCCGGTTGGCGCCCGGTTGACCGGGCCTGTGACCGGGGCGCCCGGTTGTGGGTCCGGTCTGACTGGGTCCTGGACCGGCCAGCGTCCGTCTCTTCCTTGGAGCGCTTCGAGCGACGTCGGCTTCGGCTTCATGATCATCTCCATGTCCAGCAGCTCTTCTCCTTCCCTTGACCTTGCACCGTGGGAGTTCCTTCTCTCTTGGTCCTTGTCGATGTCGGCACCTACGGACACCATGATGATAGGCATGAGGTAGCATACCATTCAAGTTGGTGTTGAGGTCAACCATAGAGAGGAAAGAGTTCACCTTGACATATATGGCGGGGGTTTGTGTTGTTGGTCCACTTGGGGGACTCCTTGGCCATGGTGTAGCGTCGACGATAGGCGGGGCTGCACTTGACGGTCTTGAGGTGGAGGTGTCCGAAGGCCACCCCACATCACTTAGATGCTTGAGTCTTCTTGAAATATGCAGGGATGAACCACCGGGGCATCCCCAAGCTTAGACTTTTCACTCTTCTTGATCGTAGTATACCATCCTCCTCTCTTGACCCTTGAAAACTTCCTTCACACCAAACTCGAAACAAACTCATTAGAGGGTTAGTGCATAATCAAAAACTCACATGTTCAGAGGTGACACAATCATTCTTAACACTTCTGGACATTGCTCAAAACTACTGGAAGTCAATGGAACAAAGAAATCCATCCCACATAGCAAAAGAGGCAATGCGAAATAAAAGGCAGAATCTGTCAAAACTGAACAGTCCGTAAATACGAATTTTATTGAGGCACCAGACTTGCTCAAATGAAAATTCTCAAATTGAATGAAAGTTGCGTACATATCTGAGGATCACTCACGTAAATTGGCATAATTTTCTGAGTTACCTACAGAGAATTTTGCCCAGATTCGTGACAGCAAAGAAATCTGTTTCTGCGCAGTAATCCAAATCTAGTATGAACCTTACTATCAACGACTTTACTTGGCACAACAAAACACAAAACTAAGATAAGGAGAGGTTGCTACAGTAGTAAACAACTTCCAAGACACAAATATAAAACAAAGTACTGTAGCAAAATAACACATGGGTTATCTCCCAAGAAGTTCTTTCTTTTTAGCCATTAAGATGGGCTCAGCAGTTTTAATGATGCACTCACAGGAAATAGTATTTGAAACAAAAGAGAGCATCAAAAGGCAAATTCAAAACACATTTAAGCCTAACATGCTTCCTATGAAAAGGAATCTTGTACACAAATAAATTCATGAAGAGCAAAGTGACAAGATCAGGAAGATCAAACAAGTGTAGTTTCAAAAATTTCAGCACATAGAGAGGCATTTTAGTAACATGAAAATTTCTACAACCATATTTTCCTCTCTCATAATAACTTTCAGTAGCAACATGAGCAAACTCAACAATATAACTATCACCTAAAGCATTCTTATCATGAGTCTCATGCATAAAATTATTACTACCCACGTAAGCATAGTCATTTTTATTAGTTGTAGTGGGAGCAAATTCAACAAAGTAGCTATCATCAAATATAGGAGGCATATTGTAATCATAATCAAATTTACTCTCCATAGTAGGTGGTAACAAAAGACTACTATCATTATAATCATCATAAATAGGAGGCAAAGTATCATCAAAGTAAATTTTCTCCTCAATGCTTGGGGGACTAAAAAGATCATGCTCATCAAAACCAGCTTCCCCAAGCTTACAATTTTCCATAGCATTAGCAACAATAGTGTTCAAAGCATTCATATTAATAACATTCCCATTAGCATGCATATAAAGTTCCATGGGTTTTTTAATTCTCTCTTCAAACATATCATGTCCTAATTCAAGATAAAGTTCATAAAGATCTCTCATATTTTTGTTGTTTTCCATTATGCCTAACTAGTGTAAACAAGAAACAAAAAGATGCAATTGCAGGATCTAAAGGAAATAGCTTCGAGCACAAACACAAGGGCGGCAGAAAAGTACTGTTACCTGGAACCGGAGTATGAGTGCCTTTTACCTTTCCTCCCCGGCAACGGCGCCAGAAAAGTGCTTGATGTCTACGGGAGCTTCTATTCTTGTAGACAGTGTTGGGCCTCCAAGAGCAGAGGTTTGTAGAACAGCAGCAAGTTTCCCTTAAGTGGATCACCCAAGGTTTATCGATCTCAGGGTGGAAGAGGTCAAAGATATCCCTCTCATGCAACCCTGCAACCACAAAGCAAGAAGTCTCTTGTGTCCCCAACACACCTAATAGGTGCACTAGTTCGGCGAAGAGATAGTGAAATACAGGTGGTATGAATAAGCAGTAGCAACGGCACCAGAAAAGTACTTTGCCCAGGAGAGTAAACAAGCAGTAGTAACGCAGCAGTAGTAACGCAGTAAAACAGTAAACAAGCAGCGATAGCAGTATTTAGGAACAAGGCCTAGGGATCATACTTTCACTAGTGGACACTCTCAACATTGATCACATAACAGAATAGATAAATGCATACTCTACACTCTTGTTGGATGATGAACTCCATTGCGTAGGATTACACGAACCCTCAATGCCGGAGTTAACAAGCTCCACAATTCAATGTTCATATTTAAATAACCTTAGAGTGCATGAAAGATCAACACGACTAAACCAAGTACTAACATAGCATGCACACTGTCACCTTCACACTATGTAGGAGGAATAGATCACATCAATACCATCATAGCAATAGTTAACTTCATAATCTACAAGAGATCATAATCATAGCATACGCCAAGTACTAACACGGATGCACACACTGTCACCATTACACCGTGCAGGAGGAATAAAACTACTTTAATAACATCACTAGAGTAGCACATAGATAAATTGTGATACAAAACACATTGCAATCATAAAGAGATATAAATAAGAACTTCACTATGCCATTCATAACAGTGAATAAGTATTCTGTGAAATATAGCCTAAGAGACCCACACGGTGCACACACTGTCACCTTTACACACGTGGGACAAGGAGTCTCCGGAGATCACATAAGTAAAACCCACTTGACTAGCATAATGACATCTAGATTACAAGCATTATCATATGAATCTCAATCATGTAAGGCAGCTCATGAGATTATTGTATTGAAGTACATAGGAGAGAGATTAACCACATAGCTACCGGTACAGCCCCGAGCCTCGATGGAGAACTACTCCCTCCTCATGGGAGACAGCAGCGGTGATGAAGATGGCGGTGGTGTCGATGGAGAAGCCTTCCGGGGGCACTTCCCCGTCCCAGCGGCGTGCCGGAACAGAGACTCCTGTCCCCCAGATCTTGGCTTCGCGAGGGCGGCGGCTCTGGAAGGTTTCTCGTACCGTGGCTTTTCCGTATCGAAGTTTTAGGTCGAGGGCCCTTAAATAGGCGAAGAGGCGGCGTCAGAAGGTCAACGGGGTGACGACACTATAGGGGGGCGCGGGCCCCCCCTTGGCCACGCCGGCCTATGGTCTGGTGGGCCTGTGCCCCCCCTCTGGCGACTCTCGGGTGTTCTGGATGCTTCCGGGGATTCTAAGATGCTGGGCGTTGATTTCGTCCGATTCCGAGAATATTTCCTTACTAGGATTTCTGAAACCAAAAACAGCAGAAAACAGCAACTGGCCCTTCGGCATCTCGTCAATAGGTTAGTTCCGGAAAACGCATAAATATGACATAAAATGTATATAAAACATGTAGATATTATCAATAATGTGGCATGGAACATAAGAAATTATCGATACGTCGGAGACGTATCAACAACCTCATTGTTTCGTTGGGGCAAAGTACTTGGTTTGTGTTGTGCAGGTTCCACGTTGGCGCCGGAATCCCTGGTGTTGCGCCGCACTACATCTCGCCACCATCAACCTTCAACGTGCTTCTTGGCTCCTACTGGTTCGATAAACCTTGGTTTCATACTGAGGGAAAACTTGCCGCTATACGCATCACACCTTCCTCTTGGGGTTCCCAACGGACGCGTGCTGTACGCGTGTCAGTCTTCTTGAAATATGCAGGGATTAACCATGGGGGCATCCCCAAGCTTAGAGCTTTCACTCTCCTTGATCATAGTGTATCATCCTCCTCTCTTGACCCTTGAAAACTTCCTCCACACCAAACTCAAAACAACTCATTAGAGGGTTAGTGCACAATCAAAATTCACATGTTCAGAGGTGACATAATCATTCTTAACACTTCTGGATATTGCACAAAGCTACTGAAAGTTAATGGAATAGAAAAATCCATCAAGCATAGCAAAACAGGCAATGCGAAATAAAAGGTAGAATCTGTCAAAACAGAACAGTCCGTAAAGACAAATTTCTTAGAGGCACCAGACTTGCTCAGATGAAAATGCTCAAATTGAATGAAAGTTGCGTACATATCTGAGGATCACACACAATAATTTGCAGATTTTTCTGAGTTACCTACAGAGAACCCTTCCCAAATTCGTGACAGACAGAAATCTGTTTCTGAGCAGTAATCCAAATCTAGTATCAACCTTGCTATCAAAGACTTTACTTGGCACAACAATGAAATAAAATAAAGATAAGGAGAGGTTGCTACAGTAGTAACAACTTCCAAGACTCAAATATAAAACAAAAGTACTGTAGTAAAATAAACACATGGGTTATCTCCCAAGAAGTTCTTTCTTTATAGCCATTAAGATGGGCTCAGCAATTTTAATGATGCACTCGCAAGAAATAAGAGTTGAAGAAAAAGAGAGCATCAAAAAGCAAATTCAAAACGCATTTAAGTCTAACATGCTTCCAATGCATAGGAATCTTGTAAATAAACAAGTTGTGTAGGCATAATGCAACAAGCATAGGAAAACTAGACAAGTGCAACTTCAAGATTTTAAGCATATAGAGAGGTGTTTTAGTAACATGAAAATTTCTACAACCATATTTTCCTCTCTCATAATAATATCCAGGAGCATCATGAGCAAACTCAACAATATAACTATCACATAAAGCATTCCTATCATGAGTCTCATGCATAAAATTATTACTCTCCACATAAGCGTAATCAATTTTATTAGTTGTAGTGGGAGCAAATTCAACAAAATAGCTATCATTATTATTCTCATCATCAAATATAGGAGGCATATTGTAATCATAATCAAATTTATCCTCCATAACAGGCGGCACCAAAAGACCACTATCATTATAATCATCATAAATAGGAGGCAAAGTATCATCAAAGAAAATTTTCTCCTCAATGCTTGGGGGACTAAAAAGATCATGCTCATCAAAACCAGCTTCCCCAAGCTTAGAATTTTCCATATCATTAGCAACAATTGTGTTCAAAGTATTCATACTAATATGTTCCATGGGTTTTTTAATTTTCGCATCAAACCATCCATGTCTTAACTCAGGAAATAATTTTAAAAGCTCACTGTTGCTTTCCATTATGCCAAACTAGTGTAAAACAAGAAACAAAAAGATGCAATTGCAGGATCTAAAGGAAATAGCTTCGAGTACTTACAACGGCGCCGGAAAATAGCTTAGTAGCCGAGATCCGGAGTGTGAGTACCTTTTACCTTTCCTCCCCGGCAACGGTGCCAGAAAATAGCTTGATGTCTACGCACACTCCTTTTCATGTAGACAGTGTTGGGCCTCCAAGAGCAGAGGTTTGTAGAACAGCAGCAAGTTTTCCCTTAAGTGGATCACCCAAGGTTTATCGAACTCAGGGAGGAAGAGGTCAAAGATATCCCTCTCAAGCAACCCTGCAACCACAAAGCAAGAAGTCGCTTGTGTCCCCAACACACCTAATACACTTGTCAGATGTATAGGTGCACTAGTTCGGCAAAGAGATAGTGAAATACAGGTGGTATGAATATATATGAGCAGTAGTAATGGCACCAGAAAATAGCTTGCTGCTACAACTGGCGTGTGGTTGATGGTGGTAATATTGCAGGCAGTAGAGATGCAGTAAACAAAGAACAAGCAAAGGATAGCAGTATTTGGGAACAAGGCCTAGGGATCGTACTTTCACTAGTGGACACTCTCAACATTGATCACATAACAGAATAAATAGATAAATGCTATACTCTACACTCTCTTGTTGGATGATGAACACCACTAATTGTGTAGGGCTACAAGAACCCTCAATGCCGGAGTTAACAAGCTCCACAATATTCGATATTCATATTTAAATAACCTTAGAGTGCATGATAGATCAACACAACTATACCAAGTACTAACATAGCATGCACACTGTCACCTTCATACTATGAAAGGAGGAATAGATCACATTAATACCATCATAGTAATAGTTAACTTCATAATCTACAAGAGATCATAATCATAAACTACGCCAAGTACTACATGATGCACACACTATCACCATTACATCATGAAGGAGGAATAGAGTACTTTAATAACATCACTAGAGCAGCACATAGATCAATAGTGATACAAAGCACATTGCAATCATAAAGAGATATAAATAAGCACTTCACTATGCAATCCATAACAGTGAATAAGTATTCTGTGAAATATAGCCTAAGAGACCCACACGGTGCACACACTGTCACCTTTACACACGTGGGACAAGGAGTCTCCGGAGATCACATAAGTAAAATTCACTTGAATAGCATAATGACATCTAGATTACAAGCATCATCATATGGATCTCAATCATGTAAGGCAGCTCATGAGATCATTGTATTGAAGTACATAGGAGAGAGATTAACCACATAGCTACTGGTACAGCCCTTAGCCTCGATGGAGAACTACTCCCTCCTCATGGGAGACAGCAGCGTTGATGAAGATGGCGGTGGTGTCGATGGAGAAGCCTTCCGGGGGCACTTCCCCGTCCCGGCGGCGTGCCGGAACAGAGAGTCATGTCCCCCAGATCTTGGCTTCGCGATGGCGGTGGCTCTGGAAGGTTTCTCGTACCGTGGCTTTTCCGTATCGAAGATTTAGGTCAGGGACCTTTAAATAGGCGAAGAGGCGGAGTCGGAGGGCTGACGAGGCGGTGACACCATAGGGGGGCGCCCCCCTCTGGCCGCGCCAGGGTGGCGTGTGGGGCCCCCCGGGCTCCCCTCTGGTGGCTCTCGGGTGTTCTGGAAGCTTCGTGGGATTTTAAGATCTTGGGCGTTGATTTCGTCCAATTCCGAGAATATTTCCTTACTAGGATTTCTGAAACCAAAAACAGCAGAAAATAGGAACTGGCACTTCGGCATCTCGTCAATAGGTTAGTTCCAGAAAATGCATAAAAACGATATAAAGTGTGAACAAAACATGTAGGTATTGTCATAAAACAAGCATGGAACATAAGAAATTATCGATACGTCGGAGACGTATCACCTTCCGCAGACTTGATGGCAATTTCCAACGCCGATGGCGATGTAGGGCCTCTGTTTCCGACGGTGGAGGATCCTGCTCCATCGTTATTGAAAGACTTGAAGATTCTTCAACGGCAGCCGAAGAAACGGAGGCTCCAAAAGAATAGTCCTGAGCTATGCTCCTGTTGTAAAGTAAATACTTCAATGATTGCTGCATCCGATTGTTAGGATGCTTAGAATTAAACTGATTCATCGGAGGGTGTATATATGTACCTCCCTTTTGTAATTATGTCTAATGCTGTTGGCAAGGGTTTAGTATGAACGGAGTAAATCTTAATTACTCGCTTTACATCTTTATTATGATGTATACGTATGCTTGTCGGCAGCAAATTTCTTTGAGTGATCAACTCATGTTGCGAGTTTGTAAAACCCGATGTAAGTGCAACTTTGCTTTCAATCGACGATGTATGTTTTGGCGGCATCCCCCGAGCGAATCGATGGAACTAAGCCTGCCAATGACTCTGTTGCTCTTAATTACTTCTGTAGTTTAAAGTACCGGTCATGGGTCTTTTCGTAAGTGTATATTTGTTTCCCTTGCTATATGCAGCGCTCGTATTGTTTCGAGGCATTTATAACAGAGGGTGAAAGTCCCATTGATTTTTCCTCGTAGCACTCGTAATTTCAGAGGCTTTAGATGACAATCTCGGGTGAAATTTTGAGTAAACCTATGTTCGCTGTAGTATACGAAAAAAAGGTTCTCGATAAACATTGCTCGGGTGGCCCGAATTACTGCAATACTTCAGATAAACAAAACTTAAGTCTTGAAAAGCCTTATTGAAAGGGGAAATAATAATGCATAGTGCTTCCCATCTTCTTTAACCAAGAGGAGGGTTCTTCTTATCTTCGATCTTGTCTAGAGAGCCAGTGGCTTCGGTGGCGTTGACGATTCCATCAGAAGTGCTTGCAGCAAGCGTGAGAGCTTTACTGTCATTGGCAGAGGCCTTGCTATCAGCTGCCGAAGGTCCAACTACCAAAGCTTTCGGCGTAGAATCGTCCGCTTTCTTCTTTAATTTATTGGCGTGCTCATCCTCTTCGTCGAGTGCTAACGATTTGGAGGGGAAGTCGATAGGCTCTTGTTTTATTCCAAACTTTACATCAATCCTTTGAAACTCGTGATCACAGTTATCTGAGCGTGAGAAACTTCCATAGACTGAGATGTTTGTTCCATTGTTTCCTGCCATCTTGAGCTTGAGATACGCATAATGTGGCACGGCCATGAACTTGGCATAGGCTGGTATCCCGAGTATAGCGTGGTACTGTGATTCCCAATCTACTACTTCGAACTCTATCTTTTCCTTCCTGAAATTGTCAGGCTTCCCAAAGACAACATTTAAGAAAACCCTGCCAAGAGAGTACGCTGGTAAAGTGGGGAGGATGCCATGAAAACATGTGTCAGAATCTTCCAACATCCTCATTGTAATTCCCATATTCTTGACTGTGTTTGCAAATATCAGATTTAAGTCGCTTCCACCATCCATGAAGACTTTGCTCATATTGTATCCTCCTATTTGCGCCTCAACTACCAAGGCAGCATGCCCTGGCTTTGAGATTGTCATCGGGTGATCCGCTCTGCTGAACATGATACTCTGAGACGACCAATTGACATATTCTAGAACATTTTCCATAGTACTTTCTGCCAGGTTGATTTCTTGAGTCAGTTTCTTCATCTCCCTTCTCGAAACACCAGTTTGTGGATCATGCTCATCTGTCCCCGTGGTGGAGGGAAGCACTCGTTAGGGTTACGAGGCTGTACTTGCTGAACTTGATGCTGAGGTGGTGGTGGTGGTGTTTGACTCGGCTGCTGCTGAATAAACTTCTACATCTCGATGAAATGTCGACAGTCCCTGAGCAGGTGGCTCGACTTCTTCTAGTTATCTTTAAAATCGATATATGCGTGCATGTAACAGGGAGCGTTCAACTGCTCAGCGAAAGGGAGTTCTGGTATCCTTGAGGGTCTGGATTTGTAGTTACCGCGGTTCCCGCGATTGCTGTCCTGTCGATCATCCCACCTATCATCGTATCGATCATCTCGGCGGTCAGAATATCCTGCGGCTACCATGTTGGTATCATCGTATACGCGCTCTTTTCTTCTCTTACGGCGATCTCTTCGACTACCCGAATTGTGCCTTGGCTGATCGTCGTCTTCGTCATCACTGCGCGGTCGAGGCTTTCATACATTATCCTCGCCATCAGCCCAACTATTGGCGATCTCTCTTAACTTGGTTATGGTCTTCAGCTTTTTATGCCCAAGCTCTTCTATGTAAGATTCGCGTCGGATGCCATCGCTCAAAGCGACGATTGCTCGGTCGACGGAGACATCTTCGGTTGCGTTCAGAAGTTTAGTGAACCTCCCGATGTACGTATGCATCGACTCCTTCGGATTCTGCTGACAATGACATAATTCATCGATTCCGACTGGCCTTTTGTACGTTGCCTGGAATTTTTTTACGAAGGCGTCTACCAGATCGTCCCATGATTTGATGGATCCCTTTGGCAGACCTCTTAACCAGGCTCGTGCTGAATCCTTTAGGTAAAGCTGCAAACACTGCATCGCCGCTATTTGGTTCCCCTTGTGTAAGATTATGGTCTGCAGATAATCATCTATCTAGGACCTTGGCTCCTGCTGCCCATCATACTTGGCGGCATCAGTAGGAGTAGGTTTGAACCTTTTGGGCGGCATTGTCTCGTGGATCTTGTAACTTAAACAATCGGCTCCCCTCATCTCGCCGTCGTACTCATGGCTTTCCTCAGAATCATCACTGTCGTATTCTTCCCTTGTTTCTCGCTGTCGCCTAGCTCTGTCGATCTTGCTCTGAGTGATTTCATCTCGAGCGTCCCTCGAATGGTGCCTTGAACCGCTAGCTTGGAGCATAGATTTTTCTTTCCGTGGGACTAGTTTATCTCCAAGGATTGCGAGGCTTTCAAGGGCACCCCGATTTGCTTGGGCCATAGGACCTTTGGGTGCTAGTTGCTAGTTGATTAAATATGCCGCGAGGTTGGCGGTTGCTCCTTCGACGGTCTTTGTCCTTAGCATACCCGTAGTGTATGTGGTCATAAAAGACTTGGATAGGTTTGACGTTATTTCTCTTGCATCGTCTTCTGAGAGCCTAGATAACCTTGAACGATGCCTCCCTACGCCATGACTGCTTCGAGAGGCGCTTCCATGTGAGGCCCTCCGGCGCTCACTAGATTGATCTGCTGCAAGTATGCGACGGTTGAGATTGGCTTGCTCGTTCGATAACCGTACTCGATTCCTCTCCAAGATTCTTCGGTACGCGTTAAGGGTTCCAACCGAAGTTCCGGTGAGAAGTGGCGTGTTGTTGGTTATGGCGTCACGAGCTCCTTCCCACTCTTCCTCCACGATAGTGTAGTCACTATCGTCGTTACTGGCGCTATTCTCGGAGTTGCGTCGCCTGTGGACGTGAGGAGTGCGGTCTCCTTCTTCTCCTCCATTCCCCGTGTTTCCTGCATTGAGGATAGCATAGATCTGGTGGTGCGCCATCCTCCAAGTGGATGTCTTGATGGCACTGTCGACACTTTCCTCCCCCGATGAGTATCTGGAGCTGCATACGAACGGTGTATCACTCGACCCTAATATGTGCCTGGTATCACAGTTTAAGCAGTACTACGAAGTCATATTAGATGTCATAGAATCATCGGATCCAGCTGACAAAGAGGACATCGATCGGGTGATTGATACTGAAGAAGAATTCATCGAGTCCGTCAAACTAGCCAATAAATTGATCGATGAGGACATGACCGATCCTGCAACTGACAGAGACGATTTCCTCGCTGATCTAGGGACGAACGGCTCAGGCAGCCGAAGGATCCCTTCCGTGTTGACGTTGTAATGAACGCTTCCAAACGTCATGCTCAAGCCTCCTTGCAGATCAAAAAAGGTCGAGCGGGACGAATCATTGTGCGGGGTAAACTCGAAGGAACCAAATCGGATCGAGTTCCCCGAGCTTGGCGATGAAGGAGCCGGTGGTGACGCCGGCGGTGTCGATGAAGCTGCTGATGACATGGTTGGATCTGCCGATGACGGATCTTGTGCCAACAGGTTTCCCACAGACGGCACCAATTGTCGAGGGTACTCCTCCGCAATGCCCTCCGTATGGGGCTTAGGGTAGATGGAATCATGTAGGCTGACACGAGACATCGGTTATCAAACAAGCGGGGAGAGAGATTTACCCAGGTTCGGGGCCCTCGATGAGGTAAAACCCTTACGTCCTGCCTGTCTGATCTTGATTATGAAAATATCGGGTTACAATGGGGTGCCGAAGGTTTCGGCTATGATCTCGTCGAGAGACTAAGTTCTATATGACCTAGTTCTACACTTGCGGTGACCAAGTTTACTAGGTTTGCGTGTGTCCCTCGGCAGCCCCTCTCCTGGCCCTTATATTGGGGGCCAGGTCTCGAGAGTACTGTCCGGGTATGACTAGGTTACAGAGAACCCTAGATCTAAACTTTCCTTGTATTCTTCGTCTTCTTGCCTTGCGCTTCAAGAATTCCTCTTAGGAACCGAAGTAGCGGCCCACCTGGCCTTCGAGTGCCTTCATGGGCCACTGGCTGGGCCACAAGAGGTAGCGCAACATTAGGTACCCGAAGGGTAATGCCCACATCAGCTGCCAGGACCCAACCCAGATGACGACATTCGAGCTGGAGAAGCCGGAGGTTGTGAAGCAGGTCAAGGCCATTGCACAAACCTGGATGGAACCGGATTGGGAGTGGGACCAGGAACCTTACAGCCGTGCCTGCCCGGCACCTCATGAAACTTTACCGGCATATTCC
Organism: Lolium perenne; assembly: GCF_019359855.2. Lineage (NCBI taxonomy): Eukaryota > Viridiplantae > Streptophyta > Magnoliopsida > Poales > Poaceae > Lolium > Lolium perenne. Next base: position 195,318,203 of record NC_067247.2, on the reverse strand, counting down.
AATTTGTTCCAGCGCAGGAACTTGTCAACATTATGAAGTAATCTATATTGTCTGTTCAATTTTTCTGTCAACATAGATACGAACGACAGCTAGGCGAGAATGCCACCATCATTTTTCAGCTGATTGAGTCGACTAAGATAACGAGGATCCTGATACCGCCGCAACGGCACCTGATCTCAATGTCGACAATGCCATCCTCGGCGCTAATATGGGTAAGGCTCCCATTGAACATCCGTTAAGGAGCAGGGCTAATGATGATAATGATGATGATGATAGTGTGGTTTTGGAGGTAATTAACTTTCTTCTCTTCTTATATGTGTCTACCTTGGATCCGCTCTCAGCGGATATGATATGGGGTGGCCCGGTCTTCTCAGTAAGCAACGGTGGTGATGATGATCACGGGGTGATAGCAGCGGAGGAACACGACGAAGTAGTGGATGATAACTTGTATGACGCAACGAGATCTCTCGATTGGTCCCTGTCGCCAATGCAACAGCTCTCAACCCTGCAAGATATTCGCAACTCCACACACTTGCGCATGTAGCCGCCGACCACGAAGCGGTAAGTTGCAACCGTCTAATTCCCAATGGAACAACAGATCACACAAGACTTTTTCAGGATCTACACAATATCAAGCAATATGGTGTAGGGATTCAATAGTTTTGCTAAAGCAAACAACTAAGAACTAGGGTTTATCTTAAATGTGGTCTCAAGCAGCTAGGGGGCGTCCTGGGCACTTATATAGGCGTCCGGGACGACTTCTGGTCGAAAAGATACAAGAATAACCGACCCAGAATAGATCTGGTCGAGACAGACTCGGACTAGGCTGGTCTGGAGCCCAGTTGACCGGGTCTGGGACCGGGCTGGCCGGTCTAGACCGGGCCTGGGACCGTGCGGCAACCGAAAGTGTCGCAGATGCTCTTCCGGTTGGCCCCAGTACAACGCCCGGTTGGCGCCGGGGTGGATTCGGCGTGCCGCCCGGTTGAACCGGGCCGGGGACCGGGCGCGCCGGTCTGACCGGGCACTGGGCCGGCCTGGACGACTTCATCTCCTCTCGCGCATGCCTCCCGCTCCTCCCTCACGCGTCCATGAGATATCTTCATGTCCAGCTCCATGTCCAGCTTCACGTCCATCTTGACGTCCGTCTTCACGTCCAACTGCTCCTCTACTCCTCGTGCGATGCTCGTCTCCTCTTGATACCTGATGATACATAAGTTGCAGGACTTAGACAGTATAAAGTTCTCATCAATCAAAGTATCGTTTAGAAACAAGTTCGCCTGTTGTTTAAGTAGCTTCGCATGAGCCCTTGTAATTGGTCCACTCCGAACTTCATTGGACTTGAGCTTCACAGAAGGTTCATCTTCAACTTGCAATGACGGAGGTAGTAGTGAGGAAGGGATGTCCTCATCATCTCCCCCCTTCAAAAGGCGTCGACCTCGACGCTCCAAGGTCTTCTCCATCATGTGGTGTCAAATCAGCAACATTGAAAGAATTACTGACACCAAACTCATCAACTGGAAGATCTATTGAGTATGCATTATCATTGATCTTGGCAAGCACTTTGTAAGGACCAGCACCACGAGGCTTCAACTTAGACTTCCGTAGCTTCGGGAACCTATCCTTGCGAAAATGTACCCAGACCATATCACCAGGCTTGAACAACATCTCTTTACACTTCTTATTCATCCTTGCAACATTGCTCTTGCCTTTATTCTCAATCAACTCCTTAGTCTTCACATGTATCTTCCGGACAAAATCCGCCCTCTTGGATGCCTCCATATTAACTCGCTCATGTATAGGCAATGGCAACAAATCAAGTGGAGTAATGGGTTTGAAACCATACACCACCTCAAAGGGACACAAATCTGTGGTAGAATGTACCGCCCTGTTATAAGCAAACTCCACATGCGGCAAACACTCTTCCCACTCCTTCAGGTTCTTCTTGATCATGGATCTCAATAGTTGTGACAATGTTCGATTCACCACTTCAGTTTGACCATCCGTTTGGGGATGACAAGTTGTACTGAACAGTAGCTTCGTCCCCAGCTTCCTCCAAAGCATCTTCTAGATGTAGCTCATAAACTTCACGTCACGATCAGAAACAATAGTCTTCGGAACTCCATGTAGTCGCACGACCTCCCTGAAAAATAGGTTAGCAATATGCGACGCATCGTCGCTTTTGTGGCAGGCAATAAAGTGTGACATCTTAGAAAATCTGTCCACTACCACAAATATAGAATCATGGCCTCTCTTAGTACACGGCAAACCCAACACAAAATCCATACTAATATCCTCCCAAGGTGTAGTAGGTGCCGGTAAAGGAGTATACAAACCGTGAGGCTTCAGCTTGGACTTGGACTTGTTGCAAGTAATGCACCTCTTCACATACCTGTCCACAGCCCGCCTCATCTTTGGCCAATAAAAGTGGTCAGCTAGCATGAGTAGCGTCTTCTCACACCCAAAGTGACCCATCAAACCTCCAGCATGTGATTCCTGCAATAAGAGCAAACGCACAGACGATTCTGGAACACATAGTTTGTTAGCTCTAAACAAGAACCCATCATGTATGTGATATTTGTCCCATGCTTTACCAAGAGCACATAAGCGATATGGTTCAGCAAAATCATGATCAGTAGCATACAAATCACATAGTACTTCTAATCCAGGAATTTTAACATCAAGTTGAGTTAATAGCATATTCTTCCTAGATAGAGCATCAGCAACAATATTATCTTTTCCCTTCTTATGCTTAATAATGTATGGAAAAGACTCAATGAACTCAACCCACTTAGCAAGACGCTTATGCAAAGTAGATTGTGCTTTCAGATATTTCAAAGCTTCATGATCAGAATGTATGATAAATTCTTTTGCCCACAAATAATGTTGCCAAACCTCAAGAACTCTAATTAAAGCATACAATTCTTTATCATAGATAGGATAGTTCAACTTAGCACCAGAAAGTTTCTCATAAAAATATGCAATTGGGCGACCCTCTTGCATCAACACACCACCAATTCCAATACCACTAGCATCACATTCAATCTCAAATTGCTTATTGAAATCAGGAAGTGCAAGCAACGGTGCAGAAGTTAACAATCTCTTAAGTTCATCAAAAGCATTATCTTGGGCCGCGCCCCACTCAAATATAACACCCTTTTTAGTCAAGTCATTCAAAGGTGCATCAATAGTACTAAAGTTGGGCACAAATCTTCTATAAAACCCAGCTAGACCATGAAAACTTCTAACTTGACTCACATTCATGGGAGTAGGCCAATTTTGAATAGCTTCAATTTTAGACAATCTACTTCTACTCCATGCTTAGAGACAACATAACCCAGAAATATGACCTTATCTTTGCGAAATGTGCACTTCTCAAGATTACCATAGAGTTTATCATCACGCAACACTTGCAAAACATGTCGAATATGTATAGTATGATCCGATTCATTGCGGTTGTAGATTAATATGTCATCAAAATACACAACCACAAACTTTCCAATAAATTCACGCAAAACATGGTTCATCAGTCTCATGAAAGTGCTAGGTGCATTAGTCAAACCAAAAGGCATTACTAACCACTCATATAAACCAAATTTTGTTTTAAAGGTTGTTTTCCACTCATCCCCTTCTTTCATCCTAATTTGATGATAACCACTACACAAATCAATTTTAGAGAACGCAGCAGCACCACTCAATTCATCTAGCATATCCTCTAAACGGGGAATAGGGTGACGATATCGAATAGTGATATTGTTTATAGCTCTACAATCTACGCACATACGCCATGTACCATCTTTCTTAGGAACTAGAATAACAGGAAAAACAAAAGGACTAAGGCTTATGCGGATATAACCTTTGTCGAGTAGCGCTTGTACTTGCTTCTGTATCTCCTTCGTCTCTTCGGGGTTCGTTCTATATGGTGCCCGATTGGGTAGCGAAGCTCTGGGAATCAAGTCGATTTGATGCTCAATACCTCGCAATGGTGGAAGTCCTGCGGGTACCTCATCCGGGAACATGTTGCCAAATTCCTGAGGAAGAGGGGTGATGTCGTTAGAAAACAAAACCGTACCCCTGTACAAGAGCACAAGAGGCATGGTTGTAGGATCCTCACTAAATTCTCTCATGTCTTCTTTGGTGGCTAATGAGACTAAGGAATTCACTCTCTCACTTTTCGTTATATCACTCACAACATTACAATTCTCTCGCCTATCTAAAGATGCATCCTCCAAGTTTACTTCAATCTTCTGATGAGACTCATTGACAATTTGTTGTGGTGTCATAGGCTGTAAGTTAATTTTCTTGCCCTTGAACTCCAAGTGATATGTATTGGCACGGCCATTGTGTTGCACAGAGTGGTCATAGAGCCAAGGCCGACCCAATAGTAGGTGACACACCGTCATAGGAACAACATCAAAATCAATGCAACCCTTATACGGTCCAATAGCAAACTCAACACGCACCATGTGGTTTACCTTCATCTCACCATTGTCGAACCACTGAATATAGTATGGATGCGGGTGCGGTAGATATTTCAACTTCAGCTTGGTACACAACTCCTTGCTTGCTAAATTGCGGCAACTCCCGCCATCAATAATGACCTTGCAAGCCTTGTCAGGACCAACTAAAGCATTTGTTTGGAACAAATTGCAGCGCTGAGTAGATGCACTAGGCAACACATTAAGAGCACGCTGCGACACAACAATGGTGCGAGCATCAGACGAATATGAATCTTCACCATTAGTGTCATAGTCATCATCTTCTGGAGCATTAAGATCAACATCATCTCCAGTCTCGTACTCATTGTCCTCATTGATAATCATGACTTTGCGGTTAGGACAATCTCTCTTGAAGTGACCTTTGCCACCACATGTATGACAAGCCATATCACGGTTACGCGCAGTAGACACATTAGAGCCACTCGTACTTGCAGCAGATTCGGACTTCTTTGTGTTAGACACATTGGAGACTGGCTTACTATGCAGAGTAGAGTAAGGGGCGGAGCGCGTCGAAGGCGCCGGCGCCGTAGATGGGGCCGCGCGGGGTGTGAAACGCCCAACTCCTGAAGCTCGGCCTTTAATCTTTGCTTCGTTAGCCAACTGTGATTCAGCTTCTCTTGCATGATGTAACAATTGATTCATATTGGTGTAGCTGTAAGGACGAACAATGCCTTTGATATCATACTTCAAACTGTTGAGGAAACGCTGCATTGTCATCTCGAGAGACTCACGGACACGTCCACGCTGCATAAGCATCTCCATCTCCATGTAGTATTCATCCACAGTCTTCACACCTTGTCTCAATAGAGTCAGCTTATCATATATATTCCGCAAGTAATTTGTAGGCACAAAACGAGAAGTCATCGCCTCCTTCATAGCACGCCATGTGCGTATAGGTTGCTCACCATCCTCGTCTCGGTTACGAACAAAAGCTTCCCACAAACGCAAAGCATAGCCATCAAATTCGGAAGAAGCAAGCTTGATCTTCCGATCTTCAGTATAATGTGGATGTAAGCTCCACAACTTCTCAATCTTGAGCTCTCAAGTGAGGTATTCTTCAACAACAGCTCCTCCTTCAAACTTGGGTATAGAAAACTTGGGTTTACCCAATCCATCTTCCTCATCTTGTCCACGACCATTGCGGCCAAGTGGAACCCAACCGTGAGGACGATTACCACATGGCGCACCACGAGCATTGTGTGCGTCATCTTGAAGCTCAGGATCGTCGTCATCTTCTTGTTGTTGTTGCACGGTCAAATTCTCAACAGCTAAGCGCAAATTAGCAAGACTGCGATGTACATCCGTCATTTGATCTTGCATTGTAGTGACGGTAACATGAGTAGCATCCAGATTTTGGGAGATCTCTTCAACCTTCCCATTAAGCACATCGTCCTGAGCGCGGAATTCACGTCGCATCTCATTACGAAGAGCTTCATACTCCCTCCATGTGATGATATCTGCAGCACTCTTGTTTTCCTGGTTAACAAGTTTATGATCACTAGCAGACATCGTTAGTAGATTAGTGCACTAAATCAAAAATATATGGTTGTACTCTCACAACTCACTCAAAACTGATAAGAAAAAGGAAATCTTACCGCTCCAAAGTGAATTAGTGTTGCTTACCACTTGTAGTAACAACTAGTGCACGGATGTAGCGAAGCGAATATCAAGGGTATAAGAACAAATCACACGGCAAAGCAGGATATATGTGGGGCTGTAAGGTAGGCTACCTATTTGCACCAATAACAAGCTCTAGTGTTGATCGTAGACAACCAATGATACTCACACAAGGCGATATAATGGGGCAATGCAACTATATGTAGGAAAGGTTGCAATGCACTAGAGGGACGCTAGCAAAGCTCAACGAGATAGGCACAAGATTGCTCAACTACGGGTGCAGTAAAGTAAACTTAGGCCTTCACTTGATTCTTCTAGCACTTCACTTTTCTTTTTGTATTTTCTCTTTGTATAACACACGCAGCTATGTAGCTATTTTTGCTTCTTTTCAATTTTCTCTTTTTTTTATGACACAACTCCTTGATAACACGGCCAACAAGATATGCAAAGCACCAAAACCCTAATGAGCAGCCTGTCGAGCGGTAAAACTAGTCTCTTCTGGGAAAGTTCCTAGTCATGTATATCGATATGATGTGGCTATGGTTGGGAAAAGCACACTGTACGCTATGTGGACTCGGAGCAACAATTACTACAACTAGATGATAGTAGAGACTCAAACCCTAACAATACTAGATGCAAGAAAAAAGATACGCAAAAACAACTACGAAAAGAAACTAAAAACTTGAAATTAGGGCAATATAAGGCTATGACAAACCCTAACCCTAATATTTTTGGCTTTTTCTGGATAGGAAAACACTCACAACTCAACTATGGGGTGGATTGTGGATGGCTTACTGAGGAAAACTGGAAATCTGATACCAAGATGATATGGGGTGGCCCGATCTTCTCAGTAAGCAACGGTGGTGATGATGATCATGGGGTGATAGCAGCGGAGGGACACGACGATGTAGTGGATGATAACTTGTATGACACAACGAGATCTCTCGATTGGTCCCTGTCGCCAATGCAACAACTCTCAACCCTGCAAGATATTCGCAAATCCACACACTTGCGCACGTAGCCGCAGACCACGAAGCGGTAAGTTGCAACCGTCTAATTCCCAATGGAAGAGCAGATCACACAAGACTTTATCAGGATCTACACAATATCAAGCAATATGGTGTAGGGTGATACGTCTCCAACGTATCGATAATTTCTTATGTTCCATGCAACTTTATTGATGATACCTACATGTTTTTATGCATACTTGATGTCATATTTATGCATTTTCCGGCACTAACCTATTAACGAGATGCCGAAGAGCCAGTTGCTGTTTTCTACTGTTTTTGGTTTCAGAAATCCTAGTAAGGAAATATTCTCGGAATTGGACGAAATCAACGCCCAGGGGCCTATTTTCACACGAAGCTTCCAGAAGTCCGAGGGAGAGACGAAGTGGGGCCACGGGGCGCCGACACAATAAGGCGGCGCAGCCAAGGGGGGGGCCGCGCCGCCCTACTGTGTGGCCCACCTGTCAGGCCTCCGACTCCGCCCTTCCACCTACTTAAAGCCTTCGTCGCGAAACCCCTAGTACCGAGAGCCACGATACGGAAAACCTTCCAGAGACGCCGCCGCCAATCCCATCTCGGGGGATTCAGGAGATCGCCTCCGGCACCCTGCCGGAGAGGGGAATCATCTCCCGGAGGACTCTTCACCGCCATGGTCGCCTCCGGAGTCATGAGTGAGTAGTTCACCCCTGGACTATGGGTCCATAGCAGTAGCTAGATGGTCGTCTTCTCCTAATTGCGCTTAATTGTCGGGTCTTGTGAGCTGCCTAACATGATCAAGATCATCTATCTGTAATGCTACATGTTGTGTTTGTTGGGATCCGATGGATAGAGAATACTATGTTATGTTGATTATCAATCTATTATCTATGTGTTGTTTATGATCTTGCATGCTCTCCGTTGTTAGTAGAGGCTCTGGCCAAGTTTTTGCTAGTAACTCCAAGAGGGAGTATTTATGCTCGATAGTCATAATAGGTTAGATCACACCAATCTAAATTCCTTTTATTCCAAGGCGAAGATTGAATCACTTAGCCAACATCAAGAAGCTATTGGCACCTTGTCGAATCGAAATAAAGAATACCAATCTTTGATGATTTTGTCGGCATCCAACTGTTCTCAAATTGGTTTATTCAAGAACCCAAAACATCCCAATACGATAAATCTGGGATAGTGACAGAAAGTTCTAAGGTTGTGGATGTGATGTTGCCACTAGGGATAAAACATCGATGCTATGTCTAAGGATGTAGTTGTTGATTACATTACGCACCATACTTAATGCAATTGTCTGTTGTTTGCAACTTAATACTGGAAAGGGTTCGGATGATAACCTGAAGGTGGACTTTTTAGGCATAGATGCATGCTGGATAGCGGTCTATGTACTTTGTCGTAATGCCCAATTAAATCTCACAATACTCATCATATAATGTATGTGCATGCTCATGCTCTCTTTATTTGTCAATTGCCCAACTATAATTTGTTCACCCAACATGCTTATTCTTATGGGAGAGACGCCTCTAGTGAACTGTGGACCCCGGTCCATTCTTTTAATCGAATACAATCTACTGCAATACTCGTTCTATTGTTTTCTGCAAACTTCATCATCCACACTATACATCTAATCCTTTGTTACAGCAAGACCGGTGAGATTGACAACCTCACTGTCACGATGGGGCAAAGTAATTTGGTTGTGTTGTGCAGGTTCCACGTTGGCGCCGGAATCCCTGGTGTTGCGCCGCACTATACTTCGCCGCCATCAACCTTCGACGTGCTTCTTGACTCCTACTGGTTCGATAAACCTTGGTTTCTAACTGAGGGAAACTTACTGCCGTACGCATCACACCTTCCACTTGGGGTTCCCAACGGTCGCGTGTTGTACGCGTGTCAAGATAAATTTCTGGCGCCGTTGCCGGGGAGATCAAGACACGCTGCAAGGGGAGTCTCCACATCCAATCTCTTTACTTTGTTTTTGTCTTGCTTTATTTTATTTACTACTTTGTTTGCTGCACTATATCAAAAACACAAAAAAATTAGTTGCTAGCTTTACTTTATTTACTGTCTTGTTTGCACTCTCCATATTAAAAACACAAAAAAATTAGTTACTTGCATTTGCTTTACTTATTTCATCATGTTTCCTCCTAAGTTTATTCTTAAGGATGTACCGGTAGGCCGAGGGTCTATCCTCGGGAAAGATAATATAGAAGATTTTTTCACTCATATTAGTACGGTTGAAGATTTTGAAGATAGACACCTGGTAGAACTTGCTCCTACTTATGAAATTGCTGCTGCTTCTTTAGTACACATGTTAGAAGCTAGATTTGTTAGCCTCAACCCCGTAATGCAGCATATGTTCCTTACACTAAGTGATATGGAAGAAGGAGAGAAGAAAGATTTTGTCCTAGAAACTCTTCTTAAAGAATTTGGTGATGTAGCAAGAGAAGCTAGAAAGGTCTTTACTAAATATAATATGCTTGGCTCTTATACAAACTTTGCTAGCACCCTTGAAAAGATGGAAAAAGATAGACAAAAGTACACTAATAAAGTTAATTATGAGGGGGATATTAAAACATCAATACCTTGCAAGCTCTTGGGAATGTGCGAGGCACTAGAAAAGAATTTTGATTGGATTGTTCCTGAAGATTTGTTTGATGAGAGTAGCAAGCCTAAGGGTAATGAAAAGGGAGCCTCTGAAACTTACATAGATAAGATACAATGCATAGTTGAGAAAACTCCAAACCCCGCTGTAGATGCATCATCTCTCGATAATAGTTAATACACACTTTCTGCGCCTAGCTGAAAGGCGTTAAAGAAAAGCGCTTATGGGAGACAACCCATGATTTTACTACTGCACTTTTATTTTATATTTGAGTCTTGGAAGTTATTACTACTGTAGCAACCTCTCCTTATCTTATTTTGTTGCATTGTTGTGCCAAGTAAAGTCGTTGATAGTAAGGTTCATACTAGATTTGGATTACTGCGCAGAAACAGATTTCTTTGCTGTCACGAATCTGGGCCTAATTCTCTGTAGGTAACTCAGAAAATTATGCCAATTTATGTGAGTGATACTCAGATATGTACGCAACTTTCATTCAATTTGAGCATTTTCATTTGAGCAAGTCTGGTGCCTCTTAGAAATTCATCTTTACGAACAGTTCTGTTTTGACAGATTCTGCCTTTTATTTCGCATTGCCGGTTTTGCTATGCTTGATGGATTTTTCTATTCCATTAACTTTCAGTAGCTTTGTGCAATGTCCAGAAGTGTTAAGAATGATTATGTCACCTCTGAACATGTGAATTTTGATTATGCACTAACCCTCTAATGAGTTGTTTTGAGTTTGGTGTGGAGGAAGTTTTCAAGGATCAAGAGAGGAGGATGATACAATATGATCAAGGAGAGTGAAAGCTCTAAGCTTGGGGATGCCCCGGTGGTTCACCCCTGCATATTTCAAGAAGACTCGCGTCTAAGCTTGGGGATGCCCAAGGCATCCCCTTCTTCATCGACAACATTATCAGGTTCCTCTAGTGAAACTATATTTTTATTCCATCACATCTTATGCACTTTGCTTGGAGCGTTGGTTTGTTTTTGTTTTTGTTTTTGTTTGAATAAAATGGATCCTAGCATTCATTGTGTGGGAGAGAGACACGCTCCGCTGTTTCATATGGACAAATATGTCCTTAGGCTTTACTCATAGTATTCATGGCGAAGGTTGAATCTTCTTCATTAAATTGTTATATGGTTGGAAACGGGAAATGCTACATGTAGTAATTTGAATAATGTCTTGGATAATTTGATACTTGGCAATTGTTGTGCTCATGTTTAAGCTCTCGCATCATATACTTTGCACCTATTAATGAAGAAATACATAGAGCTTGCTAAAATTTGGTTTGCATAATTGGTCTCTCTAAGGTCTAGATAATTTCTAGTAAGGGTTGAACAACAAGGAAGACGGTGTAGAGTCTTATAATGTTTACAATATGTCTTTTATGTGAGTTTTGCTGCACCGGTTCATCCTTGTGTTTGTTTCAAATAATCTTGCTAGCCTAAGCCTTGTATCGAGAGGGAATACTTCTCATGCATCGAAAATCCTTGAGCCAACCTCTATGCCATTTGTGTCCACCATACCTACCTACTACATGGTATTTCTCCGCCATTCCAAAGTAAATTGCTTGAGTGCTACCTTTAAAATTTCTATCCACTACCTTTGCAATATATAGCTCATGGGACAAATAGCCTAAAAACTATTGTGGTATTGAATATGTACTTATGCATTTTATCTCTTATTAAGTTGCTTGTTGTGCGATAACCATGTTTCTGGGGACGCCATCAACTACTCTTTGTTGAATATCATGTGAGTTGCTATGCATGTCCGTCTTGTCTGAAGTAAGGGCGATTTACCACTAGTTGAATGGTTAGAGCATGCATAATGTTAGAGAAGAACATTGGGCCGCTAACTAAAGCCATGAATCATGGTGGAAGTTTCAGTTTTGGACAAATATCCTCAATCTCATATGAGAAAATTAATTGTTGTTAAATGCTTATGCATTAAAGAGGAGTCCATTATCTGTTGTCTATGTTGTCCCGGTATGGATGTCTAAGTTGAGAATAATCAAAAGCGAGAAATCCAATGCGAGCTTTCTCCTTAGACCTTTGTACAAAGGCATAGAGGTACCCCTTTGTGACACTTGGTTAAAACATATGTATTGCGATGATAATCCAGGTAATCCAAGCTAATTAGGACAAGGTGCGGGCACTATTAGTATACTATGCATGAGGCTTGCAACTTGTAGGATATAATTTACATGATACATATGCTTTATTACTACCGTTGACAAAATTGTTTCTTGTTTTCAGAACCAAAGCTCTAGCACAAATATAGCAATCAATGCTTCCCTCTGCGAAGGGCCTTTCTTTTACTTTTATGTTGAGTCAGTTCACCTATCTCTCTCCACCTCAAGAAGAAAACACTTGTGTGAACTGTGCATTGATTCCTACATACTTGCATATTGCACTTGTTATATTACTTTACATTGACAATATCCATGAGATATACATGTTATAAGTTGAAAGCAACCGCTGAAACTTAATCTTCCTTTGTGTTGCTTCGATACCTCTACTTTGAATTATTGCTTTATGATTTAACTCTTATGCAAGACTTATTGATGCTTGTCTTGAAAGTACGTACTATTCATGAAAAGTCTTTGCTATATGATTTATTTGTTTACTCATGTCATTTACCATTGCTTTGATCGCTGCATTCATTACATGTGTTTACAATAGTATGATCAAGGTTATGATGGCATGTCACTCCAGAAATTATCTTTGTTATCGTTTACCTACTCGGGACGAGCAGGAACTAAGCTTGGGGATGCTGATACGTCTCCAACGTATCGATAATATCTTATGTTCCATGCCACTTTATTGATGATACCTACATGTTTTTATGCATACTTTATGTCATATTTATGCATTTTCCGGCACTAACCTATTAACGAGATGCTGAAGAGCCAGTTGATGTTTTCTGCTGTTTTTGGTTTCAGAAATCCTAGTAAGGAAATATTCTCGGAATTGGACGAAATCAACGCCCACGGGCCTATTTTCACACGAAGCTTCCAGAAGTCCGAGGGAGAGACGAAGTGGGGCCACGGGGCGCCGACACAATAAGGCGGCGCGGCCAAGGGGGGGCCCGCGCCGCCCTACTATGTGGCCCCCCTGTCAGGCCTCTGACTCCGCCCTTCCGCCTACTTAAAGCCTTCGTCGCAAAACCCCCAGTACCGAGAGCCACGATACGGAAAACCTTCCAGAGACGCCGCCGCCGCCAATCCCATCTCGGGGGATTCAGGAGATCGCCTCCGGCACCCTGCCGGAGAGGGGAATCATCTCCCGGAGGACTCTTCACCACCATGGTCGCCTCCGGAGTGATGAGTGAGTAGTTCACCCCTGGACTATGGGTCCATAGCAGTAACTAGATGGTCGTCTTCTCCTAATTGCGCTTCATTGTCGGGTCTTGTGAGCTGCCTAACATGATCAAGATCATCTATCTGTAATGCTACATGTTGTGTTTGTTGGGATCCGATGGATAGAGAATACTATGTTATGTTGATTATCAATCTATTATCTATGTGTTGTTTATGATCTTGCATGCTCTCCGTTGTTAGTAGAGGCTTTGGCCAAGTTTTTGCTAGTAACTCCAAGAGGGAGTATTTATGCTCGATAGTGGGTTCATGCCTCCATTAAATCTGGGACAGTGACAAAAAGTTCTAAGGTTGTGGATGTGTTGTTGCCACTAGGGATAAAACATCGATGCTATGTCTAAGGATGTAGTTGTTGATTACATTACGCACCATACTTAATGCAATTGTCTGTTGTTTGCAACTTAATACTGGAAGGGGTTCGGATGATAACCTGAAGGTGGACTTTTTAGGCATAGATGCATGCTGGATAGCGGTCTATGTACTTTGTCGTAATGCCCAATTAAATCTCACAATACTCATCATATCATGTATGTGCATGGTCATGCTCTCTTTATTTGTCAATAGCCCAACTGTAATTTGTTCACCCAACATGCTTATTCTTATGGGAGAGACGCCTCTAGTGAACTGTGGACCCCGGTCCATTATTTTAATCGAATACAATCTACTGCAATACTCGTTCTACTGTTTTCTGCAAACTTCATCATCCACACTATACATCTAATCCTTTGTTACAGCAAGACCGGTGAGATTGACAACCTCACTGTCACGTTGGGGCAAAGTAATTTGGTTGTGTTGTGCAGGTTCCACGTTGGCGCCGGAATCCCTGGTGTTGCGCCGCACTACACTTCACCGCCATCAACCTTCGACGTGCTTCTTGACTCCTACTGGTTCGATAAACCTTGGTTTCTAACTGAGGGAAACTTACTGTTGTACGCATCACACCTTCCACTTGGGGTTCCCAACGGTCGCGTGCTGTACGCGTGTCATAGGGATTCAATAGTTTTGCTAAAGCAAACAACTAAGAACTAGGGTTTATCTTAAACGTGGTCTCAAGCAGCTAGGGGGCGTCCTGGGCACTTATATAGGCGTCCGGGACGACTTCTGGTCGAAAAGATACAAGAATAACCGACCCAGGATAGATCTGGTCGAGACAGACTCGGACTAGGCCGGTCTGGAGCCCAGTTGACCGGGTCTGGGACCGGGCGGCAACCGAAGTGTCGCAGATGCTCTTCCGGTTGGCCCCAGTACGACGCCCGGTTGGCACCGGGGTGGATCCGGTGTGCCGCCCGGTTGAACCGGGCCGGGGACCGGGCGCGCCGGTCTGGCGGCCGGTCTGACCGGGCGCTGGGCCAGCCTGGACGACTTCATCTCCTCTCGCGCATGCCTCCCGCTCCTCCCTCGCGCGTCCATGAGATATCTTCATGTCGAGCTCCATGTCCAGCTTCACGTCCATCTTGACGTCTATCTTCACGTCTTGATGTCTGTCTTCACGTCCAGCTGCTCCTCTACTCCTCGTGCGATGCTCGTCTCCTCTTGATACCTGATGATACATAAGTAACATGACTTAGACAGTATAAAGTTCTCATCAATCAAAGTATCATTTAGAAACAAGTTCACATGTTGTTTAAGTAGCTTCGCACGAGCCCTTGTAATCGGTCCAATCCAAACTTCATTGGACTTGAGCTTCACAGCAGGTTCATCTTCAACTTGCAATGACGGAGGTAGTAGTGAGGAAGGGATGTCCTCATCAAGATCCTGATGGCCAGGTGGTGGAAAACGCGGCACCAATTGCTGCTGCCCGTGGCAAGGGCAAGAAGACGACATCTAGGAAACGCACTGGCACAGTCGCTGGAATAAGTGCATCCCCACAACCGAAGCGCCACAAATCTGTGGGTAACAAGCCTCCTCGTCGAGGCAAGAGCACCACCCCCAAGGAACCACACACGTCCTCTGGGTAATCACACTTGTGGTAGCATTTTTTTTCATTGTTGTACTTCTTTGTCATCCGTCACCAGCGGCATCTCACATTTGGCTTTATCTTTTCAGCCCTGCCTTGACCATTTCTCGGTCTGCCCCCGGGAGGACCCGTGAAGCCGCACCTGATGCCGCATAAGTGACAGTTGCAATCCCGCCGCCATCTATGCAGCCAACACAAGATATTCCCCCAAGTTCCTCACGTCCCGTCTCTCCGCCTCCGGAACAATTTCCTCTTCCGAGCGTGGAGATTGTTGTTCCTTTATTCCGGCTCGTAGTGTCGGAGCCCTCTTCTATAGCAAGGGAGGAGACCACGACTCCTATAAATACAGATTCTCATGGAGGAACAGTTGATCTCACTCCGGAACCCGCTACTTCCCCAGACACCTCCATCAAGACAACTTCCGCAACACCCCCTACTACCTCTTCCGACACTACCGGTACTGAGAAAGCAGCGACCTCCAAGTCTCCAATTCCCCCACCTGATATCGACAAAAGACCCGCTTCTCCGCCGAAGGGCCCGGTCAATGCTGCCGGTAAAGCTTCCAAGCCCAAGAGCAAGAAACTATCCTCGCGCCCCAAAGCCAGTGTCGAACCAAGTTCCGGAAGCGGTGGGCAGGAATTGACACTGCATACTAGTCGTGCCGCCGCCATGGTCGCAAGTCAAACAGCGCCACGCTTTGGTATTGTGCTGGCTCAGACCCGAAGTGGGGACAGCCTGGCCTCCTTGGAGCACGATGCTCAAGAATGGAACCATGCCGACATGATGGAAATTACTTCCGGTCTAAACGAAGCTCGCGAGCCCATCGTGGATCCTTCTGGACCAATGCCTCTGATAAATCATCTTCTAAGGATGAAACGGGCTGTGAAGACCTGCGACAACGCTTGGTTTGATACCAACAAGGCTATCCTGGTAAACCTCTTATGAATCTTACTTTAGTTTTTTGAAAATATCTTCATATCGACCTAGTCCCCGATTTTCGGGTTGAGCGCGTAACAAAACTTGTAAGTTTTTAGATATGAAGTCACATACATATGTACTCATAGTCCCCGAGTTTCGGGCTGAGTGCGCATCACTTAGCGTGAAACTCTTTTGAAATTCCGACACTCATAGTCCCTAAGTTTCGGGTTGAGTGCACAACACTTAGCGCAAAACTCCTTTGAAATACCGACACTCATAGCCTCCGAGTTTCGGGTTGAGTACGCAACACTTAGCGCGAAACTCTTTTGAAGTTACGACACTCATAGTCCCCGAGTTTCGGGTTGAGTGAGCAACACTTAGCGCGAAACTCTTTTGAAATTCCGACACTCATAGTCCCCGGGTTTCGGGTTGAGTGCGCAACACTTAGCGCGAAACTCTTTTGAAATTCCGACACTCATAGCCTCCGAGTTTCGGGTTGAATTAACTGATGGGGTTCGTAGCATAGAAAAAAAAATTCCTACCGCAAGACGAATAAATCCAAGATCTAATCTATGGAACACCCAAGATCTAATCTACAAGATCGAAGCAACGAGATTGATATGAGACTAACCCTCGAAGATTTCCAAAGCCTACGAGATTAGATCTCGTTGTTGGTGTAGACGATCGTCCCCGGTGCTGCAATCCGGCAGCACTTTCGTACTCGGTCGCACGTACGGTGTCGATGAAGCCCATCCTCTCCCCGTTCCAGCGGGCAGCGGAGGTGTGGTAGATCCCCTCGGAATCCCAGCAGCACGACGGCGTGGTGGTGGAGGTGGAGGAGAAATTCCTGCAGGGCTTCGCCATGCCTGCGCAGGAAGAAGGAGGAGGGAGAGAGGGGAGGCTAGGGCTTGGGGGGTGATGTGCTGCGCCCCAGCCCTCCCCTCCCTCTTATATAGGCGTGGGGGGGCTGCCTTGGCCCCTCCTCCAAGCCTTTGGGTCGGCCAAAACAAGGGGGGGAACTCCCCCCCAAAGTTAAGTCCCTATTTTCATGGGATTTGATCTTATCCACTTGGTACAGCCACATGGGCCTTGGTGGGCTGGTGTGCATGGCCCATGTGGGCCTATGCGACCCCTCCGGTCCATGTTGGTCGTCCGGGATAGGTGGGCTCCACTATGGTACCCTCCGGAACCTTCTAGAACCTCCGGTACAATACCGAAAAATCCTGAACTTTTCCGGTAACCCTGAAAATGACTTCCCATATATGAATCTTATTCTCCGGACCATTCCGGACCTCCTCGTGATGCCCCGAATCCCATCCGAGACTCCGAACAAACTTCGGTCTCCATCTCATATTCCGAATCTACTTATGCGACATCGAACCTTAAGCGCGTCACCCTACGGTTCGCGAACTATGCAGACATGGTCGAGACTCCTCTCCGAGCCAATAACCAATAGCGGGATCTGGAGATCCATAATGGCTCCCACATATTCAACGATGACTTAGTGATCGATTGAACCATTTACATACGATGCCGATTCCCTTTGTCACGCGATATTTTACTTGTCCGAGGATCGATCATCGGTATCTCCATACCTTGTTCAACCTCGTTACCGACAAGTACTCTTTACTCGTACCGTGGTATGTCATCTCTTATGATCCAATCATATGCTTGCAAGCTAATCAGACGACATTCCACCGAGAGGGCCCAGAGTATATCTATCCGTCATCAGGATGGACAAATCCCACTATTGATCCATATGCCTCAACTCATACTTTCCGAATACTTAATCCCATCTTTATAACCACCCATTTACGCAATGGCGTTTGATGTAATCAAAGTACCCTTCCGGTGTAAGTGATTTACATGATCTCATGGTCGAAGGACTAGGTAACTATGTATCGAAAGCTTATAGCAAGTTGAACTTAATGACTTGATCACATGCTACGCTTATTTGGGTGTATGTCCATTATATCATTCACCCAATGACATAACCTTGTTATTAACAACATCCAATGTTCATGATCACGAAACCATGATCATCTATTAATCAACAAGCTAGTTATACAAGAGGCTTACTAGGGACTCCTTGTTGTTTACATAACACACATATATCAATGTTTCGGTTAATACAATTATAGCATGGGATGTAAACATTTATCATGAACACCAAGATATAACAATAACTAATTTATTATTGCCTCTTGGGCATATCTCCAACATTAACCATCCATGTTGCATTTGCAGAAGTGCGTCCAAAGCCGCAAAGAATTATACCAGAGCTTGTTGTGGGAGCACCAGGAGCTTAGCACTTCTCACAAGGCGCTGCTTGCTTCCTGATACGTTGCAAACGTATCTATAATTTTTGATGCTCCATGTTTGTTTTACACCAATTGCTATATATTTTGTTTACACTTCGTGGCACTTTTATGCATTTTCCGGAACTAACCTATTGACAAGATGCCACAGTGACAGTTCCTTGTTTTCTGCTATTTTGTATTTCAGAAAAGTTGTACAGGAAATATTTTCAGAATTGGACGAAACAAAAGCCGAAGTTCCTATTTTGTTCAAACGAAGACGGAGTCTAGAGGGTAGACGAAGGAGGGCCAGGAGGCGGGTAGACCAGGCCTAGGCGCGGCCCAGGCCCTGGCCGTGCCTAGGTGTGGTCTAGGGCCCCCTGGCCTCCACCGACCTCGCCCTTCCGCCTATAAATACCTCCCTACACAAAAACCCTAAATAAAATCAGCCTCCGCCCACGAAAAGTTCTGTAGCTCCACCGCTGTCACAGACAAGATCCGGGGGGACAGAAGTCTCTATTCTGTCAATCCGCCAGGACGGGGAATTTCCCCCGGAGCCATCTCCATCGACTCCACCGCCATCTCCATCGCCTTTGCTGACTCCCACGATGAGGAGTGAGTAGTTCTCCCCCGAGACTAAGGGCATTACCTCTAGCTATGTGGTTGATGTCTACGTTCCCCCTCCTTTCCTGTAGACAGTGTTGGGCCTCCAAGAGCAGAGGTTTGTAGAACAGCAGCAAGTTTTCCCTTAAGTGGATCACCCAAGGTTTATCGAACTCAGGGAGGAAGAGGTCAAAGATATCCCTCTCATGCAACCCTGCAACCACAAAGCAAGAAGTCTCTTGTGTCCCCAACACACCTAATAGGTGCACTAGTTCGGCGAAGAGATAGTGAAATACAAGTGGTATGAATGAATATGAGCAGTAGCAACGGTGCCAGAAAATAGCTTGCTGGCGTGTAGTTGATGGTGGTAGTATTGCAGCAGTAGTAACACAGTAAAACAGTAAACAAGCAGTAGTAATGCAGCAGTATTTAGGAACAAGGCCTAGGGATTAGACTTTCACTAGTTGACACTCTCAACATTGATCACATAACAGAACAGATAAATGCATACTCTACACTCTTGTTGGATGATGAACGCATTGCGTAGGATTACACGAACCCTCAATGCCGGAGTTAACAAGCTCCACAATTTGTTCATATTTAAGTAACCTTATAGTGTAAGATAGATCAAAAGACTAAACCAAGTACTAACATAGCATGCACACTGTCACCTTCATGCATATGTAGGAGGAATAGATCACATCAATATTATCATAGCAATAGTTAACTTCATAATCTACAAGAGATCATGATCATAGCATAAACCAAGTACTAACACGGTGCACACACTGTCACCTTTACACACGTGCAGGAGGAATAGAACTACTTTAATAACATTGCTAGAGTAGCACATAGATGAATAGTGATACAAAACTCATATGAATCTCAATCATGTAAAGAAGCTCATGAGATTATTGTATTGAGGTACATGGGAGAGATGAACCACATAGCTACCGGTACAGCCCCGAGCCTCGATGGAGAACTACTCCCTCCTCATGGGAGCAGCAGCGGTGATGATGATGGCGGTGGAGATGGCAGCGGTGTCGATGGAGAAGCCTTCCGGGGGCACTTCCCCGCTCCGGCAGCGTGCCGGAACAGAGACTCCTGTCCCCCAGATCTTGGCCTCGCGATGGCGGCGGCTCTGGAAGGTTTCTGTGGTTTTCGTCAATTGGTGTCGAAGTTTTAGGTCACGACGGCTTAAATAGACGAAGAGTCGGAGTCGGAGGGGCCACGGGCTGCCCAAACCATAGGGGGGCGCCCCCCCCTGGCCGCGCCGGGGTGTGGTTTGGTGGCCCTGTCCCCCTTCTCTGGCGGTTCTCGTGTGTTCTGGATGGTTCCGGGAAAAATAGGAACCTGGGCGTTGATTTCGTCCGATTCCGAGAATATTTCGTTACTAGGATTTCTGAAACCAAAAACAGCAGAAAACAGGAACTGGCACTTCGGCATCTTGTTAATAGGTTAGTTCCAGAAAATGCACGAATATGACATAAAGTGTGCCTAAAACATGTAGATAACATCAATAATGTGGCATGGAACATAAGAAATTATCGATACGTCGGAGGCGTATCAGCATCCCCAAGCTTAGTTCTGCTCGTCCCGAGCAGGTAAAACGATAACACAGATAATTTCTGGAGTGACATGCCATCATAATCTTGATCATACTATTTGTAAAGCATATGTAGTGAATGCAGCGATCAAAACAATGTATATGACATGAGTAAACAAGTGAATCATAAAGCAAAGACTTTTCATGAATAGCACTTCAAGACAAGCATCAATAAGTCTTGCATAAGAGTTAACTCATAAAGCAATAATTCAAAGTAAAAGCATTGAAGCAACACTAAGGAAGATTAAGTTTCAGCGGTTGCTTTCAACTTATAACATGTATATCTCATGGATATTGTCAACATAGAGTAATATAACAAGTGCAATATGCAAGTATGTAGGAATCAATGCACAGTTCACACAAGTGTTTGCTTCTTGAGGTGGAGAGAAATAGGTGAACTAACTCAACATAAAAGTAAAAGAATGGTCCTCCATAGAGGAAAAGCATCGATTGCTATATTTGTGCTAGAGCTTTGATTTTGAAAACATGAAACAATTTTGTCAACGGTAGTAATAAAGCATATGTATCATGTAAATTATATCTTACAAGTTGCAAGCCTCATGCATAGTGTACTAATAGTGCCCGCACCTTGTCCTAATTAGCTTGGACTACCGGATCATCACAATGCACATGTTTTAACCAAGTGTCACAAAGGGGTACCTCTATGCCGCCTGTACAAAGGTCTAAGGAGAAAGCTCGCATTGGATTTCTCGCTATTGATTATTCTCAACTTAGACATCCATACCGGGACAACATAGACAACAGATAATGGACTCCTCTTTTATGCATAAGCATGTAACAACAATTAATAATTTTCTCATATGAGATTGAGGATATTTGTCCAAAACTGGAACTTCCACCATGGATCATGGCTTTAGTTAGCGGCCCAATGTTCTTCTCTAACAATATGCATGCTTAACCATAAGGTGGTAGATCGCCCTTACTTCAGACAAGACGAACATGCATAGCAACTCACATGATATTCAACAAAGAGTAGTTGATGGCGTCCCCAGGAACATGGTTATCGCACAACGAGCAACTTAATAAGAGATAAAGTGCATAAGTACATATTCAATACCACAATAGTTTTTAAGCTATTTGTCCCATGAGCTATATATTGTAAAGGTGGAGAATGGAATTTTAAAGGTAGCACTCAAGCAATTTACTTTGGAATGGCGGAAAATACCATGTAGTAGGTAGGTATGGTGGACACAAATGGCATAGTGGTTGGCTCAAGTATTTTGGATGCTTGAGAAGTATTCCCTCTCGATACAAGGTTTAGGCTAGCAAGGCTTATTTGAAACAAACACAAGGATGAACCGGTGCAGCAAAACTCACATAAAATACATATTGAAAACATTATAAGACTCTACACCGTCTTCCTTGTTGTTCAAACTCAATACTAGAAATTATCTAGACCTTAGAGAAACCAAATATGCAAACCAAATTTTAGCATGCTCTATGTATTTCTTCATTAATGGGTGCAAAGTATATGATGCAAGAGCTTAAACAAGAGCACAACAATTGCCAAATATCAAGTTATTCAAGACATCATACCAATTACTACATGTAGCATTTTCCAATTCCAACCATATAACAATTTAACGAAGAAGAAACTTCGCCATGAATACTATGAGTAGAAACTAAGGACATACTTGTCCATATGCTACAGCGGAGCGTGTCTCACTCCCATAAAGTGAATGCTAGGATCCATTTTATTCAAACAAAACAAAAAACAAAAACAAACCGACGCTCCAAGCAAAGCACATAAGATGTGATGGAATAAAAATATAGTTTCAGGGGAGGAACCTGATAATGTTGTCGATGAAGAAGGGGATGCCTTGGGCATCCCCAAGCTTAGACGCTTGAGTCTTCTTAATATATGCAGGGGTGAACCACCGGGGCATCCCCAAGCTTAGAGCTTTCACTCTTCTTGATCATAGTATATCATCCTCCTCTCTTGACCCTTGAAAACTTCCTCCACACCAAACTTAGAACAACTCATTAGAGGGTTAGTGACAATAAAAATTAACATATTCAGAGGTGACACAATCATTCTTAACACTTCTGGACATTGCATAAAGCTACTGGACATTAATGGATCAAAGAAATTCATCCAACATAGCAAAAGAGGCAATGCGAAATAAAAGGCAGAATCTGTCAAAACAGAACAGTTCGTATTGACGAATTTTAAAATGGCACCAGACTTGCTCAAATGAAAATGCTCAAATTTAATGAAAGTTGCGTACATATCTGAGGATCATGCACGTAAATTGGCTTAATTTTCTGAGCTACCTACAGGGAGGTGGACCCAGATTCGTGACAGCAAAGAAATTTGGAACTGCGCAGTAATCCAAATCTAGTACTTACTTTTCTATCAACGGCTTTACTTGGCACAATAAAACATAAAACTAAGATAAGGAGAGGTTGCTACAGTAGTAAACAACTTCCAAGACACAAATATAAAACAAAGTACTGTAGCACAATAACACATGGGTTAACTCCCAAGAAGTTCTTTTCTTTATAGCCATTAAGATGGGCTCAGCAGTTTTAATGATGCACTCGCAAGAAATAGTATTTGAAGCAAAAGAGAGCATCAAGAGGCAAATGCAAAACACATTTAAGTCTAACATGCTTCCTATGAAGAGGAATCTTGTAAATAAACAAGTTCATGAAGAGCAAAGTAACAAGCATAAGAAGATAAAACAAGTGTAGCTTCAAAAATTTCAGCACATAGAGAGGTGTTTTAGTAACATGAAAATTTCTACAACCATATTTTCCTCTCTCATAATAACTTTCAGTAGCATCATGAGCAAACTCAACAATATAACTATCACATAAATCATGAGTCTCATGCATAAAATTATTACTCTCCACATAAGCATAATCAATTTTATTAGTTGTAGTGGGAGCAAATTCAACAAAGTAGCTATCATTATTATTCTCATCAAGTGTTGGAGGCATAATATAATCACAACAAAATTTACTCTCCATAGTAGGTGGCACCAAAAGACCACTATCATTATAATCATCATAAATAGGAGGCAAAGTATCATCAAAGAAAATTTTCTCCTCAATGCTTGGGGGACTAAAAATATCATGCTCATCAAAACCAGCTTCCCCAAGCTTAGAATTTTCCATATCATTAGCAACAATGGTATTCAAAGTGTTCATACTAACATGTTCCATGGGTTTTTTAATTTTCGGATCAAACCATCCATGTCTTAAATCAGGAAATAGAGTAAAAAGCTCATTGTTGTCCATTATGCCTTACTAGTGTAAACAAGAAACAAAAAGATGCAATTGCAGGATCTAAAGGAAATAGCTTTGAGTAATTACGGCGCCGGAAAATAGCTTAGTAGCCGAGGTTCGGAGTGTGAGTACCTTTTACCTTTCCTCCCCGGCAACGGCGCCAGAAAATAGCTTGATGTCTACATTCCCCCTCCTTTCCTGTAGACAGTGTTGGGCCTCCAAGAGCAGAGGTTTGTAGAACAGCAGCAAGTTTTCCCTTAAGTGGATCACCCAAGGTTTATCGAACTCAGGGAGGAAGAGGTCAAAGATATCTCTCTCATGCAACCCTGCAACCACAAAGCAAGAAGTCGCTTGTGTCCCCAACACACCTAATACACTTGTCAGATGTATAGGTGCACTAGTTCGGCGAAGAGATAGTGAAATACAAGTGGTATGAATGAATATGAGCAGTAGCAACGGTGCCAGAAAATAGCTTGCTGGCGTGTAGTTGATGGTGGTAGTATTGCAGCAGTAGTAACACAAGAAACAAGAAACAAGCAGTAGTAACGCAGCAGTATTTAGGAACAAGGCCTAGGGATTAGACTTTCACTAGTGGACACTCTCAACATTGATCACATAACAGAACAGATAAATGCATACTCTACACTCTTGTTGGATGATGAACGCATTGCGTAGGATTACACGAACCCTCAATGCCGGAGTTAACAAGCTCCACAATTTGTTCATATTTAAGTAACCTTATAGTGTAAGATAGATCAAAAGACTAAACCAAGTACTAACATAGCATGCACACTGTCACCTTCATGCATATGTAGGAGGAATAGATCACATCAATATTATCATAGCAATAGTTAACTTCATAATCTACAAGAGATCATGATCATAGCATAAACCAAGTACTAACACGGTGCACACACTGTCACCTTTACACACGTGCAGGAGGAATAGAACTACTTTAATAACATTGCTAGAGTAGCACATAGATGAATAGTGATACAAAACTCATATGAATCTCAATCATGTAAAGCAGCTCATGAGATTATTGTATTGAGGTACATGGGAGAGATGAACCACATAGCTACCGGTACAGCCCCGAGCCTCGATGGAGAACTACTCCCTCCTCATGGGAGCAGCAGCGGTGATGATGATGGCGGTGGAGATGGCAGCGGTGTCGATGGAGAAGCCTTCCGGGGGCACTTCCCCGCTCCGGCAGCGTGCCGGAACAGAGACTCCTGTCCCCCAGATCTTGGCCTCGCGATGGCGGCGGCTCTGGAAGGTTTCTGTGGTTTTCGTCAATTGGTGTCGAAGTTTTAGGTCACGACGGCTTAAATAGACGAAGAGTCGGAGTCGGAGGGGCCACGGGCTGCCCAAACCATAGGGGGGCGCGGGCCCCCCCCCTGGCCGCGCCGGGGTGTGGTTTGGTGGCCCTGTCCCCCTTCTCTGGCGGTTCTCGTGTGTTCTGGATGGTTCCGGGAAAAATAGGAACCTGGGCGTTGATTTCGTCCGATTCCGAGAATATTTCGTTACTAGGATTTCTAAAACCAAAAACAGCAGAAAACAGGAA
The DNA here is from genome assembly GCF_019359855.2 of Lolium perenne. Taxonomy (NCBI): domain Eukaryota; kingdom Viridiplantae; phylum Streptophyta; class Magnoliopsida; order Poales; family Poaceae; genus Lolium; species Lolium perenne. Next base: position 195,292,919 of record NC_067247.2, on the reverse strand, counting down.
CTGGCACTTCGGCATCTTGTTAATAGGTTATTCCAGAAAATGCACGAATATGACATAAAGTGTGCCTAAAACATGTAGATAACATCAATAATGTGGCATGGAACATAAGAAATTATCGATACGTCGGAGGCGTATCAGTGGTCTATCTATCTTTCCATGTATGATCTTTATGTGATCATGAGCTTTGTAATTTAGTTGAATAAGTAGATTGTGCTACTCAAGTGGTTTTATTATTTGATCTCTGGGGACACCTTGTCCAACGGTGTGAAGGTGACAGTGTGCACACCATGTTTGTTTATTATGCTTAATTTATAGAAATACTTATGAATTATGGTGACTAGTTAGTACCATCTTTGTATGCTCAAAGTGACAGTGTGGGTGTCCATAGATTGGGAATATGAACTTTAAGGAATGCTTATGCAGACCTACGCAATGAATTTGTGTTTATTATCAAACCGGAGAGTGGTTCAGAGTAGCGTAGTGAAGAGATAATATCTATGTATTCAATTATGGTATCATTGTTGAGAGTGTCCACTAGTGAAAGTATGATCCCTAGGCCTTGTTTCCAAGCATTGGAACACCATTTACAACCAGTTCTGCTACATGTTTACCTGCTGCCATTTTTATTTCAGATTGCAATTACCACTCATAATCATCCATATTACTTGTATTTCACTATCTCTTTGCCGAACTAGTGCACCTATACACCTGACAAGTGTATTGGGTGTGTTGGGGAGACAAGAGACTTATTGTATCATAATTGCAGTGATGAGGACATCCCTACCGAACCACTACCTCCGTCATTGCAAGATGAAGAAGATGTTGTTGTGAAGCTCAAGTCCAATGAAGTCAGAATTGGACCTATGACAAGAGCTCGTGCAAAGCTATTAAAACAACAAGTGAATTTGTTCTTAAACGTTACATTGATTGATAAGAATTTTATACTACCTAAATCCTTTGACTTGTGTATGATCAGGTACGAGGATAAAGGAAGCATCGCACGAGGAGGAGGAGAACAGCTGAACATGGTGCTGGACATGTAGACACCTCATGGACGCGCGAGGGAGGAGATGGAGGCATGCGCGAGGGAGGAAGACGAAGTCTAGGCTGACGCTACGTCCGACGCAACCGGTCTCCATGTCGGCCGACCCGGCCCCACGCCCGGTCCAACCGGATACCACGCCGGATGAGCCCGGCGCCCGCTGGCTCCTGCGATGGTGCCAACCGGGTGGGTGTACTGAGCGACCCTGCCCTTGGCCTGGTCACAGCCCGATCCCTGGCCCGGTCCAAACTGGACCGGCCGGTTCTTGGCCTGGTCGACCGGCCCCCTGGCCGGCCGTGTCCGAGTTAGTCTCGACCAGATCCCGATTTGGGTCGGTTATTATTGTATTTTCTCGAATTCTGGTCGTCCTGAACCCCTATATAAGTGCCCAGGACGCCCACATAATAGTTTTAGACCACGTTTAAGATAAACCCTAGTTCATAGTTGATTGCTTTGCAACTCTATTGAATCTATACACCAATTCGCATCGATCTGGTGTTTTGCTACTGAAAGTTTTGTGTGATCTGATGTTCCTTTGGGAATTAGATGGTTGCAATTTACCGCTTCGTGGTCGGCGGCTACGTGCGCAAGTGTGTGGAGTTGCGAATATTTTACTTGTCCGAGGTTTGATCATCGGTATCTCTATACCTCGTTCAACCTCGTCTCATGACAAGTACACTTTACTCGTACCGTGGTATGTGGTCTCTTATGAACCATTCGTATGCTTGCAAGCTATTTGACGACATTCCACCAAGAGGGCCCAGAGTATATCTATCCGTCATAAGAGACTTACTTAATCCCACCTTGTTATTTGCTATATCGGGATGGACAAATCCCACTGTTGATCCATATGCCTCAACTCATACTTTCCGGATACTTAATCCCACCTTTATAACCACCCATTTACGCAGTGGCGTTTGATGTAATCAAAGTACCTTTCCGGTATATGTGATTTACATGATCTCATGGTCGAAAGGACTAGGTAACTATGTATTGAAAGCTTATAGCAAATAACTTAATGACGTGATCTTTATGCTACGCTTAAATGGGTGTGTCCATTACATTATTCATATAATGACATAACCTTGTTATTAATAACATCCAATGTTTATGATCACGAAACCATGATCATCTGTTAATCAACAAGCTAGTTATACAAGAGGCTTACTAGGGACTCCTTGTTGTTTACATAACACACATGTATCAATGTTTCGGTTAATACAATTATAGCATGGGATGTAAACATTTATCATGAACACCAAGATATAACAATAACTAATTTATTATTGCCTCTTGGGCATATCTCCAACAGTCTCCCACTTGCACTAGAGTCAATAATCTAGTTTACATTTATAAAGATATAACACCTTGGCCTTCTGGTGCTTATCATGTTTTGCTCACGGGAGAGGTTTTAGTCAACGGATCTGACATGCTCAGAAACGTATGTATTTTGCAATTCATTTGCGTCTCAACGCATCACTCATTTTCCAAATGAGTCGGCATCTATGCTTAGTCCTCTGGTGGAACCTTAATTCTGTGGTCTGAAATATGTCACTAATATTGCCACACACAATATAGCTTCAAAGTTCTGACATTATCGGAACTACGCCAAGTTCTCAAAGAACTCCTCGACTTAAACATCCTCAGTCATTGTCAAAACAATGTCATACTCTGCCTTTGTTTGTAGAATCCATCACAACATTTAGAACTCATCTAAATCTAGCATAGACATATTCTAGCTCATTGTGCTACCCTTTTAAATAACACTTAGCCTAATTGAGATTGAAATTTTACTTTTATATGTGACCAAACTAATATCGGTGCATCACTTTACAGCGATTTGTTTGTCATTACCCATATAAAAATATATATATCCTTGGTTCTTCTAAAGCACTCAGGGATATTCTTACTGTTGTCCAATGATCATTACATGAATCATTCTGGTATATGCTCGTAACACTTTAGAGCACAGGACATCTGAGTTTGTACATATTATTCGTGATCTAAAATCACTCATGTGTTTTTACTCATCGAGTGTCAAATACACTCAAGTCTTGTTAAATCTTCACATGGAAAAGAACACCTTCTTAATATTTCTATATTGAACTACTTCAATATTCATTCTATGTACTTCGACTTAAACTTATTATGTGTTTCAATCTATCTTCATAGATCTTGACACTAAATATGTTTCAGTCCATATCCTTTCATTGAAATTAATTCTCAATGAAACCTTTTAATCAAGTATATAATTACATCATTTATAACCAACTATATGTCATCTACATAAAGTATTATAAATATGTCTGAACGGATCGTAGCGAACAAGAGGGGGGGTGAATGGCGCTACGGCAATTTTTAGTCTTTTTCAAGTTTTATGCAACGGAAGGTAAAGGTGTGACTTTTAGCAATGGGGGTGATCCTACAATGAAGCTAGAGCATGTGCAACAAGTAAAGGAATCAACAAGATAGTAAAAGTAAGGAGCGAGACAACCGGGGGGCGCGAGGCGAGTCGAGGTTTGTTTCCCGCAGTTCCCTCCACTAAAGGAGGTACGTCTGCGTTGAGGAGGTGCTAGTCTCACACAAGAGACTAGGCGGCCACACCACAAAGGAAGGCCTCACCCTCTTCCTCGAGAGAGCTCCACGGAGGTGCTCTCCCTCTTCCACTAAGGCAACGGTCGAGGCGGTGATTCCTTCACAAGGTTGGGGCGAGCTCCACACACACAATGATGCTCCCAACACCCTATGGAGCTAGTACATCACCAAGCTAGACTCCATAGCTGCTCATCTCCATTGCTCCACCATAGGAACCCATCACCAATGCTCCACCATAGGAACTCCTCCAATGCTCCACCAAGAAACTCTCCAAGGCTCCACCAAAGGAACTCCCCAATGCTCCACCAAAGGAACTCTTCTCCAAGATCCACCAAAGGAACCCTACCACCAAGATCCACTAAGGAATAGCTAGTATTTGTGAAATATCTCTTGGTAGAACTATAGATCGGGGTCTCCTCCACCTATCCTCAAAATTAGGGCAAGATTGGTTGGACGGGGAAGGAGATCCTCAAGGATTAAGCTCAGCAACAATGGAGGAGAGAGAAGGGGAAGAGATAAAATCGGGTGGGGAAGAAGGGGCCCTTAAATAGGCTCCTCCAAATCCAACCGTTATACCCAGTTTTGGCCTAAGCGGTACTACCGCTTTGGTGTGAGCGGTACTACCGCTCTGAGTTCAAAATCGACCCAGATCTGGTCAAAGGACACAGAGCGGTACTACCGCACGAGGTACCGCTCGTGGTACCGCAATAGGGTCTAGACCTTACTGGACTCGAAGCGGTACCAGAGCGGTACCGGGGCGGTACTGCCGTAACGCGTTATGGTACCTCGAGCGGTACCGTGAGCGGTACTACCGCTCGTGAGCGGTACTACCGCCCCAGGTACTGCAGGGGTACCACAACTTGTTCTGGGGGACGAATTCAGCAGAACTCAGAGCGGTACCGAGGGCGGTACCAATAGGGGTAGCGGTACTACCGCTATGGGTACCGGTAGTACCGGCCTGGCTAAAACTGGTTTTCTTCCCTTTTTCTCTCCAACTTTGTTACCTCGCTAAACGCACACAGAACCGGAAAACCTATCAACTACGCTTCAGTCTTCTGATCTTGACGCGTCCGGCGAGGTCACCGTGTACTTGCAAATCTAACAATGATACTCAAGGCACACGGTGAGATTACTCAAGTGTTGTCATCAAACACACAAAACTAGGGATATGAATTTTGCTCTTACAATCTCCCCCTTTTTGGTGTTTGATGACAACACAAGAGTTGACAACAACATATGATATTATGATGAGAACATTAGATTTGCAAAAACTAGACAGAGCTCCCCCTACACATGTGCATATCATGAATATGTATTTGAATACAAATACACATGTTATATAGACATCACTCCCCCTAGTTTTTACAAACCAAGCACATATGCAACATAGATAGATGACATGTTCAAGAGGCATATGTACAATATGGAGGCAACATAAGATCATATGCGGAGATTTGGGTGAAGTTATCATACCATAGCCTTGAGAATACCCAAACTCACAATAGGATGCCTCCATGGAGTTGTTGCTGTAGCCATAAGACAAGATAAGCAACTAGGACCAAACGGCTACAAACAACGAACTCCATCCATCCACCTAGGAACTTATCCCCCTTTGGCATCGGAACACCAAAAAGGAGGGTAACTAGAGAGATGGAGAAAAAGAACATACAACCAAGCTTGCAAAAATCACGACCAAACAAGCTTGAGGGAGGTTCTCAAAAACAAGAAGAAGAAAGCAAAGAAGAAAGGCAAAACAAGGTCATGAAGAACCGAAAAACCCTCAAGAAGGGGGTGTTGGTGGCCGAAGCCACCGTGTAAGAGTATAGTAGTTGTGAGGTCGCGTAGATGTATCTAGGACTCACAGATTACAACTCAACATGAAGCTCATAAGTCACTCAATTGACAAATAGCAAATGTTTTGGATTTCTTTATGCATTATGGGGGGAGTGATAGCTCAATGGATTTAAACCGCACTCCCCCTATGTCCATGCGTGCCTTTCAACTAGATATGACGGTAAGATTGGTATGTGCGCACGACGGTCAAGCAAAGTTCGACGGATCAATGATATTTAGCTCATGCCTCAACTCAATAAAGCGCTTCTCATCCAAGGGCTTCGTGAAGATGTCCGCCAATTGCTCCTTGGTGCCAATATAGGATAGTACAATATCTCCGCGAGCAATGTGGTCCCGGATGAAGTGGTTCCGTATCTCGATGTGCTTCGTCTTGCCATGATGAACCGGATTGTAGGCGATCTTGATTGCGCTCTCATTGTCACACAAAAGAGGCACATTGCTATACTCGAGTCCATAGTCCCGCAAGGTTTGCCTCATCCATAAGATTTGAGCACAACTACTTGCCGCGGCAATATACTCGGCTTCCGCGGTGGAGACGGAGACACAATTTTGCTTCTTTCAGGACCAACACACCAAAGATCTTCCAAGAAAGTGACATGCTCCGGAGGTAGACTTCCTATCAATCTTGTCGCCCGCCCAATCGGAGTCGGCGAAACCAACCAATGCGAAGTCCGTGTCCCTTGGGTACCATAGTCCGAAGTGTGGGGTATCAACTAAATATCGAAAGATCCTCTTGACCGCCACAAGGTGGCTTTCCTTCGGACTTGCTTGAAACCGCGCACACATACCAACGCTCAACATGATATCCGGGCGAGAGGCACAAAGGTAGAGAAGCGAACCTATCATCGAACGGTAGAGCTTGGTATCCACCGCCTTGCCGCCCTCGTCAAGAGTGAGTTGACACTTGAGTTGCATTGGAGTTCCGATCCCCTTGGCGTCCTTCATATCAAAGCGCTTGAGCATGTCTTGGAGATACTTTGCTTGATTGATGAAGGTGCCTTGTCGCATTTGCTTGATCTCGAACCCAAGAAAGTACTTGAGTTCACCCATCATCGACATCTCAAACCTATTTGTCATCAACATAGCAAACTCATCGTTGAATTTTGTGTTAGTAGAGCCAAATATGATGTCATCTACATAGAGTTGGCATACGAAAAGCTCCCCATTGACCTTCTTAGTAAAAAGAGTGGGATCGATTTTCCCAACTTGGAAACCACGGTCTTCAAGCAACTCCTTGAGGTGCTCATACCAAGCTCTAGGAGCTTGTTTGAGACCATATAGGGCCTTTTTGAGCTTGAAGACATGGTCCGGAAAATGGGGATCCTCGAACCCCGGGGGTTGCTTCACATACACTTCCTCATGTAGAGGACCATTAAGAAAAGCACTCTTAACATCCATTTGTTGCAACTTAAAGCCATGATGTGAGGCAAAGGCCAAAAGGATACGGATGGACTCGAGCCTTGCAACGGGTGCAAAAGTTTCACCAAAGTCCACGCCTTCGACTTGAGAATAGCCTTGTGCCACCAATCTTGCTTTGTTGCGGATGACCGTGCCACTTTCATCTTGCTTGTTCTTGAGGATCCACTTGGTGCCGATAACATTGCGGCAATGATCGGGTCGCTTCATGAGAGTCCATACATCATTCCTCTTGAAGTTGTTGAGTTCCTCTTGCATTGCATTCAACCAATCGGGATCTTTGAGAGCATCATCAACTTTGAGTGGTTCCACTCTAGAGACAAAGGCATGGTGCGCACAAAAGTTTGCAAGTTGCCTCCGAGTGGTGACGTTCCTCTTTATATCACCAATGATGTTTTGCAAGGAATGAGACTTGAGACGCAAGTGTCTTGTAGTAGGATCTTCACGGCGAGTGTCGGCTTGAGGAGATGGTTCTTGAGAGTCCTCTTGGCCTTCATCACGGTTTAGGTCCTCGCCTTGACCTCCATTGTTGTTGAAAGAGGCAACCTTGTCATGAGATCCGGACGGTTCGGGGGAATAGGGAGTATCATTGTCCATGAAGATTGTCCCCGAACCACTCGGAGAAGAACTTGAAGCTTGACCTTGGTCACTTGATGTTGGGTGTTGAAGTAGACGAGCTTGCGGTGTATGTTGTTCTTGAGCTTGTTGCGGTGAACTTGGACTTGATTGTTGTTGTAGATGTCGAGGTTGATCTTGAGGTTGAGGTTGAACTTGAGGTTGTTATAGAGGTTGGCTTGCATTTGTTAGATCAACGGAAGAAGCTTGGCCTTGTGGTGTAGATGGCTCCACTTGGGTGGAACTTGGTCCTTCCCCGGCACTCATAGAAGGTAGCGTTTGAGGTAGGCTAATGCCCACACCCATCCTTCCTATGGTATCCGGGGGAATTGCATCTCCTTTCTCACAAGAAGCACTTCGCTCCTCCAAAGATCTATCATCTTCGTCGAACGTCACATCACAAGATTCTACAACACGTCCACTTGACTTGTTGAATACTCTATAGGCGTGAGAGTCTGTAGCATAGCCAACGAAAATTCCTTCTTGAGCTCTTGAATCAAACTTGGATAGGCGTGTGTCCTTGACAAGTATGTAGCATTTGCATCCAAAGACCTTGAAGTATGACACATTAGGATTGTTGCCGGTGAGGATCTCATATGGTGTCTTCTCAAGACCTTTGCGGAAGTAGAGGCGATTAGTAGCATGGCAAGCGGTGGAGATAGCTTCCGCCCAAAAATTGTAGTTGGACTTGTATTCCATCATCATGGTTCGAGCGGCTTCGATCAAGGTACGATTCTTCCTTTCGGCGACCCCATTTTGTTGGGGAGTATATGGCGTGGAGTATTGGTGTTCGATTCCTTCCTCGCCGAGGAATTCATCCAATGTGTAGTTCTTGAACTCCGTTCCATTGTCGCTCCTTATTGCAAGAATCTTGTTGTCGTACTTGCGTTGAACTTGGTTGGCAAACTCCATCATGGTCCGTCGAGTCTCACTCTTGTACTTGAAGAAGAATACCCAACAATAGCGTGAATAGTCATCAACAATGACGAGGCAATACTTCTTTCCTCCAAGACTTTCATGAGATGGTGGACCAAAGAGATCAACATGTAGGAGCTCCAAGCATCTTGTGGTAGAGATAATAGTCTTGGCCTTGTGAGGAGCTCCATGCATCTTTCCTTGTACGCAAGCCCTACAAACACGATCCTTGCAAAAAGAGACATCTTATTTTAGTCCGAGAATGTGGCCACCCTTTTGGAGACTTTGCAAAGTCCTCATGTTGACATGAGCTAGTCGGCGATGCCATAACCAACCCTTGTCACCTTTGGCGAATAGGCAACACTAGTGGAAAACGGGGCAATAGGCCCGGTCCATTTGGGCCTTTAGACCCGGTTCCCGAACCGGGACCAACTAGGCGGGACTAAAGGGGGTACCCTTTAGTCCCGGTTCAAAGATAAACCGGGCCTAAAGGCCTCGACACGTGGTGCGGCCAGGGAGCTCGCGGTAGAAGGGCTTTGGTCCCGGTTCGTGGTACGAACCGGGCCTATGTTTCTCTGCCGCGGCAGAGAATTGCTATTTCTCTGCCGCGGCACAGATTTGGGCTGTACCAGCGTTTCTCTGCCGCGGCAGAGAAACAGGGCGTTTCTATGCCGCGGCAGAGTTTCAGCAATGCATATATATATCATTCAAGAAACCACAAAAAATCGTCATGAATATATATAGACATCGTCAACAGTACACGACATAGTCAACACAGTACACGTAATGCATGCATATTTACAATACAACATGTCCTGAACGAATATCCTCCGCCGTCACAATCTTCCGATAGTGCTCTCCACCTGGGGTAAGGACCTCGGTAATAAAGAATCCTGCGATTTCCTCTTGAATTGCTTTTATTTGATCCGCTGTTATGAGAGTGTCCTGCAGGCGTGTCATCTATATTTAAAAAAGGAGATCAATACATGAATGGAACTCAATACAATAGATGGTACTAATTAAGATTAATTGTGAAAATTTGTTATCGTACACGAGTGTGGTGTATTTGGGCATCCCCACCCTTGGGACAGGACATGTCACGCATGAAGGTGCAGACGTAGTATCCACATAAGTTATTCCCTTGTTCCTGCCTCATACACTTTACGAAAAAATAGTTCGATCAAACTAATAATCAAGCATCGTATTGAAAGTAAATATCATATATAAAGTTTCACGGACATAGCTATATATAGTACTACTTACAGGGTAATCTCTAAATGTAAGCTCCGGTTTCCATTCACCCGGAACAGTATTGATGAACCGTTTCCAAGCCCTGCCCGGCAAAAAATAATGAGTAAATGAGTAATTGATTAGTTGATGATATCTTCGAATTAGAGCAGATGAAGATGCCAATACGAAATTGATTGAAACTACCTCTGGAGGATGGCAGCCATGTCCGCCCATTCCGCATATTCTTTACGTTTCGAGTCCATGACGTTTACGACTCCAAGGTGAAGATCAATGATTAGGAGAATAAAGTGGAAACTGCACAAGCATAGCTCAATGATTACGAGAATAAAGTGGAAGGTGCACAAGCATAATGTATGTTATATATAACACTCACTTGAAGTTGTAGGGAAAGAATATATCCTCTTTGTCTGCTTGCTTCTCTAAAAACATTACGATGTTGTCCTCTCGTGTCCTTGGGGTACCGTCGAACCGTAACTTCATGAACCGTGTTTGGGTCTATGAACCCCAGCGGGAGGAGCTTGCCTCTTTAGTATTCCAGCGACTTCATTCGCCATAATTACATCGATAGCGTACACAAAGAAAATAATGAGGATAATTGTTAGTGCAAATGAATGAGCTACAACCTGAAGTACACAAATAAATCACTTACGAGCGGTAGCAACCGATGACAGCTTTGTCGAGGGCGTCTTGATTGAATAACTGAAACAGTTCTTCTAACTCAATGTTTATCTCTGTCTTCCCCGGAAGTAATGCTCATCTCTAAGATACACCGTGATGTAGCTTTCACATCTTCGACAGGCTTTCAGGTACCGGTCATGCAACCTTCGCATCGAGTCCCTAGACGCGCGAGCTCGCTGTGTTTAACGAGATCAGATCCGTATCTATACTTGTTTACCACTTGAGCCGTTGGATAGTAATCTTCGTACTCAACCGATGCTCCTGAGCTCTAGCCGCCCGTTCGATCATCGATGCCGTCTCTGGATCATGATATGGCTCCACGATGAAGTGGGGTGCGGCCTGAATGTCCCGTTGTCCAAGCTGGGCGACTTTTTTTGCTTCTTTGCTCGCTCTAGAGGACTGTCCAAGAGAGCGGTCATAATCAGATCTCAGCTCAGGTCTCTTCATTCTCGTCTCGGCAAAGTGCTTCACTGTCTGCGGTGGAATAAACATCTTCTTCGGCGCAGTTGCAAGAAACGCCTTTTGCTCTTCAGTCTGCTCATGTGGCAACAACTCTGGAGTCTGTTCCCTCATTGGAGTTGATGATCTCTTCGGAGCTGTAGGAGGTGTCGCGGACCGCTTCCTCTTTTGCTTAGGTGGAAGCGGCGGAGTCTCCTGACGAGGAGGAGGAGGCGGCGGAGTATTTTCACGCGGAGGAGACTGGTCATGGATAGGGGAATCATCATCGCAGAGGAGAATCATCACGCGGAGGAGACTGCACAGGTGGCGGAGGAGGCGGAGGTGGCCTGCTTGTTGGCTTCTCACCTGGAAACACAATGTTCTCCTTCCGCCATTGCACGGTGGTTCTACGGGCTTCTCCCAGTTCTTTGATTTCCCCATCTTCACCTGCGGGGTGCTCAAGCACCAACCCCTCATACTCTCTCAACACTTCATCCACCATCACAACAGCAAAGTCGTCTTGGACCGGACGGCAATGGTAAGACCTTGTAGGTAAGAGGATGCCGACTGCCGCCTTGAAGGATAGGTTGAAAACTTTAACATGCAGCTCACAAGGACGGCTCTCAGTGAGATCATCCACGGGGGGGTAGCGAGGAGGCTCGACCACCTGGTCATCATCATCATCATTATCCACCTGCTGAGAGGAAGCCACGCTGCTTTTCCGGTGTGGTTGAGATTGCAGCGGGGCGATGGCATTGAGCAGTGCAGGATCTACAGCCTGCCTCCGAGCCATCTGAGATGTAAGTACTTGGGTTACCATGGTTAATTGGGCTTGCATGGTGCTCATACCCTCCTCTAAGTTAGCCAGGCGGTCTGTTTCCCTTGCCTTCCTCCTCTCATGGCTTTTATCAGGAAATCTCTTCCTTTCCGCAGGAAAGCCATACTTCCAGGGAATGGAGCCTGTTGTGCCTCGTGTTCGTCCGCCGTGTTCTTTGTTCCCAAGGGCGCGTGTCAGCTCATCGTTCTCTCTTTCGGGCTGGAACAACCCCGCCTCCACGTCCCTATGTGCTTTTTCCAGGGCATCAATGGGAACCTTCAGATGAGCTTTCTTATAGATGCACTTCCCTCGTTTCGGATCCAACGTTCCCCCAATCCCGTAGAACCACTCCTTGCACCGTTCGATCCAACCGTGTGTCCCTAATCTGATCCCTTTACTGGTCAGTTCCGCCTCAGCTGCCTGCCACTTAGGACGGTTAGCCCTGTATCCACCTGGACCCAGAATTTGGTGATATAGCTTCAGCGCAGCATTTGCCTTATTTATTTCCGACCTTCTCTTAAATTCTTCTGACTCCGTGCTGTACTTCACGAATTCGTCCCAGTGATTTTTTACCTTCTCACTGTCCGGAGTCTTCTTTAACTTGATAAGGCGGCGCAATCTTTTCTTGTGGCTCTTGAATAGTTCGGCCATCTTCTTCTTGCCAAACTCGCGGAGGGCCTGCTCCATCTTGGCCTTCTCAGCGTCACCCCCCTCTTCGGGTACTATGTTGAAATGTGACATGAGCTTGTTCATAATGCTGTTTTTGGCTACATCATCGATATAAAGACCTTGAGCTTCTTCCTCTGCAGACAGCACTAGTCCCTTCGGCTTGTGCCATTCTCGAACGGTGATCGGGACGTGGTCCCTAACAAGCACTCCGCATTGAGCTATAAATGACTTTGCACCTTTCTCTGGAGCAATCGGTTTACCATCCTTCTCGATGTGGGTGATGTCGTGCCTAACACCGTCATCCAACTTTTTGGCCGGGCCTCGCTTCCTCGACTTTACAGAAGAAGTGCTCGATCCGGAGGGCTAAAAAAGAAATAGTTCATAGTCAGTACAATTTCATTAGTTAATGCATCTAGTCGATCAACAGCGGCTTAATTAATTTATATACCTCGGTGATAACTACAGTTCGGGAGCCATTATGATGATCTTGTTCCTCACCGGCGCCACTAGGATCTTCTTCCTCAATATCCTCCGCTCCCTCACCGGAGTCATTCAAATAAGTTGCGGTGACATCGTCACCGCCATCATCTGGAATAACGTCGTCGTCGCGATCATCCAGTACCGTTTGCTATGAGTTCCTCCATGAAATTTTCTTGAATTTCATCTCTCTCCATGCTTTCTACAACGACCTGCAAGCTATACATAGGAACCATCATATGATCAAATTAAGGATAATGCAGAAACTGAAAATGGAGTTACATATGTGTAGTTCTTAACTAAGGATCGATAATATAGTGCTGAAAGCAGATACTGCAGTTACATGCATACATAGATCGGGTTCATGTTTATTTAACCCTAATACATATCAATCACTACTACAACCACTCAACCGCGCAGACCGGGTCCTAGAGGGCGCCGACCGGGTCCTGAGCCGCGCTGGGTGTGCCCCCAAAGCCACGGAACAACAACGGGAGCATAGCTAACATGAGATCCCCGCATAACGCTCCATCCGGTCCTATACATGTTGTCTAACGCGTACATGTAACGGCGAACGTGCTGGTCCTCCGCTTCAATGCGCTGAGCTACCTCCTCCCGGCGGGGCCGGCTCCTCTCGAAACGACCGTGGCCCATAAGACCTCCACCAAAGAATATCCGGGTCGACAACGGGACCCGGATTCCGCACCAAGGTGCGCGACCCGGAAGCTAAGACCTCCCAGTGCCACCCCGGCGGAGCCCAGTCCCGGACCTCCCCCATCTGCTCCATCTCCTCGGTGAGAGTCAGACCACGGCGCGGCGGCTGTCGCGGCATCGTAGCTACGAAAACAAATCATATATATATGTACCAACGTTAACATAAATTAAAAAATAACTTTACTACTTTTATGTTAGTGGGCGTCGGCACTATTTAGTCGGCGCCGGCACTACTCTATTTAGTCAGTGCCGGTACTACCGTTTGAGGGGCGCCGGCACTACCGTTTGAGGGGCGCCGGCACTACCGTTTGAGGGGCGCCGGCACTACCGTTTGAGGGCGTCGGCACTACCGTTTGAGGGGTGCCGGCACTACCATTTGAGGGGCGCCGGCACTACCGTTTGAGAGCGCCGGCACTACCGTTTGAGGGGCGCCGGCACTACCGTTTGAGGAGCGCCGGCACTACCGTTTGAGAGCGCCGGCACTACCATTTGAGAGCGCCGGCACTACCCGTTTGAGGGGCGCCGACTATACTAATTAACTATACTAACAACTATATACTAACAATATATACTAACAACTATACTAATTAACAACTATACTAACAAATCATATATAAATTTCACTATTTTCTATATAACATTTTTTTCGAATTAACTATACTAACAATATACTAACAACTATATACTAACAATATATACTAACAACTATACTAATTAACAACTATACTAACAAATTTGATACATCTAATATATCTAATATGTCAAATTTGATAAGAAACAAAAATATAAAAATAAAAAGGGGGTGTGGCCGGGGGGGCTCACCTTTGCCGGCGGAGAGGAGGCGGGCGGCTGTCGAGGAGGAGGCGGCCGAGGAGGAGGCGCGGTGGCGGGGGTGTAGGCGTGGAGGAGGGCGACGCGGGCGGCGCGGCGTGGAGGCGACGCGGTTGACGGCGGCGACGCACGGCCGAACGGAATCGGGCGCGCGCGGGCGGTAGGGCGCCGGTGGCGCGCGGCCGAACGGAGAGGCGGCGCGCGCGGGTGGTCGAGCGGCGGCGGCGCACGCGCGTGGAGGGCGGCGGTGCACGGCGGCGGCGAACGGCGGCGGCGCGGCAGGCGGGCGAGAAGCAGCCTGGCGGCGTCGGTTCGTTCGTCTCCGCGGGATTGATCTCCCCGCGGAGACGAAGAAGCAGTTATATAGTCTCCCCCCCTTTGGACCCGGTGCGTATTACAAACCGGGTCCAAAGACCCCCCTTTGGACCCGGTTTGTAATACAAACCGGGACTAAAGGCCATTTTTGCTGCGTTTTCGCTGCGCGCGCAAAAAAGGCCTTTAGTCCCGGTTTGTAATACAAACCGGGTCCAAAGGCCAATTTTTTAAAAAAATTTCATTCCCGCCTTATTTCAAATGAAAAAAAGCCACCGCACTGCCACACGTGTCCACCGCCGCCACCGCCGTGTAGTGGCCACTGTCGCCACCGCCACCGCCTGGCCACCACCGTCACCGCCATGTACGGGCCACCGCCGTGTACTGCCCACCACCGCCACCGCCACACGTGTCCCTTCCCCGTGCCACGTGTCGCCGCCGCTTCCACGTGCCTCGCCCCACCGCCACCGCCACACGTGTCCCTTCCCCGTGCCACGTGTCGCCGCCGCTTCCACGTGCCTCGCCCCGCCGTCACCGCCATGTACGGGCCACCGCCGTGTACTGCCCACCACCGCCACCGCCGTGTACTGGCCACCGTCGGCACCGCCGTGTACTGCCCACCACCGCCACCGCCACCGCCTGGCCACCACCGTCACCGCCACCGCCTGGCCACCACCGTCACCGCCATGTACGGGCCACCGCCGTGTACTGCCCTTCCCCGTGCCACGTGTCGCCGCCGCTTCCACGTGCCTCGCCCGCCGTCACCGCCATGTACGGGCCACCGCTGTACTGCCCACCACCGCCACCGCCGTGTATCGCCACCGTCGGCACCGCCGTGTAGTGGCCACTTCCGCCACCGCCACCGCCTGGCCACCACCGTCACCGCCATGTACGGGCCACCGCCGTGTACTGCCCACCACCGCCACCGCCACACGTGTCCCTTCCCGTGCCACGTGTCGCCGCCGCTTCCACGTGCCTCGCCCGCCGCCACCGCCATGTACGGGCCAGCGCGGGGTACTGCCCACCCCCGCCCCCGCCGAGTACGGGCCACCGTCGGCACCGCCGTGTACTGCCCACCCCCGCCACCGCCACCGCCTGGCCACCACCGTCACCGCCATGTACGGGCCACCGCCGTGTACTGCCCACCACCGCCACCGCCACACGTGTCCCTTCCCCGTGCCACGTGTCGCCGCCGCTTCCACGTGCCTCGCCCCGCCGCCACCGCCGTGCGACGTGTAGATCCCGCTTCCACGTGCCACGCCCAGCCGCTTCCCCGCCACTTGTCGCCGCCGCTTCCACGTGCCACGCCCCGCCGCTTCCCCGCGCCACCTGTCGCCAAACTTGCCGCGTCGCTGTGCTATAAAGCGCCGCGTGCGCGCGGAACCACACATCGCCGTCGCCTCCGTTCATTCGTCGCCGGGATGCCGCCGCGCCGTCGCGGCTCGTCCGGTTTCCGTGGCGTCCGAGCGCGGCCGAACGGTAGGTTCTACGCCGAGATGCGTGTCGGTGGCTTCCGGCTCACCCTCGGCACGTACAACACCCGGAGCTGGCGGCGCGCGCGCTTACGACGCGCGGCCGCATGGCGATTTCGGCGGCCACGGTGCGACATGAACTTCCCAGACGTCGAATCGCTAGAGGAGGCGGAGTTCCTCGCGCCGACGCCGTGCCTCGTCGACGACGAGGACCGTCGCCGCCACCGCCAGGTGCAGCGCCGGATCGCAATCGCCGAGCACGACGAGGAGTTGATGCGCCAGTGGAGGGCGCAGTTCCCCAACGACGTCGACAACACCGCCGCGTTCTTCGCTGACCTCCGGCACAACGCAGGTCCAACAGCGCCATCGTCGGGCCGTCGCCGTGTTCGAGCTCGATAACCCGAATACAACTTGGGCCGACAACGACCCTCGGTGGGACGACATTTGGACCGAGACAACCTCCGACGACGAGTAGATCGACTAGACTAGTTGTTTATCTATTTTATTGTATTTTCAATAAAGTCGTTGTGGCAGACGCTGATGATGAGAAAAGTTTCCCGCCAGATTACATGTGGAATTAAAGTACAGAACTCAACTGAAAATTAATTAAGATACATGGCCAGATAGTACTCGTGCCTAGCCCTATAGTACTCGTGCCTAGCTCAACTGAAAATTAATTAAGATACATGGCCAGATTCGACTGTTCGAGTCATTCAGTCATACTCGTGCCTAGCCCTATAGTACTCGCCACTGTAGTCGTCGTAGTCGCCGTCATCATCGTCGCTGGCATCGGGGTCGCGGTAGTCAAACCTCGGCGGGAGAGCATGCGTGGGCTGGGACTGAGGGTAGCGCAGGCGGGGGCCACGGTGGGCCATGACGCCCTGGAGAGTTCGGTCGCGCCACCACAGCCGACGGCCGGCCTCGTTGAAGTTCGAAGGAGGCGGGCCGCCCTCCTCGTGCCTGGCGAGCGCCCTCTCACGCCGATTGATGAAGAAGCTCTCCCAAGTCGGGCTGTAGTCGGGATGCCACTGGGGATTCCTCCGCTGCTCTGGCGTGAGCTCGAAGTAGTAGTGGTTCGTGATGTCCATCTCGCGTGCCACACCTAGAGGGACAGGAGGGACCGGTACCCCTCCGACGCTCAGCAACCAGCCGGTAGGGACGCGGTAGCCCGGCGGGCAGGGGTAGTTCGACGCGCAAAGCGCCTCCGCCTCCCGGAGGGTTAGAGATACGATGGAAGCCATGTGACCTGGTGATGAGGTTTGCAGATATGAGTCTAGATGTGATATGTAAATGGAGGCCAAGCCAACATATATATAGTGAAAAAATGGCGGGAGGACGGAGGCGGGAAGCGGTGGAAAGCGCGGGAAGAAACAGAGGCAGGAACGCAGTGGCCCCAACCACTGGCGGTGGGATAAGGACGTGTGGGTAACCTTTAGTCCCGGCTGGTGGGTACAACCGGGACTAAAGATCCTTTTTTGTGTCATCTAACAAAACTGTCGGTGGGATAAGGACGTGTGGGTAACCTTTAGTCCCGGCTGGTGGGTACAACCGGGACTAAAGATGTCGGCAGGATAAGAACGCATGGGTGGACGCACTGCTCGATGAGATAAAGCATGTAGCGCACGACGCCCTGTCGAAGGAACAAGACAAAGTAGAAGAGGTGCCGTGCCTATAAAAGGAGCATCGATACGCCTTGCCAAGCCCTGAACGACTACATCTCATCTAACGGTGTTGGGGAAAGGGTCGGAAATCTCCCGTGGCGCATCTCCACTTTTAATATCTTACATACGATTACATGATTACACAAAAATAAATGGGAAATTGATTGCCATGTTGAGATACTCATTTGTGCCATGAACATTCTTCAATTAACTTGATGATGGAGCATCTTCATCATTTAATTAATCTTCTTCGGCCGTAACCATGGAGCATCTTCATCATTTAACTTGATGCTTGGATCAATGTTCACTACGAAGGGTGGAATTTCATCAAACTGATTATAATATTACGACATGTCTGTCTTGTCCTCCACTCCCACGATGTTTCTTTTTCCGTAAAGAACTATGTGGCGCTTTGGCTCATCGTTTGATGTATTTGTTTCCTTATGTTTCCTTTTTCTTGGTTTGGTAGACATATCCTTCACATAGAAAACCTGGGCCACATCCTTGGCTAGGACGAATGGTTCGTCTCTATACCCAAGATTGTTGAGATCCACTGTTGTCATTCCATACAACTTGTCTACCTGAACCCCGCCTCCTGTTTTGTTGACCCATTTGCACCTAAACAAAGGGACCTTAAAAGAAGGTCCATACTCAAGTTCCCATATATCCTCTATGTAACCATAATATGTGTCATTTGGGCCTTCATTCATTATTGCATCAAAGCGGACACCACTGTTTTGGTTGGTGCTCTTTTTATCTTGGGCGATCGTGTAAAATGTATTCCCGTTTATCTCGTACCCTTGGAAAGTCACTACGATCGAAGATGGTGTCCGGGCCAGCAAGTACAACTGATCTTCAATATGTTTGTTATTCAGGAGATGTTTTTGCAACCAACCGCCGAAAGTCGACATATGTTCACGTCTAATCCAATCGTTCGATCGCCCCGGGTTACGGGAGCGTAGAAAGTTCTTGTGGTCACCGATATACGGAGCCACCAAGGTGGAACTTTGTAGGACTGTGTAGTGTGCTTGAGTCAAAGAAATCCCGTCCCTACATATCATTGATTTCCTTCCTAGCGTGCCTTTTCCACTTAGTCTCCCTTCATGCCGCGATTCAGAACACCAATCGGCTTAAGGTCAGGAATAAAGTCAACACAGAATTCAATGACCTCCTCTGTTCCATAGCCCTTGGAGATGCTTCCTTCCGGCCTAGCACGGTTATGAACATATTTCTTCAAGACTCCCATGAACCTCTCGAAGGGGAACATATTGTGTAGAAACACAGACCGAGAATGGAAATCTCATCGACCAGGTGAACGAGGAGATGTGTCATAATATTGAAGAAGGATGGTGGGAACACCAGCTCAAAACTAACGAGACATTGGACCACATCATTACGCAACCTCGGTAGAATTTCTGGATTTATTACCTTCTGAGAAATTGCATTGAGGAATGCACATAGCTTCACAATGGGCAGTCGAACATTTTCCGGTAGAAGCCCCCTCAATGCAATCGGAAGCAACTGTGTCATTATCACGTGACAGTCATGAGACTTCAAGTTCTGGAATGTTTTCTTCTCCATATTTATTATTCCCTTTATATTGGAGGAGAAGCCAGACGGGACCTTGATACTGCTAAGACATTCAAAAAATATTTCCTTCTCTGCTTTTGTAAGAGCGTAGCTGGATAAATGACGTCCTTTAACTCTCTCATGCAGCTTTTTGGGGTCTTTCCAACGTTGCTGGTCCTCCCGTGCTTCTGGTGTATCTTTTGTCTTCCCGTACACACCCAGAAAGCCTAGCAGGTTCACGCAAAGATTCTTCGTCACGTGCATCACATCGATTGAAGAGCGGACCTCTAAGACTTCCCAATAGGGTAGATCCCAAAATATAGATTTCTTCTTCCACATGGGCGCGTGTCCGGCATCGTCATTCGGAACGCATCGTCCGCCAGACCCTTTCCAAATATTACATCTAGATCCTTGACCATACCAAATATATCAACACCATCACGATGGGGAGGCTTCCTCCGGTGATCAGCCTCACCGTTGTAATGCTTGCCTTTCTTTCTTACGGGATGGGTAAGCCTAAGAAATCGACGATGCCCCAGGTACACGACCTTCTGACCTTTTTCCAAATAATCACCTTCGAGCTCATGTAAACAGTGTGTGCATGCATTGTATCTCTTGTTTGACTGTCCTGAAATGTTACCAAGAGCAGGCCGGTCATTGATGGTTACGAAAAGCATCGCTCTTAGGTCAAATTCCTCCTGCTTGTGCTCGTCCCACACACGTACACCTGCTAGGGACCACAGCTGTAGAAGTTCTTCGACTAATGGCTTCAGGTACACATCAATGTCGTTCCCGGGTTGCTTCGGGCCTTGTATGAGCACTGGCATCATAATGAACTTCCGCTTCATGCACAACCAAGGAGGAAGGTTATATATACAAAGAGTCACAGGCCAGGTTATATGGCTGCAGCTCTGCTCTCCAAAAGGATTCATGCCATCTGTACTGAGACCAAACCGTAAGTTCCTTGCATCCTGTGCAAAGTTTGGGAACTCTCCATCGATTTTTCTCCATTGGGAGCCATCAGCAGGGTGCCTCAACATCACGTCTTTCTTACGGTCTTCTTTGTGCCATCGCAACAACCTAGCGTGCTCTTTATTTCTGAACAAGCGTTTCAGCCGTGGTATTATAGGAGCATACCACATAACCTTGGCAGGAACCCTCTTCCTGGGGCGCTCGCCCTCAACATCACCAGGGTCATCTCGTCTGATCTTATACCGCAATGCAGTGCACACCGGACATGCATCCAAATTCTCGTACTCATCGCGGTAGAGGATGCAGTCATTAATGCATGCATGTATCTTTTGCACATCTAATCCTAGAGGGCAGACAATCTTCTTCGCTTCGTACGTACTGGCGGGCAATTCGTTACCCCTTGGAAGCTTCCTCTTAATTATTGTCAGCAACTTTCCAAATCCTGAGTCAGTGACACCGTTCTCTGCCTTCCATTGCAACAATTCCAGTGTGCTGCCTAGCTTTTTATGGCCATCTTCGCAAGTTGGGTATAACAATTTGTTGTGATCTTCTATCATCTTGTCGAAGGCCAACCTTTCCTTTTCAGTTTCACATTCTCTCCTTGCATCAGCAATGGCCCGGCCAAGATCATCATCAGCAGTCTCATCTGGTGCCTCTTGATCTTCTACTTCATTGTCTTCATTGCCTTCTGCAGTATCATCGTATTCAGGGAAATTGGGATAACCGTCATCATCCTCTTCCTCTTCGGCATTGTCTTCCATCATAACCCCTCTTTCTCCGTGCTTGGTCCAACAATAGTAACTGGGCATGAAACCGGATCGCAGAAGGTGGCTGTGAATGAGACTCGAGCGAGCGTAATTTACGGTATTCTTGCAGTCCACACATGGACAATACATGAAGCCACCATGTTTATTTGCCTCCGCCACGGCCATAAAATTATCCAGGCCCGCAGTGAACTCGTCAAACCGTCGGTCAATGTACATCCATTGCCGATTCATCTGCATGATATAATTAAGCTGATCAAAACCATTACAGAACATCACGATGTATATATACACATGCATTTTATCAATTGCAGATGAAAAGGATAAAGTTGTTAACCTCGATGAAGAAGAAAAAAGCAAGTTAAGTGTGGCTTGATTTGTGTAAACTCAAGTGGCAAATCCTCTTAAGCATTTCATCGAACACCTCTTGTGCATGTGAAGAAGAGAGGAAAGCAACACACCCCTCTTGTGAAGATAGTGAAAAAATGGCTAAGTGTGGCTCACACTTGGGCAGGGGCAAGGTTATATAGCCAGAGGGGGGCCTTTGGACCCGGTTTGTCATACAAACCGGGACTAAAGGGTTCCCCAGGCTGACACCGCCGCCGCGCCCTGTGGGTGGACCCTTTAGTCCCGGTTTGTATGACAAACCGGGTCCAAAGGCCGCTACAGGACAGGCGCCAGCGGGTGGGGTCGTCCTGGGCAGAAACGAACCGGGTCCAATGGGGGCATTGGACCCGGTTTGGTTCAGCAGTGGGTCATTTGCTTGGGACCAAAGGCCTCTTCTCCACTAGTGCAAAGAGCGGAAGACGTTGTCTTTCCGGAGAAATCAACAACATACAAACCGTTCTCTACATATCCAACAAAAGCTACATTGAGTGTCTTGCTCCACAAGAGGACCACCATGTGTTCATCAAAGAATGTGCATAATCACATACGAGCAATTTGATGAACGGAGAGTAATTTGTAACCAAGGGTCTCGACAAGGAGGACATTCACAAGTGAGATGTCGGGTGTTACCACCACCTTGCCAAGACCCAATACCTTAGAGCACGTGTTGTCGCCATATGAAACAGTAGAGAGAGAAGGCCCGAGGTCGACAACAATATCCTTGCTTCCGGTCATATGACTTGTGGCTCCACTATCAACCACCCATTTAGCGCCACCGGAAGCATAGTCCTACAAGGAATCAAGTCTTGGATTTAGGTACCCATTTTTCAATGGGTCCTAGCATGTTAGTAACAAGGGGCTTGGGAACCCAAATAGTCCAATCGACATTGTCCTTTTGAGGACCAATAAAGCGAGCACGAATATGTCCATAGTAATCAACAAAAAGAACATGAGAAGGGTTGTTAGAGCCGGCGAAACCCGTCGAGGTGGAGTTGGGTACTCCATCCCTCCTTGAGCTAGCATTGCTCCCTTCACGGTTGGTCTCCATGTTCTTCTTGTCCATCTTATTCTTGGTCCTCCTCTTCCTCTTCCTCTTTGGCTTGGTAGCCACTCCTCCTTCATTTCTCAAGCCCTCTTTGGCTCCATCTTTTACTTCAATGATTCCTTCCAAGTACTTGGCTTGAACTTGAAGTCTATCAACCTTGGCCTTCAAGCGATTGACTTCATCTTCATGCTCCGGGTGCGGATGGCAAATATCAAACACTTGGACCTCCTTTGCCTTGTTCACCCGGAAGTGTTCCATCAAAGCTTCTTCTTGGAGAGTGTTCAACTTCATGAGCAAGCGCTTGTCA
The DNA here is from genome assembly GCF_019359855.2 of Lolium perenne. Lineage (NCBI taxonomy): Eukaryota > Viridiplantae > Streptophyta > Magnoliopsida > Poales > Poaceae > Lolium > Lolium perenne. Next base: position 195,270,118 of record NC_067247.2, on the reverse strand, counting down.
TTTTCCATCTTGGCAATGTCACTTTCATGAGTGCAACATGCATGGTCCTTGCTCAAAGGAAAGTACTCCTTCAATGTTTCCTCTTGCATGGAGTTGATCTCCATGAGCTTGGCTTCCCTTCTCTTCAAGGCGGCAATTTGCTCCTCATGATCACAACATGTATCCTTCTCCTTGCTCATACGGAGACACTCCTCCAACGAATCTTCTTGCTTGCTACTCAAACTCAATAGCTTGGCCTTGGTGATCTCAAGAGTGGCAATTTCTTCTTCATGGTTGCAACATGAGGTCTTCTCCTTGAACAAGCGATAGTACTCATCCAAGGCTTCTTCTTGAAGAGCATTGACTTCCAAGAGGAGGGCATTGTGCCTCCTCAAGGAAGTAACTTGATCCACAAGCTCATCATGGGAAGAAACGGGGTCTTCATCGTCTTTAGCTTTGTTGCCTTCCTCGAGCAAGAGCATCTTCTTCTTGAGGTCACCAACCAACTCTAGAGCATGGTGTCGATCCTTGGTGAGACGTGAAACAATAGCTTCATTCTTGTCTTCAAGCACAATGACACTAGATTCAAGAGATATGCGAAGATTCCTTTCATCATCAAGCTCCTCCTTGAGATTGGCAAGCTCATAGGCCGCTTCCCTCTCCAACTTCTCCCTCTTCTCGATAAGATCTTGTGCCGCACCAAGTTGGGCTAAGAGAGCCCCAACATGAATCTTGGTGTCCCCCTTCATGTTAGTGAGAAAAGAATCCAAGGAATCCAAACCCATAATCTCACGTTTAACGGTGAGACTAGTGGCATCATCAATATATGGGGCATTAGTAGAGGATGATGGTTTGGAAAGGGATTTTACCTCCGTGGATACCTTTGCCATGAGACACCGTGCATTGTTGGTGGCGAGGTTCTCATTTTGGAGATTCGAAGAGGGAGGTAGAGGGAGTGGTAATGGCGATGGCGGCCACTCCCTCTCCTTCCTTGTTGGAGTGCTTGTCCTCATGCTCCCCATCTTCATCGGAGGTGTACTCTTCACGGATGATGAAGGCTCTAGGCTTCTTGTTGGAGGAGACCTTGTCATCATCGGACCTTGGGGAGAACTTGGAGAATCCTTTGGAGTGTGGCTTGTACCTATCCTTTGGGATAAGCCTTCCACCATGATCTTCTCTTCTCTCAAACGTACAATCCGCGACAAAATGATTCTTGTCACCGCAATTGTAGCATGTTCTTCCCCTTGTCCTTTCTCTTGGGCTCTTGGAGGGTCTTCTTGGAGAATCATGTGATCTTCTTGGTCTTGTGCTTGGTGACATGTTTCCATCCCAAAACTTCTTGGCGGCGAGAGCCATGTGCTCATGGTAGTTGAACTTGAGATCATCCGAACCCCACTCAACGGGATCCTCATCACTTTCACTAGCTTCATGCACCCTCATCTTCAATGCGAGGTTGGGCTTGCGAGAGTTGTGGGCGCGAGCAACAAGATCCTCCGCATTCTTCTTGGAGATGTCCAAAGCGATGACTTCGCTAAGGACTTCATTGGATGTCATAGCACGGAAAGAGGCGTTTTGGCGGATGGCCGTCAACTTCACTTCCTCATAAGGGAGGAGAGCATTGTAGAACTTGCGCTTGACCCAATGGTCATCCACAAACGTTGCTCCAAGATCTTGCATTTGTACGGCAAGAGCGATGAGGCGCCGATACATCTCTTCGGGGGTCTCTCCTTCAATCATGATGAAATTGTCGGCCATGTTGTTCACTTCATCAAAACGAGAGCTTTGGATGCTTGCATTGCCGAGGAAGAGCTTCTCAAGTTTGTCCCATGCTTCCTTGGCGGTCTTGATCAAGCGGATATGAGCGCGGTCCTTGGGGGAGATGGCCATATGAATCATGTTGGTGGCGGTGGCGTTGAGTTGGTCATCCACCACATCTCTTCTTGTCATCTTCTTGGGATCTCGTGGTGAATAGCCCTCCTCAATGATACGCCAAAGCTCGGTAGAAGCGTTGCGCACATGTGAACGCATTAAGAATTGCCAATTCTCAAAGTTGTTTGACTCGAGTAACGGTGGAGAACCATGCGACGAGATATGAGGCATCGGTATCGGAACGTTGATGGTGTAATCATTTGGTGGTGGCACCGCATGATAACCCCCTTGACGTTCCGCTACCGGTGTGTCATCATCCTTCCCTTTTGTTGAAGTGCCGGTATCCCCAACCCCTTCCTTTTGTGAATCTTTTGTCGCTTCCGCGACAAAATCAACAAGAGGAAGGGTGTTAGCTTTTGGTGGCGGAACCTCGGCACTTGCTATTGGTGGAGGGTTTGGTTTTTGAACCACCAACTCCATCATCATCGCCTTCATTTGGGCAACGATGGATGACTCCAATTTCTTGAGGTCATCCAACGTGGCCGTCGTGGAATCGATGGGAGATGATGGAGCGGGTGGCTCAAGGGAAGGTGACCCATTCACAACCGTCTCTTGTTCGGCCATTTCTTAGGCGGTAAAGCCCGAGCAAGAAAACCTTGCTCTGATACCACTTGAACGGATCGTAGCGAACAAGAGGGGGGGTGAATGGCGCTACGGCAATTTTTAGTCTTTTTCAAGTTTTATGCAACGGAAGGTAAAGGTGTGACTTTTAGCAATGGGGGTGATCCTACAATGAAGCTAGAGCATGTGCAACAAGTAAAGGAATCAACAAGATAGTAAAAGTAAGGAGCGAGACAACCGGGGGGGCGCGAGGCGAGTCGAGGTTTGTTTCCCGCAGTTCCCTCCACTAAAGGAGGTACGTCTGCGTTGAGGAGGTGCTAGTCTCACACAAGAGACTAGGCGGCCACACCACGAAGGAAGGCCTCACCCTCTTCCTCGAGAGAGCTCCACGGAGGTGCTCTCCCTCTTCCACTAAGGCACCGGTCGAGGCGGTGATTCCTTCACAAGGTTGGGGCGAGCTCCACACACACAATGATGCTCCCAACACCCTATGGAGCTAGTACATCACCAAGCTAGACTCCATAGCTGCTCATCTCCATTGCTCCACCATAGGAACCCATCACCAATGCTCCACCATAGGAACTCCTCCAATGCTCCACCAAGAAACTCTCCAAGGCTCCACCAAAGGAACTCCCCAATGCTCCACCAAAGGAACTCTTCTCCAAGAACCACCAAAGGAACCCTACCACCAAGATCCACTAAGGAATAGCTAGTATTTGTGAAATTTCTCTTGGTAGAACTATAGATCGGGGTCTCCTCCACCTATCCTCAAAATTAGGGCAAGATTGGTTGGAGGGGGAAGGAGATCCTCAAGGATTAAGCTCAGCAACAATGGAGGAGAGAGAAGGGGAAGAGATAAAATCGGGTGGGGAAGAAGGGGCCCTTAAATAGGCTCCTACAAATCCAACCGTTATACCCAGTTTTGGCCTAAGCGGTACTACCGCTTTGGTGTGAGCGGTACTACCGCTCTGAGTTCAAAATCGACCCAGATCTGGTCAAAGGACACAGAGCGGTACTACCGCACGAGGTACCGCTCGTGGTACCGCAATAGGGTCCAGAACTTACTGGACTCGAAGCGGTACCAGAGCGGTACCGGGGCGGTACTGCCGTAACGCGTTACGGTACCTCGAGCGGTACCGTGAGCGGTACTACCGCCCCAGGTACTGCAGGGGTACCGCAACTTGTTCTGGGAGATGAATTCAGCAGAACTCAGAGCGGTACCGAGGGCGGTACCAATAGGGGTAGCGGTACTACCGCTATGGGTACCGGTAGTACCGGCCTGGCTAAAACTGGTTTTCTTCCCTTTTTCTCTCCAACTTTGTTACCTCGCTAAACGCACACAAAACCGGAAAACCTATCAACTACGCTTCAGTCTTCTGATCTTGACGCGTCCGGCGAGGTCACCGTGTACTTGCAAATCTAACAATGATACTCAAGGCACACGGTGAGATTACTCAAGTGTTGTCATCAAACACACAAAACTAGGGATATGAATTTTGCTCTTACAATGTCTCAGCGCTCCCACTTAATTTCTTGCAAATGCAAGCATCTTCATCGTTTCTCATGAAATCAAAAACTCTTTGACTATTTCATCCGGTGAAGATTCCAACTCCGTGATACTCACTTCATCCAATTGAAGTTTGTATACCTATCTAGTATTCCACGGACCAGCAAAACTCTTGGTTGTATCTAGTATACATCCTTCATACACACTTCTGGTAAGGAATGTATTTCTGCCATCCTACTATCATATCTCATAAAAGAAATATGTAGCGATTACTAGAATAATCCACATAGACTATAAGCATTGACACGGAAGATCTAATCTTATCGTAGTCAACTCTTTGAACTTTGTCGTAAACAACCTTTCGATAAGTCAAGTTTCTTTAAGGATATTCCATCCAAATCCATCTATTTTATAGATCCATTTACTTTCAAAAAGTATTCATCTATCTTGGATTTCATGGCGCATAGCCATTTTAACGGAGTCAGGGCCCATCATAACTTCTTTGTTTGCAGTTGGTTTATCATTGTTCAAAATCAATCCTTTGTCCACAAATCATTTATTTGATCACAAAGTAAACCATACCTACAAGGTTCAATAAGTACTTCGATCTCCATGACTATAACTCTTTGTAGACATGGGAGCTATGATCTTCGTGGCCGCTTCCGGAACCATTTCCGATGCTGCGCTACTCTGATCATCATGCTCAGGTTCATAAACCTTATCAAGTTCCATTGTCCTCCCACTCAAATACTTCGCTAGAAAACAATTTCTTGGAAATAAGAAAGTAACATTAACAAACACTTTTGTCTTTTACTTCATAGTGGGAAGAATTCCCAATCCATTCTCTTGGGATAACCAACAAAGACATTCATCCGGTTTTGGTTGTAAACTTATTTACTTATACCAAAATTTTAAGAAAGGACTATTAGGGTTTATACCCATGCCATAACTTGTATGGTGTCATTTCAACGGATCATGATGATGCTCTATTCAGTGTAAAAGCGGAAGTCTCTAAAGCATAATCCACAAAAATATAATGGCATCAATATTTTATCTCATCTTTGATCCAACAAGGTTTGGATACGTATCTCGGATACTTCATCATCACTATGATACTCCAAGAAACGTGAGTTGTAGAACAACTTCATAACTCTCTTAGATGTTTGCTAAAACTCATAATTCAAATATTTTCACTATGATCCAATCATAGATATTTGACTTTTCTATTACGATGATTTCCACTTCATGCTGAAATTTATTTGAATCCATTCAAAATGTTTCAAACTTCTTCCTTATCGAATATATCAACATATATATACTCAAGTCATTGTTGGAAGTTTTCATGAAGTAGAAGAATCTCCCGCACACAACTATTCCCAGTGAACCACATATATCATCATGTATGTTTCCACTAAGTTAGTTGCCCGTTCAACTCTTGGCCTATGAACGGTATTTAGTCATTCTCTTTAGAAAAGATTTGCAAGCGCCAAATGATTCAAAAATCAAATGACTCCAAAAATCCATTTGCCTGGAGTTCCTTCATGCGTTCCTTTCTAACATGACCTAAATGGCGGTTCCACTAATGAGTGGAATTAAAATCATTTGCCTTATGGCATTTTAGCGTCAGTGTTATGTATGTGTGTTTCACCATTAAGATTTATAATAACTTATCCATCGTACATGGAGCAATGTCATAATTTGAACAACTCATTGTTTTCATTTGACCAGAGCAAAATAACAATTTATTAAGTTCTTTATTATAAATTCTAAGGGCTAGGTAGAATGCCAACGACAAACATAATAACACTTTATTATGTTCCAGACGTGCATTATTACCATATTCCTTATCAGTCACTTAGGCCATCGTATTCTTGTATTACGTTGTATTGTATGACATCTCATACCAAACAATCTGGTACAAATACCCAAGAATTTTATTATGTGACCAAACAAGGAATACATCCATAACATGTATATCATCTATATACACCTGAGCTAGACTTTCTAGTCTTTTTTCTTTCTTTCTGCCAAAATATCTTTTGTGGTTTCTCTTTTAGCTTTCCCCATTCTAAGAAAACACTTCGCCTTCAATAACTTTTAGGTCCATTGGTCAAATACCAATAACCTCGAGGTTCTTACTTTGATGTTGGTCATCACATGACAAGTGTTCTAGATTTCACTATTAGTAACCTTTTAATGTGATCAACAATTTAACTCATAATTTTATCCATCAAATCATGACGACTTTCCGAGACCATGTCTGTACATGCTAGGCTCGTAAAGTTTAACCTTAGTATTCGCATGTGCAAATCTGGCTTGCACCCGTTGTATGCACACGTAGAATCTATAACACCCGATCATCACGTGATGCTTCGAAACGACGAGTCTTAGCAACGGTGCATACTAAGGACAATCACTTCATGGATATGCGAATATCGTTAGTGCCCAACTAGTTGGAGGATTGGGACGCCTAGCGTCTTCAACCTTCGTACATTCCCATAAAACTTATGAGTTTATGTAGTCTCACTAGATTATATTCTATCATCTTGCAATAGGGTCTTAGATATCACACATATCTCATACCTTGCTTGTTTCTGAAAACAAAATTTCCAGCTCCTTACTTTTCAAACGGATTTGAACTTCAAGTTTCACGGAGACAAGATGATTTGGTACTAATTGAAACCATTGCTCTTTGAATCATCAATGTGAGGTTTACTAAAAGTTTGCATTAGGACTTAATCATATCTTAATTCTTTAACAATACGGTACCAGTCCGTAAAGTTACTTGTCAGACTTAACATTATTTCTATCTCAATTACAAGACTAGCGCATGGTAGAAAACGGATGCCAATTCTACAAACTTTTAATTGAAAATACTATTCGGACTATGTTCATGATAATTAGTTCATGTTTTAATCTAATTACTAATGAACTCCCACTTAATACAACATCCCTCATGGTTGTTAAGTGGTACACGATCCAAATCCACTACACCAAAACCGATCATCACGTGAGATGATGTAGCTTCAATGGTGAACATCAACATGTTGATCATATCATCCATATGACTCATGTTCAACCTTTCGGTTTCCTGTGTCCCAAGGCCATGTCTGTACATGCTAGGCTCGCCAAGCAAACCCAAGTATTCCGCGTGTGCAAACATGGCTTACACCCGTTGTATGTGAACGTAGAATCTATCACATCCGATCATCACGAGATGCTTCAAAACGACGAACTGTAGCAACGGTGCATACGAGGGGAGAACACTTTATTATCTTGATATTAATGTGAGGGATCATCTTATAATGCTACCGTCGCGATCTAAGCAAGATAAGATGCATAAAGGATTAACATCACATGCAATTCATAATATGTGATATGATATGGCCTTTCTTCTTGTGCTTTTGATCTCCATCTCCAAAGCACATGATCATGATCCCCATCATCACCAGCATTGCACCAAGGTCCATGGCGCCGCTTCATGGTTGTCCATCACTAATAGCTACTATAACAACTACTTGAAATAAAGCTATTACATGATGAATAGACACGCAGGTCTTAACAAATTTAAAGACAACCATTAGGCTCCTGCCGGTTGCCATAATACAATAATGAACATCTCATACATCAAATATAATCATCATCACATCATGGCCATATCACATCACCAAACCCTGCAAAAACAAGTTAGACGCCTCTAATTTGGTTTGCATATTTTACGTGGTTTAGGGTTTTCGAGTAAGATCCAATCTACCTACGAACATGAACCAAAACGGTGACACTAGCGTTGACAATAGAAAGTGCAAATTGGAATCTTCACTATGGTGGGAGAGACAGACACCCGCAAAGCCACTTATGCAATACAAGTTGCATGTCAAGCGTGGAGCAAGTCTCATGAGACGCGGTCATGTAAAGTTAGCCCGGGCCGCTTCATCCCACCATCCCGCAAGATGCAAAGTACAAAAACTAAAGCAACAAAAGCATCAACGCCCACAAAACCATTGTGTTCTACTCGTGCAACAGATCTATGCATAGACATGGCTCTGATACCACTGATGGGGTTCGTAGCATAGAAAACAAAAATTTTCCTACCGCAAGACGAATAAATCCAAGATCTAATCTATGGAACACCCAAGATCTAATCTACAAGATCGAAGCAACGAGATTGATATGAGACTAACCCTCGAAGATTTCCAAAGCCTACGAGATTAGATCTCGTTGTTGGTGTAGACGATCGTCCCCGGTGCTGCAATCCGGCAGCACTTCCGTACTCGGCCGCGCGTACGGTGTCGATGAAGCCCATCCTCTCCCCGTTCCAGTGGGCAGCGGAGGTGTGGTAGATCCCCTCGGAATCCCAGCAGCACGACGGCGTGGTGGTGGAGGAGAAATTCCTGCAGGGCTTCGCCATGCCTGCGCAGGAAGAAGGAGGAGGGAGAGAGGGGCGGCTAGGGCTTGGGGGTGATGTGCTACGCCCCAGCCCTCCCCTCCCTCTTATATAGGCGTGGGGGGGCTGCCTTGGCCCCTCCTCCAAGCCTTTGGGTCGGACAAAACAAGGGGGGAACTTCCCCCCCAAGTTAAGTCCCTATTTTCATGGGATTTGATCTTATCCACTTGGTACAGCCACATGGGCCTTGGGGGGCTGGTGTGCATGGCCCATGTGGGCCTATGCGACCCCTCCGGTCCATGTTGGTCGTTCGGGATAGGTGGGCCCCACTATGGTACCATCCGGAACCTTCTAGAACCTCTGGTACAATACCGAAAAATCCTGAACTTTTCCGGTAACCCTGAAAATGACTTCCCATATATGAATCTTATTCTTCGGACCATTCCGGACCTCCTCGTGATGCCCCGGATCCCATCCGAGACTCCGAACAAACTTCGGTCTCCATCTCATATTCCGAATCTACTTATGCGACATCGAACCTTAAGCGCGTCACCCTACGGTTCGCGAACTATGCAGACATGGTCGAGACTCCTCTCCGAGCCAATAACCAATAGCGGGATCTGGAGATCCATAATGGCTCCCACATATTCAACGATGACTTAGTGATCGATTGAACCATTTACATACGATGCCGATTCCCTTTGTCACGCGATATTTTACTTGTCCGAGGTTCGATCATCGGTATCTCTGATACGTCTCCAACGTATCTATAATTTCCGATGTTCCATGCTTGTTTTATGACAATACCAACATGTTTTGTTCACACTTTATATCATTTTCATGCATTTTCCGGAACTAACCTATTAACAAGATGCCGAAGTGCCAGTTCCTGTTTTCTGCTGTTTTTGGTTTCAGAAATCCTAGTAACGAAATATTCTCGGAATCGGACGAAATCAACGCCAAAGATCTTAGAATCCCCGGAAGCATCCAGAACACACGAGAGGGACCAGAGGGGGGGCACAGGCCCACCACACCATACCCTGGCGCGGCCTAGGGGGGGCCCGCGCCCCCCTATGGTTTGGCCAGCCCTTCGACCCCCTGGCGCCGCCTCTTCGCCTATATAAAGCCCCTGACCTAAAAACCTCGACACGATTGGCGAAAACCACAGAAACCTTCCAGAGCCGCCGCCATCGCGACGCCAAGATCTGGGGGACAGGAGTCTCTGTTCCGGCACGCTGCCGGAGCGGGGAAGTGCCCCCGGAAGGCTTCTCCATCAACACCGCTGCCATCTCCACCGCCATCTTCATCACCGCTGCTGCTCCCATGAGGAGGGAGTAGTTCTCCATCGAGGCTCGGGGCTGTACCGGTAGCTATGTGGTTCATCTCTCTCCCATGTACCTCAATACAATAATCTCATGAGCTGCTTTACATGATTGAGATTCATATGAGTTTTGTATCACTACTATCTATGTGCTACTCTAGCAAAGTTATTAAAGTAGTTCTATTCCTCCTGCACGTGTGTAAAGGTGACAGTGTGTGCACCGTGTTAGTACTTGGTTTATGCTATGATCATGATCTCTTGTAGATTGCGAAGTTAACTATTGCTATGATGGTATTGATGTGATCTATTCCTCCTACATATGCATGAAGGTGATAGTGTGCATGCTATGTTAGTACTTGGTTTAATCTGTTGATCTATCTTACACTATAAGGTTACTTAAATATGAACAAATTGTGGAGCTTGTTAACTCCGGCATTGAGGGTTCGTGTAATCCTACGCAATGCGTTCATCATCCAACAAGAGTGTAGAGTATGCATTTATCTGTTCTGTTATGTGATCAATGTTGAGAGTGTCCACTAGTGAAAGTGTAATCCCTAGGCCTTGTTCCTAAATACTGCTGCGTTACTATTACTGCTTGTTTACTGTTTCACTGTGTTACTACTGCTGCAATACTACCACCATCAACTACACGCCAGCAAGCTATTTTCTGGCACCGTTGCTACTGCTCATACTTATTTATACCACATGTATTTCACTATCTCTTCGCCGAACTAGTGCACCTATTAGGTGTGTTGGGGACACAAGAGACTTCTTGCTTTGTGGTTGCAGGGTTGCATGAGAGGGATATCTTTGACCTCTTCCTCCCTGAGTTCGATAAACCTTGGGTGATCCACTTAAGGGAAAACTTGCTGCTGTTCTACAAACCTCTGCTCTTGGAGGCCCAACACTGTCTACAGGAAAGGAGGGGGAACGTAGACATCAAGCACTTTTCTGGCGCCGTTGCCGGGGAGGAAAGGTAAAAGGTACTCACACTCCGGACCTCGGCTACCAAGCTATTTCCCGGCATCGTAAGTACTCGAAGCTATTTCCTTTAGATCCTGCAATTGCAACTTTTTGTTTCTTGTTTACACTAGTTAGGCATAATGGAAAACATCTGTGAGCTCTTTGTACTATTCCCTGAGTCAAGACATGAATGGTTTAATGCGAAAATTAAAAAACCCATGGAACATGTTAGCATGAATACTTTGAACACCATTGTTGCTAATGATATGGAAAATTCTAAGCTTGGGGAAGCTGGCTTTGATGAGCATGATATTTTTAGTCCCCCAAGCATTGAGGAGAAAATTTTCTTTGATGATACTTTGCCTCCTATCTATGATGATTATAATGATAGTAGTCTTTTGGTACCACCTACTATGGAGAGTAAATTTTGTTGTGATTATACTATGCCTCCAACACTTGATGAGAATAATAATGATAGCTACTTTGTTGAATTTGCTCCCACTATTACTAATAAAATTGATTATGCTTATGTGGAGAGTAATAATTTTATGCATGAGACTCATGATAAGAATGCTTTATGTGATAGTTATATTGTTGAGTTTGCTCATGTTGCTACTGAAAGTTATTATGAGAGAGGAAAATATGGTTGTAGAAATTTTCATGTTACTAAAACACCTCTCTATGTGCTGAAATTTTTGAAGCTATACTTGTTTTATCTTTCTATGCTTGTTGCATTATGCTTCTTGAACTTGTTTATTTACAAGATTCCTATGCATAGGAAGCATGTTAGGCTTAAATTTGTTTCATACTTGCCTTTTGATGCTCTCTTTTTGCTTCAAATACTATTTCTTGCGAGTGCATCATTAAAACTGCTGAGCCCATCTTAATGGCTATAAAGAAAAGAACTTCTTGGGAGATAACCCATGTGTTATTTTGCTACAGTACTTTGTTTTTATTTTGTGTCTTGGAAGTTGTTTACTACTGTAGCAACCTCTCCTTATCTTAGTTTTGTGTTTTGTTGTGCCAAGTAAAGCCGTTGATAGAAAAGTAAGTACTAGATTTGGATTACTGCGCAGTTCCAGATTTCTTTGCTGTCACGAATCTGGGTCCACCTCCCTGTAGGTAGCTCAGAAAATTAAGCCAATTTACGTGCATGATCCTCAGATATGTACGCAACTTTCATTCAATTTGAGCATTTTCATTTGAGCAAGTCTGGTGCCATTTTAAAATTCGTCAATACGAACTGTTCTGTTTTGACAGATTCTGCCTTTTATTTCGCATTGCCTCTTTTGCTATGTTGGATGAATTTCTTTGATCCACTAATGTCCAGTAGCATTATGCAATGTCCAGAAGTGTTAAGAATGATTGTGTCACCTCTGAATATGTTAATTTTTATTGTGCACTAACCCTCTAATGAGTTGTTTCGAGTTTGGTGTGGAGGAAGTTTTCAAGGGTCAAGAAAGGAGGATGATATACTATGATCAAGAAGAGTGAAAGCTCTAAGCTTGGGGATGCCCCGGTGGTTCATCCCTGCATATTTCAAGAAGACTCAAGCATCTAAGCTTGGGGATGCCCAAGGCATCCCCTTCTTCATCGACAAATTATCAGGTTCCTTCTCTTGAAACTATATTTTTATTCGGTCACATCTTATGTGCTTTACTTGGAGCGTCTGTATGCTTTTGTTTTTGTTTGTGTTTGAATAAATGCTTGTGTGGGAGAGAGACACGCTCCGCTGTTGCGTATGAACACATGTGTTCTTAGCTCATAATATTCATGGCGAAGGTTGAAACTTCTTCGTTAATTATTATATGGTTGGAATTGGAAAATGCTACATGTAGTAATTGGTATGATGTCTTGAATAACTTGATACTTGGCAATTGTTGTGCTCTTTTTTAAGCTCTTGCATCATATACTTTGCACCCATTAGTGAAGAAATACATAGAGCTTGTTAAAATTTGGTTTGCATGAGTGGTTTCTCTAGAGTCTAGATATTTTCTAGTAAGATGTTTGAACAACAAGGAAGACGATGTATAGTTTTATAATGCTTGTAATATGTCTTCTATGTGAGTTTTGCTGTACTAGTTCATGCTTGTGTTTGCTTCAAACAACCTTGCTAGCCTAAACCTTGTATCGAGAGGGAATACTTCTCATGCATCCAAATCCTTGAGCCAAACAACACTATGCCATTTGTGTCCACCATACCTACCTACTACATGGTATTTTCCGCCATTCCAAAGTAAATTGCTTGAGTGCTACCTTTAAAATTCCATCATTCACCTTTGCAATATATAGCTCATGGGACAAATAGCTTAAAAACTATTGTGGTATTGAATATGTAATTATGCACTTTATCTCTTATTAAGTTGCTTGTTGTGCGATAACCATGTTCACTGGGGACGCCATCAACTATTCATTGTTGAATTTCATGTGAGTTGCTATGCATGTCCGTCTTGTCTGAAGTAAGAGAGATCTACCACCCTATGGTTAAGCATGCATATTGTTAGAGAAGAACATTGGGCCGCTAACTAAAGCCATGATCCATGGTGGAAGTTTCAGTTTTGGACATATATCCTCAATCTCATATGAGAAAATTATTAATTGTTGTTACATGCTTATGCATAAAAGAGGAGTCCATTATCTGTTGTCTATGTTGTCCCGGTATGGATGTCTAAGTTGAGAATAATCAATAGCGAGAAATCCAATGCGAGCTTTCTCCTTAGACCTTTGTACAAAGCGGCATAGAGGTACCCCTTTGTGACACTTGGTTAAAACATGTGCATTGTGATGATCCGGTAGTCCAAGCTAATTAGGACAAGGTGCGGGCACTATTAGTATACTATGCATGAGGCTTGCAACTTGTAAGATATAATTTACATGATACATATGCTTTATTACTACCGTTGACAAAATTGTTTCATGTTTTCAAAATAAAAGCTCTAGCACAAATATAGCAATCGATGCTTTCCTCTTTGAAGGACCATTCTTTTACTTTTATTGTTGAGTCAGTTCACCTATCTTTCTCCACCTCAAGAAGCAAACATTTGTGTGAACTGTGCATTGATTCTTATATACTTGCTTATTGCATTTGTTATATTGCTTTGCATTGACAACTATCCATGAGATATACATGTTACAAGTTGAAAGCAACCGCTGAAACTTAATCTTCCATTGTGTTGCTTCAATGTCTCTGCTATGAATTTATTGCTTTATGAGTAACTCTTATGCAAGACTTATTGATGCTTGTCTCGAAAGTACTATTCATGAAAAGTCTTTGCTATATGATTCACTTGTTTACTCATTGCATTTACATTGTTTCGAATCACTGCATTCATCTCATATGCTTTACAATGGTATGATTAAGATTATGTTGGTAGCATGTCACCTCAGAAATTATCTTTTATCGTTTACCTACTCGAGGACGAGTAGGAACTAAGCTTGGGGATGCTGATACGTCTCCAACGTATCTATAATTTCCGATGTTCCATGCTTGTTTTATGACAATACCAACATGTTTTGTTCACACTTTATATCATTTTCATGCATTTTCCGGAACTAACCTATTAACAAGATGCCGAAGTGCCAGTTCCTGTTTTCTGCTGTTTTTGGTTTCAGAAATCCTAGTAACGAAATATTCTCGGAATCGGACGAAATCAACGCCAAAGATCTTAGAATCCCCGGAAGCATCCAACACACGAGAGGGACCGAGGGGGCACAGGCCCACCACACCATACCCTGGCGCGGCCTAGGGGGGGCCCGCGCCCCCCTATGGTTTGGCCAGCCCTTCGACCCCCTGGCGCCGCCTCTTCGCCTATATAAAGCCCCTGACCTAAAAACCTCGACACGATTGGCGAAAACCACAGAAACCTTCCAGAGCCGCCGCCATCGTGACGCCAAGATCTGGGGGACAGGAGTCTCTGTTCCGGCACGCTGCCGGAGCGGGGAAGTGCCCCCGGAAGGCTTCTCCATCAACACCGCTGCCATCTCCACCGCCATCTTCATCACCGCTGCTGCTCCCATGAGGAGGGAGTAGTTCTCCATCGAGGCTCAGGGCTGTACCGGTAGCTATGTGGTTCATCTCTCTCCCATGTACCTCAATACAATAATCTCATGAGCTGCTTTACATGATTGAGATTCATATGAGTTTTGTATCACTACTATCTATGTGCTACTCTAGCAAAGTTATTAAAGTAGTTCTATTCCTCCTGCACGTGTGTAAAGGTGACAGTGTGTGCACCGTGTTAGTACTTGGTTTATGCTATGATCATGATCTCTTGTAGATTGCGAAGTTAACTATTGCTATGATGGTATTGATGTGATCTATTCCTCCTACATATGCATGAAGGTGACAGTGTGCATGCTATGTTAGTACTTGGTTTAATCTGTTGATCTATCTTACACTATAAGGTTACTTAAATATGAACAAATTGTGGAGCTTGTTAACTCCGGCATTGAGGGTTCGTGTAATCCTACGCAATGCGTTCATCATCCAACAAGAGTGTAGAGTATGCATTTATCTGTTCTGTTATGTGATCAATGTTGAGAGTGTCCACTAGTGAAAGTGTAATCCCTAGGCCTTGTTCCTAAATACTGCTGCGTTACTATTACTGCTTGTTTACTGTTTCACTGTGTTACTACTGCTGCAATACTACCACCATCAACTACACGCCAGCAAGCTATTTTCTGGCACCGTTGCTACTGCTCATACTTATTTATACCACCTGTATTTCACTATCTCTTCGCCGAACTAGTGCACCTATTAGGTGTGTTGGGGACACAAGAGACTTCTTGCTTTGTGGTTGCAGGGTTGCATGAGAGGGATATCTTTGACCTCTTCCTCCCTGAGTTCGATAAACCTTGGGTGATCCACTTAAGGGAAAACTTGCTGCTGTTCTACAAACCTCTGCTCTTGGAGGCCCAACACTGTCTACAGGAAAGGAGGGGGAACGTAGACATCAATCTCCATACCTTGTTCAACCTCGTTACCGACAAGTACTCTTTACTCGTATCGTGGTATGTCATCTCTTATGATCCAATCATATGCTTGCAGGCTAATCAGACGACATTCCACCGAGAGGGCCCAGAGTATATCTATCCGTCATCTGGATGGACAAATCCCACTATTGATCCATATGCCTCAACTCATACTTTCCGAATACTTAATCCCATCTTTATAACCACCCATTTACGCAATGGCGTTTGATGTAATCAAAGTACCCTTCCGGTGTAAGTGATTTACATGATCTCATGGTGGAAGGACTAGGTAACTATGTATCGAAAGCTTATAGCAAGTTGAACTTAATGACTTGATCACATGCTACGCTTATTTGGGTGTATGTCCATTATATCATTCACCCAATGACATAACCTTGTTATTAACAACATCCAATGTTCATGATCACGAAACCATGATCATCTGTTAATCAACAAGCTAGTTATACAAGAGGCTTACTAGGGACTCCTTGTTGTTTACATAACACACATGTATCAATGTTTCGGTTAATACAATTATAGCATGGGATGTAAACATTTATCATGAACACCAAGATATAACAATAACTAATTTATTATTGCCTCTTGGGCATATCTCCAACATTAACCATCCATGTTGCATTTGCAGAAGTGCGTCCAAAGCCGCAAAGAATTATACCAGAGCTTGTTGTGGGAGCACCAGGAGCTTAGCACTGCTCACAAGGCGCTGCTTGCTTCCTGATACGTTGCAAACGTATCTATAATTTTTGATGCTCCATGTTTGTTTTACACCAATTGCTATATATTTTGTTTACACTTCGTGGCACTTTTATGCATTTTCTGGAACTAACCTATTGACAAGATGCCACAGTGACAGTTCCTTGTTTTCTGCTATTTTGTATTTCAGAAAAGTTGTACAGGAAATATTTTCAGAATTGGATGAAACAAAAGCCGAAGTTCCTATTTTGTTCAAACGAAGACGGAGTCCAGAGGGTAGACGAAGGAGGGCCAGGAGGCGGCTAGACCAGGCCTAGGCGCGGCCCAGGCCCTGGCCGTGCCTAGGTGTGGTCTAGGGCCCCCTGGCCTCCACCGACCTCGCCCTTCCGCCTATAAATACCTCCCTACGCAAAAACCCTAAATAAAATCAGCCTCCGCCCACGAAAAGTTCTGTAGCTCCACCGCCATCGCAGACAAGATCCGGGGGACAGAAGTCTCTATTCTGTCAATCCGCTAGGACGGGGAATTGCCCCCGGAGCCATCTCCATCGACTCCACCGCCATCTCCATCGCCTTTGCTGACTCCCACGATGAGGAGTGAGTAGTTCTCCCCCGAGACTAAGGGCATTACCTCTAGCTATGTGGTCTATCTATCTTTCCATGTATGATCTTTATGTGATCATGAGCTTTGTAATTTAGTTGAATAAGTAGATTGTGCTACTCAAGTGGTTTTATTATTTGATCTCTGGGGACACCTTGTCCAACGGTGTGAAGGTGACAGTGTGCACACCATGTTTGTTTATTATGCTTAATTTATAGAAATACTTATGAATTGTGGTGACTAGTTAGTACCATCTTTGTATGCTCAAAGTGACAGCGTGGGTGTCCATAGATTGGGAATATGAACTTTAAGGAATGCTTATGCAGACCTACGCAATGAATTTGTGTTTATTATCAAACCGGAGAGTGGTTCAGAGTAGCGTAGTGAAGAGATAATATCTATGTATTCAATTATGGTATCATTGTTGAGAGTGTCCACTAGTGAAAGTATGATCCCTAGGCCTTGTTTCCAAGCATTGGAACACCATTTACAACCAGTTCTGCTACATGTTTACCTGCTGCCATTTTTATTTCAGATTGCAATTACCACTCATAATCATCCATATTACTTGTATTTCACTATCTCTTTGCCGAACTAGTGCACCTATACACCTGACAAGTGTATTGGGTGTGTTGGGGAGACAAGAGACTTATTGTATCATAATTGCAGTGATGAGGACATCCCTACCGAACCACTACCTCCGTCATTGCAAGATGAAGAAGATGTTGTTGTGAAGCTCAAGTCCAATGAAGTCAGAATTGGACCTATGACAAGAGCTCGTGCAAAGCTATTAAAACAACAAGTGAATTTGTTCTTAAACGTTACATTGATTGATAAGAATTTTATACTACCTAAATCCTTTGACTTGTGTATGATCAGGTACGAGGATAAAGGAAGCATCGCACGAGGAGGAGGAGAACAGCTGAACATGGTGCTGGACATGTAGACACCTCATGGACGCGCGAGGGAGGAGATGGAGGCATGCGCGAGGGAGGAAGACGAAGTCTAGGCTGACGCTACGTCCGACGCAACCGGTCTCCATGTCGGCCGACCCGGCCCCACGCCCGGTCCAACCGGATACCACGCCGGATGAGCCCGGCGCCCGCTGGCTCCTGCGATGGTGCCAACCGGGTGGGTGTACTGAGCGACCCCGCCCTTGGCCTGGTCACAGCCCGATCCCTGGCCCGGTCCAAACTGGACCGGCCGGTTCTTGGCCTGGTCGACCGGCCCCCTGGCCGGCCGTGTCCGAGTTAGTCTCAACCAGATCCCGATTTGGGTCGGTTATTATTGTATTTTCTCGAATTCTGGTCGTCCTGAACCCCTATATAAGTGCCCAGGACGCCCACATAATAGTTTTAGACCACGTTTAAGATAAACCCTAGTTCATAGTTGATTGCTTTGCAACTCTATTGAATCTATACACCAATTCGCATCGATCTGGTGTTTTGCTACTGAAAGTTTTGTGTGATCTGATATTCCTTTGGGAATTAGATGGTTGCAATTTACCGCTTCGTGGTCGGCGGCTACGTGCGCAAGTGTGTGGAGTTGCGAATATCTTGCAGGGTTGAGAGTTGTTGCATTGGCAACAGGAATCAATCGAGAGACTTCGTCGGCGTCAGAAAAGTTATCTCCACCTCCTCACCAGGTTATCTCCGTCGCGTTCATCGTGTGTTCATCACCATCCACCGTTGTAATAACCCAGAACATAGGAACAACGAAGGGTAGATTTAGGAATGGGATGTGCATTTCATCGCAAAATGAGGGAAATTTTCACGCCTTATTGCAACTAAACCTAAGAGGGATCGAGGTTCTCTCTCAACTGCAATTAGGGTTAGGCAAGTTGAGTTATGAATTTTGACATGAACTCTTTTGTATCTTGTTGATTTTGGAATTGATTTCATTTAACAAGTTAAATTGAATTTATAACTCAAAGAACAAACAATAAGCATTACTGAAAATGAAATATGAATTCATAATTCAAATACAACTCATAATTCAAATGACTTTGAATTGCAAATTGAAATATAAATATAACAAACATTTAAAAATTGAATTATACAAATACAAATGAGCTCATAGTTAAACCTTGAGCTTTATTGATAGACATAAACACATACATTGTCTTTATAATATTCTTGATACAAGAACTTAATGAAAAATAAACAGAAATAAAAAGAAGATTACATTATTTGATCCTAAACTAAAATACTAAATTTATGACTTGGAAGAAATGCTTCTGTAGTCATATTCACCTTCAAAACCTGCAAAGAACAAAGAGAAATACTATACAGGGGTAAATAGAAAGTCAGTATTCAGTTTTTGAATGAACCAAGTTTCACAGACACTTGTGCTTGGCCAAAATCCTGGACAGCACAAGGATAAGATGGAGCAAACCAAACCTGAGCCTGTACATGGGCTCAAGTTTCACCATTTGAGCACACAGCTCATGGGTTGTTGTGCAAGCAACAGCAAGGCAAGGCAAAGCCTAGTCACCAGGCCAAGCCAGGCTTGTGTGGCATGGCCAGAGAAGAAGTATCAGGGGTATAAAAAGAGCACAAACCCTAGAAGTGGTGCACAGTCGACAGATAAACATTCACCAGGAGACCAAAGAGTGAAATAGGAAAGGGTTCATCCTGTTCTTGCTCAAGAATAGCACCAACCATCACAGAACTCAACCAATCATCCAAAACCACCAACCCATCACCAGAAAGCATGGTGACAAAAGGAAGAGATCAACCAAGAGCTGGAGGCGAAGGGCTATGAACATAAATCCACCAGAAGCACTGCAACAACACAATATTTCTTTCTAGGAGCTGGAATAAGGTATACTAAATTCCTGGAGTGGATCCAATGGATCCAGTCCATCATTTATGCATGACACAGGTCATGGGATTGAGCAGATGCTTAAGGGGTGATCATCACTTGGTTTTCACCAAGGATCACTGGCAGATGAGGAAACCACTAGAGCTAGAATCATCCAGATACAAATCTTGTGCACACAAGCAAGCACACATACATGGATAGCACCGGTAGATGAATTACTAGGAATAACAATTACCAAGAACCACCCAGTGAAACCTAAGAAAATAACCATCAGGAAACCCTAGATTTTCTTCACATGCAAGCATAATGTCATTCATATTAATTATGATTCCCAATTATGCAAGAAAAGATGAGTAGCCAACAAGATCTAGCCAACTGTGTAACCAACCAGTCAGTAGCAATGCTACTGAGGTCACAACAAACACAAATCCATCCAATTAAAGCAAAACATTAAGTCATCACTATCCAGTAAAGGATTCAGACTTCATTTATTCTCAAATTGATCATGGAAATATCAAATCATGCATAGCAAGTCATTTAATCAACACTGCGTAAGCAGTTCATCGATAATTAATCCATCCAGGCATGAATACATAACAAATCCATGCAGTACTTATACAGTAGCATCACTGTGAGGCAACAACAACATGTACCATTGCATCCTAGCTACTGGATCAAGTCCAGGGAGCTATGGATGGCAGCAGCACACACACACAGGGGCATAGGCATGCATGAGTAGCAGCATCAGCAAGCAAACCATCCATTTAGCAAAGGAATCCATCAGTAACCAGTCACTAGCATTTAATTGATCAAATGGATCAATTAGAGCAAGCACAAGACATAGCATAGCATCAGAGACAAGCAGGGATCCAAGAAATGGATCAACTGAAGCCTACACAGAGCATGGGTGAGCATCACTGACACCACAAGTGTTAGTGAAGCAAACCTAGGCCAGATAGCAATCCAATAAGCATATGAATCAACCAATAAGCCTAGAAACAAGCCAGTAAGCATACGAACCAGACCATTATGCCTATACACAAGGACCAGTGACCAATTGCACATCATATAGGCATGAATCAATGGATTGAGCACAACATAGAGGGTCAGAAGGCATAGGAAGGGCCAATAGGCATAGGAATGGCATCAGTAGGCATAGGAGAGGGCATAGCATGCGCACAGCATAGCTCAGGCAAACAAGAACAGCAGCAGGGCAGCACATCATAGAGCAGCAACATACGTAGTAGGGCTCTAGGCATAGATCGAGCATGGATAGGGAGATCAGAAAAGATAGGAGAAGCAGGGAGGTGTACCTGGTGGCGTAGGGGGTGGCAGCAATGGCGGCACGGTGGCACAGGCCGGCCACGGCGGCGCCAAACCGCGGCCAAGCCCATGCCAGGCCACATACGACACCAGAGAAGGCGGCGAGCACCCATGGGTGGCAAGGAAGAGCAGATCGGCGGGGATCGCCACAGATCCGCCGGCGTCTACGAGCGCCGCACACGCGCATGAGCAGACGGGGACGAGATCGATGGATCTACACGGATGTAGCGACCTCACTTTAAAAAGTGCAAGTCCCTGTGCATTAGTGCTAGTCCCTGGATCGACTGCTAGCACACTCAGTTTAAGATGAAATACCAAGTAGCAAAGGTCTTCATTACAACCTAAGATCCAGCGGAAATAAAATAGTTCGATACAACTTGCATAGCTCAAGGCTAGCATAAACATAAATCAGAGTTCAACATCAAGCGGAAAGCAAATAGCATGGAGTCCTCTTCCTTCACGGATGCCACAGGCAGACATGTTGGGCAAAGACTCGTGATCCTAACATCTTCTTCAGCAGCTAGGTATACCTACAACATCAAACGTTGCAGCCCGAAGGAATCAATACATTTGAATTGTATTGGAAAGGACACTTTTGTGGACTCAAAAGGCATCCTCCACCTACGTGCACATCTGGCAGGTAGAGCTCAAGTTCATTTTGCATAAAGCCAATTTTTCCCTATCATTTATTAAAATATTTTCTTCCAATCTAATTAGCAGTAACATTGGTAAAACCCCAATGTACCAAATTAACAGTAGCATTGGTAAAGCCCCAATGTACCTTCCCACCCTTGTTCACCCATTCAAATTTTATTTAAGAAATTGGGATGAGGAGATCTTCGAACAAGGACTTGTCAGTTCGCTCAAGTTTTCCATAACCGGGGGCACGGCTAAATACTTAGATTTTTACACGCTCGAGAGGTTGTACACCTTTACCCGCATGGCCAGGTCAATCCTTCTACCTCGATGCACATTTTGCTAGAGGACAGGTGTAGAACATGGCCGGGACCTTCTGTGTGTAATCACCCGAACCATTCCCTAAGGGCCCCGTTCCACCTACAGTATCCCTCTACCACCACCTGTCCCCTAGGATTCTGGTTCATACAACATACTTTGTCAAGCCAGAGCCATAGTAGCATGTGGTTGTACGTGAAGCTAATGAACAAGATTTGTCTACAATCTCTTTAAGCCTGGGTGACTTTCCGCAAGTGTGCACTAGCACTAGGGTCTTGCCCCCTGATACAGTCACCCTCTCCATAACTCCACCATTCACCAAGGTAATTCATTAAACTTAGTTGTTTTTCCTTAACCTCTATCAAAACATTTTTCATGGCATAGCAGGTAACAACTAAATTTAATGGCAGCTAAGGGAGTCTAGTGGTGTAGCTAAACTATTAGGATTTAATAGCAGGCAAAAGCATAAACCCTAGACATGTCTACTGTAAAAACACTACGGTGCAAGAATTAAAACTGAGACTTTTGGTGTGTGTCACTTGCCTGGTTAAGGTGAGGAGTTGGTGCAATCTTCACAATCGCACACGTTGCAATCAGCACAACCACAATCTACAAACAAAATTTTCACTCCATAAACACAGAGCAACATATAGACAACCACAAATAAAATATGTATGCAATATGTGGATTAAACATGAACGACACACTTAACATGTTCACTGGTTTTCAACTATATGCATGATGCCATGGCAAAATTTTAGTGTTGAATTAATTATTAAAAACATTTCCTATCATTAGAAAAGATCTACAACACTAAACAAATACTACAAGATAAATGTATAGGTAACATTTTTATTTTCTAATGCTACTGTACAGGGGGTTCAAATCTCTGCTAGATGCAAAAGGAATTACTTAAAAATATTTTGTAGAACTATTTATATGGCCAAAATACTCGATTTGAGTTTCTGCAAAAACTGTGTACAAATATGATGCAAAAGTGCAATGTTATGTGTCTACTGTATTCTACACGTTTTTATGAATCCAGGGACACAAAGTTTGTTAAATTTGGATAAACAGAACTTAAGTTATGATTTTCCGAAGTTCGTAAAAAAAATATGTCAAAATATGACGAAAAGGCAGTACTGAAAATATTTAGAACAACGTTGTATATTTCTATACAGGTTCGCTTAGGTGAATTAACAAGGACGTCTAATTCCTACCGTGGCTCCATACTGGTTTGATTCTATGCTCTCCCATCTACCGTGGCTCCACACATGGGCACTGTTGTCAAATATAATTAATTACTGGTTTACAAATCCCCCAGGTATTAATTTTAGTTAGTGATTGGAAAATCTACCAGCTAATAGTGTGAGCAAAGAACAGAAGACCACAAGCAAATATACATCATCAGGGAAAATTTGTAAGTATCCATAATAGTCCCCTGAGCAATATAGTAAAAGAAAACGGCATTGTCCGGAGGATTAATGTGTTGAAAACGATGGGACACTGCAGGGTGCTTGAGCACTGTGAATCACGTACAATGGAAGTGCTAGACGATGTGGTTTGGCGGGACAGCAAGGGAGTTCTCAATGAACAGCTCGCTCTTTGCAGTACCAGAAGCATCAGACCAGCAAGGTCGCGTCAGTTGATCTCCTTGTAAAAAATCCAAAAGTTCTGCTTACGAAAGAACAGCCGACAACACCATTGTTCAACTAAAACAGAAGCAACCAACAACTGTGATGTGTCCGCATAGAAGCCACCAAAAAGTGGCTGGCTCGGATCGTTTGTTAAAGTCACTGGCCAAAGAAGCACATGCTAGTGCTGTGTTGTTCTCTGCGAAGATTAATTTGTGCTTAGATGCAGAGGATTTTGAGGGGATGGAACCAGAACCTTGGTAGGGACACCAAGGCCACAAAGAACGCGCTCCTCACTTAGATTGCCCAGCTCGATGTACTGGCTGACTCCTCTGGTCTGGACGAAGACGCCTGGGCATCTAGATACCACCTTGAGGAGGAGCTGCTGCATATCTATAAGATTGAAGAGGAGCACTGGAGGCAGCGAGGCAGAGTCAGGTGGGCTCTGCAGGGCGACGCGAACACAGCTTATTTTCACGCCGTTGCCAATGGCAGAAGAAGGAAATGCAATATTTCAGCGTTAATCACGGACAGCGGGACGGTCACGGACCCGAAGCTCATCCAACAGCATGTATATGACTTCTACAGAAACCTGCTTGGCTCGTCAGCCCCAAGGATGTGTGGGT
This sequence comes from Lolium perenne, assembly GCF_019359855.2. Taxonomy (NCBI): domain Eukaryota; kingdom Viridiplantae; phylum Streptophyta; class Magnoliopsida; order Poales; family Poaceae; genus Lolium; species Lolium perenne. The sequence continues at coordinate 195,245,829 of NC_067247.2, read as the reverse complement.
TGGCGCCAGATACCTGGGATAGGTACAGTCGGGTCTCAGAGGAGGAGAATGTGAATCTGGCTCTCACATTCTCTGAGACTGAACTTGAAGCCAATGTTAAAGACATGAAGACAGATACTGCCCCGGGTCCGGACGGTTTCCCTGTTGTCTTCTTCAAGAGATTCTGGCCATAGGTCAAGCTGGGTATTTTGCACATTCTCAATGACTTTGTGCTGGGGCGCATTGACATTTCTAGGCTCAACTTTGGAATCCTTTCGCTTATTCCGAAAGTACCCGTCGCCGATCAAATCACACAATACAGACCAATTGCCTTGATCAACGTAATCTTTAAGATCGTCTCCAAAGCTTACGCCTCTAGGTTGGATCTGATTGCTCATAGGATCCTTTCCCCCAATCAAACTGCCTTCGTGAAAGGAAGAAACATCCTCGACGGCCCGCTGACGTTGTTAGAAATCATTCACGACTTGAGGCAGAGAAAACATAATGGGGTGCTTCTCAAGCTGGACTTCGAAAAGGCCTACAACAGAGTGAATTGGGACTTCTTGGGGGAAGTTCTACGTTGCAAAGGTTTTGATGAAGGATACATCCATAGGATTACCCAACTTGTCTCTGGGGGACAAACTGCTATCTCAATCAACGGTGAAGTGGGGCCGTTTTTCAGAAATAAGAGAGGGGTTCGCCAGGGAGACCCCCTCTCACCGCTGCTTTTCAACTTCATTGGTGAGGCCCTGTCTGGTATTCTCTCTGCGGCTTCCAAGGCCGGACACATTCACGGTCTGGTTCCACACCTGTTGCCCGGGGGTATCTCCCATCTTCAATATGCAGACGACACGCTTATCCTCATTCAGGGTTCGGATGAGGATATTGCCAACCTTAAATTCCTGTTGATGTGCTTTGAGGATATGTCTGGGCTCAAGATCAACTATCACAAAAGCGAGGTGTTTGTGCTGGGTCAGCGGTTCGAAGAGCGGACTTCAATTGCTAACAAGCTAAACTGCAAGCTTGGCACCTTCCCCTTCACTTATCTGGGCCTCCCTATCTCCGACAGAAAGCTAACCCTAGAACAGTGGCTCTTTTTGGTGCGGAAACTCGCCATTAAAATCGAACCTTGGCTGGGAAGGTTGATGTCGTCAGGGGGACGACTTATCCTTTCTAATGCATGCCTAGATAATCTCCCGATGTTTGCGATGGGCCTGTTCCTCCTCCATGATGGGATTCATGCGAGGTTTGACTCTCACCGCTCTAAGTTCTTTTGGGAAGGGGCGGGACCAAAGAGGAAGTACCACCTTGTTAACTGGCCAACTGTGTGTAGACCCAAGGAAGATGGAGGGCTTGGGTTACTCAATACCAAAAAGATGAATGCGGCGCTGATGTTAAAGTGGATTTGGAGACTGTACCAGGAAGAGGACACGATCTGGGCTCGCATCATTCGTGCTAAGTATGTGGACGCCTCCGACTTGTTTGCGGGATCAGGTCATGGAGGCTTCCCCTTCTGGAAAAGCCTTCACAAAATCAAACACCTTTTTAAGGTAGGAGCAAAGCACAGGGTGCGGAATGGCAATAGAACCAGCTTCTGGAGGGACTGGTGGTGGGGAAGGGGCCCCCTACTTGAGTCTTTTCCTATGTTATTTGCCATCTGCGACAATCAGGATATTTCGGTCGCCGATGCGCTTCATCAAAACTCCCTGCAAGTCCGTTTTCGCCGTTCTCTTGATCCGGAGGGTTTGCGGCAGTGGGACGAGCTTCAAAGAATCATGGCTGAGGTGAATCTCACCACGGGTCAAGACAAGATCTCTTGGCACCTGGAACAAAACGGATCATACTCAGTGAGATCCATGTACGCTATGCTTTCGAAGGGCACGACGGTGGCACATTTCAAAGACATGTGGGAAGCCACGGTTCCGCTAAAAATCAAAATCTTCTCCTGGTAGTTAGCCCTGGATAAGCTGCCCTCGGCGATGCAGATCCTTACTCACCATGGTTTGTCCAATGGCCAATGTGCTCTGTGTGGTGCGCCGGAGGATGCTAGCCATATCTTCTTCTCCTGCTCCTTGGCGATCTTCGCGTGGTCAGTCACGCGCCAGCTGCTCGGGTGCAACTGGCGCCCCGCCAACCTCGCCCAGTTCCATGCCATCTTGTCTAGCTTCTCGGGTTATCCCAGAAAATTGTTGTGGATTCTTTTCCTTGCCCAGTCTTGGGCGTTGTGGAATGTGCGCAATAAACTTGCTATTGAAAAGAAAACTATTGCTAACCCAGCTGACATCGTTTACAAAATCATCATTTTTTTGCAGCTGTGGAGCTTAAAATGCAAGCCAAGAGAAAAGGAGGGCTTAAGCTGGATGGCACGCGAGCTAAGGGAGCTGTACGCGTCACTCAGGCCAGCGTCGACGTGATGGAGTAGTCCGTGCCACGGTGGGGGTACCTGGGACGGTCTGGAACGCATGAAGGCCTTAATATTGTTCTGATGTGGCTCTGCCTCTGTGAAACTTGTTAGAAACTTATGCTTATGTGTGTTTTGGCTAAGCTGTAATGCCCAGCAGTCAGTATCTGAATTCTTGCTACCTTGTTGGCTTTATTAATTTAAAGTCGGGCAAATCTATGCCTATTATCTAAAAAAAAAAGCTGAAGCAGCTGGAGTTCTGCTCGACCTTTGCTAGCTGACAGGGATATATACTGGACAAGTAGACTGAGCATTAGTAAAACGAAGACTACAACAAAACCAAGATCCTACTTCAGTCCTTTGCCACTTCTAGTGTTAGTAAGATTAGAAGACAGAGCAACCTGGTAGCTCATCGGCTGGGCTACCTATGCTAGAACTCATGAAGATTTTTTTCTTTTGGGGAATGTTCTGATACCATCTGATCCACCCTTTGTAATGACTAAATTCCAGAAATAATAGAAGCCCTCACTTTTCCCAAAAACAAATTAATGAGAGGGATAGTATAATTCAGCAGAGCTGGATTTAATTCTTGCCTGGGATGCTTCATGACAATCACAAGATTGGTTCAGATACTTTGTTTACTTGCACTGGCATACAATCAGCGTTACGACCAAAGAAATCCTGTATTATTCTTGGGTTTTCTGCAGGTGAGCACATGATGTCTGACGAAACGGACATGACCTCATTAGGTTGGGGAGAAGGATGTTGAGCTTCTTCTGTAGGTGGACGGGTATCGAAGAAAACGGGCGCTCATCCACCACCTACACATTTCAGGCAAGAACGCATATGCCACCTCTGTGCTGAATGGACGCTGGCACAGAACAGAGCGAGCACACGCTGAGTCTTGTTGGTAACTTGTAAAGTCGATTTGAGGGCATCTCCAGCGGCGCGACGCATTTCGGACACCCAAAATATCCGCGGGCGTCCGTTTGCGTCGCGAGGCGGACGCGGAAATGGTCGCGTGTCCGTTTGCGTCTGGGGCTGGCTCCAGCGGGGCGACGCATTTTGGGCGCAGGCCAGAATTCAAAAAATAGAAGCATGCATAAACTTTTGCACCAAATTTAAAGCCGCATTTTGAGGGCTGAAATAAGTTCACCCCACTTTGCATATCGGACTGCGCAAAGTGGAGACCAAAAGGGGCACAACAAGGCCTGTGCAGCAATAAAAATGTCCGAAAGGAGGCCAAGGTGCTGGGCGCATGGCGCCGGCGATCAGGCGCCTTGCGCGCGGATTTCGGCGCGCCTCTTCATGAACCAGGCCCTGCTGTCGTCGTCGACGCTGCTCAAGTCGGCTAGCATGATCCTAGTGTCCTCCGCAAGGATCTTGGCCTTGGCGTCCATCCTCCTAACCTCGGCGTCAAGCAATTTGGCCTCGGCGTCTGCCTTTTGGACCTCAATTACCTCTTTGGCGAGGTTGTGGTAGATGGCAGCTGCGGCCTCTTTTTCCAGACGCCTCCTGTCGTCCCTAGAAGCCAAGGCGGCACGATTGTCGGCCATCATCTTCTCCATGCTCATGGTGAACGCAAGGGCCTGCGCCTCCCGCTGTAGATCGGCCTTCGTAGCCTTGTGGCCTCGTGGACGAGGTGGAAGGGCTGGACGGCCTTGATCGTCGTCCTCGCCGTCGAGGTTGATCGCTGTTCCATTCCTCACAGCTTCGTTGTAGGCCGCATAGTTTGTCATCCACTTGTTGGCGTCTTTGAGCACGTTCCAGCAATGGACCATATGGAAGCCCTTCTTATGGGTCGCCCTGAACTTCTCCAAGGCGCGGGATACCTGCATTCATAGCTGTCCCAATGATGTACATAGAATGATGCACATAGTGTTGAATGATGATGGTTCTATCGTGTTTACCACTGTCATGACGCCAGCGCCGCTTACGGGGTTGTTAACAGCATGTTCGACCGCCGAGCAAAACTTGGTTGTCTCTTGCTTGATGTAGTTCCATCTTTTTCGGAGGGACTCTAACGTCCGAGGGCTTGTGATATTGTAGGGCGGGTGCCTCCTGGTCTCGTTGTACTGCTGCGAGACCTTGGCCCAATAGACCTTGCCCTTTTGCTGCGCGCCATTAATGCAATCATTGCTCGATGCAAGCCATGGTTCGCACAAGCACTTGTCCTCCTCGTCGACGAAGCCTTGTGTCCTGTGGCTCTCCCCCTTCTTCTTCACAGGCTTTGTTGGCGCGTCGTCGAAGTCGTCCACCGACGCGGGTGTTGGCTGCGTCTGCTGGGTGGCGAACAGGCGTGCGGTTTCGATGTCCTCCGCGCGTTCATCTGCCGTTGGCTCCCAGTCATCCAGCGGGGTCCCGGCCGGATCACCGCGAACGAAGCCGCCACCGAAGATAATTTCCTAGATGTCAGCCTCACGGCGGTCCTTCCAATACTCCTACGAATCACCGGACGTCAGACGCATGAAACACGGCGAACGCACACATTGAGAGAGCTCACGTACCGGGTCGTCCATCGTCGGGGCAGCCGGCGCCATTTCGTCGAACAAGATGCGGGGCTGCGGCATGCTCTCCTCCGGCACCTGGCGCGTCTTCTGTGTCGCGCCCGAGCTGGAGTCACCGCTTCTAGGAGTCCGGTTGAGGTCGGGAACAACCGCCCCGTTGAACTGCTCCGCCGCCCCGGTCAACTCCACCGGCGGCAGGCCGGACGCGAACCGCGACGCCGGCTGGCCCTGCATGGGAGCGGGAGTTCCAGGACGCAGCTGGGAACTTACCGAGCTGACCGACGAGGGTGGAGGAGCGACGCTGGTGATCCCCTCTCTCTTGACGAGCATGTAGCCCTCCGCCAAGGTCGGATGGAGGGCTACTTGCGCGACGCCGGCTTTGATCTGCATCTGCCACGCCTGCTGGTTGGCGGCCGCGGAAATCTTCATCTTCTGGTTCCTGCGCCGGCAGCGACGTTTCGCGGCCTCGATCACTTTCTCCTCCGGGGAGAGCACCTTCTTTGCAGCCTTCGCCTTTGCCTCCCGGCCGCCGCCGGTGCCGGCCCGCTTTGCTTCCGGCGGACCCTCCATTGTGGCTACGGTCGTGGCTACGGGGGAGTGTGGGGCGGCGGCGGGTGCGGCGGCGAGGGTTTGATCCGCATCCATGGCGGTGGCTGCGGCAGCGAGGACGTCCATCGCTTCTGGAATGTTTCGCGCCGGTCTAGTTTGATTTTTCGCGCGGGGAATGGCCAGTGGCGGGAATTATATCGGCCTCGCTGCCACTGACGCGCGGGTCCTACGTCTTTTTCGGCGGTCACTCGGCGCGACCGCCGAGCGTCCGCGGAGACGCAAACCTGGCGCATATTTGGGCCAGGTTTGCGTCTCCGCGGACGGGCCGGTCACTTTGCGTCGCCCCGCTGGAGCAGGGCCCAGACGCATTTCCGGTCACGGCGGACGAAAACGGTCGCTCAGTGTGAGGTGCTACTAGATCGGATCTCGTCAAGCAACGCAACACAACACGGATAGGGAATTCGCTCGATTATCCTCCCAACCACCCCCGAGCGAGTCTCCACGGCACTGCCGGGTTCATCATTAACTTACAACATGCCTAAGCACAGGTTCATGACAAGCTTATATAGATGCAGCTAAAGGGCCGGCCTCAGGTGGTCCAGTCCGCACCGGTGTAGCGAGTTGGGCCCTTCCTTTCTCTCCTGGGCCGGGCCTTGCTCCTTGGCGACGCAGATGTTGAATCGGCATCGTTCCCGCCCAGTTCTTGATCAGCTGTAGTAGGCAGGTCGCTGAAACTCCCCCGCTGTTGAGGACCTGCTTGCCCCCAAGCAGGAGCATGAGGGAAATGCTGGCGCAACGAGTCCTGGTCTTCCCATGTAGCTTGCGCCGGCGATGAGCCACTCCACTGGACCAGCACTTGAGCGACTGCACGATGGCCGACTTGGCGCACACGCTGCTGGAGAATCTTGACGGGAATCTGAAAGAAATCAAGTGGTGACGGTAATTGTTGCAAGACTGGACGAGGCTTACCCAAACATGGCTTCAGTTGAGAGACATGGAAGACTGGGTGCACTCTGCTGGATTCAGGCAGTGCCAGCTTGTACGCGACCTGCCCAATTCTCGCAATAACCTTGAATGGGCCAAAGAATTTGAATGCCAGCTTCTGGCTGACACGTCGGGCAACAGATGACTGAATATAGGGTTGTAAGCGGAGAAACACTTCATCACCAACTGCAAACTGTCGCTCTGTCCTGTTCTTATCCGCCTGGTGCTTCATGCGCTGTTGCATACGCAGCAAGTGCTGACGAACTGATGCCAGGATCAGAGCACGCTCATCCAGCCAAGCCTGAGTATCTGCTGATGCAATCTTGTCTGAGGCAGAAATACCAAAATAGCGAGGCTGTCGGCCATAAAGAAGCTCAAAAGGAGTTTTGCCCAATGACGCATGCCAGTTAGTGTTATACCAGAATTCACAGAGAGCGATCCACTTAGCCCAGTGTTGAGGATGTGCACTGATGAAACAACGCAGATAACATTCCACTGACTGATTCACTCTCTCTGTTTGTCCATCCGTCTGTGGGTGGTTCGCTGTGCTCATTTTCAGGTTGGTACCCGTGGCTTTAAAGACTGATTGCCAGAAAAGTGAAGTGAAAACAGGATCACGGTCGGAAACTAGGTTCAGTGGCATACCGTGCAACCTGTAAATGTTGTCCACGAACAGATCAGCGACCTTGCTTGCTGTGTAAGGATGCTTCAATGGCACGAAGTGTGCATACTTTGTAAGCTTGTCAACCACGACGAGGATGCAATTGTGCCCTTTTGATGATGGTAACCCATCAATGAAATCCATGGTCGCTGTTTCCCACAGTGCAGACAGAATCGGAAGCGGCTGTAGCAGTCCTGGTGGATGGATTCTCTCAGGTTTAGCTTGTTGACAAATGTGGCAGGTGCGTACATAATCTCTCGTCATACTCTTCATAGATGGCCACTTGAATAAGGAAGTTAATCTGCGATACGTTACAGGAAATCCTGAGTGGCCTCCCTGAGGACTATCATGGAATGCTGAGATGATACGCTGTTGTAGCTGTTCATCCTGGCCTACCCAAATGCGCCCTCGATAACGCAAAATGCCATGGTCCAACTTATAGTCACCCTCTGTTGTTGGTGCCACCGCCAACTTCTGCAAGAGATGTTGTGCAACCTCATCATCTTCATAGCTGGCACGCACAGACTCGAGCCACACAGGCTGAACTGTTGTTGCAGACATCAATGGAGAGCTGCTCGTGGGCTTCCGTGAGAGTGCGTCAGCCGCCCCATTGTGAATTCCTTTCTTGTACAACACCTTGTATTGCAGCCCCATTAACTTGGTTAATGTTTTCTGCTGCCACTCTGTATGCAACCTCTGGTCAGTAAGATGAACAAGGCTTTTGTGATCAGTTCGAATTATGAATTCTCCAATTTGCAAATAGGAACGCCACTGCTGCACTGCTAGTAGGATAGCTAAATATTCTTTTTCATATACTGACAGGCCTCTATTTTTGGGACCCAACGCACGGCTGACATATGCTAGGGGATGTCCACACTGTGATAAAACTGCTCCAATACCAACATCACACGCATCAGTGTCGATCACAAACTGTTCATCAAATCGAGGAAGAGCTAGCACTGGAGCTGTTGTCAAAGCCTGCTTCAGGGTTTGGAAGGCTGTGTCAGAGTCATCTGTCCAAACAAACAACACTCCTTTCTTAAGCAGGGCAGTCAATGGTTGGCTAATAATGGCATAATGTCTGATGAACTTTCTGTAGTAGCCAGTGAGTCCGAGAAATCCTCTTAACTCTTTCAGATTCGTTGGTGTTGGCCAGTTCTCAACTGACTGAATTTTTGTGGCATCAGTCGCAACACCTGCAGCTGAGATCACATGCCCTAGATAATTGATTTTCTCCTGGGCAAAAGCACATTTCGACAGTTTAACTTGCCACTGATCCTTTTGCAGAATCCCCAAAACAGTTGCCAAGTGTTGTAGATGATCGTCATACGTTTTGCTGTAGATCAAGATATCATCGAAGAAAACCAAGGCAAACTTGCGCAAAACCGGGGCCAAGGTGGCGTTCATGGCCTGCTGAAATGTAGCAGGGGCTCCTGTTAGTCCAAATGCCATCACCCTGAATTCATAGTGGCCATTATGAGTTTGAAATGTTGTCTTTGCTTCCTCGCCCGGGACCAGACGTATCTGGTGATACCCTGCCTTCAAGTCAAGCTTGGAAAACCATTTGGAACCGGCCAACTCATCGAGCAGCTCATCGATGATGGGAAGGGGATACTTGCCTTTTACTGTTAGGGCGTTCAAGTGTCTGTAATCGACGACTAAGTGCCAGGTTTTGTCCCCTTTTTTGACTAGGAGTACTGGAGAACCAAATGGACTGTTGCTCAGCTGAATGATACCCTGGTCCAGCAATTCTTGGACTTGCTTTTCTATTTCTGTCTTCAGCTCTGGCACTACACGATAAGGCCTCATGGATACAGGGCGGCCACCGGGTACTAGAGGTATGTGGTGGTCATACTGGCGCCTTGGTGGTAAACCAGTAGGAGAAGCAAAAACAGAAGCAAATGTATCCAATATAGCTTGCACTGGCTGGGGAATAGGAACAGGTACTGGTGTTTCAGCATCACTCACCAAATTCAACCCTTCTAATGCATTGATACAAAACTGTGACCCTTCGCCCTGTAACACCACTAACTGTCCATCTTTAGGCACTGCAATCCACCCATGCTCCCAGTGTGTGATCATAGGACTATATTTTCCTAACCAGTCCAAGCCAATAATGCCATCATAACTGCCCAATTTCAGTACCTTGAAATCATCACAGAATTCTGTTCCCTCAACTGTCCAAGATAACTGAGGAAAATATTCATCACAAGACAAGATAGCACCACCAGCCACCTTGACATTGACATTATCCGGTAATGGTGCTCCTCCCTTGAGCAGCTGCGCTTTGTGGCTGTCAATGAAACATGAAGAGCTCCCTGAATCTACCAAGAACAACATATCCATGTTTTGAATTTGTACTTTCAGCAACATGGTTTTTGGAACTGAGATTGTTGTATTCAAAGCAGCAGCTGACAGCAACATCAGGTGTGGGTCGCGTTGTTGCACCGGCTGCTCCCCTTGGTCCTCTTCTTCAGTTTCGTCAGACTCAAAAGGTTGCATATAATCGACCATCTCCTGGACAATATGCAGGGGTACAGTATTCTTGCACTTGTGCTCACGATGATACTTGTCACCACAGGTAAAGCACAAATTCTTAGCTCTCCTGTATGCCCGAAGACTCTGCCACTTTTCTTCTGCTGTTGTTCTCTGTGACTCTGCTTGACGTTTCTCCTCAACTCTCGGGGAAACCCATCTGGCAGGTGGTTGTGGAAGAGGAATGGGGTTTGCAAGGGCTGACGGCTGGTAAGACCTCTTGACTGGGGGCAGTCTGGACGGCTCGGCAGTAACAGGACCACAGTCCTCGCCCAGCTCCTCATATAACAAGGCCAAGGAATAAGCAGTGTCTAAATCACGAGGTTGTTGTATTGCCACCAGAATGCGAACTCCAGGTTGCAGGCCATCAATGAATTTGGTGGTGTAATGTACCTGATCAGGATTTACCTCATACGCTGTGATCTGGTCCATCAATTCAGCAAAACGAGTGACATAGTCTTCGACTGAAGATGTCTGAGAGATGTGGATCAATCGCCTGACCAGCACCGGATGTTGATTTCTGCAGAAACGTGTCATCACTGCTGCAACAAGGTCAGACCAAGACGGTTGGTGGTGTTGGTGCAGGAAGGATTCTAGCCATGTAGCTGCCGCACCCACGAACTGGTCTGACGCTATCGAAATCCACTGCTGTGATGGCGTGCTCCAGCGCTGGAAATAATCCTCGCAGCGGCGTTGCCACAATTTGGGGTTGGAACCATCAAATTGCGGAAAATCAACGCGGGGACCATGAAAGGAATTAGCGCCATGGTATGTTCTCGCAGGATGCTGGTTGTCGAAATTTTGATGGCTAAGGGCGAGATTCATACCTCCTCCCGGAGGAGGCATGTGAGAGTCACACGCCGTCCCCCGTCCTGTGTGTGTCCAACGGCGGCCATCCGGGCCCGCGGGGCTTCCCTCCGACTCCTTGGTGTGTGAAGTCGACGGATCTCCCGCCGGCGCTGCCTGGACGGGCCGATGCAAGCCCGCAACCAGCTCCGTGAGTTGCCCGATCTCGTGGCTGAGAGAACCACGGACAACGTCGAGCTCCTGCCCGATCTGGGCCTTGACGCCCTCCAAATCGGAGGAGAGGGTTGCCAGACCTTGATCGACGCCCTTGAGATGCTTCTGCGTGTCGAGAACGAAGGGCTGAAAATTCCCCAGGATCTCCTTCTTGTAGTGGGCGAAGCGCTGCTCTGCATCCTCCGCCATATCCACCTTGATGAGCTCGTATAAGGCCTTGGATTCTGGGGAGAGGGACTCCATTGCTTCAGATCGGCGGCGCGCGACGGAGCGAGTAGCGTGGTGGTGGGTGGGAATTCTATTACTCTTAAAATTATTTTATTTGTGAAAGAAAATGATACTAACGACTTCAAAGTAATTACAAATTACTGCCAAAGGCATAAATATTTAATTTAACCCTAAATCTTAATAAAATATCGGGATAAGGGATTCAACATAAAATAATGCATGCATTATTTGGATTTTATAACATTGTCCTTACCGGACAATGATGCTTCTTTACAGAACCCGAGGTCCAGGTTCCATCCACTACATTGAACTGCACTATCTCGCAGTCCACAGGCAAGTTCGCCCTTGCTCATGTCATCTTGAGTATTTTCTATCAATTTACCGCAAATCTATATACTTATCATTCCTGCATTGAAAATGAAATGTTACTTTTCCAATTATGAATATGACTATGTGGCTGGCAATGGAACCATGGTATATGTTGACATGGTGGAGGTTCCATTGCAAGGGTTCTATTTATTTAGGACTAATCACCAATGTCGTCTAGTGATTCTAGCGCCGTACATTTCGCGTTGACCATAAGATCTATAATGGCTCTAGGGAAGCCAGCTGTTTCTTTTCCCTGTCGCATGCCAACGGACTAATGATAAGGGTTGTCTGTATTGGTCTATCTTTGGTAAAGGTGGGGATAGTTGTCCGTCACAGTCTACCATTAGATACAGGAAAGGGCGGACTTATTAAAGGTCTATGAAGGATTGTAAGGGTTGTCCGGGTTGGTCTATCTATGGTGTATAGGATAGGGCATATGAAGTGTTCGGAACGGTCTACCTTAATGGTAAAGGTGAGAACAAATGCCTGTGTTGGTCTCTCCATAGATAAAGGGCAGGACAGACTTACAAAAGGGTGGGTCTGCGAGGTTGCGGAGAAGGCGGTGTGGGCTTGGATCTTATTTCTTGCCTCACACCAAGGAAGTGTGGACGGGGACAAGTTCCTGCGGCTGGCAGAAAGGATAAGGTCTCTTATGGGAAAAGTAACGCACCTCTGCAGAGTGTATAAAATTGTGGCTTGTCACTCCCAGTTCCGGGAAGGGAACTACGAACGCGGCAAGAAAGGAACTCCATGAAGTTCTAGTCAACCTGTGAATACTAGCGGGCATAGTTTTCAATATAAAAGCAATCTTTTGAAGAAATGTTTTCGAAATATGCATTGACCTGAGAGTTCCTAATCAACGGTCGTAGCTAGTGCATCAAACACTTTTTCTCTTTTGAACTTGCTGAGTACCTCTGTATTCACTTTCTTTCGACACCCTTGCTAGACTGTGATATGGAAGTGGAGACCAACGAAGGAGCGCCGGAAGGAGGCTACGAGCTGGTCTATGAAGAACCTCATCTGTCCGGAGGAGTGGAAGGCGTAGACTATGAGATAGTCTACGGGCCTGACAACAATGAGGCGGAAGAGTAGTGACATACCTTAGTTATCTTAGAGTCGAGCAGCGTAGTGGCATACTTAAATAAGTTGTTGAGCTCTCTTTCATCGATATGTGAGTTGTAATAGTACTTAAGTAATATCTTAGGGTGTTCTCATCGGACCTGTGAGAATACCAACTTGTTAAGACTATGTTTGTAATAATATCTGGAGTGTTATGACTTGCAATGTTTCTGTTGTACCACTCTGAGGGATGTGATATGGATACGTCCAAAACGTATCTACTTTCCCGAACACTTTTGCTATTGTTTTGCCTCTAATTTGTGTATTTTGGATACAACTAACACGGACTAACGCTGTTTTCACCAGAATTGCCCTGGTGTCTTATTTTTGTGCAGAAAATCAACTTTCAGGAAAATCTCCGGAAATAATTGCAATGGGCCTATTTTTACAGAAGACCCGCGGAGCCAGAAGATGAGACGGAGAGGGGCCACGAGGCGCGCACGCCACATGGCGGCGCGGTGGGCCCATGGCCGCGCCGCCACATGGGGACACCGCCTTGGCCAGCCCCTGGCATTCCCCTCTGGACTACTTAAAGCCCTTGACTTAAAAACGCACGGGGATTCGACCAATTTTCCAGAAGACATCCAGAACTCCGCCGCCATCGAAAACCCTATTTCGGGATCAGAAACTCCGTTCTGGCACCCTGCCGGGACGGGGAATTGGAGGAGATCATCGCCATCATCGCCATCATCGCCACCGACGCCTCTCCATCAACCATCCATGTTTCCCCCATCCATGTGTGAGTAAATCCCCGATGTAGGCTGAAGGGGATGGTAGGGATTGGATGAGATTGTTCATGTAATAGCCATAAGATTGTTAGGGTACGGTGCCTAGTATCCGTTGTTGGTACTTTTATGATATTGCTGCAACTTGTTATGAAGTCCAATGAAGTCAGAACTGGACCTATGACAACAGCTCGTGCGAATCTATTTAAACAACAGGTGAATTTTTTCTTAAATGATACATTGATTGATGAGAATTTTATACTACCTAAATCCTTTGACTTGTGTATGATCAGGTACGAGGATAAAGAAGCATCACACGAGGAGGAGGAGAACAACTGGACATGGTGCTGGACATGAAGACACCTCATGGACGCGCAAGGGAAGAGAGGGAGGCATGCGCGAGGGAGAAAGACGAAGTCCAGGCCAGCGCTACGTCCGGCGCGACTGGCCGCCACGCCGGCCGGCCCGGCCCCACGCTCGGTCCAACCGGATCCCACACCGGATGAGCCCGGCGCCCGCCGGCTCCTGCGCTGGTGCCAACCGGGTGGGTGTACTGAGCGACTCCTGTTGGAGATATGCCCAAGAGGCAATAATAAAATGGTTTTTTAATATATCTTTGTGTTCATGATAATGTTTACATACCATGCTATAATTGTATTAACCGAAACATTGATACATGTGTGTTATGTGAACAACAAGGAGTCCCTAGTAAGCCTCTTGTATAACTAGCTTGTTGATTAATAGATGATCATGGTTTCGTGATCATAAACATTGGATGTTATTAATAACAAGGTTATGTCATTATATGAATGATGTAATGGACACACCCATTTAAGTGTAGCATAAAGATAACGTCATTAAGTTATTTGCTATAAGCTTTCGATACATGGTTACCTAGTCCTTTCGACCATGAGATCATGTAAATCACTTATACCGGAAAGGTGCTTTGATTACATCAAACGCCACTGCGTAAATGAGTGGTTATAAAGGTGGGATTAAGTATCCAGAAAGTATGAGTTGAGGCATATGGATCAACAGTGGGATTTGTCCATCCCGATGACGGATAGATATACTCTGGGCCCTCTCGGTGGAATGTCGTCAAATAGCATGCAAGCATATGAATGGTTCATAAGAGACCACATACCACGGTACAAGTAAAGCGTACTTGTCATGAGACGAGGTTGAACGAGGTATAGAGATACCGATGATCAAACCTCGGACAAGTAAAATATCGCGTGACAAAGGGAATCGGTATCGTATGTAAATGGTTCAGTCGATCACTAAAGTCATCGTTGAATATGTGGGAGCCATTATGGATCTCCCGATCCCGCTATTGGTTATTGGTCGGAGAGAGGTCTCAACCATGTCTACATAGTTCTCGAACCGTAGGGTGACACACTTAAGGTTTGATGTCGTTTAAGTAGATATGGAATATGGAATGGAGTTCGAAGTTTTGTTCGGAGTCTCGGATGGGATCCAGGACATCACGAGGAGGTCCGGAATGGTCCGGAGAATAAGATTCATATATAGGAAGTCATTTTCTAGGTTTGAAAATGATCCGGTATTTTTCCTGGAAGGTTCTAGAAGGTTCTAGAAGAGTCCGGAAGAAATCAGCATGGAAGGTGGAGTCCCAGAGGGACTCCACCCACCTTGGCCGGCCAGCCTAAGGGAGGAGGAGTCCCAAGTGGACTCCTCCCCATGGTGGCCGGCCACCCCACCAAAGGAAAGGGGGGAGTCCCACTCCCCCTAGGTTTGGTCATATGGAAGGTTTTATGTTGGGGTCTTATTCGGAGACTTTTGACCTAATCCTTGGGGCTTCCACCTATATAAAGAGGGGAGGGGCTGGCCGGCCACACCAAGACCACCATGGCCGCACCCCCCCAAGAGCCCCCTCTCCCAGAAACCCTAGCGGTTCCCTCCTCCCTCTCTCTCCCACATAGCTTAGGCGAAGCTCTGTCGGAGATCTCCACCACCACCGCCACCACGCCGTCGTGCTGCCGGGATTCCGAGGAGGATCTACTACTTCTGATGCCCGCTGGAACGGGAAGAAGGACGTGAAGGAGATATACCCTAGAGGCAATAATAAAGTGGTTATTATTTATATCTTTATGTTTATGATAAATGTTTATATATCATGCTATAATTGTATTAACCGAAACATTAGTACATGTGTGATATGTAGACAACAAGAAGTCCCTAGTATGCCTCTTAAACTAGCTTGTTGATTAATGGATGATTAGTTTCATAATCATGAACATTGGATGTTATTAATAACAAGGTTATGTCATTGTATGAATGATGTAATGGACACACCCAATTAAGCGTAGCATAAGATCTCGTCATTAAGTTATTTGCTATAAGCTTTCGATACATAGTTACCTAGTCCTTATGACCATGAGATCATGTAAATCACTTATACCGGAAAGGTACTTTGATTACACCAAACGCCACTGCGTAAATGGGTGGTTATAAAGGTGGGATTAAGTATCCGGAAAGTATGAGTTGAGGCATATGGATCAATAGTGGGATTTGTCCATCCCGATGACGGATAGATATACTCTGGGCCCTCTCGGTGGAATGTCGTCTAATGTCTTGCAAGCATATGAATAAGTTCATAAGAGACCACATACCACGGTACGAGTAAAGAGTACTTGTTAGGAGACGAGGTTGAACAAGGTATAGAGTGATACCAAAGATCAAACCTCGGACAAGTAAAATATCGCGTGACAAAGGGAATTGGTATTGTATGTGAATGGTTCATTCGATCACTAAAGTCATCGTTGAATATGTGGGAGCCATTATGGATCTCCAGATCCCGCTATTGGTTATTGGTCGGAGTGAGTACTCAACCATGTCCGCATAGTTCACGAACCGTAGGGTGACACACTTAAAGTTGGATGTTGAAATGGTAGAACTTGAATATGGAATGGAGTTCGAATATTTGTTCGGAGTCCCGGATGAGATCCCGGACATCACGAGGAGTTCCGGAATGGTCCGGAGAATAAGATTCATATATAGGATGTCATTTTATGTGAATTAAAATGATGCGGAAGGTTCTATGGAAGGTTCTAGAAGGTTCTAGAAAAGTCCGGAAGAAACCACCAAGGAAGGTGGAGTCCACATGGGACTCCACCTCCATGGCCGGCCAACCCTAGTGGGGGTGGAGTCCCAAGTGGACTCCCCCTTTGGGGGCTGATGCGTGTGGTTGGCACGTCCGTTGGGAACCCCAAGAGGAAGGTGTGATGCGCACAGCGGCAAGTTTCCCTCAGTAAGAAACCAAGGTTTAATTGGACCAGTAGGAGTCAAGAAGCACGTTGAAGGTTGATGGCGGCGAGATGTAGTGCGGCGCAACACCAGTGATTCCGGCGCCAACGTGGAACCTGCACAACACAACCAAAGTACTTTGCCCCAACGAAACAGTGAGGTTGTCAATCTCACCGGCTTGCTGTAACAAAGAGTTAACCGTATTGTGTGGAAGATGATTGTTTGCAGAAAACAGTAGAACAAGTATTGCAGTAGATTGTATTTCAGTAAAGAGAATTGGACCGGGGTCCACAGTTCACTAGAGGTGTCTCTCCCATAAGACGAACAGCATGTTGGGTGAACAAATTACAGTTGGGCAATTGACAAATAAAGAGAGCATGACCATGCACATACATATCATGATGAGTATAGTGAGATTTAATTGGGCATTACGACAAAGTACATAGACCGTCATCCAACTGCATCTATGCCTAAAAAGTCCACCTTCAGGTTATCATCCGAACCCCTTCCAGTATTAAGTTGCTAACAACAGACAATTGCATTAAGTATGGTGCGTAATGTAACTAGTGACTACATCCTTGAACATAGCACTAATGTTTTATCCCTAGTGGCAACAGCACAACACAACCTTAGAACTTTCTCACATCGTCCTGTGTCAATGCGGGCATGAACCCACTATCGAGCATAAGTACTCCCTCTTGGAGTTAATAGCAAAAACTTGGCCAGAGTATCTACTAGTAACGGAGAGCATGCAAGATCATAAACAACACATAGATATAACTTTGATAATCAACATAACAAGTATTCTCTATTCATCGGATCCCAACAAACGCAACATATAGAATTACAGATAGATGATCTTGATCATGTTAGGCAGCTCACAAGATCCGACAATGATAGCACAATGGGGAGAAGACAACCATCTAGCTACTGCTATGGACCCATAGTCCAGGGGTAGACTACTCACACATCACACCGGAGGCGACCATGGCGGCGTAGAGTCCTCCGGGAGATGATTCCCCTCTCCGGCAGGGTGCCGGAGGCGATCTCTGGATCCCCGAGATGGGATCGGCGTTGGCGGCGTCTGCTGGAAGGTTTTCCGTATCGTGGCTCTCGGTGCGGGGGTTTCGTCACGGAGGGTATTTGTAGGGGGAAGGGCAGGTCAAGTGGGGGCACGGGGGCCCCACACCCCCGGGCCGCGCGGCCCAGGGGGGGGGGCCGCGCCACCCTAGGGTGTGGCCCCTCCGTGGCCCCTCTTCGTCTCTCCTTCGGACTTCGGAAGCTTCGTGAGAAAATAGGCCCCCGGGCTTTGATTTCGTCCAATTCCGAGAATATTTCCTTACTAGGATTTCTGAAACCAAAACAGCAGAAAACAGAATCGGCACTTCGGCATCTTGTTAATAGGTTAGTTCCATAAAATGCACGAATATGACATAAAGTGTGCATAAAACATGTAGATAACATCAATAATGTGGCATGGAACATAAGAAATTATCGATACGTCGGAGACGTATCAGCATCCCCAAGCTTAGTTCTGCTCGTCCCGACCAGGTAAAACGATAACACAGATAATTTCTGGAGTGACATGCCATCATAATCTTGATCATACTATTTGTAAAGCATATGTAGTGAATGCAGCGATCGAAACAATGTATATGACATGAGTAAACAAGTGAATCATATAGCAAAGACTTTTCATGAATAGCACTTCAAGACAAGCATCAATAAGTCTTGCATAAGAGTTAACTCATAAAGCAATAATTCAAAGTAGAGATATTGAAGCAACACAAAAGAAGATTAAGTTTCAGCGGTTGCTTTCAACTTGTAACATGTATATCTCATGGATATTGTCAACATAGAGTAATATAATAAGTGCAATAAGCAAATATGTAGGAATCAATGCACAGTTCACACAAGTGTTTGCTTCTTGAGGTGGAGAGAGATAGGTGAACTGACTCAACATTGAAAGTAAAAGAATGGTCCTCCATAGAGGAAAAGCATCGATTGCTATATTTGTGCTAGAGCTTTGATTTTGAAAACATGAAACAATTTTGTCAACGGTAGTAATAAAGCATATGCATCATGTAAATTATATCTTATAAGTTGCAAGCCTCATGCATAGTGTACTAATAGTGCCCGCACCTTGTCCTAATTAGCTTGGACTACCGGATCATCACAATGCATTGTTTTTACCAAGTGTCACAAAGGGGTACCTCTATGCACTTTGTACAAAGGTCTAAGGAGAAAGCTCGCATTGGATTTCTCGCTATTGATTATTCTTCAACTTAGACATCCATACCGGGACAACATAGACAACAGATAATGGACTCCTCTTTTATGCATAAGCATATACCAACAATTAATAATTTTCTCATTTGAGATTTGAGGATTGTTGTCCAAAACTGAAACTTCCACCATGGAGCATGGCTTTAGTTAGCGGCCCAATGTTCTTCTCTAACATATGCATGCTTAACCATATGGTGGTAGATCTCTCTTACTTCAGACAAGACGGACATGCATAGCGACTCACATGAAATTCAACAATGAATAGTTGATGGCGTCCCCAGTGAACATGGTTATCGCACAACAAGCAACTTAATAAGAGATAAAGTGCATAATTACATATTCAATACCACAATAGTTTTTAAGCTATTTGTCCCATGAGCTATATATTGCAAAGGTGAATGATGGAATTTTAAAGGTAGCACTCAAGCAATTTACTTTGGAATGGCGGAAAATACCATGTAGTAGGTAGGTATGGTGGACACAAATGGCATAGTGGTTGGCTCAAGTATTTTGGATGCATGAGAAGTATTCCCTCTCGATACAAGGTTTAGGCTAGCAAGGTTATTTGAAACAAACACAAGGATGAACCGGTGCAGCAAAACTCACATAAAAGACATATTGAAAACATTATAAGACTCTACACCGTCTTCCTTGTTGTTCAAACTCAAAACTAGAAATTATCTAGACCTTAGAGAAACCAAATATGCAAACCAAATTTTAGGATGCTCTATGTATTTCTTCATTAATGGGTGCAAAGCATATGATGCAAGAGCTTAATCATGAGCACAACAATTGCCAAGTATCACATTACCCAAGACATTTATAGCAATTACTACATGTATCATTTTCCAATTCCAACCATATAACAATTTAACGAAGGAGAAACTTCGCCATGAATACTATAAGTAGAAACCAAGGACATACTTGTCCATATGCTACAGCGGAGCGTGTCTCTCTCCCATAAAGTGAATGCTAGGATCCATTTTATTCAAACAAAACAAAAAAACAAAAACAAACCGACGCTCCAAGAAAAAGCACATAAGATGTGATGGAATAAAAATATAGTCTCAGGGGAGGAACCTGATAATGTTGTCGATGAAGAAGGGGATGCCTTGGGCATCCCCAAGCTTAGACGCTTGAGTCTTCTTGATATATGCAGGGGTGAACCGCCGGGTGCATCCCCAAGCTTAGAGCTTTCACTCTCCTTGATCATGTTGCATCATACTCCTCTCTTGATCCTTGAAAACTTCCTCCACACCAAACTCGAAACAACTCATTAGAGGGTTAGTGCACAATATAAATTGACATATTCAGAGGTGACACAATCATTCTTAACACTTCTGGACATTGCATAATGCTACTGGACATTAATGGATCAAAGAAATTCATCCAACATAGCGAAAGAGGCAATGCGAAATAAAAGGCAGAATCTGTCAAAACAGAACAGTTCGTATTGACGAATTTTAAAATGGCACCAGACTTGCTCAAATGAAAATGCTCAAATTTAATGAAAGTTGCGTACATATCTGAGGATCATGCACGTAAATTGTCTTAATTTTCTGAGCTACCTACATGGAGGTGGACCCAGATTCGTGACAGCAAAGAAATCTGGAACTGCACAGTAATCCAAATCTAGTACTTACTTTTCTATCAACGGCTTTACTTGGCACAACAAAACACAAAACTAAGATAAGGAGAGGTTTCTACAGTAGTAAACAACTTCCAAGACACAAAATAAAAACAAAGTACTGTAGGTAAAAACATGGGTTGTCTCCCATAAGCGCTTTTCTTTAACGCCTTTCAGCTAGGCGCAGAAAGTGTGTATCAAGTATTATCAAGAGACGAAGTGTCAACATCATAATTTGTTCTCATAATAGAATCAAAAGGTACCTTCATTCTCTTTCTAGGGAAGTGTTCCATACCTTTCTTAAGAGGAAATTGATATTTTATATTACCTTCCTTCATATCAATAACAGCACCAACAGTTCGAAGAAAAGGTCTTCCCAATATAATGGGACAAGATGCATTGCATTCAATATCCAAGACAACAAAATCAACGGGAACAAGGTTATTGTTAACGGTAATGCGAACATTATCAACTTTACCCAATGGTTTCTTTGTAGAATGATCAGCAAGATTAACATCCAAATAACAATTTTTCAGCGGTGGCAAGTCAAGCATATTATAAATTTTCTTAGGCATAACAGAAATACTTGCACCAAGATCACATAAAGCATTACAATCAAAATCTTTAATCTTCATCTTAATGATGGGCTCCCAACCATCCTCTAGCTTTTTAGGAATAGAGGCTTCACGCTCTAGTTTCTCTTCTCTAGCTTTTATAAGAGCATTTGTAATATGATGTGTAAAAGCCAAATTTATAGCACTAGCATTAGGACTTTTAGCAAGTTTTTGCAAGAACTTTATAACTTCAGAGATGTGGCAATCATCAAAATTCAAACCATTATAATCTAAAGCAATGGGATCATCATCCCCAATGTTGGAAAAAATTTCAGCAGCTTTATCAAAGGCGATTTAATGATTTTAGCGATTTCAGCAGTTTTTCGCGCTTTGCATTAGAAGTGGAAACATTGCTAACACCAATTCTTTTATTAGTATTAGTAGGAGGTGCAGCAACATGTGTAGCATTAGCATTACTAGTGGTGGTAATAGTCCAAACTTTAGCTATATTCTTCTCTTTAGCTAGTTTTTCATTTTCTTCTCTATCCCACCTAGCACGCAGATTCAGCCATTAATCTTATATTCTCATTAATTCTAACTTGAATGGCATTTGCTGTAGTAGTAATTTTATCATCTAAATCCTCAGGTTTAGCAGCCATTTTATTAATTAAAGAAGATTGTGATGCGAGACATATATGAGATTCGGGTTTCGGCACTAGCAAGTTTAGTTTGCAACCCGAGATCTCCCTATTCAGATTTTCAAGTTGATTCCCTATATTCTTCAACAAGGTAGATTGCTCATTCATAGTTTTAGTAAACAATTTATTTTGCTCATATTGTGATTGCATAAAGCTCTTGGTGGATCTTTCAATTTCTAGCATCTTTTCTTCATTAGATGAAGCATATCTACCATAAAAATTACCATTAGCAGGGTATGGCCTAGAATCATTGTGATTGTTATTTTTAATGAAATTCACATCAACATATTCTTTTTGAGCAACTAATGACGCTAGCGGAACATTATTAGAATTAACATTAGGCCTACCATTCACAAGCATAGACATAATAGCATCAATCTTATCACTCAAGGAAGAGGTTTCTTCGACAGAATTTACCTTCTTACCTTGTGGAGCTCTTTCCGTGTGCCATTCAGAGTAGTTGATCATCATATTATCAAGAAGCTTTGTTGCTTCACCAAGAGTGATGGACATAAAGGTACCTCCAGCAGCTGAATCCAATAAATTCCGTGAAGAAAAATTTAGTCCTGCATAGAAGGTTTGGATGATCATCCAAGTAGTCAGTCCATGGGTTGGGCAATTTTTAACCAGAGATTTCATTCTTTCCCAAGCTTGAGCAACATGTTCAGTATCTAATTGTTTAAAATTCATTATGCTACTCCTCAAAGATATAATTTTAGCAGGGGGATAATATCTACCAATAAAAGCATCCTTGCATTTAGTCCATGAATCAATACTATTCTTAGGCAGAGATAGCAACCAATCTTTAGCTCTTCCTCTTAATGAGAAAGGGAACAATTTTAATTTAATAATATCACCATCTACATCTTTATATTTTTGCATTTCACATAGTTCAACAAAATTATTAAGATGGGCAGCAGCATCATCAGAACTAACACCAGAAAATTGCTCTCGCATAACAAGATTCAGTAAAGCAGGTTTAATTTCAAAGAATTCTGCTGTAGTAGCAGGTGGAGCAATAGGTGTGCATAAGAAATCATTATTATTTGTGGTTGTGAAGTCACACAACTTAGTGTTTTCAGCGTTGGCCATTTTAGCAACAGTAAATAAAGCAAACTAGATAAAGTAAATGCAAGTAAACTAATTTTTTTGTGTTTTAGATATAGCAAACAAGATAGCAAATAAAGTAAAACTAGCAACTAATTTTTTTGTATTTTGATTTAGTGCAGCAAACAAAGTAGTAAATAAAACTAAGCAAGACAAAAACAAAGTAAAGAGATTGAGAAGTGGAGACTCCCCTTGCAGCGTGTCTTGATCTCCCCGGCAACGGCGCCAGAAATTTGCTGCTGGCGCGTAGTTGACGTGGGAGATAGATATCTCTGTGGTGTAATTTCCTTCACGATCCCCGGCAACGGCGCCAGAAATTTGCTTGATGCGTGTGGTTGGCACGTCCGTTGGGAACCCCAAGAGGAAGGTGTGATGCGCACAGCGGCAAGTTTCCCTCAGTAAGAAACCAAGGTTTAATCGGACCAGTAGGAGTCAAGAAGCACGTTGAAGGTTGATGGCGGCGAGATGTAGTGCGGCGCAACACCAGTGATTCCGGCGCCAACGTGGAACCTGCACAACACAACCAAAGTACTTTGCCCCAACAAAACAGTGAGGTTGTCAATCTCACCGGCTTGCTGTAACAAAGAGTTAACCGTATTGTGTGGAAGATGATTGTTTGCAGAAAACAGTAGAACAAGTATTGCAGTAGATTGTATTTCAGTAAAGAGAATTGGACCGGGGTCCACAGTTCACTAGAGGTGTCTCTCCCATAAGACGAACAGCATGTTGGGTGAACAAATTACAGTTGGGCAATTGACAAATAAAGAGAGCATGACCATGCACATACATATCATGATGAGTATAGTGAGATTTAATTGGGCATTACGACAAAGTACATAGACCGTCATCCAACTGCATCTATGCCTAAAAAGTCCACCTTCAGGTTATCATCCGAACCCCTTCCAGTATTAAGTTGCTAACAACAGACAATTGCATTAAGTATGGTGCGTAATGTAACTAGTGACTACATCCTTGAACATAGCACTAATGTTTTATCCCTAGTGGCAACAGCACAACACAACCTTAGAACTTTCTCACACTTGTCCTGTGTCAATGCGAGGCATGAACCCACTATCGAGCATAAGTACTCCCTCTTGGAGTTAATAGCAAAAACTTGGCCAGAGTATCTACTAGTAACGGAGAGCATGCAAGATCATAAACAACACATAGATATAACTTTGATAATCAACATAACAAGTATTCTCTATTCATCGGATCCCAACAAACGCAACATATAGAATTACAGATAGATGATCTTGATCATGTTAGGCAGCTCACAAGATCCGACAATGATAGCACAATGGGGAGAAGACAACCATCTAGCTACTGCTATGGACCCATAGTCCAGGGGTAGACTACTCACACATCACACCGGAGGCGACCATGGCGGCGTAGAGTCCTCCGGGAGATGATTCCCCTCTCCGGCAGGGTGCCGGAGGCGATCTCTGGATCCCCGAGATGGGATCGGCGTTGGCGGCGTCTCCGGAAGGTTTTCCGTATCGTGGCTCTGCACCGGGGGTTTCGTCACGGAGGCTATTTGTAGGCGGAAGGGCAGGTCAAGAGGCGGCACGGGGGCCCCACACCACAGGGCCGCGCGGCCAAGGGGGGGGCCGCGCCGCCCTAGGGTGTGGCCCCTCCATGGCCCCTCTTCGTCTCTCCTTCGGACTTCTGGAAGCTTCGTGAGAAAATAGGCCCCTGGGCTTTGATTTCGTCCAATTCCGAGAATATTTCCTTACTAGGATTTCTGAAACCAAAAACAGCAGAAAACAGTAACTGGCACTTCGGCATCTTGTTAATAGGTTAGTTCCAGAAAATGCACGAATATGACATAAAGTGTGCATAAAACATGTAGATAACATCAATAATGTGGCATGGAACATAAGAAATTATCGATACGTCGGAGACGTATCAGGGGCCGGCCACCCCCCCATATGGGAGGTGGAACTCCCACCTCTAGTGGGAGTCCTAGCTTGGGTAGGTTTCCCCACCATATGGAAGGTTTTTGGTTCGGGTCTTATTCGAAGACTTGGAGACAAACACTTGGGGTTCCACCTATATAATGAGAGGCCAAGGGGAGGGGGCCGGCCACCCAAGAACCACAAGGTGGCCGCACCCCTATAGTGGCCGGCGCCCCCTCTCCCCAAACCCTAGCGGCCTCTCTCCTCCACTAAATCCCGCACGCTTAGCGAAGCTCCGCCGGAATTCTCCACCACCACCGACACCACGCCGTCGTGCTGTCGGATTCAAGAGGAGCTACTACTTCCGCTGCCCGCTGGAACGGGGGGTGGACGTCGTCTTCATCAACAACCGAACGTGTGACCGAGTACGGAGGTGCTGCCCGTTCGTGGCGCCGGAAGCGATCGTGATCAAGATCTTCTACGCGCTTTTGCAAGCGGCAAGTGAACGTCTACCGCAGCAACAAGAGCCTACTCTTGTAGGCTTTGGAATCTCTTCAAGGGTGAGACTCGATAAACCCCTCGTTGCTACTGTCTTCTAGATTGCATCTTGGCTTGGATTGCGTGTTCGCGGTAGGAAATTTTTTGTTTTCTATGCAACGTTATCCTACAGTGGTATCAGAGCCGTGTCTATGCATAGATGGTTGCACGAGTAGAACACAATAGTTTTGTGGGCGTTGATGCTCTTGTTATCTTTACTTTGAGTACTTTGCATCTTTGTGGCATAGTGGGATGAAGCGGCTCGGACTAACTTTACATGACCGCGTTCATGAGACTTGTTCCTCGTTCGACATGCAACTTGTATTGCATAAGAGGCTTTGCGGGTGTCTGTCTCTCCTACTATAGTGAAGATTCAATTTACTCTTCTATTGAAAACATTAGTATCAACGTTGTGGTTCATGTTCGTAGGTAGATTAGATCTCTCTCGAAAACCCTAAACCACGTAAAATATGCAAACCAAATTAGAGACGTCTAACTTGTTTTTGCAGGGTTTGGTGATGTGATATGGCCATAATGTGATGATGAATATGTATGAGATGATCATTATTGTATTGTGGCAACCGGCAGGAGCCTTATGGTTGTCTTTAAATTTCATGTTGAGTAGTATTTCAAAGTAGTTGTAATAGTTGCTACATGGAGGACAATCATGAAGACGGCGCCATTGACCTTGACGCTACGCCGACGATGATGGAGATCATGCCCGAAGATGATGGAGATCATGTCCGTTCTTTGGAGATGAAGATCAAAGGCGCAAAGACAAAAGGGCCATATCATATCACATATGAACTGCATGTGATGTTAATCCTTTTATGCATCTTATTTTGCTTAGATCGCGACGGTGGCATTATAAGATGATCCCTCACTAAAATCTCAAGATAATAAAGTGTTCATCCTTAGTAGCACCGTTACCAAGTCTTGTCGTTTCGAAGCATCTCGTGATGATCGGGTGTGATAGAATCAATAAGTACATACAATGGGTGCAAGACAGTTTTGCACATGCGGATACTAAGGTGGCCTTGACGAGCCTAGCATGTACATACATGGTCTCGGAACACGTGATACCGAAAGGTAGAGCATGAATCATATGGTTGATATGATGAACACTTTGAGTGTTCGCCATTGAAATCACACCTTGTCTCGTGATGATCGGACTTAGGTGCGGTGGATTTGGTTCGTGTGATCACTAAGACAATGCGAGGGATATTGTTTTGAGTGGGAGTTCACCTAGATTTTTAATTATGTTGAATTAAAATTTGAACTCAATTTGTCATAAACTTAGTCTAAACTTGTGCAAATATATGTTGTAGAGATGGCGTCCCCAATTAATTTTAACCAGTTCCTAGAGAAAGAAAAACTTAAGAGCAACGGTAGCAACTTCACCGACTGGTTCCGTCATGTGAGGATCTTCCTCTCTGGCGGAAATCTGCAATATGTGCTTGATGCACCGCTAGGTGACCCTCCTGCAGAAACTGAAACCGATGAAGTAAAAGCTGTTTACGAGACTCGGAAAATTCGGTACTCTCAAGTTCAGTGTGCCATCCTGTGCGATGCTGGAATCCGATCTTCAAAAACGTTTTGAGCACCACGATCCTCATGAGTTGATGAAAGAGCTGAAAGCTGTTTTTGAGACTCATGCGGCCGTGGAATGCTATGAAGCATCGAAACAATTCTTGGTGCATGATGGAAGAAGGCAGCTCCGTTAGTGAGCACATGCTCGCCATGACCGGCATGCGAAGAAACTTCGATGACTTGTGAATAGTGATTCCTAACAGACTGGGGATAAATCGTGTCCTTCAATCACTGCCACCAAGTTACAAGAACTTCGTGATGAACTACAATATGCAGAACATGAACAAGGAGTTACCTGAACTTTTTGGCATGCTAAAAGCTGCTGAGATTGAGATCAAGAAAGAGCACCAAGTGTTGATGGTCAACAAGACCACCAGTTTCAAGAAACAGGGCAAGTCTAAGGGAAAATTCAAGAAGGGTGGCAAGAAAGCTGCCACGCCTCCAGTGAAACCTAAGAACGGCCCTAAGCCCGATCTTGAGTGCTATTCGCAAGGAGAAGGGACACTGGAAGCGTAATTGCTCCAAGTATACGGCTGATACGAAGAAGCGGCCTTGTCAAGAAGAAGAAAGAAGGTATATCCGATATACATGTTATAGATGTTCATTTCACTGGTTCTCGTTCTAGTACCTGGGTATTTGATACTTGGTTCGGTTGCTCACATTTGTAACTCGAAAGCAGAACTAAAGAATAAACGACAACCGCTGAAAGATGAAGTGACGTTGCGCGTTGGACTCGGATCCAAGAGCCTTGTGATCGCAGTCGGCCCCCTTCCTCTACATCTACCTTCGTGGATTAGTTTTAAGCCTAAATAATTGTTATTATGTACTGCGTTGAGCATGAACATTATATCTGGATCTTGTTTAATGCAAGACGGTTATTCATTCAAGTCTGAGAATAATGGTTGTTCTATTTTTATGAATAATATCTTTTATGGTCGAGCACCACAAAAGAATGGCTTATTTCTGTTAGATCTCGATAGTAGTGATACGCATATACATAATGTTAATGCTAAGCAAATTAAATTGAATGATAATTCTACTTATATGTGGTAATCGTCTTGGTCATATTGGAGTGAAACGCATGAAGAAACTCCATATTGATGGATTACTTGAATCACTTGACTTTGAGTCACTTGATAGATGCGAAGCATGTCTAATGGGAAAAATGACTAAGACTCCATTTTCTGGTATGATGGAGCGAGCTACTGACTTATTGGAAATCATACATACCGATGTATGCGGACCAATGAGCGTAGCATCGCGCGGTGGTTATCGTTATGTTCTAACCTTCACAGATGATCTGAGTAGATATGGGTATATCTATTTCATGAAACATAAATCCGAAACTTTCGAGAAGTTTAAGGAATTCCAAAGTGAAGTAGAAAATCAACGTAACAAGAAGATTAAATTTCTACGATCTGATCGTGGAGGTGAATATCTGAGTTATGAGTTTGGCATGCATTTAAAGAAATGCGGAATACTTTCACAATTGACACCGCCGGGAACACCACAACGAAACGGTGTGTCCGAACGTCGTAATCGAACTCTCTTAGATATGGTTCGTTCTATGATGTCTCTTACTGATTTGCCGTTATCATTTTGGAGTTATGCATTAGAGACAGCCGCATTCACTTTAAATAGAGCACCATCAAAATCCGTAGAAACGACACCGTATGAACTATGGTTTAATAAGAAACCTAAGCTGTCGTTCCTGAAAGTTTGGGGTTGCGAAGCCTATGTAAAGAAGTTACAACCGGACAAGCTAGAACCCAAAGCGGAGAAATGCGTCTTCATAGGATACCCTAAGGAAACTATAGGGTACACTTTCTATCACAGATCCGAAGGCAAAATCTTTGTTGCTAAGAACGGAACCTTTCTTGAGAAAGAATTTCTCACTAAAGAAGTATTTGGAAGAAAAGTAGAACTCGATGAGATTGATGAATCTATACTCATTGATCGTAGTAGCGCGATCGGAAATTGTACTTGTACCGCCTACACCGGCAACAGAGGAAGCTAATGATAATGATCATGAAACTTCGAACGAGGAAACTACTGAACCTCGCAGATCGACAAGGGAACGTGCCACTCCTGATTGGTATGATCCTTGTCTAAATGTCATGATTATGGATAACAATGATGAGGACCCTGCGACGTATGAAGAAGCGATGATGAGCCCAGATTCCAACAAATGGCAAGAAGCCATGAAATCCGAAATGGGATCCATGTATGATAACAAAGTATGGACTTTGGTAGACTTACCTGATAGCCGAAAGGCTGTCGAGAATAAATGGATCTTCAAGAGAAAAACAGATGCTGATGGTAATATTACTGTCTATAAAGCTCGACTTGTCGCAAAGGGTTTCCGACAAATTCAAGGAGTTGACTACGATGAGACTTTCTCACCTGTAGCGAAGCTAAAATCTGTGAGGATTTTGTTAGCAATAGCTGCATTTTTCGATTATGAGATTTGGCAGATGGATGTCAAAACGGTGTTCCTTAATGGAGACATTGAGGAAGAGTTGTATATGGTACAACCCAAAGGTTTTGTTGATCCTAAAAATGCTGACAAAGTATGCAAACTTCAGCGTTCAATCTATGGACTGAAGCAAGCATCGAGAAGTTGGAACCGACGCTTTGATAAGGTGATCAAAGACTTCGGGTTTATATAGTGTCATGGAGAGGCCTGTATTTACAAGAAAGTGAGTGGGAGCTCTGTAGCATTAATTCCTGATATTATATGTAGATGACATATTATTGATCGGGAATGATATAGAACTATTAAGCAGTGTTAAAGGTTATTTGAATAATAGTTTTTCAATGAAAGACCTTGGTGAAGCATCGTATATATTAGGCATCAAGATTTATAGAGATAGATCAAGACGCCTAATAGTGCTATCACAGAGTACATATCTGGACAAGATTCTAAAGAAGTTTAGAATGGACGAAAGTAAGAAAGGGTTCTTACCTATGTTACCAGGCAAAGTCTTGAGTAAGACTCAAGGACCGGCTACGGCAGAAGAAAGAGAAAGGATGAGTAAAATCCCCTATGCCTCGGCAGTAGGATCTATCATGTATGCCATGCTATGTACTAGACCGGATATAGCACATGCTGTTAGTTTGACTAGCAGATATCAAAGTGATCCAGGAATGGAACACTGGACAGCGGTCAAGAATATCCTGAAGTACTTGAAAAGAACTAAGGATATGTTTCTTTGTTATGGAGGTGACCAAGAGCTCGTTGTAAGTGGTTACACCGATGCAAGTTGGAACACTGATCCTGATGACTCTAAGTCACAATCTGGGTACGTGTTTATATTGAATGGTGCTGCCAAGTCGGGCAAGCTCGAAGCGGTGCACGGTGGCGAAGTCTTCAACGGAATCGAGTACATAGCGGCTTCGGAGGCTTCATCGAAGCGGTATGGATGAAGAGGTTCATTGTAGAGCTCGGTGTGGTTCCTAGTGCATTGGACCCATTAATCATTTACTGTGATAACATGGGTGCCATCGCCAATGCACAAGAGCCAAGGTCACACAAGAGGCTGAAGCATATCAAGCTGCGTTACCACTCGATTCGCGAGTGCATCGAAGATGGAGAAGTAAAGATTTGCAAAGTACACACTGATCTGAATGTAGCAGATCCGTTGACTAAAGCTCTCCCTAGGGCAAAGCATGACCAACACCAGAATGCCATGGGTGTTAGGTATATTACAATGTAATCTAGATTATTGACTCTAGTGCAAGTGGGAGACTGAAGGAGATATGGCCTAGAGGCAATAATAAAGTGGTTATTATTTATATCTTTATGTTTATGATAAATGTTTATATATCATGCTATAATTGTATTAACCGAAACATTAGTACATGTGTGATATGTAGACAACAAGAAGTCCCTAGTATGCCTCTTAAACTAGCTTGTTGATTAATGGATGATTAGTTTCATAATCATGAACATTGGATGTTATTAATAACAAGGTTATGTCATTGTATGAATGATGTAATAGACACACCCAATTAAGCGTAGCATAAGATCTCGTCATTAAGTTATTTGCTATAAGCTTTCGATACATAGTTACCTAGTCCTTATGACCATGAGATCATGTAAATCACTTATACCGGAAAGGTACTTTGATTACACCAAACGCCATTGCGTAAATGGGTGGTTATAAAGGTGGGATTAAGTATCCGGAAAGTATGAGTTGAGGCATATGGATCAATAGTGGGATTTGTCCATCCCGATGATGGATAGATATACTCTGGGCCCTCTCGGTGGAATGTCGTCTAATTTCTTGCAAGCATATGAATAAGTTCATAAGAGACCACATACCACGGTACGAGTAAAGAGTACTTGTCAGGAGACGAGGTTGAACAAGGTATAGAGTGATACCAAAGATCAAACCTCGGACAAGTAAAATATCGCGTGACAAAGGGAATTGGTATTGTATGTGAATGGTTCATTCGATCACTAAAGTCATCGTTGAATATGTGGGAGCCATTATGGATCTCCAGATCCCGCTATTGGTTATTGGTCGGAGTGAGTACTCAACCATGTCCGCATAGTTCACGAACCGTAGGGTGACACACTTAAAGTTGGATGTTGAAATGGTAGAACTTGAATATGGAATGGAGTTCGAATATTTGTTCGGAGTCCCGGATGAGATCCCGGACATCACGAGGAGTTCCGGAATGGTCCGGAGAATAAGATTCATATATAGGATGTCATTTTATGTGAATTAAAATGATGCGGAAGGTTCTATGGAAGGTTCTAGAAAAGTCCGGAAGAAACCACCAAGGAAGGTGGAGTCCACATGGGACTCCATCTCCATGGCCGGCCAAACCTAGTGGGGATGGAGTCCCAAGTGGACTCCCCCTTAGGGGGCCGGCCACCCCCCCATATGGGAGGTGGAACTCCCACCTCTAGTGGGAGTCCTAGCTTGGGTAGGTTTCCCCACCATATGGAAGGTTTTTGGTTCGGGTCTTATTCGAAGACTTGGAGACAAACACTTGGGGTTCCACCTATATAATGAGAGGCCAAGGGGAGGGGGCCGGCCACCCAAGAACCACAAGGTGGCCGCACCCCTATAGTGGTCGGCGCCCCCTCTCCCCAAACCCTAGCGGCCTCTCTCCTCCACTAAATCCTGCACGCTTAGCGAAGCTCCGCCGGACTTCTCCACCACCACCGACACCACGCTGTCCTGCTGTCGGATTCAAGAGGAGCTACTACTTCCGCTGCCTGCTGGAACGGGGGGGTGGACGTCGTCTTCATCAACAACCGAACGTGTGACCGAGTACGGAGGTGCTGCCCGTTCGTGGCGCCGGAAGCGATCGTGATCAAGATCTTCTACGCGCTTTTGCAAGCGGCAAGTGAACGTCTACCGCAGCAACAAGAGCCTACTCTTGTAGGCTTTGGAATCTCTTCAAGGGTGAGACTCGATAAACCCCTCGTTGCTACCGTCTTCTAGATTGCATCTTGGCTTGGATTGCGTGTTCGCGGTAGGAAAATTTTTGTTTTCTATGCAACGTTATCCTACAGGACGTCGTCTTCATCAACACCGAACGTGTGACCGAGTACGGAGGTGCTGCCCGATTGTGGCACCGTCAAGATCTTCTACGCGCTTTTGAAAGCGGCAAGTGATCGTCTACTGCAGCAACGAGAGCCTCCTCTTGTAGGCTTTAGAAATCTTCAAGGGTTAGTCTCGTTCATCCCCTCGTTGCTCCCATCTTCTAGATTGCATCTTGGCTTGGATTGCGTTCTCGCGGTAGGAATTTTTTTGTTTTTTATGCTACGAATCCCATCAGTGGTATCAGAGCCGTGTCTATGCATAGATGGTTGCACGAGTAGAACACAATTGTTTTGTGGGCGTTGATGCTTTGTTGTCTTTAGTTCGAGTACTTTGCATCTTTGTGGCATGGTGGGATGAAGCGGCTCGGGCTAACTTTACATGACCGCGTTCATGAGACTTGCTCCACGTTCGACATGCAACTTGTATTGCATAAGTGGCTTTGCGGGTGTCTGTCTCTCCCACCATAGTGAAGATTCAATTTACTCTTTCTATTGACAACATTAGTATCACTGTTGTGGTTCATGTTCGTAGGTAGATTGGATCTTACTCGAAAACCCTAAACCACGTAAAATATGCAAACCAAATTAGAGACGTGTAACTTGTTTTTGCAGGGTTTGGTGATGTGATATGGCCATGATGTGATGATGAATATGTATGAGATGATCATTATTGTATTGTGGCAACCGGCAGGAGCCTTATGGTTGTCTTTAAATTTCATGTTGAGTAGTATTTCAAAGTAGTTGTAATAGTTGCTACATGAGGTGAACAACCATGAAGACGGCGCCATGGACCTTGACGCTACGCCGACGATGATGGAGATCATGCCCGTTGATGATGGAGATCATGTCCGTGCTTTGGAGATGAAGATCGAAGGCGCAAAGACTAAAGGGCCATATCATATCACATATGAATTGCATGTGATGTTAATCCTTTATGCATCTTATTTTGCTTAGAACGCGACGGTAGCATTATAAGATAATCCCTCACATTAATATCAAGATAATAAAGTGTTCTCCCCTCGTATGCACCGTTCATATAGTTCGTCGTTTTGAAGCATCTCGTGATGATCGGATGTGATAGACTCAACGTTCACATACAACGGGTGTAAGCCATGTTGCACACGCAGAATACTTCGGTTTGCTTGACGAGCCTAGCATGTACAGACATGGCCTCGGGACAACGGAAACCGAAAGGTTGAACACGAGTCATATGGATGATATGATCAACATGTTGATGTTCACCATTGAAGCTACATCATCTCACGTGATGATCGGTTTTGGTGTAGTGGATATGGATCGTGTACCACTTAACAACTATGAGGGATGTTGTATTAAGTGGGAGTTCATTAGTAATTAGATTAAAACATGAACTAATTATCATGAACTTAGTCTGAGTAGTATTTTGAATTAATTTTGTAGTATTGGCATCTGTTTTTTCTACCATGCGCTAGTCTTGTAATTGAGATAGAAATACTGTTAAGTCTGACAAGAAACTTTACGGATTGGTACCGTATTGTTAAAGAATCAAGAATTGATTAAGTCCTATTGCAAACTTTTAGTAAACCTCACATTGTTGATTCAAAGAGCTATGGTTTCAATTAGTACATAAAGTTATCTTGTCTCCGTGAAACTTGAATTCAAATTTGTTTGAAAAGTAAGGAGCTGAAAATTTAGTTTTCAGAAATAATCAAGGTATGAGATATATGTGATATCTAAGACCTTATTGCAAGATGATAGAATATAATTTGGTGAGACTACATAAACTCATAAGTTTTATGGGAATGTATGAAGGTTGAAGACGCCAGGCGTCACAATCCTCCAACTATTGGGGCACTAACGATATTCGCATATCCATGAAGTTATCGTCCTTAATATGCACCGTTGCTAAGACTCGTCGTTTCGAAGCATCACGTGATGATCGGGTGTGATAGATTCTATGTGTGCATACAACGGGTGCAAGCCAGATTTGCACATGCGAATACCAAGGTTAAAACTTTATGAGCCTAGCATGTACAGACATGGTCTCGGGAAGTCGTCATGATGGATAAAATTATGAGTGAAATTGTTCATCATATTACAAAGTTACTAATAGTGAAATCTGAAACACTTGTCGTATGATGATCAACTTCAAAGTAAGAACCTCAAGGTTATTGGTATTTGACCAACAAACCTAGAAGTTAATGATGTTAAAGTGTTTTACTGAATAATGAGGAAAGCTAAAAGAGAAACTGCAAAAGATATTTTGGCAGAAAGAAAAGAAAAGACTAGAAAGTCTAGCTCAGCTGTATATAAATGATATACATGTTATGGTTGTATTCCTAGTTAGGTCACACAATGAAATTCTTGGGTATTAGTACCATATTCGTTGGTATGAAGTGTCATACAAAAACAACGCAATACAAGAATACAATAGCCTAAGTGACTGACAAGGAATATGATAGGAATGCACGTCTAGAACAAAAATAAAGTGTTATTATGTTCGTCGTTGGCATTCTATCTAGCCCTTAGAATTTATAATAAAGAACTTAATAATTGTTATTTTGCTCTGGTCAAATGAAAACAATGAGTTGTTCAAATTATGACATTACTCCATGTACGATGAATAAGTTATTATAAATCTTAATGGTGAAACACACATACATAACACTGACGCTAAAATGCCATAAGGCAAATGATTTGAATTCCACTTATTTGTGGAACCGCCATTTAGGTCATGTTGGAAAGGAACGCATGAAGGAACTCCATGCAAATGGATTTTTGGAGTCATTTGATTTTTGAATCGTTTGGCGCTTGCAAAATCTTTTCTAAAAGTAATGACTGAAATACCGTTCATAGGCCAAGAGTTGAACGGGCAACTAACTTAGTGGAAAAATACATGATGATGTATGTGGTTCACTGGGCATAGTTGTGTGCGGGAGATTCTTCTACTTCATGAAAACTTTCAACAATGAATTGAGTATATATTCAATAAGGAAGAAGTTTGAAACATTTGAATGGATTCAAATAAATTTCAGCATGAAGTGGAAATCATCGTAATAGAAAAATCAAATATCTATGATTGGATCATGGTGGAAATATTTGAATTACGAGTTTTAGCGAACATCTAAGAGAGTTATGAAATTGTTCTACAACTCACGTTTCTTGGAGTGTCATAGTGATGATGAAGTATCCAAGAGATGTATCCAAACCTTGTTGGGTCAATGATGAGATAAAATATTGATGCCATTATATTTTTGTGGATTATGCTTTAGTGACTACCGCTTTTTACACTAAATAGAGCATCATCATGATCCGTTGAAATGACACCATACAAGTTATGGGATGGGTATAAACCATAATAGTCCTTTCTTTAAAATTTGGTCTAAGAGTTTACAAATAAAATCGGATGAATGTCTTTGTTGGTTATCCCAAAGAATTGATTGGGAATTCTTTTCACTATGAAGTAAAAGACAAAAGTGTTTGTTAATGTTACTTGCTTATTTCCAAGAAATTGTTTTCTAGCGAAGTATTTAAGTGGGAGGACAATAGAACTTGATAAGGTTTATGAACCTTAGCATAATGATCAGAGTAGCGCAACATCGGAAATTGGTTCCGGAAGCAGCCACGATGATCATGGCTCCCATGACTACAAAGTGTTTTAGCCATGGAGATCGAAGTACTTATTGAACCTTGTAGGTATGGTTTACTTTGTGATCAAATAAATGATTTGTGGACAAAGGATTGATTTTGAACAATGATAAACCAACTACAGACAAAGAAGTTATGATGGGCCCTGACTCCGTTAAAATGGCCATGCGCCATAAAATCCATGATAGATGAATACTTTTTGAAATTAAATGGATCTATAAAATTGATGGACTTGGATGAAATATCCTTGAAGAAGCTCGACTTGTCAAAAAATTGTTTACGACAAAGTTCAAAGAGTTGACTACGATAAGATTAGATCTTCCTTAGCAATGCTTATAGTCTATGTGGATTATTCTAGTAATCACTACATATTTCTTTTATGAGATATGCTGGTAGGATGGCAAAATACATTACTTATCAGAAGTATGTATTAAAGGTGTATACAAGATACAACCAAGAGTTTTGCTGGTCCGTGGAATACTAGATAGGTATACAAACTTCAATTGGATGAAGTGAGTATCGCGGAGTTGGAATCTTCACCAGATGAAATAGTCAAAGAGTTTTTGATTTCATCAGAGACGATGAAGAGGCTTGCATTTGCAAGAAATTAAGTGGGAGCACTGAGACATATTTATAATACTTTATGTAGATGACATATAGTTGGTTATAAATAATGTAATTATATACTTGATTATAAAAGGTTTCAATGAGAATTAACTTCATGAAAGGATATGGACTGAAACAAATTTAGTGTCAAGATCTATGAAGATAGATTGAAACACATAATAAGTTTAAGTCAAAGTACATAGAATGGATATTGAAGTAGTTCAATATAGAAATATTAAGAAAATGTTCTTGCCATGTGAAGGTTTAAACAAAACTTGAGTGTATCTGACACTCGATGAGTAAAAACACATGAGTGATTATAGATCACGAATAATATGTACACAATCAGATGTCCTGTGCTCTAAATGTGTTATGAGCATGTACCAGAATGATTCATGTGATGATCATTGGACAAACAGTAAAAATATCCTTGTATGCTTTAGAAGAACCAAGGATATATATATATATAGTTTTATATGGGGTAATGACAAACAAATCGTTGTAAGGTGTTGCACCGATATTTGTTTGGTCACATATAAAAATGAATTTCAAATCTCAATTAGGCTAAGTGTTGTTTAAAAAGGTAGCACAATGAGCTAGAAGTTGTCTATGCTAGATTTAGAAGAGTTCTAAATATTGTGATGGATTCTACAAATGAAGGCAAAAGTATGTCATTGTTTTGACAATGACTAAGGATGTTAAGTCAAGAGGTTCTTTGAGAACTTGGTGTAGTTCCGATAGTGTCAGAACTTTGAAGCTGTATTGTGTGTGACAATATTAGTGACATATTTCAGACCGCGGAATTAAGGTTCCACCGAAAGACCAAACATATTTAATGCCGACTCATTTAGAAAATGAGTGATGCGTTGAGACGCAAAAATGAATTGCAAAATACATACGTTTCTGAGCATGTCAGATCCGTTGACTAAAAACTTCTCCCGTGAGCAAAACATGATAAAGCACCGGAAGGCCAAGGTGTTATATCTTTACATATGTAAACTAGATTATTGACTCTAGTGCAAGTGGGAGACTGTTGGAGATATGCCCAAGAGGCAATAATAAAATAGTTTTTATAATATATCTTTGTGTCATGATAATGTTTACATACCATGCTATAATTGTATTAACCGAAACATTGATACATGTGTGTTATGTGAACAACAAGGAGTCCCTAGTAAGCCTCTTGTATAACTAGCTTGTTGATTAATAGATGATCATGGTTTCGTGATCATAAACATTGGATGTTATTAATAACAAGATTATGTCATTATATGAATGATGTAATGGACACACCCATTTAAGCGTAGCATAAAGATCACGTCATTAAGTTATTTGCTATAAGCTTTCAATACATAGTTACCTAGTCCTTTCGACCATGAGATCATGTAAATCACTTATACCGGAAAGGTACTTTGATTACATCAAACGCCACTGCGTAAATGGGTGGTTATAAAGGTGGGATTAAGTATCCGGAAAGTATGAGTTGAGGCATATGGATCAACAGTGGGATTTGTCCATCCCGATATAGCAAATAACAAGGTGGGATTAAGTAAGTCTCTTATGACGGATAGATATACTCTGGGCCCTCTCGGTGGAATGTCGTCAAATAGCTTGCAAGCATACGAATGGTTCATAAGAGACCACATACCACGGTACGAGTAAAGTGTACTTGTCATGAGACGAGGTTGAACGAGGTATAGAGATACCGATGATCAAACCTCGGACAAGTAAAATATCGCGTGACAAAGGGAATCGGTATCGTATGTAAATGGTTCAGTCGATCACTAAAGTCATCGTTGAATATGTGGGAGCCATTATGGATCTCCAGATCCCGCTATTGGTTATTGGTCGGAGAGAGGTCTCAACCATGTCTACATAGTTCGCGAACCGTAGGGTGACACACTTAAGGTTTGATGTTGTTTAAGTAGATATGGAATATGGAATGGAGTTCGAAGTTTTGTTCGGAGTCGCGGATGGGATCCAGGACATCACGAGGAGGTCCGGAATGGTCTGGAGAATAAGATTCATATATAGGAAGTCATTTTCTAGGTTTGAAAATGATCCGGTATTTTTCCTAGAAGGTTCTAGAAGAGTCCGGAAGAAATCAGCATGGAAGGTGGAGTCCCAGAGGGACTCCACCCACCTTGGCCGGCCAGCCTAAGGGAGGAGGAGTCCCAAGTGGACTCCTCCCCATGGTGGCCGGCCACCCCACCAAAGGAAAGGGGGGAGTCCCACTCCCCCTAGGTTTGGTCATATGGAAGGTTTTATGTTGGGGTCTTATTCGGAGACTTTTGACCTAATCCTTGGGCTTCCACCTATATAAAGAGGGGAGGGCAGGGGCTGGCCGGCCACACCAAGACCACCATGGCCGCACCCCCCCAAGAGCCCCCTCTCCCAGAAACCCTAGCGGTTCCCTCCTCCCTCTCTCTCCCACATAGCTTAGGCGAAGCTCTGTCAGAGATCTCCACCACCACGCCGTCGTGCTGCCGGGATTTCGAGGAGGATCTACTACTTCCGCTGCCCGCTGGAACGGGGAGAAGGACGTCGTCTTCATCAACACCGAACGTGTGACCGAGTACGGAGGTGCTGCCCAATTGTGGCACCGTCAAGATCTTCTACACGCTTTTGAAAGCGGCAAGTGATCGTCTACCGCAGCAACGAGAGCCTCCTCTTGTAGGCTTTGGAAATCTTCAAGGGTTAGTCTCGTTCATCCCCTCGTTGCTCCCATCTTCTAGATTGCATCTTGGCTTGGATTGTGTTCTCGCGGTAGGAATTTTTTTGTTTTCTATGCTATGAATCCCATCAACTCCACCCTTGGCCCGGTCACAGCCCGGTCCCTAGCCCGGTCCAAACCAGATCGATCGGTTCTTGGCCTGGTCAACCGCCCCCCTGTCCGGCCGTGTCCGAGTCAGTCTCGACCAGATCCCGATCTGGGTCAGTTATTATTGTATTTTCTCGACTTCTGGTCGTCCTGAACCCCTATATAAGTGCCTAGGATGCTCCCATAATAATTTTAGACCACGTTTAAGATCAACCCTGGTTCATAGTTGATAGCTTTGCAACTCTATTGAATCTATACACCAATTCGCATCGATCTGGTGTTTTGCTACTGAAAGTTTTGTGTGATCTGATGTTCCATTAGGGAATTAGACGGTTGCAATTTACCACTTCGTGGTTGGCGGCTACGTGCGCAAGTGTGTGGAGTTGCGAATATCTTGCAGGGTTGAGAGCTGTTGCATTGGCAACATGAATCAATCGAGAGACTTCGTCGGCGTCATACAAGTTATCTCCACCTCCTCATCGTGTTATCTCCGCTGCTTTCATTGTGTGTTCATCACCATCCACCGTGCTTACTGAGAAGATCGGGCAACCCCTTATCATGCAGGGTTGCTTGAGAGGGATATCTTTGACCTCTACCTCCCCGAGTTCGATAAACCTTGGGTGATCCACGTAAGGGAAACTTGCTGCTGGTCTACAAACCTACACTTGGAGGCCCAACCCTGTCTACAAGAAAAGAAGCGTGCGTAGACATCAAGCTCTTCTCTGGCACTGTTGCCGGGGAGGTAAGGTAAAAGGTACTCACATCCTCTGGCTACTAAGTTTACTAGTTGTTGGTGAGTGCTCGAAGTTATTTCCTTTAGATTCTGCAATTATATATTTTTGTTTCTTGTTTTTATTTTTACTAGTTAGGCTTAATGGAAAACAACAAAAAAAATTAGAGAGCTTTATAATATTTATCTTGAGTTAGGACATGAGGTATTTGAATAGAAAATTAAAAAACCTATGGAACTTTATTTGCATGCCAATATCAATGTTATTGGTATGAATTCTTTGGACACCATTATTGCTAATGCTATGGAAAAGTCTAAGCTTGGGGAAGCTAGTTCTTATGAAAATGATCTTTTTAGTTCCCAAACTTTTGAGGAGGAAATTTGCTATGATGATACTATGCCTCCAATATATGATGATTACAATGATGATTATGTTATTTTTAGTCCACCTACTATTGAGGAGAAAATTAATTATGATTACAGTGTGCCTCCTATATTTGATGATTATGGTGATGGGAATAATAATGATAGATATTTTGTTGAATTTGCTCCCACTATAATTAATAAGAATGACTATACTTATGTGGGGAGTAATAATTATTTTATGCATGTGGCTCGCTCATGATAAGAATGTTTTATGTGAAAGTTATATTGTTGAGTTTATTCCTGATGCTACTGAAAGTTATTATGAGAGAGGAAAATATGATTGTAGAAGTTCTCATGGTACTAAAACACCTCTCATGTTTTATCTTCCTATGCTTGTCACTTTGTTCCTTGTGGATTTATTTGTGTACAAGATTCCTATGCATAGGAAGTGGGTTCGACTTAAATGTGTTTCATATTTGCTCCTTGATGCTCTCTTTTGCTTCAATTCATATTTCTTATGTGAGCATCTTCTCAAATTAGTGAGCCTAGCTGAAAGGTGTTAAACAAAAACACTCTTGGGAGATAACCCACATTTTATTTCTCTATTTTTTCATTTGTTGAGTCTTGGAAGTTATTATCTCTGTAATAACCTCTCCTTATCATTTTTATATCTTTTTTGTGCCAAGAATAGCCTCTAATAGGAAGAAAGTAAGATTTGGGGAAGTTGCTGTCCTAAAACAGATTATGTGTTGTCATCATAAAAAATCGTTTTCCCTGCCAGAACGTAATTTTTTGAGCATATGCCCCAGGTTATTATCTAACTTTCGTTAGTTGAGCACTTTTCGATCTGAGCAACACAAGATTTTTTAAAAATCGATCTTTACCTTATGTTCTGTTTTGACAGATTTCTATCACTATTTGCATTTGCCTCTTAATCTCTTTCTTATTGAGTTTTTTGGGGAAAGATCTTTTTGAAGATGTTGCTACAGTAGCTAATGTTTCAATAGATGTTTGATATATGTTAGAACTGAACCCAGGTGGATTTGTTATTTTGATTGCACTAATGCTGCTAATGAGAATTGTGTGAAGTTTTGTATGAAGGAAATTTTCAAGTGTAGGGAGAGAAGAATGATGCAATGAGATGAAGTAT
Organism: Lolium perenne; assembly: GCF_019359855.2. Classification (NCBI taxonomy): domain Eukaryota; kingdom Viridiplantae; phylum Streptophyta; class Magnoliopsida; order Poales; family Poaceae; genus Lolium; species Lolium perenne. Next base: position 195,204,331 of record NC_067247.2, on the reverse strand, counting down.
GGATAAAAGCTCAAGCTTTGGATGCCCATTTCACCCCAAGAAATATCCAAGAGATACAAGCGTCAAAGCTTGGGCATCCCCTCTTCATCAACAAAGCATCAGGTCATCTTTCTACACGCTATAATTTATTGCTTCATATGCTATGTGTTGTTCTTGGAGCGTCTTTATTTTTGTTTTTAGTTTTCTTTTGTTTTTTTGCTGTAGCATATGGTTGGATCCTACCATTCTTGTGTGGGAGAGAGACACGATCCATTTTCGTTGCATAGAACACTCTAGTTTTCACTCTTATTGTTCTGCGAGTGTTCTAGTTTGCTAGTACTGCATTTAGCTCTTGTTTTTTCACTCGAATTTTGTTCAGAGCTTGTTAGTATTATTCATTTATGTATGATTAGCTCCCTGGTCTTTATTTATTATTAGCTACGAGAGTTGTTTCAAATAAATTGATTGGTGTTGGAGACGAGTAAAATATTTCATGCTTATAGTGATGTAAACTGTGGCATATACTTTGGCATGTCATGTTGGATGTTATTCTTGTCATATTCTTAGTATTTATTGCTATAGCATGACTTGTTTCAAATAGCCGAGAGTGCATAATGTGCTATTGAAAGAATCATGTGTTGTTTCCATCATACAAAGCATAATATTGTGGTATTGTTCTTTGATGCTTTATTGGGTTGAGTAGGCACATGCTTATACCATGTTATGACTACAAACCAGTCAACTAAAGCCTATATGATCATTTAGTTTTTGACTTGTAATATTACTTTATGCTTTGATTAATAATGTTTTGTCGTTATGCATGATTATGGCTATTATTGCTCTCTTAGTTGGTCGCTCCCAGTCTTTTGCTAGCCTTCGCCTGTACTGAGTATGAGCTCTACTCGTGCATCCAACCACCAAAAATCAAAGTTTGCCAATTGTGTCCATCATATCTACCTACTAGCATTATTGCTATTCCAAGTATATTCATCATGTTTTTATTTTCCAAATTAAATTTTGTCATTAGAAAATTAGTTAATAAAGCTCTCACGAACTTGATGGCACATTTACTTTCTTGCACTTAATAAACTTGAGCCATTGTGACTATCTTATGAAGTTTATATGCTTACAAATTACGAGTTGGGAGTTAGCACAACCATGCTTTCATGGGGAACGCTTTCAACATTGCACTTATTCCTATTTAGTTGATTTCATGTTCCTTTGTTTATGGATGCCTAGCGGTGCGAAATAAAATGGAAACTTGTAAGTCCATGGAGTTTATATATGTGTTAGAGAAACGCCTGGGCGGCCAATTTAAGCCATGCATCATTCATGGTGGAAGTTTACAGCGAATCATAGTGAGCATTCTGTGAAGCATCTTCAATAAAAAGCTATGCGCATAGTAAATAAAAGGATTGCTGAGATGCTCATTGTCTGTTTGTCTTGTTATTTTGGCATGGGATTGCTCCTAGGCAGGAGTACTTCCATATCATGGGGTAGGAGGTACCCCGTTGGTGTTCTCAATGATACATGTATACTTACAATAACAAGAACTTATTTGGGACCTAAGTTGAGTAGCATGAGGTTTATATACTCGTATTCAAGGGGCACGAGATTTTCAACTTGTGATTTGTCAAGCATATAACTCATATTTGTCCTCACATTAACTTTAACCATTGAAGATGCTTATGATAGGGGCAGTGAGAGCTCAAAGCTAATGAGTACCATACTTTTTGGAAGGTTTATAAAACTTGTTAATCTTGCTTCCTCTGCAAAGAGTCTTTCTTTTACTTTTATATTGAGTCTCCATCTTCTTCTTTATGCACCAATTAAGAGAGCATAGTTGTCATTCTTAGTATAATATGCATAGTCCCAAAATTATTATTGATTGATTCATGATTATGCTATTGTTTGTTCTTAAATTACTTGTATCTAGTCAGCCTTTAAACTTTAAAGGTGTCCTAGCATTTATGTTTTGCTACTTCATGAAGGACATGCTGAGTACCACTTTGCTATGTTTTCTCTATGTTCATAAACAAATAATTGCTTTCAATGCACAATTATTCATGATCATTTGTTTGAGCTACTTTTCATGTTGTAACATAGTTGATAAGTTCTATTGTTAGAATTATATCTATCATGCTTATGTTTAGAGTACTTTGATCCCAGCTCACAATGCTTTTACAATAACTTGATCAAGATTGTGTTGGCTGCATGTCACCTTAAAAATTATTTTGTTATCACTTACCTACTCGAGGACGAGCAGGAGTTAAGCTTGGGGATGCCGATACGTTGCAAACGTATCTATAATTTGTGATGCTCCATGCTTGTTTTACACCAATTGCTATATGTTTTGTTTACACTTGGTGACACTTTAATGCATTTTCCGGAACTAACCTACTGACAAGATGCCATAGTGCTAGTTCCCCGTTTTCTGTTGTTTCGTATTTCAGAAAAGTTGTACAGGAAATATTCTCGAAATCGGACGAAAGAAAAACCGAAGTTCCTATTTTGTTGAAACGAAGATGGAATCCGGAGGGTAGACTAAGGAGGGCCAGGAGACGGCCAGACCATGCGAGACAAAGCAACTCATAGCCGAGTGCAGAATGATTTGGTCCAACACATGTTGAAAATGTGTAGACCTCTATTTGAATCCCAATGTTTGTAATAAATTATGACATACTTTAACTTTTATGTTTGTTGTGCAATTATTTATTTTGTGCACTACAAGTGTGGCTTATGTGTGCAAATCGGTTTGAAAGATAACCTTAAAATTATGAAATGCAGACCGCCACTGAAGCAGCTGGCAGGAGTAAAAGGACATGAGCCTCTTCATTATTCATCGGCTTGTGTATACGGATCAAAACGAACAGATAAGCTGTTCGAAATGCGATCGACCTTTTCGCGAATTAAATGGGATCGACCTTTGAAGCTAGGCTTAAACAATACGGCTGTGCCCACCGTGCAAAGAGGCCAAGTCCCCGGCGGCTTGCCCCAACGCATACGCATACCCATACGCACGGGGAATAGCAAAAGCAGCCGCGTCTGGCGCCGTCAACAGTGACGACGAGAGCAAGCACGGTCGCCGTCGACAAGGTCCCGCAACGAGCGAGCGAGCGGCCTAGCCGTGGGATCGCCATCGGACGCGCACCTACCTTCATCTCAGACGGCGACGTGCACGGCGTGGCGCGCCCGCGTCTGACCGTTGCGAGCGCGTCTCCCTCCTCGACCACCGCGTCGGCCCATCGTTTTCCAACATTTTCTACTACGTAATATTTTCATTTATTTTAGTTTAGTTTACCAGCTGCTTCCCTTTGTTGACTCTTTCCCCTTCTACACAAACCCAGCACAGCCGAGGCGAGCAAACCCGAGGCCGAGGGACAGAAAACAAATCAAATCGCATGTTGATTTAGTAGACGACCAGACCCAACCCAAGCCAGCCAGCGAATTGGAGATCAAGAGGAGGAGGAGGAGGAGCAGCAGGGGAAATTTCCGTAGACTTCGCCAACCGGAAGGGAAGACGAGAGAGGAGAGGAGCCTTCGTCGACCGCCGCCGCCGCCGCCTGCAAGGTTTGTGCCCCGCTCCTCCGATCCCTTTCCCCCTTTTCTCTACCTTCGGTGGGGAATCCGGCCGCCGGTGACGATTCGCTGTCTGCGGATCTCTCTCCCCCTACCCCCCTCGCCCGCTCCGGCGGTTGATTTGGTGGTGGGTAACCGGGTAGGGTAGGTAGGGGCCGGTGTCTGCCGACGGATTCTGCGGGGCGCCGCCCCCATCCTGCTGCTGTACGAACCGTCCGCTGCGAATGCCCCCTCTCTCCGCGACGGCTCCGCTTCGTTCGCCCTTGTGATTCCTGCTGTGTGAACCGCTGGAAATTCGATTGCTGCGCGTTTGCTTACTTATCTCCACCGCGGCATCCAACTATGCGGCACGCGTGGACTTTCTACACAAGGCTAGGCAGGGCTGTGCGAGATTGCTACAGCTTAGACGCCGGGCAGAGATAGGGTTTACATGGTGGACTCTAGTAGTCTCATTAATTACCAGTAAATCGATCCATTCTCCAGGGGTCGGGGGATTTCTGTACCATTCGCTTATAGGTTTCTCCATTTTTAGGCACTGTCACCGTTCCTGTGGCCTAACCTATACTATTGGCCACCCTGATGTCTTCCGTCATTTCCATGCTTGTCCTATGGCCTGCAACTGCCACTCTGCAAATATCTGATTGTTGTGTTCATTCGTTCCAGGAGCTTTATTTGGCAAGGGGAGTTTTGGATGGGCGACCATGTGGTTGTGAACGTTGACGGCCTGACAAACGCCAAGGATGATGGCGTCGCTGACAAGCCATCTGAGGCCGTGACTGCTCCGTCAGTGGCCGTGTCTACTGTTGTCGATTTGGCTGAGGAGGATGGCCGTGAGGATGAGCCACTCATCCAGGCTGCAGAGTGCCGCATATGCCAGGAGGAGGACAGCATCAAGAATCTCGAGAAGCCATGTACTTGCAATGGCAGCCTCAAGGTGCGCATCCTCTTTCCATCTTATTTACAAATCTTGCATCTGCTTCTCATGAACATTTCTGCACGGCATTCTGTCGTCTAGGCAGTTGCAATCCTTAGTTCCCATTTCTTACTCCAGCAAGTCTTCATTCCCAATAATGTGTGGTATAAGAACCCGCCATCTGATGTGTATCATTTTAATAAAGTATATGATCTGCTCCACATAGCTGACTCAGCGTCTTAGAAGCACATTATGGGCTCTATTATATGTTTTTAGTTACTAGGCACTCAATATTGTGTTGCATGTATTTGGGATGCTATCCTGTGGGGATGTTTTGAGTGAGTAGGCAACAAAAGTTCACTGGATGGATAGCATCCGCCTTTTGATTGTATTACGCTGACTGGAAACATGCATTGTGTAAAAGTTTTTAGTAATCCTATAATCACGGTCAATTTAGCCATGGCTATGTTCCTTTAACTCTAATCATGTGCATGTTTGTCTTTCCGGGTGTGTTCTTGCCATTGTCAATATAGCTGGCTATCATCTACTTTTGAACAAAAAATAAAATAGACAACAACTTTTTGCTCTGATATGACAGCTCACATGTAGAGTGTGATTGCCACTGTCTCTTATTTTGAACACTTTCACAAGTGAAGTTGCTTTCTGAACTTTAAACAACAGTCCAAAAACTCTATTTTTGATCATGACAGGAAAGCTATGTTGGTGTAAACTGAAAAGTAAAAATACAAATAAAGGCCTAGAAAAAGTTTGATCTCCACTGTTACGTTACATATTTGCTTGGCCCTACTATATTTTGATAGCAGCATGCCACAATGGATATGACAGTTTCATGTCTTGGTACTTCGTCATGCAAACCAACATTTGTGCAATGTACACGAAGAAATAAAACCATTGTGGTTTCACTTCAATTATTTGAATTATTAATGCTGCATAGGTTTTACTAGCACAGCTGATCCCATTTTTGATCCACTCCAATCAACAAAAGTGAAGATGTTAGAAAAAAAAGTGAAATCGTATTAGTTGAGTTAGTGCACTAGTGGGGGCATTCAAGGGTAATCAAATCAACTGATGTATAACCTATATCTGTATACTGATGTTACTCTTTGCTATTTTTGCTCTCAATTGGTGCTCACAAACTTCAGATTATTCACACATTTCAACATTGAGTTGCTTAGTACTAGTATGTTTTACAATTGTTATGATGGAATTAAGTTACTTTTCTGCATTGCTAAGATAAATTTGTGAGATAAATGTTGTGCGTCCACTGGTCTTGTATTTAACATCATCGCGTCACTACTATGTTAACTTAGTATATCCACTCCAGTTTGTTAGAAAATTATATCACCTGATTTGTGGGACTCATCTAATCTGAAGTCGTACTTATAATTTTTTATCTCTTTAGATACAATGTAATTACCATCCACATCAGATTTGTGGATCATACACCACTATGTTTATACTACTTCAATGTAGTCAGTTTACTCCTGGTAAATTAATTGTGTCATCATATTGTCCTGTTTTGCACATTAAAGAAACGTACCGTGAGCTATGTATTCAACTTCTATAATCCCTTGACTTATCCTTATATATCTCTTGGGCAAGGCAGCTGATGGTTTTATTTTTCATCTACAGTATGCTCATAGAGCATGTGTGCAACGCTGGTGCAATGAGAAAGGAGACATTACGTGTGAAATTTGCCATGAGGTTAGTATCTGTTTCTCCATCTTTTTGCAATTTTTTATTAGAATTATGTGGTGTGATTTCCTTGTCTCTCTTTCCTAAATTTACCTGTAACCACAATGTTGGTAACATGAAATCATCCATCGATTGAGATGTTTCAAATATAGTTATATTCGTGTTCATAATTAAGGCTTCCAGTCAATAGATTTGATGTGCCTTTGAACTTTTATTCGTGTTCATTAATTTGAGGGTTTGACGTTACCTTGCAGCAATATAAGCCTGGGTATACAGCGCCACCTCGTGTTCAACCAGATGAGACCACCATAGATATAAGGCAAGTTTGTTTCTCGATACTTAATTTTGTTCAACTGACATGTTGGCCATTTCATTGCAATATACTTATTAAATTGGAACACATCTAACTCAAAACTATGGATTTGCAGTGGTGATTGGACCATTACCGGAGCTCCTCTGGATTTGCGTGACCCAAGAATTCTTGCTGTAGCAGCTGCACAGCGCCGTCTTCTTGAAGCAGAGTATGAAGAATATGGTGGTAATGATGCTAATGGTGCTGCATTCTGCCGTTCTGCTGCACTCATTGTAAGTATCTAGAGTTCTACTGTCCAGCCAACATCACTTCTTGCAGTTCTGTTTCTGAATTGGAACAGAGTGCTTTTAGATATCTTGCAGTTACGTTTATGGATGAAGAACTATGCTTTTAGTTCACAGATGCGGAAGCCAACCTTTCTTTCTATTCCAGCCCAATTCCTTGACTCTTCTTCCGTTTTGACGAATTGTCCAGTGTAATATTTCTTGTATTTTCAAGGTACTGAAAATCGTTACCTCTTTTGCAGCTAATGGCCCTATTGCTTCTGAGGCACGCATTGTCAATCTCTGACAATGAAGGAGATGATGATGCTTCTACCATGTTCTCCGTGAGTCACGTGGTTTTTTCGTTTCTGTATTTCTTTTGATTCTAGCGACTCAGCTGGTACTTAGTGTTGGTCTGAACAATTCAATCTCACAATGACAATTACCATTTGATGTTTCTCAGCTTTTCCTTCTCCGGGCTGCTGGATTTCTTCTGCCGTGCTACATCATGGCATGGATCTTCAGCATTTTGCATCGGCGGCGACAAAGAGAGGTATGTCATGCAAACCTTTTGTTCGAAACATGATATGAATTATAGCGTGCCTTTGTAACCATTTAGAAGCATCTGACCATTTTGTGCCTTTCACTATCCACAGGAAGCGTCCGCAATTGCCGCAGCGGAGGTCGCGTTCATCATGCAATCAGCCCAGGGCCGTGCCCTTCAGTTCACCATCGCTCCGGACTCCCCCACCACTCCGCAGCATGAACCGCACCAACAGCAGCAGCCGCAACAATAGTTAAACTATTCGGTAGTTCCAGAGAGTACCTACACGCATGCAAACACAAGAGTTGCACTCTGGATGCCCGTTGTTGCTCATGAGGAAAGTCCGGAGGCCTCGCTTCTTGCGGCCATGTGAAAACCTTGTACAATGTCTTATTTGCCCCCGAGCAATGCGACTAAACTTGTATTTGTCCAAGTCTTATACAAGCATTTATTTAAATGTAAATTTAGTATCTAACTATCTATTACTTTCTTTATGAGTCTGTCGATACCAGTTTTAATTGTTACACTGATGACTTAGTATTTCCTTAAGTCCGCTGTGCAGATGTCTATGCATCATCAAAGATGCTCAGCTGGGAAAGGCTTGTTCAAAATTGCTGGGTAGTGGGAAAGGCTTGTTCAAAATTGCTGGGTAGTGGTGCATACAGTTGCACAAGGAAACTCGGGTCCATTTATAGGCCGCACCCTCAGAGCAAGTATAATAAGTCTTAATCAGCTGGCTATAAAGATTAAAATAGTATATTACTACTTAGTTGGAGGAGCGAGAGAAGGAGAGTGGGCTCTTATGCAAGAGCTAGCTCTAGCACGTCCTCCTAGCTACTTTGTGAGAGTGAAAGGTAGACCACACATTGATTAAGTACTACATTTTTATAGCTCACTATTGTATATGTTGATTATAGATGATATGGCATTTGGTTTATAGGCAGCAGCTAGCTATACTATTGGAATTGCTCTCACAGCTCACTAGCTGCCGCAACTCATACAAGACATTTTTCTCTCTTCGATTCTCCGGAAAAGACACCATGGATCAAAAACCTGCCATAGACTTTCCGGCCTCAAAGCTTCCCAGGAAGTCAGGGCAAAAGTATTTCAGGTGACGATTCCAGTGCCATGTTTCTTAGATGAGAGCCATATCCTTTTACGCAAAAAACAGATGAGAGCCAGCCATAGTATCAACCAACCTAATTCGTATTGTTGATGCCATGCTGTCGGATGCACATATTTTTCTAGGAGATGCTGGAAACTGCGTAAGGTGTTACTTTTGGAGAGTTCATAATGTACGATCTAATGTATCTTTTTTTTTTTGAACAAGAGGTATTTTATTATCTGCAACTTTAAGCACATTTTACAGATAGCAACGTGAACGGAGCCACGTTGATTACAGAAATGTCCCTAGCTTGACATTGACCCGTTGATGGGCATAAACATCTGATCATAAGGTTCCTAGACTGGATTCTGAGTGCCAATCTGGCATGATGATGGGCTTTCACATTAGAACTCCTCTTAATATGTAAGATTTTGCTAGCATGAAAGGAGTTGATTCCCTGAATGTCTGCCATAATTGGCCTAATTGACCAGTGTCCTGGCGCCATGATAATGTCATCAGTGGCTGCAGCGGACGCCAATACTAGTCAATCAGTGTAGAATTGAGGCCCTTGCAGCTGTAGTATCTGAAGGTATCAACTCCTGAACTGATTTTGAGTGTAGATCAAGTGACTTTTATACTGGTAAAAGTAGCCGACCCCGAGAACACGTCTTGACTGTCCCAGAGAAAAGGCAGTGAAGTGCGGAGTGATTATGTATTTATGTTACGTCTGAGATTGTTGTCCTCTTTTTTTTTGGGAAATACTATATATGTGAGTCTGATCGCTATCAAATCGTCGGACCTCTTCCACACCGTCCATCTCGTCTCAATCGAACGGCTTGGTTTTGCTTTTTTTTCCCGTCCCAAACGTCACCCCAAATCACTCCCCCAAAATACCGCCCCCAACCGTCGTCCGCCGCCCTCGCGACCTTCCCATCGTCATCCCTCTGCTCTCCATTCTGCCCCAGCGTCCATGCTCTCCACCCCTCTCCTCATCGCCGTGCCACATCCTACACTCGAGCTGATGCTTCCGCCTCCACCTGCTTGGAATTGGACGCCTGAACGCACCCATGAAGCTCCGCCGTCGGGGCATCACCGGCCGGCGACCGGCGCAGATGCGGCACAACCAGGCCGGAAAGGATCCAATCAGCCAAAGCTGTGGGTTCTAGTCTGCTTCTACCACACACGTTTGCGGTCTTGATTTCTTCAATGACTTCACGATTTAGGGACAAGGTAATATCACTTAACCTAGCTCCAGCGTGCGCCTATTTCTGATTTTTTTTTTTTGAACATCAAATCCATGTACTCCTCTACCACTTGGATTTCCGTAATCAAATTTAGCAGCTGGTTCGTATAGGCTATAGCCGACATGTGGTCAGATCTTGCATCTGCTAGCTTCTTAGATCTACTATATGTGTACTAACATCAGTAATGATCGTGATGCGGCAAGATTTTGCTTGCTTGCATGTACTTGTTGTGCAATGAGAGCGATATCCTGCAAACCATAATGTCTTACAAATTGGAATCACATGATCCATATTACACGAATAGTTGTAAGTGTTTTTTTTTTTGGCACCAGCAGATTGTATTTTGTTTTTTCTGAACCTGATTATATATCTTATGTTTGCCCTCAAGCAACGTGCATAAGCTGACAAGACAAACAAATTGTTTCAGGTCAAATTGGTACATATATCAGAGGAAGATGTATCCACATGCTGGAAGCAAGCGTATCCAATTTTAATTTGAAATTTACATGTTTCCACCACAGATGAGTTATGCTGAGGTAGCACTACTTATGTGCTTCAAAACGTCTATGCCTCCAATACATAATGGTTATATTGTGAAAGAACTAATTCCTTGCGTAGAAATATTCATGCTTCCAATTTCAATTGCTTCACATACATATGATATATATTGATGTAGCACTAATCTCTTGATTCGAAATATCTCTGTGTATACTATATGTTTTTCTTCGGTCTAGATGGTTTGTGGCATATAACCATGCTTCTTGCTTCTTGATTTTTTTTAGTTTCCGTGCCATTGTAGTTTAAATATTGTGCTCGTGCTACTAGTTATGTTTGAGGCTTTGAAGCTTCTATGTGGTACTAGTTATGTTGAGATAGCATAAAATTGATTCTTCCAAAGTATGTACGCTTTTTTGAGTTTGCATAATAGAACCATGCTCTACCTTTTGCATTTGTTGTTATATAATTGATGCTTCCAAAGCATGTATGTTTTTCAAGTTTTTCATAATAGAACCATGCTCTACCTTTTGCATTTGTTTTCAAATGGAAATAGCTTTGTGGAAGCAAGTTTTGATACTACTGGAAGCAAATTATATCATCGATGAGAAGCTTTTATTTTGAACATGCTTCCCAACCATTATAGATTGCTGATCAAGCTATACGCCCTCTGTACTATGGTTGTACATAAAATTTTTTGTGCCATTTCTTTTGGGGCAAGCGTGCCTTTTTGTGTTTCAAAACTTCTATGCTTCCAATAAGTATCATATACGGTGACACTAACAAAGTCTTTTTTTTTCTGAAAAATCATGGTTCAAATTAGTATCATACATGTTGTGATACTACATGGTTTTGCTTCTGAAAATCCATGCTTCCTAAGTTTCTTTTGTGAGAGGAACATAGTTTTGATTCCGAGAATCCATGCTTCACACGTCTATTATATGCAGGAGATAATTGTAGGTCGTCAACGAGCCCCCACTATTCTTCGTTAACACCATCATCGTTGTTCTCGGAGGTTGCTATGATCTCGTCAACGCTCCTTCTCGAAATTGGTGATCTGCACACCAGTGCCATGTTTAAACATGTGTTGTCCTAGCGGGCGTGCTTCTATTGTCTTAGGGGCATGTAGCGCTACTTACTGTTGCCCCATTTTTTTTTTTTTTTTTTTTTTTTGCGAGAATGCCCCATTATTGTACATGGAAGCAAATTCTGATACCTCTACATGCTTCCATTCCTTGTGATATTGTTTATATGCTGCAGCTTTGCTAACATTCAGATCGACATGCTGGTCCTCATCGTCGTTAATGGAAAGGTTGGTGAGGCACGTCAAGGAGCACGTTTTCCTTTGCACTGATCCATCTTGGCAGCGGCGGCATCAAGGCGACCGGCTGCTTCCACAAATTTCATAGGTTACAACTCATTGTCTCAACTGAGCTAGGTGACCGTCAATGAGGCCCTTTGCTAACGTTTTATCCATGCTACAACTTTGCTCCATCCATGCAGTTTCAATCCCTTCACCATTTTGCTGAGGTAGGAAGAAAGGCCACCAACTGAAATTCTGAATGAACCACGACCACCAAGGAAGCATGGTCTTCCTCTGAAGAAGCATGCTATACCTTTGAAGAAGCACCGTCTGCCTGAAGAAGCACAACTACAATATCAAGGAAGCACACAGCTAGCGTTGGAAAGTAGCATGACCACAGTATCATAGGGTTGCAAGTAAAGACATCGGCTCATCGGCGGCATTGTCATAAGTTGTACGAGATTAGGAAGAAACTATCAATTTGTTTGGAGCACAAGCATGGAATCGATAATTTTTGTCCACGGGAGCATGATTCCTTGTCAATGGAAGCAAGAAAAATTGTACATGAAAGCTCAGTTGTATTTCTTGGAAGCACATTCCTACTTCTTTTGAATTATGTATAATCATGATAGTAGTTATTCTAACCCAAAAAAAGTTTGTATTTGTTAGAAACAATTCCAGTTCAAAGTTTTTGTTGAAAGGGAAATACCTACACGAGAAATATTTGTTAAAACGAAGTAAGTTTAATTCACCATAAAAGCAAATTCGTCAGCAGACGGAAGCACAAAATTGCTGAAAAAAAGTATAGAAGTAATGTCTTATCATATCGAACCAAATTATTGTCGCTCTGGAAGCACATTGAAATAAGTTTGGAAACAAATTTAATACCTAACAATGCAAACCAAAAAGATTTGCTTCTAAGGAAGCAAAGCACCGGAATCTATTACCTTAAATTTCGTAAATTCATTTCCTAAAGTAATGGATGAAGCGGTCAAACAGAGAGCATGTAACTTAGTTTCCCAGATTTGACGTAATTTCCGGAAGCAGTTAGGGATACCAAACGAAATTAGTGCAGATCTGAACTAACTCATTCGGCAACATGCGCGTTTTTTGCTCGTCGTCATCGGACGCTCTACACTGATCGAATGGTGCGGCAAACAACCAGTCCGATGGGAAGAAGATATCGGGCTCCGATCCCTAGTGGTTCCCTTTTTTTTGATACTACTACCTGCCGTTTCCAGGAATATGCACGCGTATTTCAACTTTTGAAGATAAATTTCCACCGAAAGAAGTAAGCAACAACATCTCGATAACGTAATACATAACTGATATTGTTAGATTGTATTGAAAACACTTTGTAGTGATACCAATTATCTACTATCTAATAGTATACCTTGTATCGGATTAATTCTTGGCCAAAGATAAATTTTGAAAAGCATGTGGACCTTATTGGTAGAAATTGAGCGAGTATGTTTTTTTTGGGTAACAACAAAACCGAGCAATATTCTTGCGTTTTTATTGCTCATAAGAAGATACAAAATCAGCTCCTTACAAGTTACAACATCTACAAGCTGTTTTGCTATCTTCTAGCTGCATATTAGATGTTATTGATTTAATAGAACTATTTTTGCGAAAATTCCATGGATCTATTAATAATCATCAACATTAGTACAAAGAGACTCAAAAGTAATAGAAAATACAAATAAAACATTGGACCACCCAGTGACGGCTACAAACACTAGCGTGAGCCGAAGACGCGCCGCCGTCCTCACCTCTCCATCACCTGAGCCAGATAAAACTTGTCGTAGTAGAGCTTGTTATAGTAGACATACGAGAAGTCATCGTGCTAATGCTTCAAAGGACCAGCGCACCAGAGCAGTAACCATCGTCAGTGATGAGAACAGTAGATCGAAAGAGACTGGCCTGAAACCACACCAACGAACACGAAAAACCGGCCGGATTCCAGGAAATCCGCGAAACACACGACTCCACGCGCCCTCCGCCAGCGCTAGACGCAGCACCGAAGCGAGGATAGAGCGAGGAGAACCTTATTCTAACTTGAGGATGTAGCCGCCGTCTCACCATCCCAAAGAAGACACTGAAAACAACTAAACGAAAACTGAAACCTTCCCGCTAGCGAGCGCCACGCCTCCAAGAACACCGGAGACGGAGCGGACTGGCAGCATCGTTGACTAGAAATGAGCAGCAACTAATGTGAGAGGAGGTATATAAAAAAATATCACTCGCTATAATCCACCCTCTCAAAACATGCTACACGCATGAACAAGTGGCCTGGAGATCTAGCCTGTGTTTGTCATGTGATGGTGTCTCCGGGGTTGCTCTTGCGCCGACGTTCTGCGTTAAGCGATGGGGCCCCACGCTACATACACACCCATGGCGAGCACGATTCTCTGTCAGAAAACAGTTTTACAGCAAGACGAGCACATCGCCTGACGTTTCCGTCTCAATCACCGGTCAGAGAACAGAGTCGTCTGTGCAGACAGGCGGTAGCCTCACCGGGTGGAGTGAGTGGAACGCACGGATGGGATCTGGGGCAGGGGCGGTCGTCGGAATCGGAAAAGCCGCACGTTTTGGGCAGGGCTACGTGCTCCCCTGCCGCACGGACCGTGTCCTGCTCGACCCGCGCCCGCCCACGTCACGCCACCCAATCGCCGTCCACCGCGGCCCACGTGGCAGCGCTCCCGCCCGGTATCGCGGCAACCGGATGTTCAGACTTCACACCCAACAAAAATTCCTGCTCAACTCTGCCACCAGTATACTACTCCTACTAGTTCCTGCTTCAAACCGGGGCCCTACATGTCGGTGAGGTAGAAGAGTGTCGGTTGCTCGTCGTGGTTGAGGTAAAAAAAATAACAAGATGAAACCCTTCGTGGCCTCGTGGAAGACTTGAAGCATGTGAGTCTGCAAGTCTCATTCTCGCGCTAATTTGTAAGGATCTTTTGGCTTGTCACTTGATCATTTCAGTTGACTTGTCGACATTGTTTATCCGGGCTTCTCGGGAGCTGATCGAGACTATGCCTATATGATATGCAAGTTAGCTACGGTCGAGTACCTTTCGTGCAAAGTTCAGTTGCCTTCATCTTCGGTGAAAGTACCGTATGCATGACATTAGTGGTTTCTCAGTCTCCGTCTTTTGCCTAAAAAGATTTTGAACATTCATCAAAGTATGTAAATATTTAAGCATCTGTTATAACTCAAGCAACCGGATATTTGGGTCGTCGGGTCAATTAATCGATAGCATCGGCGGTGAACAAGGAAGCTGAAGTGGTGTCAATGGCATATCACAATGCTTTAGGATAGACCAAGTTTCTTAGACACCAAACTATGCAACTATTGCTATGTGCGGCCATACGCCTAAGATCAGCATGCGTACCGACGAGGTGGGTGTTAGTGGTGCATGAGTTCCTGGTGCCTCTCAAGCATAATTTTCTAACTTCTTCAGTCTTGTACACATATCTAAAACATCAAAATAAACTTCTTCTTCCTCCTCCCTTCCTTCCGTCTCCATTTATTTTTCCTTCACAGAACCACTTCTTTCATTCTATATTATAGTTTGCAATAGGCAAACTGGTGGTTGGTAAAGGTCGATGTTTGCTCCAAGCCTCCAAGCCACCTTTTATAGCATGCTATGGTTGGATGTATATGTACAAATGCTTGGCTATTGATTCTCTATCGTTCCCTTGAGCAGGTACGATGCACGTGGTTCTCTCAAATGACTAGTTGACTTATCTTGTGAATTTTGGATGCTTGTATTTATGGAGCCACATTGGACAAAGTACAACTATGATCACAAGCATGTAGAGGTTAGGGCTATGTCCCCTTTTCCAAAAAAAAAAAAAAAAAATTATGATGACAATAGTCCTACAAGTGCTCAAAAGGATGAAGATGTTATACAATCTAAGCATTATGTGCACGGAAAACATAATACCAATCTATATCATGCTTCTTAAGAGGTAACAAAAAATATTGGTTAAACATGTTACAGATGCAAACACTAGTAAATTCTTGATGACTAGTTAGCATACCTTGCTCATCTTAGAGTTGGGACAAATGTGGTTATGACATTATGTTCACTCGTAATCACATAACAAAGGGGAAGATTGGTTGCAAAATTTTCATGCGATGATATGTTCAAGTTATGCTTATATGATATGCATGTTGATAGGAGAACCTTCCCTGCAGATTTCAGTTGCGTTTATCTTCGATCAAAGTACCATGACACTGTTGCGGTTTACGAGTAGATTAACCCGTAACACTAGTTGTGTGTCACAGATATGCAGTGGTGAAAATGACGTAGAAAAGTCTGGAAAACTAACTGGATTAGTTAGGGCACGTAGGGTGATGCTTTAGAGTTTTGGGATTGTGAGAGATTGCTAACACAAAAGAAGAGCCACTCCCATTGTGTCCAGTTTAGAGGGATGCCTAGTTGTTATTTATCATATGCATGATCGGGACGATGGTAAATCATGTAGGACAAGTCACATTGAAGGGGCATGCGGGTGTGATGATGTAAATAAGAGGAAGAAGAAAAATATGAGAAAACAAAAGAAGATGAGATGATGGCTCAAAAATTTATATGCGACTATAAACATATATAATTTATACAAGAAGACCATATTCTGAATCATCATATAAGTTAATATACAATACGGCTTTAAGCTTCTTCATGTTTGTGGAATAGTTCGAGCTAGTTAGAGGATTGAACTTATAAACTATTCTCTAAAACCAAATCAATAGTGCTCGATTTCCTAGTTGGTTAGTTGAGAAACAACCAAAAAAACAACACTTAATTATGCCACTTAGATTTAGAAGGAGGGGCCGAGAACGCCCATTTAATCAAACTCCCATGGTCCATGTTCTGGGATAAATGAAGCATATGGGACACCAACCTACTGCTCTATTGCTATGTGTGGGCATACACTTTAGCCTTGCATTCCTAGCAAAGAGACGAGTGGCAGTGATGCTTGATGTCTCTCAAGTATAAATATTAAAATTTTAGATCTTGTCCACGTGTCCAAAACATATAAAGAAACTTATTCCTCACTCCCTTCCTCCTCCATTCCCATGTTTCTTCACAAAACTACTTCCTTCATTCTATATAAGAGTTCGCAATATGTATACGAGTGGTTGGTATGGTTGACGTTTGTTCCAAGCTACTTTTTATACATTGGATGCATATTTACAGATGTTTGCAATAGGTGTACCATTGGTTGGTATGGTTGATGTTTGCTTCAACCCACCTTTTAAAACATGCTATGACTATACGATTCTGTATCGTTCATGTTAGCAGGGAAGATGCACGTGGTTCTCTCTAAGGACTAGTTTCCTTATATCTTGTGAAGTTTTGGATGCTTGTATTTATAGAGCCACAATGGAGAAAGTACAACTATGATCACTAGTAGTCATACAAGTGCTTAAAAGGGCATTTACTAGGATAGGGTGTGCCTGCCCCAGAGGTTCGCTCCGATCATGATGGGCAAGAGCCCCACTATGTCCTCCTGTGTGTGTTCGGCGGCGTGACCAGCCTGTGGCCCTCGGAGGTCATGTTCGACGTCGAAGGGCAGATGTTCCTCCACAACGGCTGGAGGCGCTCCGCCCGCTCGCATGCCATTGAGGCCGAGCACTTTGTCGTCTTCAAGTATGATGGCCACGACGACTTCACCATCAAGGTCTTCGACGAGACCATGTGTCGCCGCTACGTACTACCACATCGATGAGGATGACTAGGAGACGAAAAGATAAAGACGATGTAGTCTTCTACTAGGTTATATCAATTTGCTTCAAGCAAATTTTATCTCCAAATATGTATGCAATTTCAGAATTTTCTATGCAATTTGGATTTGCCCAAACACCGGACCGAATGGGTCCGTCGTAGGGCGCACTATCCAGATCGGCCGGACCGACGCCGAAATTTTGTCCGACCCAAACGGAAAAAAATGGATTGATTAGGTCACCGTTTTAAATCAGCCCGCTCGAGATGGCTAACTCTGCCAGCAATATACTACTAGTTCGTGCTTCAAACCGTGGCCCTACATGTCAGTGAGGTAGAAAAGTGTCGGTTACTCGTGGTTGTGGTAAAAAACAAAATAACAAGATGAACCCTTCGTGGTCTAGTGGAAGATGAGAAACGCGAGTTTACAAGTCTCATTCTCGCTATTTCTGCTTGTAAGGATCACGTAGCTTGTCACTTGATCATTCCCGCGCGGACTTTTGGGGATTGTTTATCCGGGCTTCTGGAGAGCTGATTGAGACTATGCTTATATGCTATGCATGTTATCTACTAGTACCTTTGGTTACCTTTGGTGCAAAATTCAGTTGCCTTCAAAGTACCATATGCATGTCACTTGCGGTTTCGGAGTCACCGTCGTTTGACCAAAAAATAAAAACGTGTCAGCAATCATCAAAGTTGATAATAACTAGTATGTATTTATTTTATACACTTGTTATAACTCGAGCAACTGAATAATAAGGCCATCGAGTCGATTAACACATGCCACCAGTTGTGTGTCACATCGCATGCAATGGTGTCAATGATGTAGCGGAGCCTCTAAAACTCACTACTAGATTAGTTAGGGTATGCAGGGTGAGGCTCTAGATTTTTGGGATTGCGCGAGACTGCTAATATGGAAGAAGGAACACTCCCATTGTGTCCGGCTTGGAGGATGCCTGGTGGACCTTAATCATGTGCATGGTTAGAACGGTGGTAAATCATGTAGGACAAGTTGCCTTGGATATCAGGGTGTGCTGATGTAAACAAGGCAACGAGGAAAAATATGAGAAAACACAAGAAGATGCGACGATGATTGGAAAATGTTATGTGCGACTATATACATAATTGATAAAAGAAGATACCATATTCTCGATCGCAATATAAGTTCATACAGCTTGTCTTATAGCATCTACCTGTTTGTGGCAAAGTTAGAGCTAGCCAGAGAATTAAACTTACAGATTGTTCTCTAAAACTAAATTGACAGTGTTCGATTTTCTAGTTGGTTAGTTGTTAAACAGCCAAAAAACAACACTTAATATGTCACTCGGATTTAGAAGGAGTAGCCGAGTGTGCCCATGTAATCAAACTCCCCTTCATCCATGTTTTGGGACGCATGATGTATATCGGCCAACAAACTATTGAGCTATTGATGTGTTGGGTCATACAATTTATCCCAACTTGTCTACCAGCCTGTAGAGAGTGACTGATGCTTGAGTCCCTGATGCCTCTCAAGCATAAATTTCTTACTTTTTAGATCTTGTCCACATTTTCAAAACATAGGAATAAACTTCTACCTCTCGCCCTTCCTCCTCCATTCTTGTTTTCATCGCAAGACACTTCTTTCATTCTATATCATAGTTTTCAATAGGTGTGCCAGTGGTTGGGATGGTTGATCTTTGCTCCAAGTCACTTTTTATAACATGGTATGTCTGGATGCATATGTATTAATGTTTGGCTATTGATTTTCCATTGTTCTTGTCAGCATGGAAGATTCACATGGTTCTCCATAAGGACTAGTTTTCTTGTATCTTATGAAGTTTGATGCTTTATTTATGGGCCCACATTGGAGAGGATGCAACTCTGATAACGAGAATATGCCAGAGCTATGTCTCCTTAAAAAAAAACAATTATGATTACAATAGTCATACAAGTGCTTAAAAATATGAAGCTGTTAGCACAATAAACATAATACTAATCTATACCATGCTTGCTAAGAGGTAACACATAATTTAGGTTAGAGATGTGTACATATGCAAAACCTAGTAAATTACTGAGGACAATAGTTAGCATACCTTGCTAATCTCATAGCTAGGACAAATGTCGTTACAATATTAAGTTCACTCATAATCACATGAAGGAGTACAAAAGTTGCAAAATCTTTGAGATGGTATGGATCAGCAATAAATTATTCACAATTAACATAAGATGCTCTTATGCAACGTCCGTAGAAGCAATCAATCTCCTAAAAAAAGAAAAAAAAGGAGTTAAGCTACCAGTGCAATACCATTCCCATCCCGCCATATTTAACACTAGATTGTGTTGACGCGCGCTGTTCCGCCCGCTAATTAATTTTGAAGGTAGAATAGTACAACATTTAAAAATATATAGGTTTATGAACATGCTTGTACGAGGTAACAACGATTATTGGTTAAACATGTTTACAGATCGATGCAACACTAGTAAATTCTTGGGTACTAGCTAGCATACCATGCTCATCTTAGAGATGTGTTTACAAGATTATGTTCACTCATAATCACATGAAGGGGCACATTAGTTGCAAAAATTTCCAGCGATGATACTTTTAAGCTATGCTTATATGCTATGCCTGTTAGCTAGGAATAACTTCCCAACATATGCCTTGATCTTCTATCAAAGTACCATGATGCTCTAGCGGTCTCCGAGTCGATTAACCCATAACACCAGTTGTGCATCACACACATGCAACAGTGAAAATGATGTAGCAAAGTGTGAAAAACTATTTGGATTAATTAGGATAGGGTGAGGCTCTAGAGTTTTGGGACCGTGAGATATTGCTAACATGGAAGAAGAGCCACTCCGGTTGTGTTCGTATTAGAGGGATGGATAGTGGACTCTAATCACATGTATGGTTGGAATGATGGTAAATCATGTAGGACAAGTCACATTGGAGGGGCATAAGGGTATGGTGATGCGAACAAGAGGAAGAAGAAAAATCTAAGAAAACACAAGAAGATGAGATGACTGCTCAAAAAGTTATATGCGACTATAAACATAATTAATGCAAGAAGACCATATTCCGAATCGTCATATAAGCTCATACAACTTGGCTTTAAGCTCGTCCATGCTTATGGCATAGTTTGAGCTAGTTAGAGGATTTACGAACATACAAGCTTATCCTCTAAAACCAAATCGACGGTGTTTGATTTCCAAGTTAGTTAGTTGATAAACAACCAAAAAACAACACTTAATTATGCCACTTAGATTTAGAAGGAGGGGCCGAGAGTGCCCATGTAATCAAACTCCCATGATGCATGTTTTGGGACAAAAGAAGTTTATTCGACACCAACCATTTGACCTATTGTCATGTGTGGTCATACACTTTAGCCTTGCATTCCTAGCAAAAGGATGAGTACTGGCGATGCTTGAGTTCCTGATGTCTCTCAAGCATAAGTTTCTAACTTGTTACATCTTGTCCACGTGTCCAAAACATACAAATAAACTTCTTCCTCCCTCCCTTCCTCGCCCATTCATGTGTTTCTTCACAAAACCACTTCCTTCATCCTCTGTTATAGTATGCAATAGGTATACGAGTGGTTGGCATGGATGATGCTTGTTCGAAGCTACTTTTTATAACATGCTATGGTTGGATGCATATTTAAAGACGTTTGCAATACGTTACCAGTGGTTCATATGGTTGATGTTTGCTCCTACCATAGCATGTTACAATTATGATCACAACAGTCATACAAGTGCTTAAAAGGATGGAGGTGCTATACAGTCTAAACGTTAGTTTACCCTTCGAAAAAATGTAAGCAGTATTTGCACATTTAGCATAATACTAATCTATTTCATGCTTGGTAAGAGGTATTCCCTGTATTCCATATTAGTTGTTGCTGATTTGAAGGTATCCAGACACATCTGAATCCGCGAACAACTAATATTGAGTGGAGGGAGTAAAAAAGATTGTTAGTCAACATGCTTATAGGTGCAAACCCTGGTAACGTGGTAGTCATTCACAATTAACATAGTAACATGCTCTTGTGGAGCGTGTCAAGTTCTGAAGTGCCCACTTTTAGTTTCATATAAATTAATAATCATAGTGTACACACAACACAATGACACGATCACGAGGAGGCCGCCTACAAGGTCGTTGTCCCGATGGCTTACCAACACACATTCACCGGACATGGCTGCAACAAGAAAAATAACGAAGAAAGTAAAAGTGTGTGTGGTTGTCTGGCTGACACCGGTCGCATGCAGGAACCCATGCTACACATCGACATCTCCATAGCTATATCCTGGATATTGCCTCAATGCGATCGATCCGCTACTTGTGGTGGCAAAATTACACACCCACGCAGGCTCACTTTGGGCGGCCGTGACCAGCGGCGAGTTCGTTGCCACGAATTCCGAGCTCACGAGGTGTTTCCTCCAAGAGTTCAACCGGGACCACCTGCAAGAGACAATGGTAGCCTAACATCATCTTCACAAACGGAATATGCGGCTGCAGCCCAGTGGAGCGGCTCGATGCATATTAATTGGGCTATCCGACTCAAATTTACGTTTTGAATGCGTCTCGGTGGACGCTGCGCGGTCGCGCCGCGTGACCGATCGCTTCTTCCACAGGCCTACCTGGCACTGGGCACGTGGCTTTGTTTTGAGCACATCGTTTCGACGGTCTTCGCTTCCGTGTCTGCGGCAACCTTCGCCATCAAAGGCTTGGCGGCTGGCCTTCCGAGCCGCCATCAATGGCACAGTGCCCGCGCACGCGGTCTTTAAAAGGCGATCAGCATTTTCCTTGCCATCGCCCACACCTCCACTCCCACCCTCACCACCGCGCGCCGTCAAATCACCATGGGGAAGAAGAACGACTTCGAGGCGTCCAACATCAGCGTGAAGAAGGAGGCGCGGCCGAACAGGATGCCACTCACCGTCAAGATGGCGCGACTCCTGCACGACAACTGGATGCCCAGCAACTAGCATGACGTGCACCTGCTGGGCGACGGCTGCCGCCGCCACGTGCCTGTCCCTCCCGTGCCCGCGCGCCATCCGGAGCGGACCATGGAGATCGGGCGTAGGCGGGCGTACATGCTGGTGGACCTCCACGCCGACCCCGCCTACGCGACGACTCCGATCGATGGCTCAACTGGCGCATGATCGAGACGGATCCGAGGAGGAAGGCGGGGCTCCTCAACGATAGGGACTACCCGTTCGGTAGACCTCCACCGCCTGCACGCCCTGCTGCACCTCGTGGAGCATGGCAGCCTCCACCACCTGCGCCTCCGCAGGACAACGCCGCGCTGGACTTCTACAACGAGGAGGCCAAGTACGACAGTAAGGACTTCGTCGGATGCATCTTCCACGACTGGCAGGCGGCCATGGAGGAGGGCCGGGAGTTCCAGCTTCCAACGATGATGATAGACGAAGAGATCGAGAGGCTCGGCATCCTCGTGCCGAGGGTGCCGCAGGCGCCTCCGCCGCCTCCCCGCTACGCCACCTACATCATGCCGCCAGGCCTCACGGAGGATGAGGCCCTCGAACGGGCGCCGCAGAACTCGGTTCCGCACCCTCCGCCGCCTCCACCTCCACCATTCAACCCGTGAGCTGCACCAGCCGCTCCACCTCCACCACCGACATATGCTGCGCCGACTTCCAACTAGCCGTGGGCAATCCCGGAATTCGTCGTGATCGACGACGACGAGGAGTAGGCTAGGGTAGCAGGCGCTACATGGACCTTTTAGCTTTAGTCCTTTTATTTTCCTTTATTTACCATGTAAATTATGTTTCTCTTGAATGAAAAATCTTAAAAAAATTGCTTGGGACCGCTGGGGGCACCCCTAGATGGGACGCACGGTTGAAGGTGTTGCTCCCGCAGGTGGCAAGCGAAGCAGTCTGCGAGACTGTCTCCTTCTTGACGGAAAAGTAATATTGAAATAATGGCAACTCAAGTGTTACCTGGAGATGCCCCTCGCACAGGGTGACGTGGTTGGCGATGGCGAGGATGCTGTTGGACGATATGTTGTGGGGTTGCAGGTTGTACGCCTTGAGGATTTCCGTGAAGAAGTCGCTCGGCGGCAACGAGAACCCGTGTTCGACCAGCGTCTTGGTCAGCACCCATTCTCCGGCTTCGGGCGCCGGGATAAGGGTACCCAGAACCGTTCGCCAGGATCCGGGTTGTAGAAATCCCTCCACCTCGAGGTTGCGGAGCTCACCTTCTATGGTGGTGCAGGGCCACCATTGCCCCTTGACCTCGCCTTCGCGAGATCGGGCCTTCGATTTTTTTGCGCCAACCTCCTCCACTTTCTTTTCCATCTGCTTCGATCCGGCTACGTCTTCCGGATTGGCAGACGTCCCCTCGATGTTCTTGTCGGATCCCTTGGTAGGATCCAACTAGACCGGGCTGAATGGAGGAGGGGCGGAGGAGATTGATACGTCCAAAACGTATCTACTTTTCCGAACACTTTTGCTATTGTTTTGCCTCTAATTTGTGTATTTTGGATACAACTAACACGGACTAACGCTGTTTTCAGCAGAATTGCCCTGGTGTCTCGTTTTTTGTGCAGAAATTCAACTTTCAGGAAAATCCCCGGAATTTATGTCGAAGGGCTTATTTTTCCAGAAGATTAACGAAGCCAGAAGGGCAGGCCTGGGGGAGGCCCAGGGCCCCCACACACCGGGCCGGCGCGGCCTGTAGGGGGGCGCGCCGCCCTACTGTGTGGCCGCCTCGGCCAGCCTCTGACACCCCCTCTGGACTATTTAAGGGTTTCGATCTAAAAACGCGAGACGAGAAGTCGAAGTCGCCATAAACCATCCAGTACGCCGCCACCGTCGCGAAACTCCGTCTCGGGACCAGAAACTCTGTTCTGGCACTCCGCCGGGACGGGGAATTGGAGATCATCGCCATCATCACCACCGACGCCTCTCCATCGACCAGCCATGTTTCCCCCATCCATGTGTGAGTAATTCCCCCGTTGTAGGCTGAAGGGGATGGTAGGGATTGGATGAGATTGGTCATGTAATAGCATAAGATTGTTAGGGCATAGTGCCTAGTGTCCGTAATTGGTACTTTGATGATATTGTTGCAACTTGTTATGCTTAATGCTTGTCACTAGGGCCCGAGTGCCATGATCTCAGATCTGAACATGTTATTGTTTCATGTTGATATGCATTGTTTTATGATCTTACCTGCAAGTTGTATACACATGTCGCTGTCCGGAACCCGAGGCCCCAAAGTGACAGAAATTGGGACAACCGAAGGGGAAGGCAGTGATGTGAGGATCACATGTGTTCACAGAGTGTTAATGCTTTGCTCCGGTACTCTATTAAAAGGAGTACCTTAATTTCCAGTAGATTCCCTAGAGGCCCGGCTGCCACCGGCTAGTAGGACAAAAGATGTTGTGCAAGTTTCTCATTGCGAACACGTACGACTATATATACAGAACACATGCCTATGGATTGCTTAGTACTTGGATACCGTTTTATTATTATCTGCAAATGCCCTGCTTTGATTGTTACATGAGTTTCTCTCATCCATGCAACGCCCGTTCATCCATCCCTGTGCCTACAGTATTTTAATCATGTTGTTTACTATAATCACTACTGCTGTCTTTGTTACACTACTGCTGTTATTTCACTACTGCTACTGCTATAAACTGTTACTACTGATAAACTCTTGCGAGCAAGTCTGTTTCCAGGTGCAGCTGAATTGACAACTCCGCTGTTAAGGCTTTCAAGTATTCTTTGTCTCCCCTTGTGTCGAATCAATAAATTGGGTTTTACTTCCCGCGAAGACTGTTGCCCTGTAATGTCCCAGGTTTAGAGACGATCGAGGGGTAGATTTTAGAAAGGGATGTGCATGTAAATTACGGGGAAATTTCGCGCTTTTAAAACAAAACTGCATCGAAGGGGGACAGGTTTCTCTCTCGACACCTTACAGGGTTAGGGTTTCGAGAGTGCGATGAACTTGTTCCTACTTATCTAAATTAGGGTTTTGAGAAGAGAGAAGAGATATTGCATTACAATGTTAAGTTACATGATTGAACTACAAGTTAAGTTGTATGATTGAATTCAAACCAAATTTGAATTTGAATTTCAAATTCAAACATCAAATGGTTATCACATAATTCAAACTTGAGATAATTTAATAAACAATTATCATTAATCAAGATTATAAGTAATACAACAAATACATAAAGCTCATTTAGGAAAACTTGAGCTTTATTGATAATCACACACATAATACAATGTCATTACAATATCCAGAATAGATATATGAATTTACAACACATTACAAGAATTGAAGAAATAGAAAAAGAAAAAGGAAAATTACAAGTCAATTAAATGTCCTAAACTACATTGTTGATCATCATGTAATTCTTGCTCAAGAAGATCTTGATCTTCATCTTGATTATTTTCTTGATCCCTGCACACACACAAAACAATCAGAGCATTATGCCAAGTGGCATTGCCACTTGGTAGGTTAGCAAATAAAATGTGATGGAGAGGATATGATCATGGATCTGCCGAGCTGATCCACTCTCAGCCAAGACACCAGCCAGATACCAAGTATGTGCACACACACACAGCTAGGCTGCTCACACAGCAGTGTGCATGTAGCACACCACACACACACAGCTGGTGAGTCACCAACAGGCTGCCAGGCCTTGTTATCGACCAGAGAAGGAGAAGGAGATCATATAAAGCCTCCACAGTAAACCCTAGCCATTCCATCGACAGGATTGCACTGGTAAGTCCACCAGAAACCAAGAACTAGCAAGAACAGTTCAAGAACACCAAGAACAGGTGAACAGCCAGAGCTGTCCCACCTAGCCCAATTACCAGAAAGTAACCAAGCATCAAAGCTTGCAAGGAGGAGCAGGGCAAGCACACCAATTCATCATTGAAGCAATCCTCTACACCAACCATAATTCTTGGAGCTGGAGTGAGGTATACCAGAAACACATGAGCAAACCATGGTTTTGCTCATAATTAAGCATACTCATGCATCACAGAAGCAAAAAGGGTAAGAAACCCTGGATGTATCATCACTTGGTTGCAAAACCAATTGGTGCCAGCAAATAAAACCAAGGCTAGAAGGAAATCAACCAAGGGAACACTGGTTGTGTCAACACAGTGACACAACCAGAGAAATCCAAAGATGGATTCAGTCCTATGTAGCCATCCAAATCCACCAAGCACCTAATAGTTTAGCTATACCATCAGACAGATAGGCAACTTGTGCCTATCTTGTTTGTCAACAGCAAAGCTCACTGGAAATCCAACAAGGGATTGTCCAGTGATGCATTAATCAAGCCACAGCCAGCCAACAGGGGTGAGAGCTTCCTGAACAGCCAAGAATGGCTGCTGAGGCCACCTCAACCAACCAAAACAGTCAAACCACCAAGCCTAGCACATGCATCATCACCCAGGTGGGTTCAGAGTGGGCTAGGGTCCCCAACAAGTGTTGGCATCCCTCTAGCCCAAGCAAATTAATTGATATGATCATCACTGTCACATGACTCACATCATTTATCCAAATATCAAGGCAAATTAAGCGAGATAAATGAAACGGACATAAGCCATCGATGCACATAGTCTTGCAGATGATCCAAAGGATCATTGCAAGCAGTCACTGATGCTTGGACAAGCACCAGCACACACAGGCTAAGCCTGAAGGAAGCACAAATAGCACTGGGTGAGCACCAGATAGCCACAGAAGGAAGCACAACAGTTAACCATCAAGCAAATGATGATCAGATAATCATCAGAGCTTGCTAGCTCATGCTACTGGTTGCTATAAGCCAAGCATAGCATCAAATATGAGTCAGCCACTGAAGAATTACACCCAAGCCTTAACTGAATAAACAGATACTGAAGTAATAATCATATGATTGTATCCAGAAGCACATCAAAGGCTTGATGAACCACTGGATCAAGATAAACAAGTAAAGCACTTAGTACTTATCACTGAATCACACCATCAAGCCAACAGCAATGCTCAGATGAGCATGCTCATGAATTTGAGCACAAGAATTAGCCACAGTAGCTCAGGCACTTGCAAGTTTGCAAGAATTGCATACTGCAATTAAGCCAAGGAAGCATATATGAATACACTTAAGTGTCTAGCAAGAATAGTAACTAGAACAGAGGCACAGGGAAGGATTCAAGCAAGAAATGCAAGATTAAACAAGCACATGGTTCAGGAACATTGCACAGAAACATGCACAACTAAGATAGCAGGAATTAAGCATAGCCATTAGGCAGAATAGGGCAGCACAGTAGCTAGGATTCGTGGCGCAGCACAGCAAAGACCGCAGCAAAGACAAACAAAGAAAGCCAGCAGCTAAGCACGGCCAGCACCTCTACGAGGACCAGCAGGCCAGTGGCCAAGCTAGACGAAGAAGAAGAGGAGAAGAAGTAGATCAAGTAGAAGAATAGGCGGCGCACATACCTGGAGCAGCAGCACAAGGCGTGCCATGGCGGCACGGCGGCACGGGCCACCCACGGCAGCGCCAACCCGCGCCTGGCCTGGCGTCGCCGAGCGCGAGCACTCCACGGCAGCATCCACGGCAGCACCACGGACGAGCACGGTGGCGCCACGGCACCTGGAGCGTCGGCGGCGACGAGATCGCCACGGCACTCCACGCCAGGAGACCAGAGGCGATGGGGGCGAGACGAGCAGGCGGCGCATCACAAATCGCCGCGGTGGATCCGAAGCGCCGTCGAGTGGCGGTTCAGATGCGCCATACCTCGCCGGCGGCGACGGCCGGAGATGGCCGGAACAAATCCGAGAAGACGGCGGCGACGCGAATCGCCTAAGAGGGGTTAGGGTTAGGGTTCGGACACGCGCGAGAGAGAGAGGGAGAGAGTGAGGTGGTCGGGCCGGACCAGGTGGGTCGGCCGACCTAACCCGTTGGGCCACCCTGACAGGTGGGGCCCAAGGGCAATTTAGCCATTTCACAAATTCATAAAATGCTGAAATTTGAAAATAAATAGTAAATGTTTAAAAGCTCTAAAATAATAATTAAAAATATGCAAATTGATCAGCATAAAATTCTCTATCTAAATAAAATATCAAAGAGAATTTTTAAAAGACACTTAAGAATAAGTCTTAATTGATGATTTAAATAATGATTTAAATCACACATATTATTTTCAATAATGAAAATAAGTCCATTAATGCAATTGGACTTTAAAAACACCTTGACAATATTACAAGGTTGTATTTACCATAAATAGAGTATCTCCAAATCTATCTTAATATTAACCTCTTACATGAAAAAAATAATGTCATCGGAAGGGGGAGACAAACCTTAAAACTGGAATCATGCATAATTGCTTCTTTAACCATTGCCCTTATCGGACAATGATGCTATTTTTCAGAGACAGAGGACAAGGGTCAGTCCACACCATCCAACTGCAAAACTTTGCAGTGTTCAGGCAAGTTCATCACTTGCTCATGTCATTTGAGTATTTCTATCAAATTACTTGCAAAGTACTATGGTTATCACTATTGCATAAAAACCAAAACCACTATTTTCATAACTATGAATATGACTATGTGGATGGCAATGGAACCATGGATTGTGATTGATATGGTGGAGGTTCCATTGCAAGGGTTTATATCCAGCTAGGATTAAACAACAAATGTCGCCAGTGATTCTTGTGCCGTAACAACCGTGTTAACCATAAGATCTGAAATGGGACGGACTAGTCAATCGTATTTCCACCTCTTGTACATCAACGGATGCGCTTACCGTAGCAGTTGTATCTTGCGGAGCAACTTGTGGGTGGGGATCCCACTCTAAGTCCCCACGGTTATGCTGTGCATACCGTAGCGGTTGCGGCTTGCGGAACAACTTGAGGGTGGGGATCCCACTCTAATTCCCCACGGTAATGTGGTCTATGATGGGTTGCAGCTACCGGCGAAGGAGTTTGGTTCGATCCTGCATCGTTGTCGTGGTCGGGGTCCGTCCTTAAATGGTGTAAGTGGACCGACGAGGACCCAGGGTCGGGGTTTGCAACAAAGGGTGGGTGTATGAGGTAGCGGAGGAATATGATTGGCTATGACCTTATACCGGGCCTCACACCGAAGGAAGTGTGGACGGGAAAGCTGCCCGGTTGGCACCAAGGATAAGATCTCTTATGGGTAAAGCAACACACCTCTGCAGAGTGTAAAGAACCGTGACCTGTCACTCCCTCGTTCGGGATATGGAATCGCGAACGCGGCCGGAAAGGAGCTCCATGAAGTTCTAGTAAACCGGTGAAGGCTGACGGACATAGCTCTTTGAAATAAAAGCAATCTCTTGAAGAAATGTTTATCAAAACCTGCATTGGTATTAGACTTTCTGGTCTAATATCGTAGCTAGTGCATTAAACACCTCTTATCTATAATGAACTTGTTGAGTACGCTCGTACTCATCCCACTCTTAAATCCCTTGCTTAGATTGTGCAGATAAATCGTCTGGAGGAGGACTACAACAACACTGAAGGAGCCGAGATCATCGGCTATGAAGAACCAGACCTCTCTGGAGGTATTGAAGGCGTAGACTACCTCATAGTCTACGGAACCGGGGAGGCTTCCGGAGGAGATCAAGCCTAGAAACATCGAGTAGTAGTAGTAGCCGAGCAGCCTGAACTCTTAGTACTTAGCTGCTCGAGAGAATAAATGTATAATTTAATGAGACTTCTATATTGTAAGCTAAGTTGGGTTCGCCTCGAACCCAGGAGTATTCCCCTTAGGACCCAAGAGGAGCTCCGAGACGATATGTGTATGATGATTGTAATATTAAATGAATGAGTTATGGACCTGCTATGTTCTGTTGTACTACTCTGAGGGATGTAATATTTGCGGAATGGTACTTCGTGAATGTTATATCAACGACTGGCATACTACAACATGCAGTGGTATGCAGGGTCACCATAGTTGGTATCAGAGCAAAAGCTTTGACCTTAGGTTGGAACCTAGTAAATGGGACCAAACGTTAGGAGTCAAATAGGACTAGTAAAGAATTCTCTAAAAATATGGTGAATATTCAATTGAGAATACAACAATCATATCTTTTAGTGCGATAATTCTTTATTATCTCTATTATGATGCATTATTACTAATCTTATAATCTTTCTATTTCTACAGCCAACATGGCAAGTTCACGCCCGGGACGAAACGTGAAAGTGATGGATTCCACACTGAGTGAATATGAAGGAGGACTTGCAGATATTCTACGTGCCCTGTTACTTGAATTTGGGTGTGATCCCCAGATCCAAGTAAAGAAATACATGTACTACGATGGTACTGTATTGGCAAAGTGTAGGGTAGGACTGCGACTTCCCGAGTCTTTGGGAATGAGCGTAGTAATGCCAGCAGGTGAAGCCAGAACTATCAACACAGCCTACCATATAGCCGTTATGAGAGCCATCACCGATATTCGGGAGCATAAGACGAAAGAGCTTATGGGTTCCGAATTCACCCACATTCCTCATATGCAGGAGGAAGAGGATCCCATGCTTAACCACTTCAAATATGCAAAACGCAAACCAGTAGAAGCTGCAAAATACATGGATAATAGCCGCAACTTAATATCATTGCTCTTTCAGTTGAACCATCATTTGACGGGAGCAATTGATACGATGCTAGAGGAGTTTACTGAACCCAAGGAGGAGACTAGGGGGAAAGAACCCATGGAGAATGTGGTGCACACACCAGTTTACTCAGCTGGTGACTACATTAGTATTGATCCTCTTGAACGAGAAACTACACCTGTTACACCTGGGAACTATTTTAATAGTTCCTATAGAGGCTATGAGGGTGGAGAGGAATCCGGAAACAATCAGCGTTCCGAGACTCCTATAGAAAACTCCACGGGTTGGCGTTGGGGATCTGATACTGGAACTCATAGTACTTCAGTGTATTATGACGGGGAGATGAATGAGGACGCCACGACCCAGAACCAGAGTTATCCTAGTAATGGAGGAGTTGATGGAGAGTATCCTACACAGGTTGAGTCGGATATGAATGTTGGAAATACCTATGGTGGAGCCACAGGGGAGTACACCCGATGGGTGGACTATGATGCACTGAATGACCAGTTCGTGAACACTGATTTCTCCCTAGGATCATCATCTGATTTTCACTACCAGCCGACGGGGAGACCTTATGTTCCAGGTTCTGTCAGGAGGACGACACGTTCGACCGGATGGAAGCCTGGGATGTACCGGGAGTGAAGCACGACTAGAGACCACCAAGGGAGGCGAGGCTATAATACACAAGTACCACGTGTATTATAGTATGTAATATTTGTAGAAATTTGTACATATACTTTAATAAGTGAGTTTGCATACTCACAATGTCACTGAGTATTGTAATAAGACCACTTAAGTATGTATATACATGGTATATGTTTTGTATGATTTGGATTTGCTTCTTGATTTCCATTGCGTGACTAATTCTGCGCACAAAGTTGAGCTCAGAAAACTTGCGCATGGAGTAATTATGAGTATCATCTTGTGTTGCAGAACTAGGGGGTTATGTCGGAGCGGTAGGAGAGGAGACGGAAGCACAGCGCATGGAGCGCGAAGCAAAACAGAAGGAAGAGGCTGATGAAGCAGCCAGGAATCAGTTTCCACCACCACCACCACCCATGACGCAGCAGAACTTTGTCCAGTACATGCAAATGATGGAAGAGAGACAAAGGATAACGTTGGAGCAGCAGAATAAGTTCTTCCAGGAGCTGCTGCAACAGAACCGGGTAGAGAGACCCGAGAATCAGGGAGTCACCTTAGCAGACTTCCAGAACACCAAGCCTATATCTTTCGCATACGCGCCCGAGCCAATGGACGCGGAGGATTGGCTTATGGACACTGAGAGAAAACTCAACACTGTTGGTTGCAACGACCAGGAGAAGGTCCGTTATGCTACACACTTGTTGTGTGGACCTGCCGCATCATGGTGGGACAACATCGTAGCCGTTTATCCGGCTCGAAAGGTGTTTACCTGGGAGGAGTTTGCGAGGAAGTTCAGGGAATCCAATGTCCCTGAAAGTATTGTGGAACTGAAGCATCGAGAATTCGAAAGTCTCGAGCAGAAGGATAAGGCCATCCTGACTTGTGTCAGGGAGTTTTCAAAACTGTCCCGGTATGCTGTTGAGGAAGTCAACACGGAGGACAAAAAGAAGAAGAGGTTCTTGAGGGGGTTAAGTCCCCAGTTCAAGGTACAGCTCCGAATGATGAGAGCGACGGAATTCCAAGAGTTGGTGGATGCCGCCATCACTCTGGAAGATGATTTCAAGCAGCTGCAGGAGGAAAAGAGGAAAAAGGCCAAGTTTGAGCCTAAGAGGTTTTCCAGTAACAAGCCCAATACCAGCTTGAATTTCAAGCCAAGGTACAACAACAACAACAACAACAACAACAACAGCAACTACTACAGTAGCAGGAGGAACCAAGCGTTTCAGACTGCAAATCAAATAGTTTGTCGCATCTGCGGGTTTAAAGGACATGCCTCAAAGGATATTCGTAAACCCAGAATCATTTGCTTCGGGTGTCGTCAGGAGGGGCACATGATGAAGGATTGCCCCAATAAGAAGAATGGAGGAGGTCAGTCTGGAGGAGGAGGAAGCCGAGGAGGAAATAACGGAGGGAATTGGAAGAACAAGAAACCCTTCGGCAAATTGAACTGCACCAGCTTGGAGGAGGTGGTTAGCTCCGATCAGGCGGTGATAGGACATTGATGTCATTCTTGGTATGAACTGGTTAGAAGCTAACGGAGCATTGATCGACTGTGTGAACAAGACGGTGTCTTTGAAAAGCCCCGATGGAAGTAGAATGATCTACCAAGGAGACAAGCATACCCAGATAGAAGTCGAGCTACAGCTGAACAGCATGAAGGAGGTGAAGTTGGAAGATATACCTGTAGTGAATGAATTCCAGGATGTGTTTCCTAAGGAATTACCTGGAATGCCACCAGATAGGGAGATAGAATTCACTATCGACCTAATTCCAGGAACAGCTCCGATTGCAAAAGCACCATATAAGATGGGGCCTAAGGAGTTGAAAGAACTTAAGGAGCAATTGGATGACTTGGAACAAAAAGGATTCATACAAGAAAGTGTTTCACCATGGGGATCACCTGTGATCTTCGTAGATAAAAGAGATGGAGGAATAAGGATGTGCGGAGACTACATGAATTTGAACAATGTGACAATCAAGAACAAGTATCCACTTCCAAGAATACAAGATCTATTCGATCAAGTTAGAGGCGCGGGAGTCTTTTCCAAAATTGATCTAAGATCCGGTTATCACCAGATAAAGATCAAGAAGGAAGACGTTCCGAAAACTGCCTTTGTTTCAAGGTATGGACATCATGAATACCTTGTAGTGCCTTTTGGATTAACCAATGCCCCAGCAATTTTCATGAATCTCATGAATAAGATTTTCATGCCATATCTAGACAAGTTTGTCATCGTATTCATTGATGATATCTTGATCTATTCCAAAGACAAAGCCGAACATGCTGAACATCTGAGGTTAGTGTTGCAAACACTAAGGGAACATCAACTCTATGCCAAGTTTAGCAAATGTGAATTTTGGCTAGATCAAGTAGAATTTCTTGGTCATGTCATTAGCAAAGATGGAATAGCTGTTAACCCGAGCAAGGTAGCAGCAGTTCTAGAATGGGAAGCACCCAAGACTGTCAAGGAAATCCGAGGATTCCTAGGAATGGCAGGATATTATCGGAGATTCATTGAAGGATTCTCCAAGATAGCAGGACCAATGACTAAGCTGTTAAGAAATAACACACCATTCGTGTGGTCAGAGGAGTGTGAGAAGAGTCTTCAAACTCTGAAGGAGAAACTCACCACAACACCGGTGTTAGCAGTCCCTGAAGTTGGCAAGGATTACACCGTGTACTGTGACGCATCCAAGCATGGATTGGGTTGCGTACTCATGCAAGATCGGAAGGTAATATCTTATGGATCGAGGCAACTCAGACCTCATGAAGTGAACTATCCAACACATGACTTAGAATTAGCAGCAGTTGTATTTGCACTCAAAACTTGGAGACATTTTTTCTATGGAGCCAAGTGTGAGCTCTATACAGATCATAAGAGTCTCAAATACTTCTTCACTCAGAAGGAACTCAATATGAGGCAGAAAAGATGGCTTGAATTAATCAAGGATTATGATTTGACCATCAATTATACTCTAGGTAAGGCCAATGTTGTAGCAGATGCCTTGAGTAGGAAGAGCACCGGAGGAGTGGAACAAGAGATATCACCAGAATTGAGGAAGGAAATAAGCCAAGCCCAAATACAACTTTGGGAGAAGGAAGCTCATGAAGGACTATCGGCTTTACAAGTAGCTGATGAGCTAAATGTTAACCTAAAGAATGAAATAATGATGGGTCAGTTGGACGATCCATTCATCATAGAGGAGATGAGAAGGATAGATGAAGGTAGACCATCAGAATTTCATCGTGGAGAATCAGGATCATTATGGTTCCAGAAGAGGATTTGTGTTACGGATATTGCTGAAATAAAGGAAGTAATACTCCGGGAAGCCCATCAAACACCATACTCCATTCATCCGGGAAGTACAAAGATGTACATGGATCTAAAGGAGCTATTCTGGTGGAACAACATGAAGAGAGAGATAGC
Source organism: Lolium perenne (assembly GCF_019359855.2). Taxonomy (NCBI): domain Eukaryota; kingdom Viridiplantae; phylum Streptophyta; class Magnoliopsida; order Poales; family Poaceae; genus Lolium; species Lolium perenne. The sequence continues at coordinate 195,169,516 of NC_067247.2, read as the reverse complement.
ACAATATGTGGCGGAATGCCATACCTGCCAAAGAGTGAAGGCTGAACACCAGAGTCCGGCAGGGAAGTTACAACCTTTACCCATTCCAGAATGGAAATGGGAGGAGATAGGAATGGATTTCATCACCGGACTACCCATGACCAATAAAAAGAAGGACATGATATGGGTAATCGTGGACCGGTTGACGAAAAGTGCACACTTCTTAGCGGTAAATCAGCAGGATAAAGGAGAGAAACTCATCGATCTTTACATCAAGGAGATCGTGAGTAAACATGGAGTGCCCAAGAAGATCGTGTCGGATCGAGGATCCGTGTTCACGTCAGCATTTTGGAAGCAACTACACGAAGCCTTAGGATCCAAGTTGGACTATAGCACCGCCTATCATCCCCAGACAGGTGGACAAACAGAGAGAACTAACCAGATCCTAGAGGATATGCTTAGGGCTTGTGCCCTAGACTTCGGAGGATCATGGGAAGAACACTTGCCATTAGCAGAGTTTTCATACAATAACAGCTACCAAAGCAGCATCAAGATGGCACCGTTTGAAGCTCTGTATGGAAGGAAGTGTAGATCACCCATATGTTGGTATGAAGCTGGAGCAAGCAAAGAGTTCAATCCTGATTATGTCAAGGAAAAGCAACAAATAATTGACATTATCAGAGATAGGTTGAAGATAGCCTAGAGCCGACAGAAGAGTTATGCCGATCAGAAAAGAAGAACATGGGAGCCATAAGTTGGAGACATGGTATATCTCAAGGTGAGCACGATGAAAGGACTTCAGAGGTTTGGAGTAAAAGGAAAGCTAAGCCCTAGGTACATCGGACCTTTCAAGATTCTGAGTCAAAACCGAGGGTTAGCCTTTGAATTGGAACTACCGGGAAGGTTATCTCAGGTTCACAACGTATTCCATGTGTCGCAACTCAGAAAATGTTTAAAGACCCCAGATGAGCCAGTATCACATGAAGAGCTTGAGTTACAACCAGACTTGACCTACATCGAGGAACCAGCGAAGATTCTTGAGGAGAACTGGAAACAACTCAAGAATCGAGCTATAAAATACTGCAAGATACAATGGAAGCATCATCCCGAGAGGGAAGCCACCTGGGAAAAGGAAGAAGACTTGAGGAAAACATACCCCGAACTCTTCAGGTATTACAACCACAACTTCGGGACGAAGTTTTCTTTAAGGGGGAAAGGCTGTAATGTCCCAGCTTTAGAGACGATCGAGGGGTAGATTTTAGAAAGGGATGTGCATTGCATTGTAAATTACGGGGAAATTTCGCGCTTTTAAAACAAAACTGCATCGAAGGGGGACAGGTTTCTCTCTCGACACCTTACAGGGTTAGGGTTTCGAGAGTGCGATGAACTTGTTCCTACTTATCTAAATTAGGGTTTTGAGAAGAGAGAAGAGATATTGCATTACAATGTTAAGTTACATGATTGAATCACAAGTTAAGTTGTATGATTGAATTCAAACCAAATTTGAATTTGAATTTCAAATTCAAACATCAAATGGTTATCACATAATTCAAACTTGAGATAATTTAATAAACAATTATCATTAATCAAGATTATAAGTAATACAACAAATACATAAAGCTCATTAAGGAAAACTTGAGCTTTATTGATAATCACACACATAATACAATGTCATTACAATATCCAGAATAGATATATGAATTTACAACACATTACAAGAATTGAAGAAATAGAAAAAGAAAAAGGAAAATTACAAGTCAATTAAATGTCCTAAACTACATTGTTGATCATCATGTAATTCTTGCTCAAGAAGATCTTGATCTTCATCTTGATTATTTTCTTGATCCCTGCACACACACAAAACAATCAGAGCATTATGCCAAGTGGCATTGCCACTTGGTAGGTTAGCAAATAAAATGTGATGGAGAGGATATGATCATGGATCTGCCGAGCTGATCCACTCTCAGCCAAGACACCAGCCAGATACCAAGTATGTGCACACACACACAGCTAGGCTGCTCACACAGCAGTGTGCATGCAGCACACCACACACACACAGCTGGTGAGTCACCAACAGGCTGCCAGGCCTTGTTGTCGACCAGAGAAGGAGAAGGAGATCATATAAAGCCTCCACAGTAAACCCTAGCCATTCCATCGACAGGATTGCACTGGTAAGTCCACCAGAAACCAAGAACTAGCAAGAACAGTTCAAGAACACCAAGAACAGGTGAACAGCCAGAGCTGTCCCACCTAGCCCAATTACCCGAAAGTAACCAAGCATCAAAGCTTGCAAGGAGGAGCAGGGCAAGCACACCAATTCATCATTGAAGCAATCCTCTACACCAACCATAATTCTTGGAGCTGGAGTGAGGTATACCAGAAACACATGAGCAAACCATGGTTTTGCTCATAATTAAGCATACTCATGCATCACAGAAGCAAAAAGGGTAAGAAACCCTGGATGTATCATCACTTGGTTGCAAAACCAATTGGTGCCAGCAAATAAAACCAAGGCTAGAAGGAAATCAACCAAGGGAACACTGGTTGTGTCAACACAGTGACACAACCAGAGAAATCCAGCATGGATTCAGTCCTATGTAGCCATCCAAATCCACCAAGCACCTAATAGTTTAGCTATACCATCAGACAGATAGGCAACTTGTGCCTATCTTGTTTGTCAACAGCAAAGCTCACTGGAAATCCAACAAGGGATTGTCCAGTGATGCATTAATCAAGCCACAGCCAGCCAACAGGGGTGAGAGCTTCCTGAACAGCCAAGAATGGCTGCTGAGGCCACCTCAACCAACCAAAACAGTCAAACCACCAAGCCTAGCACATGCATCATCACCCAGGTGGGTTCAGAGTGGGCTAGGGTCCCCAACAAGTGTTGGCATCCCTCTAGCCCAAGCAAATTAATTGATATGATCATCACTGTGTCACAGCTCACATCATTTATCCAAATATCAAGGCAAATTAAGCAGATAAATGAAACAGACAAGCTACTGATGCACATAGTCTTGCAGATGATCCAAAGGATCATTGCAAGCAGTCACTGATGCTTGGACAAGCACCAGCACACACAGGCTAAGCCTGAAGGAAGCACAAATAGCACTGGGTGAGCACCAGATAGCCACAGAAGGAAGCACAACAGTTAACCATCAAGCAAATGATGATCAGATAATCATCAGAGCTTGCTAGCTCATGCTACTAGTTGCTATAAGCCAAGCATAGCATCAAATATGAGTCAGCCACTGAAGAATTACACCCAAGCCTTAACTGAATAAACATATACTGAAGTAATAATCATATGATTGTATCCAGAAGCACATCAAAGGCTTGATGAACCACTGGATCAAGATAAACAAGTAAAGCACTTAGTACTTATCACTGAATCACACCATCAAGCCAACAGCAATGCTCAGATGAGCATGCTCATGAATTTGAGCACAAGAATTAGCCACAGTAGCTCAGGCACTTGCAAGTTTGCAAGAATTGCATACTGCAATTAAGCCAAGGAAGCATATATGAATACACTTAAGTGTCTAGCAAGAATAGTAACTAGAACAGAGGCACAGGGAAGGATTCAAGCAAGAAATGAAAGATTAAACAAGCACATGGTTCATGAACATTGCACAGAAACGTGCACAACTAAGATAGCAGGAATTAAGCATAGCCATTAGGCAGAATAGGGCAGCACAGTAGCTAGGATTCGTGGCGATAGCAAAGACCGCAGCAAAGACAAACAAAGAAAGCAGCCCAAAGAGCCTAAGCACGGCCAGCACCTCTACGAGGACCAGCAGGCCAGTGGCCAAGCTAGACGAAGAAGAAGAGGAGAAGAAGTAGATCAAGTAGAAGAATAGGCGGCGCACATACCTGGAGCAGCAGCACAAGGCGTGCCATGGCGGCACGGCGGCACGGGCCACCCACGGCAGCACCAAGCCGCGCCTGGCCTGGCGTCGCCGAGCGCGAGCACTCCACGGCAGCATCCACGGCAGCACCACGGACGAGCACGGTGGCGCCACGGCACCTGGAGCGTCGGCGGCGACGAGATCGCCACGGCACTCCACGCCAGGAGACCAGAGGCGAAGGGGGCGAGACGAGCAGGCGGCGCATCACAAATCGCCGCGGTGGATCCGAAGCGCCGTCGAGTGGCGGTTCAAATGCGCCATACCTCGCCGGCGGCGACGGCCGGAGATGGCCGGAACAAATCCGAGAAGACGGCGGCGACGCGAATCGCCTGAGAGGGGTTAGGGTTAGGGTTCGGACACGCGCGAGAGAGAGAGGGAGAGAGTGAGGTGGTCGGGCCGAACCAGGTGGGTCGGCCGACCTAACCCGTTGGGCCACCCTGACAGGTGGGGCCCAAGGGCAATTTAGCCATTTCACAAATTCATAAAATGCTAAAACTTTGAAAATAAATAGTAAATGTTTAAAAGCTCTAAAAAAATAATTAAAAATATGCAAATTGATCAGCATGAAATTCTCTATCTAAATAAAATATCAAAGAGAATTTTTAAAAGACACTTAAGAATAAGTCTTAATTGATGATTTAAATAATGATTTAAATCACACATATTATTTTCAATAATGAAAATAAGTCCATTAATGCAATTGGACTTTAAAAACACCTTGACAATATTACAAGGTTGTATTTACCCTAAATAGAGTATCTCCAAATCTATCTTAATATTAACCTCTTACATGAAAAAAATAATGTCATCGGAAGGGGGAGACAAACCCTAAAACTGGAATCATGCATAATTGCTTCTTTAACCATTGCCCTTATCGGACAATGATGCTATTTTTCAGAGACAGAGGACAAGGGTCAGTCCACACCATCCAACTGCAAAACTTTGCAGTGTTCAGGCAAGTTCATCACTTGCTCATGTTATTTGAGTATTTCTATCAAATTACTTGCAAAGTACTATGGTTATCACTATTGCATAAAAACCAAAACCACTATTTTCATAACTATGAATATGACTATGTGGATGGCAATGGAACCATGGATTGTGATTGATATGGTGGAGGTTCCATTGCAAGGGTTTATATCCAGCTAGGATTAAACAACAAATGTCGCCAGTGATTCTTGTGCCGTAACAACCGTGTTAACCATAAGATCTGAAATGGGACGGACTAGTCAATCGTATTTCCACCTCTTGTACATCAACGGATGCGCTTACCGTAGCAGTTGTATCTTGCGGAGCAACTTGTGGGTGGGGATCCCACTCTAAGTCCCCACGGTTATGTTGTGCATACTGTAGAGGTTGCGGCTTGCGGAACAACTTGAGGGTGGGGATCCCACTCTAATTCCCCACGGTAATGTGGTCTATGATGGGTTGCAGCTACCGGCGAAGGAGTTTGGTTCGATCCCAGACTGTTGTCGTGGTCGGGGTCCGTCCTTAAATGGTGTAAGTGGACCGACGAGGACCCAGGGTCGGGGTTCGCAACAAAGGGTGGGTGTATGAGGTAGCGGAGGAATATGATTGGCTATGACCTTATACCGGGCCTCACACCGAAGGAAGTGTGGACGGGAAAGCTGCCCGGTTGGCACCAAGGATAAGATCTCTTATGGGTAAAGCAACACACCTCTGCAGAGTGTAAAGAACCGTGACCTGTCACTCCCTGTTCCGGGATATGGAACTGCGAACGCGGCCGGAAAGGAGCTCCATGAAGTTCTAATAAACCGGTGAAGGCTGACGGACATAGCTCTTTGAAATAAAAGCAATCTCTTGAAGAAATGTTTATCAAAACCTGCATTGGTATTAGACTTTCTGGTCTAATATCGTAGCTAGTGCATTAAACACCTCTTATCTATAATGAACTTGTTGAGTATGCTCGTACTCATCCCACTCTTAAATCCCTTGCTTAGATTGTCTGAATCGTCTGGAGGAGGACTACAACAACCCTGAAGGAGCCGAGATCATCGGCTATGAAGAACCAGACCTCTCTGGAGGTATTAAAGGCGTAGACTACCTCATAGTCTACGGAACCGGGGAGGCTTCCGGAGGAGACCAAGCCTAGAAACATCGAGTAGTAGTAGTAGCCGAGCAGCCCGAACTCTTAGTACTTAGCTGCTCGAGAGAATAAATGTATAATTTAATGAGACTTCTATATTGTAAGCTAAGTTGGGTTCGCCTCGAACCCAGGAGTATTCCCCTTAGGACCCAAGAGGAGCTCCGAGACGATATGTGTATGATGATTGTAATATTAAATGAATGAGTTATGGACCTGCTATGTTCTGTTGTACTACTCTGAGGGATGTAATATTTGCGGAATGGTACTTCGTGAATGTTATATCAACGACTGGCATACTACAACATGCAGTGGTATGCAGGGTCACCACAGATCCCCTATACTTGTGGGTCATCAAGACTATTTTCTGGCGCCGTTGCCGGGGAGCATAGCTTTATTTGGAAGTTCACTTGGATTGATATTGTTCGCTGCAAATTCTCCATCATGGGTAAATCTCGCAATCCTAAAGTCGCCATATTACCATCCACTACAAGAAAAGGTACAACTCTGAGTACCTCTGCTGCTCTTGATTCACCATCTGTGATAAGTCAACTTGTTTCACCACCGCAAGCTTCACTTGCTGGTACTTCTGCTGAATCTGAAAATTCTTATAATATTGATAATGTTTCTGCTGTGCTTGATGATAGTGGTTCATTGGGATCTTTTCTAGATGCTACAATTGCTAGGTCTAGACAAATTGAAAATACTGAAACTCCTGATGAAAATGCTGCTACACCTGTTAATTCACCTGAGTTTGTTGAATATTCTAGTGATGATCCTGACGAAGATTATGTGGAACTTGATGATGATTTTATTGATAGATGCAATGCTACTGCTGATGCAAGAAAAATTAAAGTTTCTTGCACAACATACTGTTAGATATAAGCTATCTCCTGATCCTAAATTTGCCACATCTCCTATAAACATTAAGGATAAAGATTATGATTTTTCTCTTGATTTATCTCATATAGCTATTGTTGAGAAAACACCCTTTTGTGGTACTGAAAAAGAAAGTGCTGTAGAACACATGAATGAACTTTCTACTTTGAGTAGCTTGTTTTCTGATGATGTCAAGATGCGTACTTATTTTTTTGCTAAAATTTTCCCTTTCTCATTAAAGGATGATGCTAAAACTTGGTATAATAGTTTGCCTCCTGGTTCTATTGATAGTCCAAGTGGTTTGCTTGATGTTTTCTTTCGGAAATACTTTTCTGCTAGTGCTCAACATATTGCTTTGCAGAAAATTTATAGCTTTGACCAGGAAGATGGAGAGAAATTGCCTGAAGCATGGGCAAGATTTTGCTCATTTATCAGAGCTCGACCTGGACATGATCTGGAAAAGCATGATTTACTTGATATATTTTATTAGTGGACTAACCGTTGAGTCTAGAGCATACTTGGATAGTTGTGCTGGTTGTGTTTTCAGGAAAAGAACTCCAGACGAAGCTGAAGAATTATTGGCTAAAATAGGCCGGAATCATGATGATTGGGCTACACCTGAACCAACTCCGACGCCAATATTGAAGAAGAGGGGTTTGATTAAATTAAATGATGAAGATATGAGGGAAGCCAAGAAATCTCTTAAGGAGAAAGGTATTAAATCTAAAGATGTGAATAACTTACCTCCCATAGAATATTTATGTAAGATAATTCCCCCTTCATCCATGATTGAGGTAAACTCTCTTCAACGCTTTACTAGGGAAGATATTCCGTATTCAAAACATCCTGCTCAATGCTTAGATGGGTTTGATAATTATATTGTTAAGCAAGAAATTTTTAATATGAGAGTAGAGAATCATTTAATGGAAAATTCTCAAGCTATTAGTAATTTGCATGATATTGTGGAGAGAACCTCCAATGATGTTAAGATGCTTGTTAAACATTTTCATATGGTTCAAACTCAAATTGATCAACTCACTAAAGTGCAAAATGACTTGTTAAAAAATAGTTGTAAAGAGAAACATGCTTATGAAGTAACAACTAGAGGTGGTGTTTCCACTCAGGATCCTCTATATCCTGAGGGGCATCCCAAAAGAGTTGAACAAGATTCTCAACGAATTGAACCTAATGCTCCTTCTAAGAAAAAGAAGAAGAAACATAAAAATGTTGTAGAATCCTCTGAACCTGTTAATGATCCTAATAGTATTTCTATTTCGATGCCGAACCGAAAGTGGTAATGAACATGATAATGATAATGATAAGAATAATGCTTCTGATAAAGAAGAGGTTGAAGATGAACCTGAAAAGCATGCTAAAAATAAAAAGTATACTAAAGAAGATTTTACTACTAAGAAACATGGTAATGAAAGGGAACCTTGGGTACAAAAGCAAATGCCTTTTCCTGCTAAAAACTAAAATCAAAGGAAGAAGAACACTATAATAAATTTTGCGATTGAATGAAACCTTTATTCTTGCAAATCCCTTTGACTGGTGCTATTAAATTGCCTCCTTATTCAAAGTATATGAAAGATATTGTCTCTAATAAAAGGAAAATTCCTAATGAGGAGATTTCCACTATGCTTGCTAATTACTCTTTCAATGGCAAAGTTCCAAAGAAGCTGGGCGACCCAGGTATACCAACCATTCCTTGTTCTATTAAGAATAATTATGTTAGAACTGCTCTATGTGATTTGGGAGCGGGTGTTAGTGTTATGCCTTTTTCTCTTTACAAGAGACTTTATTTAGATAAGTTGATACCGACTGATATATCTTTGCAAATAGCTGATAAATCTACTGCTATTCCTGTTGGTATATGTGAGGATGTTCATGTTCAAGTTACTAATAACTGCTTGATATTAACTGATTTTGTTGTGTTGGAAATGCCTAAAGATGATAATATGTCTATTATTCTGGGGAGACCTTTTCTTAACACCACAGGGGCTGTTATTAATTGCAATAAAGGAAATGTTACTTTCAATGTTGATGACAAGGAGCATACCATTTATTTCCCAAGAGGATTGATAAAGTATGTGGAGTTAATACAATTTCTAATGTGAGAACTATCAAGGTGGGAGCTATTGATTGTCCTATATATGAGCCTAAAGAAGGATATCAAAATATTATGATTGGATCCATATCAATACAATTCAAGGTAACATGATTGGTTTGAGGTTTATTTCTTCTTATGCTATGTAAAATTTGTTTGGTGGCAAGACTTGATCAACCTTGTTAACAAATACATTTTATATGCATAGAGGAGCTAAACAACATTTCTTTCTTCCTCCACTTGTTCTACTTGCTGTAGCACTTTTTGATTTGCAAAGTTCTTTAGTCAATTAGAGATTTCAAAATCTTTTTCTGCCCAGTAATAATAAATTTAATACCCAGAAATGTGCATTTTTCAAAGTTTTCAAAAATTCACAAAAATTATACCGTTGGTATTATTTTTCGAAGAGGCACCTGGGAGCACCTGGAGATGACCAGTGGGGCACCCCAGGGTGGCACCCCACCAGCCGGCGCGGCCAGCAAGGGGGGCGCGCCACCCTGTTGTGTGGGGCCCTCCTTGCCCCACTACTTCACCTCTTTCTCCCATTCCCTTCTCTCTCCCGAAAAAAACTCGCACCCGCTTTCTCTCACTCGCGTTTCTGCTCAAGAGCTCAAGATTTCTAGATCCCTTTGCTCAGCCCAGATTTCTGTCTGAAATTTGGCACATTTGCTCTCCGGTATGTGACTCCTCCGATTATCCAAGTAGAATTTTGTTTGGTTGAGTATATCTTGAATATTTTGCTGCTGTAGGTAACATGTTTAGTGAGCTTGCATGCTTTTTCTAAGTTGTAAAAACTAGTTTTGATGCATGATTAGTACTCTAGCAAGTTCCTAAAGTAGTTCCCCTCAATTATATGTCACCAAATCAAATTTTATATTATTTGTTGAAAAATTTCAGAAAAGGAAGATGGATAATTATAACTTTGGGGAAGTGTTTGAGAGAGAGACGACAAGCACGGGAAGGCCCTCTAGGACCGCCACCCGATTCAGGCGATCCTATAATGAGGACGTCATCGCACCGAGCTTTGAAGCCGAAGAGGACAATGGAGTCCCTAATGCTTCATCTTTTCCATGTTTTAACTTTTTGAGTAATGCAGGGTTGCTGGATGATTTCTTGGTCCTCGTCGGTAATGCGGGCTTAACGGCCTATATGGAAGATGAGAAGGAGCAATACCACATGCTAACTAAAATCTTTGTTGAGAGCTTTCAGTTCAACAACAAGCACTATCAACCAACAGTTGCATTCATGATTTATGGTAATCCTATTACTATGAAGTTGAAGGATTTTTGTACTGCATTGGATATTGCCCCTGTAGGTACAGCGAAGAAGATCGAGGACAATCCCAAGGCTTTGCTGGAGCTCTATCGAGATATCACCAATGATGATTGCCGCACCATTCAGCGTGGCAAGATAAGAAACATTCAACTCCCCGCCATTAGATATTTTGCTTATTACCTTGCTACTAGCATTCTTGGTAGGGAGAACACTAGCAATATTTCTAGTTATCATCTTGCTTTCTTAATTGCTGCATTTACTGGAGAGACACCTTATCATCTTGGTGCTCTTGTTGCTCACCGTTTGTCTAACAAGGGGCCTATTTTTGGAGGAATTATTGCATCACGCATTTTAGCATATCTAGATCTTCCTCTTGACCCTACTGATGTGAAATTAACTCCTATAAGGCTTGATATTGCTGCTATGAAGAGTCATCAATTTGTTACAACTGACTCTAGTTTAGATAATATGGTCAATAGAATGTTTTTTACTGACGGGGATGAGAGGGAAATCCCTTTGCCGCAGCCAGATTTGTTCAGTATTCACAGGAAACCGTGGTCGCGCTCCAAGGAGGAGGTTGATGAGCAACTGAAGATACATGGCTTCCACCAGCAGCATGACTCCGAGGACACCGAGCCCTCCTACGACTACACCGTCACGTATCCTGGTGCTTCTTCCAGCACATACCCATAGCAGGATCCATCTTCGTCATACTACGGAGGTGCTACTTCATGGGCACCATGGGATTGATCTCCACTTAGGCCAAAAGCCTAAGCTTGGGGGGAGGTATACCGGCATCACTCATTCTTTGCATATTATAGTTGCTGGATACTTGTATATACTTGTTTAGCTTCTTAAAGTGGTTTTCTAATAAGAGGGAGATGATATTTGGGGAAGTGCTGCCTGAAAAAAGATTCTGGACTGATACCAAAAAAATTCTCAAAAACAGCCAGAATGTTAATATGCGAAGCCAATTTTTGTACATGTTCCCCAGGTTGTTATCTAACTTTCATTAGTTGAACACTTTTCGAGCTGAGTAGCGGAAGAATTTCTTAAAAATCGATTACTGTACTGCTGTCAAGTTTGACGAATTCCTGCTGCTTTGTGTTTATGTGACTCTTCTAGTTTTCATTTTGTTGTTTTTGCTTTGTTTCTTTCCTAAAACACAAAAAGACCAAAAATATTTCTGTTGTTTATCTTCACCATTTGCTTATTTTGGTTTCTTTCTTTTTGCTTTATTTGCTATCGTTGGTTTGCTATAACAAAATCCAAAAAGATTTTGCTTTGTTTGCTTGTTTCCTTTTATTCTTGTTTCCAATTCGAAAACACCAAAAATATTTGCTGTTCTTCTTTGGTTTTGTAAATTTTATTTTGGAGTTCAATGGTCTTCGGTGGCTGGAGCATGGTTTTCATTTCATATTATTCAAGCTACACAAGTGAAAGGCAATAATGACGATCTACGACAATTCGACTGTGGTGAGAGGCTGGTATGAACTCTATTTGTTTTCATTTTTGTACATATACTCATCCATGTGAGCATGCTTAGTTGGTTCATGTGAGGTATATGTCATTTAAGAAAGTCTAGTAGTTCATGATCTCTCATGTTTAGCTCCAGTTTATTAATATGAGTAGCATGTCATGGATGTTTGCTTGCATTGTTTTATTCATAAATAGGTATGACATTGTGGTATCCTCCTTTGAATAATTCATTCGAATCGACTTGGCACATGCTCATGCATGCATATGACTGAACAAAAGTCAATTAAGCCTCGATGATTTACTTTGTTTCAGAGTTCTTGTATCACTTTTATGCCTCCGTTAATTTATTTTGCCGCAAGCATGATTATGACAGTGACTGCTCTCTTGATTGTCGCTCCCCAGTCTATTGCTAGCCTTCACTTGTACTGAGCGGGAACGCTGCTCGTGCTTCCAAACCCCTGAAAACCAAGTTGTTCCAAAGTGTCCACCATAAATACCGATGCATGGCATTTCAAACCATTCCAAGTAAATTCTCATGCGCTACCTTTAAACTTTCAAAATGCTTCTCAATTTGTGTTAATGTTTTATAGCTCATGAGGAAGTATGTGGTGTTTATCTTTCAACCTTGTCATTTACTTTTGACAAACTTTCATAATAAGAGCTGGCAACGGGGTGCCCAGCCCCAACTAATAACTTCATTAATAATTCACTTCACATGTTTTGCCCTGATTCATCAGTCAGCAACTTAATTTTGCAAATAGACACTCCTCCATGGTATGAGATTGATGGAAGGCACGCGAGGATTCGGTTAGCCATGGCTTGTGTAAGCAAAGGTTGGGGGAGTGTCACCCATAATAAAACTAAAGTACGTGTGTAAACAAAAGAGAAGAGGGATGATCTACCTTGCTGGTAGAAATAACGTCATTCATGGATGCCGCTCTTGAAAGTCTGGTTGACGAGGTAGTTGGTGTACCCATTACCATTCGTTGACAACAACAAACACCTCTAAAAATAATTTTACTCTTGTTTTAAAAATGAAAAGCTCTAGCGCATGTTAATCCCTGCTTCCCTCTGCGAAGGGTCAATCTTTTGATTTTACATTGAGTCGCCATCCTTTCTTTGAGCACTTTCTTGAGAGCACAACTGTCATTCTTAGTATAATATGCTTGTCCCAAAATGCGATTGACCGTAGTATAACTTTGATGCTTTTATCTTTGACAATCTCTACTTCTAGTCTTTCCATGAACTTCAGAGGTGCCCGAACATTTATGTTTTGCTGTACAAATACGGGCAAGCGAGATACCACTTTATCATATCCTTTTATGAACATTGCAATCCTGCTGATAGACATGATTCATGATGCTTATTATTAATTTGTTGGTACCTTTCCATGATTGACATAGCTATTAGATGATCTTATTTGCATGTATCTTATTATGAATTGCCTAAGTACTTGTCCATATCATGAGAATATTTACATCATATGAACAAATGTGTTCATAAAAATTCTTTTATCGCACTCAGTTGTTAACTGAATTGCTTGAGGACAAGCAATAAGCTAAGCTTGGGGGAGTTGATACGTCCAAAACGTATCTACTTTCCCGAACACTTTTGCTATTGTTTTGCCTCTAATTTGTGTATTTTGGATACAACTAACATGGACTAACGCTGTTTTCAGCACAATTGCCCTGGTGTCTCGTTTTTGTGCAGAAATTCAACTTTCACGAAAATCCCCGGAATTTATGTCGAAGGGCTTATTTTTCCAGAAGATTAACGGAGCCAGAAGGGCATGCCTGGGGGAGGCCCAGGGCCCCCACACACCAGGCCGGCGCGGCCTGTAGGGGGGGCGCGCCGCCCTACTGTGTGGCCGCCTCGGCCAGCCTCTGACACCCCCTCTGGACTAAGGGTTTCGATCTAAAAACGCAAGACGAGAAGTCGAAGTCGCCAGAAACCATCCAGTACGCCGCAACCGTCGCGAAACTCCGTCTCGGGACCAGAAACTCCGTTCTGGCACTCCGCCGGGACGGGGAATTGGAGGAGATCATCGCCATCATCACCACCGACGCCTCTCCATCGACCAGCCATGTTTTCCCCATCCATGTGTGAGTAATTCCCCCGCTGTAGGCTGAAGGGGATGGTAGGGATTGGATGAGATTGGTCATGTAATAGCATAAGATTGTTAGGGCATAGTGCCTAGTGTCCGTAATTGGTACTTTGATGATATTGTTGCAACTTGTTATGCTTAATGCTTGTCACTAGGGCCCGAGTGCCATGATCTCAGATCTGAACATGTTATTGTTTCATGATGATATGCATTGTTTTATGATCTTACCTGCAAGTTGTATACACATGTCGCTGTCCGGAACCCGAGGCCCCAAAGTGACAGAAATTGGGACAACCGAAGGGGAAGGTAATGATGTGAGGATCACATGTGTTCATGGAGTGTTAATGCTTTTCTCCGGTACTCTATTAAAAGGAGTACCTTAATTTCCAGTAGATTCCCTAGAGGCCCGGCTGCCACCGGCTGGTAGGACAAAAGATATTGTGCAAGTTTCTCATTGCGAGCACATACGACTATATACAGAACACATGCCTATGGATTGCTTAGTACTTGGATACCGTTTTATTATTATCTGCAAATGCCCTGCTTTGATTGTTACATGAGTTTCTCTCATCCATGCAACGCCCGTTCATCCATCCCTGTGCCTACAGTATTTTAATCCTGTTGTTTACTATAATCACTACTGATGTCTTTGTTACACTGCTGCTATTATTTCACTACTGCTACTGCTATAAACTGTTACTACTGATAAACTCTTGCGAGCAAGTTGATGACCCACAAGTATAGGGGATCGCAACAGTCTTCGCGGGAAGTAAAACCCAATTTATTGATTCGACACAAGGGGAGACAAAGGATACTTGAAAGCCTTAACAGCGGAGTTGTCAATTCAGCTGCACCTGGAAACAGACTTGCTCGCAAGAGTTTATCAGTGGTAACAGTTTATAGCAGTAGCAATAGTGAAATAACAGCAGCAGAGTAACAAAGATAGCACTAGTGATTATAGTAAATAGCAGGATTAAAATACTGTAGGCACAGGGATGGATGACGGGCGTTGCATGGATGAGAGAAACTCATGTAACAATCAAAGCAGGGCATTTGCAGATAGTAATAAAACGGTGTCCAAGTACTAAGCAATCCATAGGCATGTGTTCCGTATATAGTCGTACGTGCTCGCAATGAGAAACTTGCACAACATCTTTTGTCCTACCAGCCGGTGGCAGCCGGGCCTCTAGGGAATCTACTGGAAATTAAGGTACTCCTTTTAATAAAGTACCGGAGCAAGGCATTAAAAGTCCGTGAACACATGTGATCCTCACATCACTGCCATCCCCTCCGGTTGTCCCGATTTCTGTCACTTCGGGGCCTCGGGTTCCGGACAGCGACATGTGTATACAACTTGCAGGTAAGATCATAAAACAATGCATATCATCATGAAACAATAACATGTTCAGATCTGAGATCATGGCACTCGGGCCCTAGTGACAAGCATTAAGCATAACAAGTTGCAACAATATCATCAAAGTACCAATTACGGACACTAGGCACTATGCCCTAACAATCTTATGCTATTACATGACCAATCTCATCCAATCCCTACCATCCCCTTCAGCCTACAACGGGGGAATTACTCACACATGGATGGGGGAAACATTGCTGGTCGATGGAGAGGCGTCGGTGGTGATGATGGCGATGATCTCCTCCAATTCCCCGTCCCGGTGGAGTGCCAGAACGGAGTTTCTAGTCCCGAGATGGAGTTTCGCGACGGTGGCGGCATACTGGGAGGTTTCTGGCGACTTCGACTTCTCTCCTCGCGTTTTTAGATCGAAACCCTTAAGTAGTCCAGAGGAGGGCGTCGGAGGCCAGCCGAGGGGGCCACACGCTAGGGCGGCGTGCCCCCCTCCTGGGCCGCACCGGCCTAGTGTGTGGGGGCCTCGGGCCTCCACCTGGCTTGCCCTTCTGGCTCCTTAATTCTTCTGGAAAAATAAGACCTTCGACATAAATTCTAGGGATTTTCCTGAAAGTTGGATTTCTGCACAAAAACGAGACACCAGAGCAATTCTGCTGAAAACAGCGTTAGTCCGTGTTAGTTGTATCCAAAATACACAAATTAGAGGCAAAACAATAGCAAAAGTGTTCGGGAAAGTAGATACGTTTTGGACGTATCAACTCTCCCCAAGCTTAGCTTATTGCTTGTCCTCAAGCAATTCAGTTAACAACTGAGTGCGATAAAAGAACTTTCACGAACACATTTGCTCATATGATGTAAATATTCTCATGACATGGAAAAGTGCTTAGGCAATTCATAATAAGATACATGCAAATAAGATCATCCAATAGCTATGTCAATCATGGAAAGGTACCAACAAATTAATAATAAGCATCATGAATCATGTCTATCAGCAGGATTGCAATGTTCATAAAAGAGTATGATAAAGTAGTATCTCGCTTGCCCGTATTTGATCAGCAAAACATAAATGCTCAGGCACCTCTGAGATTCATAGAAAGACTAGAAATAAGGATTGTCAAAGATAAAAGCATCAAATTTATACCACAGTCAATCATATTTTGGGACAAGCATATTATACTAAGAATGACAGTTGTGCTCTCAAGAAAGTGCTCAAAGAAAGGATGGTGACACAACATGAAAGTAAAAGATTGACCCTTCGCAGAGGAAAGCAGGGATTAACATGCGCTAGAGCTTTTCATTTTTAAAACAAGAGTAAAATTATTTTGAGAGGTGTTTGTTGTTGTCAACGAATGGTAATGGGTACACCAACTACCCCGCCAACCAGACTTTCAAGAGCGGCTCCCATGAAGGACGTTATTTCTACCAGCAAGGTAGATCATCCCTCTTCTCTTTTGTTTACACATGTACTTTAGTTTTATTATAGGTGACACTCCCCCCAACCTTTGCTTACACAAGCCTTGGCTAACCGAATCCTCGGGTGCCTTCCATCAATCTCATACCATGGAGGAGTGTCTATTTGCAAAATTAAGTTGCTTACTGACGAATCAGGGCAATACATGTGAAGAGAATTATTAATGAAGTTATTAGTTGGGGCTGGGCACCCCGTTGCCAGCTCTTATTATGAAAGTCAAAAGTAAATGACAAGGTTGAAAGATAAACACCACATACTTCCTCATGAGCTATAAAACATTAACACAAATTGAGAAGCATTTTGAAGGTTTAAAGGTAGCGCATGAGAATTACTTGGAATGGTTTGAAATGCCATGCATAGGTATTTATGGTGGACACTTTGGAATAACTTGGTTTTCAGGGGTTTGGAAGCACGAGCAGCGTTCCAGCTCAGTACAAGTGAAGGCTAGCAATAGACTGGGGAGCGACAAATCAAGAGAGCAGTCACCGTCATAATCATGCTTGCGGCAAAATAAATTAACGGAGGCATAAAAGTGATACAAGAACTCTCAAGGAAAGTAAATCATCGAGGCTTAATTGACTTTTGTTCAGTGATACGCATGCGTGAGCATGTGCCAAGTTGATTCAAATGAATTATTCAGAGGAGGATACCACAATGTCATACCTATTTATGAATAAAACAATGCAAGCAAACATCCATGACATGCTACTCATATTAATAAATTGGAGCTAAACATGAGAGATCATGAACTACTAGACTTTCTTAAATGACATATACCTCACATGAACCAACAAAGCATGCTCACATGGATGAGTATATGTACAAAAATGAAAACAAATAGAGTTCATACCAGCCTCTCACCACAGTCGAATTGTCGTAGATCGTCATTATTGCCTTTCACTTGTGCAGCTTGGATAATATGAAATGAAAACCACGCTCTAGCCACCGAAGACCATTGAACTCATAATTAACTTTACAAAACCAAAGAAGAACAGAAAATATTTTTGGTGTTTTTGAGTTGGAAACAAGAACAAAAGGAAACAAGCAAACAAAGCAAAATCTTTTTGGATTTTCTTATAGCAAACCAACGATAGCAAATAAAGCAAAATAAAAGCAAAAAAACAAAATAAACACATGGTGAAGAGAAACAACATAAATATTTTTGGTCTTTTTGTGTTTTAGGAAATAAACAAAGCAAAAACAAGAAAATGAAAACTAGAAGAGTCACATAAACACAAAGCAGCAGGAATTCGTCAATCTTGACAGCAGTACAGTAATCGATTTTTAAGAAATTTTCCCGCTGCTCAAATCGAAAAGTGTTCAACTAATGAATGTTATTCAACAACCTGGGGAACCCGCACAAAAATTGGCTTCGCAAAATAACGTTCTGGCTATTTTTGAGATTTTTTTTGGTAACAGCCCAAAATCTGTTTTCACGCAGCACTTCCCCAAATATCATCTCCCTCTTATTAGAAAACCACTTAAAGAAACTAAACAAGTATATACAAGTATCCAACAATCATAATATGCAAAGAATGAGTGATGCCGGTATACCTCCCCCCAAGCTTAGGCTTTTGGCCTAAGTGTAGTTCAATCCCATGGTGCCCATGAAGTAGCACCTCCGTAGTACGACGAAGATGGATCATATTTCGGGTATGTGCTGGAAGAAGCACCCGGATACGTGACGGTGTAGTCGTAGGAGGGCTCGGCGTCCTCGGAGTCATGATGCTGGTGGAAGCCTTGTATCTTCATTTTCTCATCCACCTCCTCCTTAGAGCGCGACCATGGTTTTCTGTCAATACTGAACAAATCTGGCTGTGGCAAAGGGATTTCCCTCTCATCCCCGTCAGCAAACAACATTCTATAGACCATATTATCTGAACTAGAGTCAGCTGTAACGAATTGATGGCTTTTCATAGCAGCAATATCAAGCCTTATAGGAGTTAATGGCACATCAGTAGGGTCAAGAGGAAGTTCTAGATATGCTAAAACGCGTGATGCAACAATTCCTCCAAAAATAGGCCCCCTATTAGACAAGCGGCGAGCAATAAGAGCACCAAGATGATAAGGTGTCTCTCCAGTGAGTGCAGCAATTAAGAAAGCAAGATGATAGCTAGAAATATTGCTAGTGTTCTTCCTACCAAGAATGCTAGTAGCAAGGTAATAAGCGAAATACTTAATGGCGGGGAGTTGGATGTTTCTTATCTTGCCACGCTGAATGGTGCGGCAGTCATCATTGGTGATCTCTCAATAGAGCTCAAGCAAGGCCCTGGGATTGTCCTCAATCCTCTTCGCTGTACCTACAGGGGCAATTTCCAATGCAATACAAAACTCTTTCAATTTCATAGTAACAGGATTACCATAGATCTTGAATGCAACTGTTGGGTGATAGTGCTTGTTGTCGAACTTGAAGCTCTCAACAAAGATTTTAGTGAGCATGTGGTATTGCTCCCTTTCATCTCCCATATAGGCGGTTAAGCCCGCCTTATCAACTAGGGTCAAGAAATCATTCAGCAACCCTGCATTACTCAAAAAGTCATAACATGGGAAAGATGAAGCGTTAGGGACTCCATTGTCCTCTTCGGGCTCGAAGCTTGGTGCGATGACATCCTCATTATAGGATCGCCTAAATCGGGTGGCAGTCCTAGAGGGCCTTCCCTTGCTTGTCGTCTCTCTCTCAAACACTTCTCCAAAGTTACAATTATCCATCTTCCTTTTCTGAAATTTTTCAACAAACATTATAAAATTTTATTTGGTGACATATAATTGAAGGAAACTACCATAGGAACTTGCTAGAGTACTAACCATGCATCAAAACTAGTTTCTACAACTTAGAACAAACATGCAAGCTCACTAAACATGTTACCTACATCAGCAAAATATTCAAGATATACTCAACCAAACAAAATTCTACTTGGATAATCGGAGGAGTCACATACCGAAGAGCAAATGTGCCAAATTTCAGACAGAAATCTGGGCTGAGCAAAGAGATCGAGAAATATTGAGCTCTTGAGCAGAAACACGAGTGAGAGAAATCTGATGCGAGTTTTTTCGGGAGAGAGAAGAGAGTGGGAGGAAGAGATAAAGTAGTGGGGCAAGGAGGGGCCCACACGCTAGGGTGGCGCGCCCCCCTTCCAGGCCGCGCCGGCCTGTGGGGTGCCACCCTGGGGTGCCCCACCGGTCATCCCCAGGTGCTCCCAGGTGCGTTTTCGAAAAATAAGACCAACAGTATAATTTTCGTGAATTTTTGAGAACTTTGAAAAATGCACATTTCTGGGTATTAAATTTATTATTACTGGGCAGAAAAAGATTTTGAAATCTCTATACAACTAAAGAACTTTGCAAAACAAAAGTGCTACAGCAAGTAGAAGAAGTGGAGGAAGAAAGAGATGTTGTTTACCTCCTCTATGCATATAAAAAGTATTTGTTAACAAGGTTGATCAAGTCTTGCCACCAAATAAATTTTACATAGCATAAGAAGAAATAAACCTCAAATCAATCATGTTACCTTGAATTGTATTGATATGGATCCAATCATGAGATTTTGATATCCTTCTTTAGGCTCATATATAGGATAATCAATAGTTCCAACTTTGATAGTTCTCACATTAGAAATAGTATTAACTTCACATACTTTATCAGTCCTCTTGGGGAAATAGACAGTATGCTCCTTGTCATCAACATTGAAAGTAACTTTTCCTTTATTGCAATCAATAACAGCCCCTGCGGTGTTAAGAAAAGGTCTCCCAAGAATAATAGACATATTATCATCTTCAGGCATTTCCAACACAACAAAATCAGTTAATATCAAGCAGTTATTAGTAACTTGAACAGGAACATCCTCACATATACCAACAGGAATAGCAGTAGATTTATCAGCCATTTGCAAAGATATATCAGTAGGTATCAACTTATCTAAATAAAGTCTCTTGTAAAGAGAAAAATGCATAACACTAACACCTGCTCCCAAATCACATAGAGCAGTTCTAACATAATTATTCTTAATAGAACAAGGAATGGTCTGTATACCTAGATCACCCAGCTTCTTTGGAACTTTGCCATTGAAAGAGTAATTAGCAAGCATAGTGGAAATCTCCTCATTGGGAATTTTCCTTTTGTTAGAGACAATATCTTTCATATATTTTGAATAAGGCGGCAATTTAATAGCATTAGTCAAAGGGATTTGCAAGAATAAAGGTTTCATCCAATCGCAAAATTTATTATAATGTTCTTCTTCCTTTGATTTTAGTTCCTTAGCGGGAAAAGGCATTTGCTTTTGGACCCAAGGTTCCCTTTCATTACCATGTTTCTTAGCAATAAAATCTTCTTTAGTATACTTTTTATTTTTAGCATGCTTTTCAGGTTAATCTTCAACCTCTTCTTTATCAGAAGCATCATTCTTATCATTATTATTATCATGTTCATTACCACTTTCGATTTCAGCATCAGAAATAGAAATACTATTAGGATCATTAACAGGTTCAGAGGATTCTACAATATTTTTATGTTTCTTCTTCTTTTTCTTAGAAGGAGCACTAGGTTCAATTCGTTGAGAATCTTGTTCAACTCTTTTGGGATGCCCCTCAGGATATAGAGGATCCTGAGTAGAAACACCGCCTCTAGTTGTTACATCATAAGCATGTTTCTCTTTAAAATTATATTTTAACAAGTCATTTTGCACTTTAGTGAGTTGATCAATTTGAGTTTGCACCATTTGAAAATGTTTAACAAGCATCTTAACATCATTGGAGGTTCTCTCCACAATATCATGCAA
Source organism: Lolium perenne (assembly GCF_019359855.2). Classification (NCBI taxonomy): domain Eukaryota; kingdom Viridiplantae; phylum Streptophyta; class Magnoliopsida; order Poales; family Poaceae; genus Lolium; species Lolium perenne. Next base: position 195,148,070 of record NC_067247.2, on the reverse strand, counting down.
ATTACTAATAGCTTGAGAATTTTCCATTAAATGATTCTCTACTCTCATATTAAATTTTTCTTGCTTAACAATATAATTATCAAACTCATCTAAGCATTGAGCAGGAGGTTTTGAATACGGAATATCCTCCCTAGTAAAGCGTTGAAGAGAGTTTACCTCAATCATAGATGAAGGGGGAATTATCTCACATAAATCTTCTATGGGAGGTAAGTTCTTCACATCTTCGGATTTAATACCTTTCTCCTTAAGAGACTTCTTGGCTTCCCTCATATCTTCATCATTCAATTTAATCAAACCCCTCTTCTTCAATATTGGCGTCGGAGTTGGTTCAGGTGTAGTCCAATCATCATGATTCCGGCCTATTTTAGCCAATAATTCTTCAGCTTCGTCTGGAGTTCTTTTCCTGAAAACACAACCAGCACAACTATCCAAATATGCTCTAGACTCAACGGTTAGTCCACTATAAAATATATCAAGTAAATCATGCTTTTCCAATTCATGTCCAGGTCGAGCTCTGATAAGAGAGCAAAATCTTGCCCACGCTTCAGGCAATTTCTCTCCATCTTCCTGGTCAAAGCTATAAATTTTCTGTAAAGCAGCATGTTGAGCACTAGCAGGAAAGTATTTCCGAAAGAAAACATTAAGCAAATCACCTGGACTTTTAATAGAACCAGGAGACAAATTATTATACCAAGTTTTAGCATCATCCTTTAATGAGAAAGGAAAAATTTTAGCAACAAAATAAGTGCGCATCTTGACATCATCAGAAAACAAGCTACTCATAGAAGACAGTTCATTCATGTGTTCTACAGCACTTTCTTTTTCAGTACCACAAAAGGGTGTTTTCTCAACAATAGCTATATGAGATAGATCAAGAGAAAAATGATAATCTTTATCCTTAATGTTTATAGGAGATGTGGCAAATTTAGGATCAGGGGATAGCTTATATCTAACAGTATGTTGTGCGAGAAACTTTTTAATTTTTCTTGCATCAGTAATAGAATTGCATTTATCAATAAAATCATCATTAAGTTCCACATAATCCTCATCAGGATCATCACTAGAATAATCAACAGACTCAGGTGAATTAACAGGTGTAGCAGCATTAGGAGTTTCAGTATTTTCAATTTGTCTAGACCTAGCAATTGTAGCATCTAGAAAAGATCCCAATGAACCACTATCATCAAGCACAGCAGAAACATTATCAATATTATGAGAGTTTTCAGATTCAGCAGAAGTACCAGCAAGTGAAGCTTGCGGCGGTGAAACAAGTTGACTTATCACAGATGGTGAATCAAGCGTAGCAGAGGTACTCAGAGTTGTACCTTTTCTTGTAGTGGATGGTAATATGGCGACTTTAGGATCGCGAGATTTACCCATGATGGAGAATTTGCAGCGAACAATATCGATCCAAGTGAACTTCCAAATAAAGCTATGCTCCCCGGCAACGGCGCCAGAAAATAGTCTTGATGACCCACAAGTATAGGGGATCGCAACAGTCTTCGCGGGAAGTAAAACCCAATTTATTGATTCGACACAAGGGGAGACAAAGGATACTTGAAAGCCTTAACAGCGGAGTTGTCAATTCAGCTGCACCTGGAAACAGACCTGCTCGCAAGAGTTTATCAGTGGTAACAGTTTATAGCAGTAGCAGTAGTGAAATAACAGCAGCAGAGTAACACAGACAGCAGTAGTGATTATAGTAAACAACATGATTAAAATACTGTAGGCACAGGGATGGATGACGGGCGTTGCATGGATGAGAGAAACTCATGTAACAATCAAAGCAGGGCATTTGCAGATAGTAATAAACGGTGTCCAAGTACTAAGCAATCCATAGGCATGTGTTCCGTATATAGTCGTACGTGCTCGCAATGAGAAACTTGCACAACATCTTTTGTCCTACCAGCCGGTGGCAGCCGGGCCTCTAGGGAATCTACTGGAAATTAAGGTACTCCTTTTAATAAAGTACCGGAGCAAAGCATTAACACTCCGTGAACACATGTGATCCTCACATCACTGCCATCCCCTCCGGTTGTCCCGATTTCTGTCACTCCGGGGCCTCGGATTCCGGACAGCGACATGTGTATACAACTTGCAGGTAAGATCATAAAACAATGCATATCATCATGAAACAATAACATGTTCAGATCTGAGATCATGGCACTCGGGCCCTAGTGACAAGCATTAAGCATAACAAGTTGCAACAATATCATCAAAGTACCAATTACGGACACTAGGCACTATGCCCTAACAATCTTATGCTATTACATGACCAATCTCATCCAATCCCTACCATCCCCTTCAGCCTACAGCGGGGGAATTACTCACACATGGATGGGGGAAACATTGCTGGTCGATGGAGAGGCATCGGTGGTGATGATGTCGATGATCTCCTCCAATTCCCCGTCCCGACGGAGTGCCAGAACGGAGTTTCTCGTCTCGAGATGGAGTTTCGCGACGGTGGCGGCGTACTGGGAGGTTTCTGGCGACTTCGACTTCTCTCCTCGCGTTTTTAGATCGAAACCCTTAAGTAGTCCAGAGGAGGGCATCGGAGGCCAGCCGAGGGGGCCACACGCTAGGGCGGCGCGCCCCCCTCCTGGGCCGCGCCGGCCTAGTGTGTGGGGGCCTCGGGCCTCCACCTGGCTTGCCCTTCTGGCTCCGTAATTCTTCTGGAAAAATAAGACCTTCAACATAAATTCCGGGGATTTTCCTGAAAGTTGGATTTCTGCACAAAAATGAGACACCGGAGCAATTCTGCTGAAAACAGCATTAGTCCGTGTTAGTTGTATCCAAAATACACAAATTAGAGGCAAAACAATAGCAAAAGTGTTCGGGAAAGTAGATACGTTTTGGACGTATCACAAGTCTGTTTCCAGGTGCATCTGAATTGACAACTCCGCTGTTAAGGCTTTCAAGTATTCTTTGTCTCCCCTTGTGTCGAATCAATAAATTGGGTTTTACTTCCCGCGAAGACTGTTGCGATCCCCTATACTTGTGGGTCATAAGAGATAGGTGTTGCCGTGATGGGATCCGTTTGCGATGGAGGCGGAGTAGAGAAAGACATCTAGAAGTTGCAGATGAACTAACTTAGTCGGAACTACTGCTACACATTAGTCGTCTCTACCAACACCGTTGAAAAAGCTTGAGCTGAAGGCTTACCGGAGATGGATTCCGCGGTGGTCGGAGTTGCCGGCAGCGAGGAATTCGCTGAGGTGGCTTGCCGAGGTTAAGAACATGACGAACACGGCATGGCTGCGCTGGCTCCGGCGAGGTTCCGGCAGACTCTGACGCGGCGGAAGCTGGAGCTCAGTGGCGGCGCTCGAACGAGAGGTGAAATGGGGGAGAATGAAGTGATTCGGTGTGTGCGGTGGGGATATTTTATAGGCGCGGGATGAGATTCGTGCTCTGCATCCTGTGGTCGGAACGCAAGCGTCGCACCGTTGGATGATGGACACGTGTCGAAAACCTTAGCGGTAAAAATGGCTAAGGATAAGTTACCGATTAAAACTACCCAAAAATGACGTCAAGATTGGCGGAACCGTGTGAACCTTTCAAGGTTCCGGGTAGGAATTTAAAACGACGAGCCGTTATCTCTGCAGGGGAGTAACCCGGAGACTCGTTGTAAAATGGGGTCGATGGATGAAGTCCCGCGAGATGAGGGATCTTTCCGGCATGCGAGCTGGAAAGGATCATGAAGTTGGAGTTCTTCAAGTTTCCTCATGCTACCGAGAGGATTGTCGGAAGCAAAATGATTGAAGCAAGGCGGAAACAAGAGGCGAATCTTGGAGAACTCTAGGGGCTATTATTGTGGGTATACTTCATGGGTGTACCATCGACAGTGCCTAGATCCAGCAAGCCCGGGTGACCCATAGACGGTGATGGTGGTGTATGCCCATCGGGCGGCCCAGTTGCTGTAGATCAAGATGGATGAAGTCCAGGCAAGGAACAAGGAGCCGTATCCACCGACCGGCCCTGGAAGTCGGATCCGGCTTGGCCCATTAGGGGTAGCCGGATCCGGTACGACGTATAAGGAAAGACGGATCCTTGGCGTGCACTGCAATGTAATATTCCATAGTTAGGTGACTTGTATTTCGGCTAGGACTCTTCGTGTAAACCGTAGATCCTGGCGCCTATATAAGCCGGATCCCGGGAGCCCTAGAGGGACAACCACAACTCATTGTAACAACGCGAAAGCGACCAGATAATTCCAGACAAGCAGCAGTAGGCCCTGTCATCGTGGTGTGTTCCGTCGGGTAAATCGCTGCACCCCGTCCCGAAAACTCTCCGCCCGATGGCCCCTACTTCTTCTCCCCTTCGTGAGGATCCCTCCTCCGAGGTAGCGTCGAATATGCAACGACAGTTGAATTCGACCATTTTAGCCGACTTAAATGGATAGTGGTCAATTTGGATGCCCGCTTTGCGTTAGCCCGCGGGAGATGCCCTAACATGTGGGCCACACCGGAGACTTAACCACAGGCTGACTTGCTGGCCCCACAACCCGCGAGCCGTAACCTGTCCCAACGCACCACAAACCGATCCAAACCGCTCCGGTAGGGCTACCTCCTCGGCTTGACTTGTTCCCACCTCACCCTCTCACCCTGTCGCCTTCCTCCTCCTCCTCCTCCTCGTCTCCTTTCTTCTTCCCCCTTTCCCCTCACCGCTTTTCCGTTCGCATTCCCCCCCTTCCCTCCATAAAACCCAACCGGACAACTGCCCCACTCGCCACCCATCCCAACGGCCACGCACAACCGACCCCCCTCCTCCTCCACCCCGACGCCCTCGCCGCCGCGATGGCGTCCTCCTCCACCGCCCCATCCTCCGCGCCAATGGGGCTCGGCCTCGCCCTAGGGTTAGGCGCCATGGGCGGCCTCGGCCTCCGCCTCCCCGCCGACCGCGACCTCGACCCGGAGCTCGAACCCTGCTCTCCCCCGAGGGCCGTCCTGCGCCTGCGCGGCGCCGTGCAGCACTACGAGTGGGGCGGCCGCGGGGACGCCTCCCTCGTCGCGCGCCTCGCCGGCGACACGGCGGACGGCCGCCCCTGCGCCGAGCTCTGGATGGGCACCCACCCGGCCGCCCCGTCCTCGCTCGCCTCCCACGACGGCGGCGCCGCCGGCGACGAGGTCTCCCTCCGGGAGTGGCTCGCGCGCAGCCCCGCCGCGCTCCTCGGCCGCGCCGTCGCCGCGCGATGGGGCGGCGACCTCCCGTTCCTCTTCAAGGTCCTCTCCGTCGCGCAGCCGCTCTCCATCCAGGCGCACCCGGACAGGGACCTCGCCAGGGCGCTGCACGCGCTACGACCCGCCACGTACCGCGACGCAAACCACAAGCCGGAGATGGCGGTCGCGGTCACCGAGTTCCGCGCGCTCTGCGGCTTCGTCACCATACAGGTTCGTGCGTTTCTTCCTTGCGTGCGTGCGCACGTCGTGCGTGCCATACATCATCGTGCGCTGCTAGTGCTAGTGTTGAATGCACGATTAATTCCCATTTGGACCCATCTACGCGATGCTTCCAATGGTTCGGTTTAGCGGTTGACCAGGGATTATAAATGGGGACAGCTCTGATGCCGCGAGTTAGTCCGATTTTAGGGAAGCTTTGGGCGTTAGGTGGATTGTTTATTTGACGTGGCAAGCAGATTCCTTGCGTGATTCCTGATGGGTTGGTGGGGTGAGCTGACTAATGTCTAAATGCCAACTGCAGCCGGGATCTGGCTGCTAACCAACTCTACAAAACTATAATTCAGATTTGTAACTATACAATAGTGTAGTTGCTCAATGACAGCCCAACGAATCGACTTCTAATAGTACACAGTCTCTCTATTTATTATGTCAGCAGCTGTTGTTTCGTTACTAGAAATACTGTCTGAATAAGTGATTGAAAACAGACCACAACGCACATGCTGGCAAATCACTTGCCTATCATGAGGTACCGTGGTCCATTGTTCAGCAAACAGTGACGCCGGCCAGCTACTTGATCTGGATATCCCCCCGGCGGCATGGCATCTTAGTTGTTGGCCCCATCAACACATTCTGTCTATATCATCCAGCGATGTGCTTGGAAAACTTTGATGGTTAGGTAGGTGGCAGCCATTTTGTGGCCCTGTGCGTTTGACTGATTATTTTATGCCGCAATAGATGTTTGATTGCATAACAGACGGATAAATAAGAGGTTGTTAGGATAATTATTAGACTCATGTAAAATGGTTATGGTGAACTTCGGATTTTTGTTTCCTAGGGGCTGCTTAAATATTGTAGAGCCATTCCAGCTGTCTTGACTTATGAATAAAACTCTCACATTCTGTCTTGAATTGGTTATGTTCTACCCAAAAAGGATGCAATGTTTTTTAAACAGTGCAAACACTCGATTGTTGACATTCTGGTCTGTGTCTTTAACTCTGAGCTTTTGGAACTGCAAGCAACTAACTACGCATCAATCATTTTAGAATTATGTACTGATTTAATCGTACTGTTGCCCAGGAGCTCAAGGATGTTTTGAGGACTGTACCTGAGGTTCGAATGTTAGTTAGCAAAGAAGATGCTGCAAAGCTTATGACTGCCAAAGAGCATGATGGAGGTATTGGAGTAAGGTCATATCTCCAATCAGCTTTTACTAAGCTAATGGCAACAAGCAAAGAAGGAGTTTGTGAAGCGATTTCCAAACTAAAGAGCCGCCTAGATGGGGAGAGTAAGGTAAAAGATTTGCTGAGTTATCGATGTCGAGATTTCATGTTCATTTGAATTACCTATAGTTTGTGTTCAATGTGAGGTTTTGATGCCAATGTTTTTCCTTTCCTAGTGCTCTATTATTTCTGCATTTGCTTTGTCAATGTTTGTGTATCTACCCTGAAGCTCTTCCATTTTCTTTCTGAACAATGATTGAAGTAAAAGTATATATATATAGTAAAAGCATAGTTGAGTGTTGCCAACCTGAGATTCATGTAGGCCAATCCTGCTGTAGATGATACACTAAATTGTTGAGACCGACAAAGAAATGGACAATGTGATTAGTTAATAAATGCCTTCATTGCTTTAATGCATTCCGAGTTCGTGAGGTTCCTATTTCAAAAAAATGTTTTCTCGCCAACTGTATAGTATTATAAATTTAGATAAATATAGCTTATTGACTGAATTTAAAATTTGCAATTGTCCGTAAGGTAGACTGTTTACAATTATACAATGCATGTGCTATGCTAGAAAATAAGGAAAAACGAATTTTATGATCTGCTTCAGAGTAACATCTCATTTCACTGAAGGAATGCGGGAGTATCAATGTTTATTGAAGTAGAAGTGCTTTAACTACATAGTACATAGTAGTGTAGTTCATGGTTCTAAGATCCTACATGTGGAACTCCTATACACCGAAGCACCATTTATTGCTGCAAAAGATTTAGGGAGTATAAAGTTGGGTAGGTACTTTGGAAGGTGATGGATGTTAAGATTCAGTAAAACATGAGTCAATTGATCCAACTGGGTAGTAACTATGGTTGAATTGTAGCCACCAAAGTGATATCACTGCTTGCTAAAACTAATTATTCTGTTGCAGTGTAGTGGGCAGCCAACATCATGTTGGTAATGCAAGTCCCAAGTATTCAGTAGAAATTAGTTTGTGTAAGTTCCCATTGAGGTACTAAATCTTGCGCAGGTTCTTACCCTGTTAAGGAATTTTCTTAATCTGAATAGTATCTATGAAATGTTATATTGCATATGTAGAGCCAGCAGATAATCTGAAAGGTAGTGTAAGCATAAGATCCCTTTGTGTAATTGTTGTCTTTGTTCTTTTGTCCATAGGTCATTGATTTATTTTCTGCCACTATCATTGTGCTGTCTTATGAGTCAGGATCATACCATGTGGAATATACTTATGCATCTATTGCTTGTTTGACGATTAATTCCTATATGTTTTTGCAAATCTGTTTTGTAATCTAACAGTTTGCATTCATGTCTTCTCCCATTCAGACTAGAAGCTTTACAGAGAAGGAGCAACTAATATTATCACTGGAGCAGAAGTACCCAGGAGATGTTGGTGTTTTATCTGCATTTTTCTTTAACTATGTTAAGCTCAGCCCTGGTGAAGCACTTTACATTGGTGCCAACGAACCACATGCATATCTGTCGGGAGAGTGTGTTGAGTGTATGGCCACCTCAGATAATGTCATTCGTGCTGGTCTGACTCCCAAGTACAAAGATGTCCAAACTCTTTGCTCCATGCTGACATACAAGCAGGTTCGTTTTTCTCTCTTCTTTGATTTGTACCATTAGTGTCCTGTTTGGAATCTCAATCTGTTGGCATTCAGTTTCTTTATTTGGCATGGTGTGCTCATTTTGTTAGCATGCAGCTCAGCAACATCTATTAACAACTAGTCAGTACTGCTCTTTCGCTATAGGTTAACTGTACTTGGTGATATTACTAGTGCCAAAATCGTTTGTTCACAACAAGGTTTAACAATAAGAATTGATATTTAAAACATTTGGAGTTTGCTAAAATTGACAAACTTTAGTTAGAATACCCAATGAGCACATGATGATTGTTCTCCGAAACACCTTCTCTATTTCCCAATGTAATAAACATTTAATCTTGTCCATGCAGATGTTCCCAGAAATTTTACGAGGAGTTTCTGTACAGCCTTATGTAACTCGTTACACACCCCCGTTCGATGAGTTTGAAGTCGATCGTTACTTGCTACCTCAAGGCGAGTCGGTTACAATGTCGCCGGTGCCCGGCCCGTCCATCTTCCTTGTCATGACTGGCGAAGGCGAGATCCAGGCCGATGGCATGTCTGGTGAAGGAAAAGCAAAGGAAGGGAATGTTTTCTTCGTGCCGCCGCGCACCGAGGTCAAGCTCCATGCTTCTGGCCCCGGGCGCTTGCAGCTGTACAGAGCTGGAGTGAACAGCAGATTCTTCTGTTGACATGGATAACCCTGCAGGTCAGTAACCTCCAATGGAAAGGCAGGGGTTGTTGCAAGAGGGATCACCCAGTGTTGTTATAGGACAGCAATACCGGCTTTACATACATTATATCAAGAATACTGTACTTGTTGCAAGGAGGTTAGTTAGCCAAAGTTATCATAGTGTATAGGCAAATCCAGAGTAAATCCATTCGTTGATATCTTAATCATGTTTATGTATTCAAAGTCATTTAGTGTTCAATAAGCTGGGGGGAAGCAGATGCAGTCTGTTGTCGAGCTTCAACTGTCTATTTGTGTAAATGGGAATCGGAAAGGATGGAGGTTACTTTGTATCAGAAAGAAAGAAGTCAATGAAAAATGAAAGCCTCGGCTGTCTCGTGCCTAGTTTGGTGCTGAAGAAAGTTGGCAATGCTTATTTTTGTTCCCATCTGCTTCATGTTCAACCTGTACGGAAAGTAGATCCTGCTTCTAGTGTGATAGTAAATCATGATAACTGCATGTTATTCGCACCAGTAAATCAGCCACACCTGCCAACCCGGAGGCACACCTGCGGCTTGCCACCACGCATGGGGAACGAACCAGTAAACGATATCTAGAGCTTCGCAATGCAACCATTGCTGGCGGACAACGAGCGCACGGTTTGATGTAGAAATGGAAAATGGAGATGCTCTGAATGTATCGACGGGGTGATTAGATCCAAAATTCATCTTTAGCATATCCTGCCGCAGGTCAAGCAGTTTGCTGGATTTCATTTTTTTCAAAACAAAAAACCACTGTTTCTTTTTAGAATAACGGAAACCATTGTTAGCTAGGTAACAAACTGGTAAAGAAACCTGGCAGGCTTATCATTTTATTTTATTCTCACGCCAAGGGACTTTCTCCCTCTCGATCAACTAGAAATGCTTAACTTGCACGCATGCAAGAAAATTAAGCAGCATGTCATATGTATGGATCTCACCACAACAAAGGCACCAAAGTATTTGGAAATGCATAGTACAAGCTCACCAAAGGAAATCTAATTGTTGCTAAAGGTAGCATGGTTTTAGTTCTCTATCATGTTCACGCTAAGCTTTCTGCTGCTTGTGTCAATGCGTTGCAGAAAGAAGATGCTTGTGCTTTGTGGCACAAGAGACTTGGGCACATGAGTGAGAAGAGAATGACAGTGCTAGTGAAGAAAGATTTGCTAAAATGTGTGAATGGAGGTCACATCAAGAAATGTTCAGATTGTCTAGCCGGGAAGCAACACAGAGTTGCATTCAAGAGTCAACCTCCTCACAAGAAGCCCAAGGTGTTGGACTTGGTACATTCCGACATTTGTAGAATGTCGGTGAGGTCAATGGGTGGAGCAAAGTACTTTGTCACATTTATGATAATTTTTCTAGAAATGTTTGCATCTATGTATTGAAGGCCAAACATCAAGTACTAAGCGTATTCAAGCAATTCCATGTCAAACTGAGAAGAAGATCAAGTGCATTCACACTGATAATGGGAGAGGGTATATTAGCCCATTTGATGCCTATTGCAAGGAGCAGGGAATTAGGCACCAATTTACTGCTCCAAAGACACCACGTCTAAATGGTCCTGCTCAGAGGATGAACATGACAATTGTGGAGAGAGTTAGATGCTTGTTGTCAAGTGCAAAGTTGCCGAAACATTATTGGGGTCAAGTTTGGTCGACTATAGTTTATCTTATCAATCTCTCACCAAATTATCCATTGCAAGGAGATGTTCCAAACATGGTCTTTTATGACAAGGAAGTCTCAAATGAGCACCTGAAGGTTTTTGGGTGTGAGGCCTTTGTTCATATCCCTCAAGATGAAAGATCAAATCTTGATTCAAAGACACGACAATGCATACTTCTTAGCTATGGAGGTGATCAGTTCGGCTACAAGTTGTTAGATCCAATAGCAATAAAGGTTGTGAGAAGCCGTGATGTTGTGTTTGTTGAAAACCAAACAATTGAGGATATTGTGAAGAGAAAGGAGAAAGTTCCGGAGTCAATTCCGGTGGGTGTTCCTCCTCAAAGACAGCAAGATAGAAATGATTCTGACCCCGGTCCTGCAGATTCAGATCACCAAGAAGCTGAAGAGGATGATGCAAAAGATGTGCAAGAGGATGCACATAGTGGTGTAGGTGTTGAAGATGCTCCCTAGGAGCAAGAGTATGAAAATGCTGAAGAAAATGATCATGATCAGCAGGAAGCACCATCACCAGATAGTCCACCAGTAGATTCACTCAGACGGTCCAGCAGAGGCCGTGTTCCTTCCACTAGGTACGCATCAAATTAGTACGTGGTGTTATTGTCTGATGGTTCAGAACCTGAGTGCTTTTGAGAGGCAATGAAAAATGAGAACAAGAAGGAATGGAGTAAGGCTATGCAAGAAGAGATGGATTAGTTGCATATAAATCATACTTATGAGCTAGTGAAGTTGCCTAAGGGCAAGAAAGTTCTAAAGAACAAGTGGGTCCACAGAATCAAGCGAGAAGATCACACGCCATGTCCAAGGTACAAGGCTAGGCTAGTTGTGAAAGGATTCAGCCTGAGAAAATGTATTGACTTTGATGAATATTTTCTCCGGTGGTGAAGATAACATCTATTAGAATGATCCTTGGCATGGCGGCAAGTCTCAACTTGGATGTTGAGCAAATGGATCTGAAGACAGCCTTCCTACATGGAGAGTTGGAGGAAGAAATCTACATGAAGCAGCCTAGGGGGTTTCTTGTTAAAGGCAAAGAAGACTATGTGTGCAAGCTGAAGAAAAGTCTCTACGGCCCGAAACAAGCACCAAGACAATGGTACATGAAGTTTGAATCTGTCATGGGGGAGCAAGGCTACAAGAGGTGTATCTCAGACCATTGTGTATTTATCCAGAGGTTCTCAGGTGATGATTTTATCATGTTGTTGCTCTATGTTGATGATATCTTGATTGTTGGCAAGAATGTCTCAAGGATTGCTAGACTATAGAACGAGTTAAGCAAAAGTTTTGATATGAAAGATTTGGGTCCAACAAAGTGTATTCTAGGCATGAGAATTGAGAGAGATAGAAAATCCAAAAAGTTGTACTTGTCTCGGGAGAAATACATTGAGAAAGTACTTCGCAAGTTCAAAATGAACAAGACAAGAGAAGTAAATTGTCTACTAGCAGCTCACTTTAAGTTGAGCAAAAAGCAATGTCCCTCCACCGAGAAGATTGAAAACGAAATGCATAATGTTCCTTATGCTTCAGCGGTTGGGAGTTTGATGTATGCTATGGTGTGCACACGGCCAGACATTGCTCAAACGTTTAGTACTGTGAGCAGATTTATGTCCAATCCAGGAAGACACATTGGGAAGGCGTGAAGTGGATCATGAGATATCTTCGTAGCACTACAAATATGCAAATTTATTTTGGTGCTAAAGAGCCAGAGCTGATTGCTTATTCAGATTCAGACTTGGCTGGAGATATTGATGGTACAAAGTCCACTTTGAGCTATTTGGTTACCCATTCAGGGGAGCAGTGACATGGCAAAGCAGGTTGCAAAAGTGTGTGGCATTGAACACAATTGAAGCATCGCAGTAACAGAGGCTAGCAAGGATCTATTGTGCCTGAAACGATTGGCTTGTGAGCTTGGGTTTAAGCAAGACAACTATGTGCTGTTTTGTGACAACTAAAGTGCCATTCACCTATGCAAGAATGCAAGTTTTCATTCAATGTCGAAGCATATTGAGGTACGCTATCATTGGATTCGAAATATGCCGAATTCCAAGAAAATGCAGATTGAGAAGATGCACACATATGACAATGTGGATGATATGTTGACCAAGGTGGTGTCAAGAGGAAAACTCGAGGTATAGTATGCCGTCAGCTCGCCTGCATGACTGCCAGTAGGTAGTGAGACTCTCCATGATGTCGGGAGGGGGAGTTTGTTGGTCCATGTCCCTCCACGTGGAGGTGTGTTGGCATCCCAACATCAGCCCAGAAATTCCAACACATATCAACCATTGATCGATGTTCGCATCCAATGGTTGTGCTGCCTCCTTCTGAGGTAGATAAGGAGAAAACCCTAGCCACTCTTGGTGGGTGTAACTGTGAGAGCAAGAGCAAGTTAGAAGGCTGCTGCTATGAGAGAGTGATTAACACACTAGAACACCACAACCAAGTGAGAAGAGAGGAAGAATGAAAGATGATTTCTGAGATCTGACCGATCCGTCTTCAAGCTGGTGTTTGGAGCCTCAAACTTTCTTGGATCGGCTCCAAACTTAGTGAGCTCGTTCCTATTAGTACTTCGATCTGAATAGTTGGTTTGAGATTTGGGTCAGAGGAGAATCAGATTTGACAACGGTGAAGTCAGTTTGGATTGCTGCAGTTTCAACATAGAGTAGTTTTGGGAAATGAACTGTTTGGGCAGGCAAACGATGTCCGATTAAGCTTTTTTGGGTCAGTATGTTGGAAACTCATATGTCTTCTTGCCTGTCAAGTTTTTTTTTTCTAATTGGATATGCGGTTTAAGAGCAATTTACTGATTACCGAAAAAGATAAAATCTATGATATCTTGTATCTTGTCTCTTGTGGTTAATGCTGTTGTTGCTGGTGGGCAACGAGGAGAAATATGTTGTAATCTCTAGATGTTCTAGAGAAGATTATGTACTCATGTTGCTCATAGTGAAGCTTGCTTAGATCGGTTGGTTCATTTTCGTGTTTTTTCCCTCCTTAAGTTGAGGAGGTTTTGCACGTAATTCCCTGTGTCTTGTGTCATTTGTACGTGTGATTGCGTTTGTTTTCCCCCTATATCTATTGGCTCAAATTATCTAATTTTCACGCCAGCATTGTAAATGGTGGTTGTGCCACCGTGCCCCAACACAGTGATCACCTGCCGCCGCCGCCGATGCCGTCCCCTCGTCTGCCAAATCCGTCGCCGAAGCTCGTGTGCCTCCCACTCCTTCTCGCGTTCGCCGTCGCCGCGACGCTGTGGTACAGTGCCGAACTCCATGAGATACTGGCACGCGTCACGGATCTCCGCCCCGCACCGCACCCAGGCCCAGGCCCAGGCCCAGGCCCAGCTATGGTCGCCGCAATCCGCGACGGGCAGACATCCTTCGCGCTCCGCCTCGCCAAGCACCTCGCGCCGGCAGGCGGCAACGCCACCAAGGGAAATGTCGCCTTGTCCCCGGTGTCCATCCACGCGGCGCTGGCGCTCCTGGCCGCGGGGGCGCGCGGCGCGACTCTCAACCAGCTGCTCGCCTTCCTCGGGGCGCCGTCAGCGGCGGGCCTCGCCGATTGCGGGCGCCTCATCGTCCATCGCGTCCTGGGCGATCGAGCGGATTCCGGAGGGCCGCGCGTCCTCTTCAGCGGCGGTATCTGGATCGACGCCTCGCGCGGCGGGCTCAAGACGGCGTTCCGGGACGTCGCGGTTCAGTCCTACAAGTCCGAGGCCCGCACCGTGAGCTTCGCCAGCGAGGTCTGATGGTAGATCTGTCTGTTTGTTTGTTCATGTTCAAGAATTGAGATTCAACTGTCAATCTCTGACAACAAAATTCATGGTGATTTCTGAAGCCGGAGGAAGTAGCCAAGGCGATCAACAGTTGGGTAAAGAAGGCCACGAACAACCTAATCGACTCCATTATCTCCGCCGACGACTTCGCCGCCGGCACCGACCTCGTGCTCGCCAACGCGGTCTACTTCAAGGCCAAGTGGGACGTTCCGTTCGAACCGCGCCGCACGCGGCCCAGCACGTTCCACCGGCTCGACGGCAGCCGTGTCGAAGTACAGTTCATGTCCCGGACCATGTACAGCGCGCAGTACGCCTCGTGCGTCGACGGGTTCAAGGTGCTCAAGCTCCCCTACGAGCACGGCCGAGACGACGTACACAAGCATGGCCGAGGCGGCGCAGCTGGCGTGGCTTCGCCTGACGCGGACGACACACAGTACTCCATGTACCTCTTCCTCCCGCACGAGCGCCAGGGGATCGCCAAGATGGTGGACGCGATCACCGCCAAGCCAGACTACCTGTACAATGTCCTGACCAAGGCGGCGGCTACGACCGTCAGGGTTATGCTGCCCAAATTTGAGATAAGCTTCGAGCGGGACCTTGTCGGTGACCTCCGTCAGCTGGGGCTCTCGCTGCCATTCTCGTCAGTGTCGGCCGACCTGCAGGGCATTTTCGAGAAGGAAAGCGGCACATTCCTGAGCAAGCTTCTGCACAAAGCAGTCGTCAAGGTGGACGAAGACGGGACTGAGGCGGCTGCGGTCACAATTGGGCTATTTGATACTACTGCAAGGCAGCGAGTGCCACCGGTCCAGTTCGTCGTTGACCATCCGTTCAGTTTCTTCATCATGGAGGAGCGGTCAGGGGTGATCGTCTTCGCCGGCCATGTCCTTGATCCCACCAACTGATCAGCATAGCATCGAGATTACAGAAACTTCCATGTCAAAAAGAGATTATATAAACTTCAGGCATTGGCTATTTGCTTGATTCTGCTATCTCCTTGTGCTCATTATCTTGGAAAGAACACTACTACAAGCACCATGGATGCACGCGTGTCCAGGCCTGGGCGAACATTGTGCAACATTGTCGCACTGAAAGGAGTTCATCATGGTTCGCCACTACTACATTTCAGTTTCGCTAACAACAGGGGTTCAGCATGGTTTCTTTTATTTATTTCTCTGCTCCCACCAGAGCCAAAGGAGGCGTACTGTCATATTGCGTACTGTAGCTCGTCCGGCAACCTGAAAGTTTCAGCAAGTTTTTCAAATGGGAACCTGCATGTGCATAGTTTGATTTCAAGTGCTTTCCAACTGTACTTCTCTGATTAACCTTTTCACTCACTCATTACTTTAGTTGTCCAGTACTAACAAAAGTATTGTTAGGCACTACATCAATCAGTTTTTTTTTAACACCTCTGGACGCATAAAGAAAATAAGTTGCTGCAGCTAATTGCTACAACTGCATATATGCATAGAACAGAACACTAATTTCATCAGCCTAAGGACTACTCAATTCTCCTCAAATTGAATCATGGTGAGCACCGGTGAAGAGTAATGAAGAATACAAGAACAAGAGAGACCCACATTTTGTTGATACAACAGTACGATATGAAGGTGCCTACATACATGTGATCACTTTTTATGGATACATACTACATGCTAGGATCATGAATTTACCATACATATTAAGAACCATGAATTTATTAAGGTAGCATTCGTTTAACCTTTTCGTGAACACAGGAAAGAACATGACCTGGTGAACTGCCGCAGTTCAGGAGCGGTGAGGGCGGCAACATGTGTGTCCTCGGCGCATGGAGGGGAGGCGCAATCTGCCGGTGATTACCGGGTTACGTGGAGGAAAAGCACATGTCAAATGAAGCAAATGGCTTGCACAAATCAGGAGAGATACTATAACAGAAATTCCACATTTGCACCAGAGAATCCTACCAGTTTCGTGCTTACATGTATATGTTAAATCGTTTCTAAAGGAAAGTATGAATGGGCAATTCAGTAGCTTTTCTTTGCCATTCATGAAAAAATACATCAGTTGGTTGCAAATCAGACTTGGTGAGTCAGAAGGCAAGCAAAGTTGGTTTCAGAGATACATGGATTATTTCAATCTAAGAGAATGATTTCTTCTCGATTGACAACAAACAAAACCTACAAAGGTACACACAAAATAATGGAGTCTACAATAAAAAAATGCAAAGAGAAGTAATGGAATCCATACTTCTCACAGAAAGTTAAAAAAAAAGTAATTCACACTTCTCAACTAACACAGCAACTGAAGTTCAGATTAAGTATCTTTTCATGTTAAAAAAAAAGATTCAGTATCTTTTATCCTGTCAGCTATGAGTTATGCAACCAGCGTTCCTCCTTTTTTTTACTAAGATTGCATTCTTTCATGGCACATAGTTGCGGAATATTCAATCTAAAAAGTTACAGGTTACCTATTCTTTTACAGGGATAACATCATAGAAACTTCAGGCGTAGGTTTATTAGCTTGTACTCAACGATCTCAGTGTTGTGGGTATACTTCATGGGTGTACCATCGACAGTGCCTAGATCCGGCAAGCCCGGGTGGCCCACAGACGGTGATGAGGCATGTGGCCCATCGGGCGGCCCAGTTGCTGTTGATCATGAAGGAAGAAGTCCAGCCCAGGATCAGCAGGCCGGATCCGTACCGACCTTAGGAGTAACCCGGATCCATGGAGGCCCATGAGGAACCCGGATCCAGTACGACGTGTATGGAAGGCGGATCCGTGACGTGCACGGCAAGATATTGTACCGTAGCTAGGCTGTCTGTAATCCGGCTAGGACTCTCCATGTAAACCCTAGATCCGTGCGCCTTTATAAGCCGGATCCCGGGAGCCCTAGAGGCAACAACCACAACTCATTGTAACAACGCGAAAGCGCCCAGATAATTCCAGACAAGCAGCAGTAGGCCCTGTCATCGTGCAGGTGTTCTGAAGCTGGGTAACTCGCGTACCACCGTCCCGAGAGCACTCCGCCCTATGGCCCCTACTTCTTCTCCCCCTCGTGAGGATCCCTCCTCCGAGGTACCGTCGATTAGGCAACGACAGTTGGCGCCCACCGTGGGGCCTGTGGCGTCTGGAGGCCGGAACCGGGAGGGTTCCGCCATGGGAAGCTACGACGACACCATCGCTGTGGGACGCGTCCTTTACGCCGGGAATCTGCCGATCGTCCCTCCGGATGAGTGCTGGATTCCGGCTAGGACAAACCCCGTCAAGCTCTCCATCGTCCCAATTGGCGGCATACACATCTTCATCGGGGAAACCGTCGATTCCGACGGAAACCCGCTGGTAAGTAACGCAGACGCGACCGCCGCAGAGCTGGACGCTGTCGCGAAGATCCGATCTAAGACGCAGGAGCTTCCCAAGGAAGATTCCGCCTTGGATCTGGAAATTTCAAAGACGGGTATGACTTCTCCAAGTGCCTCATGGATGGCGGAGCCAGCTTGAACATCATGTACCTGGAGACTCTAGAGCGGATGAACCTCACCAAGGAACAACTCAAACACAGCACCACTGAGTTTCATGGTGTGGTTCCGGGTAAGAAGGCAAACTCCCTCGGCAGCATCACACTTCCCGTGGCTTTTGGCGATGTTCATAATTTCCGCGAAGAGAAGATCACGTTTGAAGTTGTGCCCTTCAAGAGCTCCTACCACGTCATCTTCGGCAGGCCCACCTACCACAAGTTCCACGCAAGAGCGTGCTACATCTACAACAAGCTCAAGATTCCGGGTCCTAAAGGTATGATTACCGTATCCGGAGACTACAAAAAGGCTCATGAGTGCGAGTTAGGCGAAGCCGCCTTCGCAGAGTCTGTGATATCCGGAGAAGAGCTGAAAGGCTACAGAGCCGCGGTGGATCCGACTGAGATGCAGACCACCAAGAAGCAGATCTCCGAGCAGAAAACCTCCTTCAAGCCCGCGATAGAAACCAAGAAGCATGACCTCATTCCAGGTGACTCTTCCAAGCAGGTGTTTCACGGAGCCAACATGGACCCCAAATAGGAAAGCGCGCTCGTCGAGTTCCTCCGCGCTAACATGGATATCTTCGCATGGCAACCTTCTGACATGTCCGGAGTACCTAGGGAACTCGCCGAGCACTACCTCAACATAAATCCGGGGGCCAAACCAGTGAAGCAAGCTATGCGACGCTTTGGAGATAAGAAGCGCCGCGCCATAGGAATGGAACTAGCAAAGTTACTAGAAGCAGGTTTTGTAATGGAAGTTATCCATACCGATTGGATCGCGAATCCCGTCCTTGTACCCAAAAAGAACACTGAAATACTAAGAATGTGCATCGATTACTCTGGCTTGAACAAACATTGCCCGAAGGATCCGTTCCCCTTGCCGCGCATTGACCAAGTCATTGATTCGACGGCGGGGGCGGAACTTCTGTGTTTTCTTGATGCGTATTCCGGGTATCATCAGATCCGGATGAAGGAATCCGACCAAAAGGCGACTTCATTCATTACCCCGTTCGGTACTTACTGCTATGTTACTATGCCCTTTGGTTTGAAAATGCAGGTGCTACCTACCAACGTACGATGCGGCGGTGCCTCGAAGGACCAAATTGGCCGGAACGTGCACGCTTACGTCGACGACATCGCGGTCATGACCCGGAAAGGATCCGACTTGATCAGCGACCTCACAGAAACCTTTGACAACCTCCGTAGGTACAAGATGATGTTGAATCCGCTGAAGTGCGTCTTTGGCGTGCCAGCCGGAAAACTCCTTGGCTTCATAGTCTCTCACAGAGGCATTGAGGTTAACCCGGAAAAGATCAAGGCAATCCTGTGCATCAAAAGGCCAACTTGTCTCAAAGATGTGCAACGACTAACTGGTTGTGTTGCAGCAATCAGTAGGTTTGTTAGCCGTCTTGGCGAGAAGGCGCTACCTCTGTACAAGTTGCTGAAGAAAACAGACAAATTTGTCTGGGACGACGCAGCTGACGCAGCCCTTCGAGGGTTGAAGGAAATTCTCACCTCCCCACCTATCTTGGCAGCTCCAGCAGAGTCAGAGCCAATGCTCCTTTATCTGGCAGCTACCAACAACGTCATCAGCCTCGTCATCGTGGTGGAGCGAAAGGAAGAAGGTCATGAATATGACGTCCAGAGACCTGTCTACTACATTAGCGAGGTGCTGACGGAGTCAAAACAAAGGTACCCTCACTTTCGAAGCTAGCCTATGGAGTGTTCCTGGGTAGCCGGAAGTTGAGGCACTATTTCCAAGAGCATCCAAGAATGCCGTGAGCAACGCTCCGCTGTCTACAATTCTCAACAACGCTGACGCAACAGGACGTACGGCTAAATGGGGCATCGAATTATCCGCCTTCGACATCGCTTACAAGCCCAGGACTGCGGTTAAATCCCAAGTCTTGGCAGATTTCGTCGCAGATTGGACAGAAGCTCCGGATGCAAGTCTGGAGCCGGAACCAGAAACATGGGTCATGCACTTCGACGGATCCAAGCAGCATCAAGGCTCAGGAGCCGGAGTCACCCTGAAGTCCCCTACCGGAGAAGAACTGCAGTATGTTCTGCAGATCCACTTCGAAGCTACTAACAACATGGCGGAATATGAGGCCCTACTACACGGTCTGCGCATCGCTAAGGAAATTGGGATCAAGCACATCATATGTCGTGGAGATTCCGACCTGGTGGCACAACAAGTAGCCGGAACCTGGAACGCCGTAAATTCCGTCATGGCGGCCTACAGAGACGAAGTTGATGAGCTCGCCAAGTGCTTCCTCGGATACGAAGTCAAGTACGTCAGAAGAGACGACAACACAACGGCAGACATGCTATCCAAGCTCGGATCCGGCAGGAAACAAATTCCGCCTGGCATTTTCCTGGAGCATCTCCGGATACCCTCGCTAAGGGCGCTAACCCGGAAAACCAGAGGTGGCAGTGTCTCCGGCTAGGGAAGTGATGGCTATCATTCCGGCTTGGACACAGCCTTTCCTGGATTACCTCATCGATCAAAAGTTGCCAGAGGACGAAGTCCTCGCACGACAGATCGTCAGACGAGCAAGAACCTACACAATAGTTGATGGACAGCTCTACAAACGAAGTGCAGCAGGGGTATTTCTTAAATGCGTCTCCAATCAAGATGGCATTGAAATCCTCGAGAGATCCACGCAGGGATTGCGGGCATCATGCCGCTCCCGTGATCACTCGTTGCAAAAGCTTTTCGATTAGGTTTCTATTGGCTTACAGCTAAAGAAGACGCCGATAAAATAGTCAAGACCTGCCGAGGTTGTCAAGACTACGCTACTCAACCAAATGCTCCACCTCAAGAGCTGAAGACCATACCTATCACCTGGCCGTTTGCGGTCCGGGGCTCGATATGGTTGGTAAGTTAAAAAGATCATCTCCTGGCGGTTTTGAGTACCTCCTGGTCGCTGTTGACAAGTTCAGCAAATGGATCGAGGCTAAGCCAGTGAGAAAAGCCGACGGTGCTACGGCACTAAAATTCGTCTGCAGCCTCGTGATGAGATTCGGCATCCCACACAGCATAATCACAGATAATGGCACAAACTTCGCTCAGGGAGAGTTAAGGGATTATTGTGACACAATGGGGATCCGACTGGACCTTGCATCGGTGGCTCATCCACAATCTAACGGTCAGGTTGAACGGGCTAACGGTCTAATATTATCAGGAATTAAGCCGCGTCTTGAAGAACCGCTGCGACGAGCAGCCGGAGCTTGGGCTGACGAGTTGGAAGCTGTTTTGTGGAGTTTACGAACTACCCCTAACAGATCAACAGGGTTTACCCCATTTTTCCTGGTATACGGATCCGAAGCCGTGCTTCCCTCCGACATCATCCACGACTCACCGCGAGTTTCCGCCTACAATGAAGAAACAGCTGACGAGGCCAGACAGCTATCTGTGGATCTGATCGAGGAAGCTCGGAACTTAGCTGACCAGCGTTCCGCCATCTACCAGCAGAAGCTCCGACGCTATCACAGTCGTCGAGTTCGGAAACGCTCCTTTATGGCAGGAGACCTGGTCCTCCGCCTTCGACAGGTGAAAGACCATAAGCTGCAATCTCCATGGGAAGGACCCTTCGTCGTTAGCAAAGTGCTTCATAACGGGTCGTACTACCTTGTTGATTTCCGCGAGCTAAGGGATAGACCTGCTAACTGGCACCGGAAACGCAAGCGTGAGGATCCGGATGACATCTACGATGAAACAGATCGCCCTTGGAATATCGCACAGCTACGTCCTTTCTACACTTAGCATATTTTTTCCGAGTTATAAACTCTGTAATAGTTATACATGATCAATGAAATAAAGCTTATGGTTCACTCTTTGAGTCTTTTACCTCCTTTACTTGTTCATTTTAGATCGTGTATGTTTTTCCGACTAAAACCGCAGAGCTGGATATTTCCGCCTAGGCGTGTATGAAAGTTGTGATTTTCAAAATCGTCCTTTAAGACGTAAGCTTAAGTTTTCTGATTAAGTTGTTATCTGTTGCGAACTCGTGGATTCCTAGTAGCGATTTCCGGCACCTATGCCTGGGGGCTTGTTTCCGCGGTTATGGACGGACTGCCATTGGGCTTCGCTGCGCCGGCGAGCGTTTCGGCTAAGGTTTTCCGGCTCGTGGAAGGTCAAGCGGGCAAGCCGGAAAATAACGAAGTCAGCACTTGCTTTCCGACACAAAACGAAACATGCACATAATATTTAACGGATAGCAGGATAAGTGTTTCCGCCCCATGCATAATCGTTTCGTTCCTAGCTACTTAAGAATTTAAAGTTTTATTACAAACCCTCGCTGGGGCCAAAATGATGCATTGTTTTTCCCGCAGGAATAAAAGTTTCACTCCCCCTTAGCCGGAGAAGTCTTGCCCTCTGGATCCTGTTCCTTGGCGCCTTCGGGCGGAGAAGACACGTCTTCTTCACTTTCTTTCTCTTCCGAAGCAGCGGTGCTGGTCTTGGGTTCCTCTTGGGGAGCATCCTTGGAGCTGGTCCAGGTAAACTGGGTTCCGGATTCCGCAGGTCGCGCCTTGGCCTCGAGTTCCTCTTGACGTTCCGCTTCTAAGGGCTCGTCTCAGGAGGACGACCTTGTCGTAGAATTCCTCGTGCCGGATCCTGCGCGCGATGCGGGTGTCGTAGCCGCTCACTGCATCAAGCAGCGCGCCGATATCCGCATCCGGAGGAACGCCCGTGGTCACTTCATCAAGTTCAAGACCCGGAGTATGTGCTAGGCACATGGTCAAGGCCATTGCAGCTGCGCCTCGGGCTGAAGATGCTTGCAGATCTGTCACCAGCTCCGGCAGAACATCCATCTTACCAATAAGCTTGCGCACGTCGCAAGTGCGGCTCCTCTTGATGTTCAAGTTATAGCATATCTTGCGGGAGGCGGAGATGAGATCTTTGCGATCATCGCCCGCGAGTTGCGTAAGGTCGTCCCGTGGGAACAAATTCCGGCGCTGTTCCGGGTACCCAAGCGGCTCTGCATAAAAGATAATCAGGATATAAGCACGCAATTTGAGCGCAAAGTAAAGAAAATCGGAGCAAACATCTTGACAAGGTTCCGATATCATACCCAAGATGTTCTCATTGAGCAAGTCCCAGTGTTTCTCCGCCGTCTCCATATATTTCCGGAGTCCATTGAGCTCTTTTTGCTGCCTCCTGATGGTCTCGCTATCAGCATTCTTTTTCAGTTCCAGCTCGCCCTTTTCCCTGATATGCTCGGAGTTTTTCTCCGCCAGCTGCTTTTCGGCCTGCTCCCTTTTAAGATCCGCCTCCTTTAGTTTCGTCTCCAACTCTTGGTACGAGGAGCGCAGGTTCTCAAGTTCAGACGAAGCTGTTGCAAGGGAGGAGGATGCGCCTATAATAACATAAGTTAACAAAGAAATCTAAAGTCGGAATTTGGTTAATGACGAAGAAGGCGGAAACCAACCTTGGGCGTCCGCCGATTGTTTAGCCGCTCTGCATTTTCATCCTTCAGTGGTCCTGGATATTTTCCGCCTGACTCAGAGTAACGCGGCGCTGCAAGGCAATGTTCTTGTGCAGCTCGTAGTGCAGCGCCTGCTGTTCCTGTAAAATTTAAACAGTGCAGGAGTAAAAATTCCGCCTGTAGAAGTGGTTTCTTTTAAAGCATCATTGCCGGAACTTTTCCGCCATAATGCTTGGGGGCTACTAGTCCATTCTAAAAAACTTTCCCGGAAGTAATCTTTCTCTAAGCATCTAAGCGCTAACTACTTTTTGAGTTTCCGCCTACATGCTTGGGGGCTACTGGGGAGTACCTTTTGCTTGCAGATAAGTTGATCGCAGAACTGGCCAACGTTTTTCTTGAAGTCCTGGATTTCCGACGTCCTGGAATCAGGCTTCCCTGTGCGTTGTTCAGCATGGCGTTGAGCAGGTCTTGTTCAAGCTCCCACTTCTCCGCTTCAGTCAGCTTGTTGAAAAACTTAGTGGCATACGCCTTGGGGGTGGAAGTGGTGTCAGCCGGATCTCCAAAGTTCTTCGGAAAAACGACCATGTCGCCAGCGCCCTCTCCAGCTTTCTCGGAAGAAGTTACTTCAACCTCTCCTTGGCCTTGTTTTTCCGCCTCTTCTTGGGCAGGGCCTTTGGCCTTAGGATCTTCTTCGCCCGCATGCCCGCTGCTAACCGGAATTATTTCCGGTGGAGTGTTTGCGGCAGGTGGGGGAGATGGATCAGCCTGAGGGGGCGACGGTTGGGGAGTTGGGTGGGAGACGCTTGGTGGAATCGGAGTAGAGGGACCAACAGCCGGAGATTTCTTCATGTATTTTGTGATGGGCTCCTGGCTGGTGGTCCGCGTGGCAGCGGTTTTCGGATTCCTGCAAACAAGTGAAAGGGTTTAGACAAGAGATAATTTCGCTAAGTTAAAGTTGCATCATGCTCGGAAACTTACGGGGCGCCGGGGATGATGGGGCGTGTGCCCTGGCCAGCTGTCGAGAGCATTCTTAGACGCGCACGCTCCGCTTTCCTTGAATCTAGCGGAGGTGGTTTTGTCGTCTTCGGCTTCTTGGCGGAGGCCTCGCCGCTAGCTCCGGCTTCAGAGCCGGAAGCTTTGGCGCGGGGACGCTTTGTAGGTCGAGGGGCCGCCTTGCGGGGTGCCTGGTCCTCTTCCTCCTCGTCGTCTTCCGGAGCCTCCTCCGCCGTGTCGCCGGTGACGGGGACGCGAATGATGGTACGGAAGTTTTCCTCCGCCAAAGTGTTGAGCTGGAAGGAAAATGAACAAGAGTTAGAGTTAAACATCAAAAAACTTGGGAAGTTTGAAGCAACGAAAAGAACAAAGCTTACCGGAGGACACTGATCGTTCGTGTAAATATCCTTGAACAGTTCCGGGACCTGTTGGCCCCTCGGAATCTTCACCAGCGTCTTGATCCTTCTCTTCAGAGAATCGGCCGGAAGATCGTGGCGGGTAACCCGGAGAAGATCGTCCGCCCCGGTATAAGCGCACATCAGGCGCGCGTTGTAGCGTAGAGGCTGGATTCTCCGGGAAAACCAGCTAAGTGTGAGCTGGGCTCCGGTCAGTCCGTCGTGGACTAGCCAGGAGATTCTCCGCGCGGCCTTCTCCAAGATCGGAGTCAGGGCGAGTGAAGGGACGAAGCTCCAGCTTGCAAGTTCTTCCGGAGGTTCGTTGACAAACTGGGGCAGGCCTCCGTGGACTTCCGGGACTGAAGCATTCTTCTCATAGAACCATCCGGCATTCCAGTACCGGACGGATTCATGCGAGTCGTGGGGAGGATACATGCGGTTAGGGCGGAGCATAAATGTCATGCTTCCGCAGTTCACCATTGCTTTGTCCTTGGTTTCTTTTTTCACCCGGAAAAAGAATTGCCACAACTTGACATCTGGCCGGATCCCAAGATGTCCTTCACAGAGAGTCACGAAGTTGGACAAGAGAAGGTATGAATTTGGGCAAATGTTGTGGGGCTGGAGCCCGTAGGTGTTGAGGATGGAGAGAAAAAATTCCGAACAAGGGAGTGAAAGTCCGCGTTCCACCCAAGCTTTGGTCATGACAATTTCTCCGGGTTCTGGCTTGGGGACGTCGGAGTCACGAGTGAAACTCCAATGGGAGGAGATCATGCCCTCGTTCTGGAGCTCTCTAAGCTCCACGTCGGTAGTTGCGCAAGGCCACCATTGACCCCGTTCTCCTTCGCGGATCCGGGCCTTGGACGCCTTCTTGTTTTCCGCCTCCTGCACCTTTGCTGCCATCCGAGCTTGTCCCTCGAGTTCTTCTTGGAGCTCTTGGAGGGTAGGAATCCGGCCTGGAGCGGTGCTGGAAGATGCGGAAAAAGGTTGAGCTAGTCTGATGTCGGAAACGTATGGTGGCAGGAATGATATGGGATCCGGGCATATGGGTTCTATTTGATTGGGATCCGGGCTACTCGAAGAACTACCAGTACAAAGTGACGATTCGAGTGGCATGCTTCCGGCTGCACCCATACAAAGTGTTTGAGTACCCGGATCACTAAGTCTATCTTCTACACTAGGTTGTCTTCTACAAGGCCGGCGTACTTACCGCTAATGGCGCGGTGGCTCGACGGAACTCCGGCGAAGATGAGGTCGCCGAACTTGAAGGAAATCGTCCCGCGTGACCACAAATCGGCGGCGGAGGGAATTTCTCGTTCAAACGTGGGAATCTTGGCGCGAGGGGAGCCTTGGTTCGGCGGCGCGCGAAGTTCACCGTGGCGAAGCTCGCCGGAATCGAGATCTGGCGGGCGGAGCGGCGCGAGGAGGAAGACGATGTGGTGAGAGGGGGTGAAAAGAATGGATTTTTACCGGGCCGCGGAGTATTTATAGGCCGCGCTCGGAGATTCGGGATCCGGATCCAACGGTGGAAACTGAACGGTCACGCCGTTGGATGGATGACACGTGTTTAGGTCAACTGCGGTAAAACGACGTGGAGGTAACTTAACCCTGCACTCCCGAAAATTCCGGCTGAAGATTTGCATCTGCGAAAATTTAGCGCGGGAAATGAGGAAGTTGTGCGCGGGAAATGTGGAACTTCCGTTGTTAAGTATGATCTGAAGATGAAGGATTTCCGGAACCGTTTGAGTCTTTTAAGATTCCGGGTAATTCCGTGAAGATAAGTTGTCTCTCATTCGAGCAGGGAGTAACCCGGAAATGTTCTTTGGAACGTCGATGGATGAAGTCCCGCGGGATGGGAGCATTTTCCGGCTATAAGTTGGAAAAAGAAGAAAATGCAAAGTTGGAGCTCTTCAAGTTTCTCCGCGTTACCAACGTTTGCCGAAGATCATGATGGACCAGCAAGGCGGAAACTGCAGGCGAAACTCGGAGAACTCTGGGGGCTACTGTTGTGGGTATACTTCATGGGTGTACCATCGACAGTGCCTAGATCCGGCAAGCCCGGGTGGCCCACAGACGGTGATGAGGCATGTGGCCCATCGGGCGGCCCAGTTGCTGTTGATCATGAAGGAAGAAGTCCAGCCCAGGATCAGCAGGCCGGATCCGTACCGACCTTAGGAGTAACCCGGATCCATGGAGGCCCATGAGGAACCCGGATCCAGTACGACGTGTATGGAAGGCGGATCCGTGACGTGCACGGCAAGATATTGTACCGTAGCTAGGCTGTCTGTAATCCGGCTAGGACTCTCCATGTAAACCCTAGATCCGTGCGCCTTTATAAGCCGGATCCCGGGAGCCCTAGAGGCAACAACCACAACTCATTGTAACAACGCGAAAGCGCCCAGGTAATTCCAGACAAGCAGCAGTAGGCCCTGTCATCGTGCAGGTGTTCCGAAGCTGGGTAACTCGCGTACCACCGTCCCGAGAGCACTCCGCCCTATGGCCCCTACTTCTTCTCCCCCTCGTGAGGATCCCTCCTCCGAGGTACCGTCGATTAGGCAATGACACTCAGTGTGCTAGCTGCTTAATTTGCGATAATCTTTGAACAAACAATACCACAGCTCAACCTGTGGTAGGAACCTGGCGCAATGTTGTCGTGTTTTTTAAGACAAGTTTTTGCATGTTTGCGCATTACATATACCCCTTAAAAAGCACATCTGCATTTCAGTTTCATGTGCTGTGTCAATCTGTCAACCAACCATGGGTAAGAAAGATGGATATTTTGAGAAAATATCAGGGGCTAAAATCACTTTCAAACAAAACTAATTATAAGCAAGTGCAAGTAATATCATCAGCGTTCCAACACAGCAGGGAAACACTTTATAGGCACATCACAGACATAAAACCAACAAACATAATCAAGGGTTTTGCTGTCATTAGGATTCATGACTGCACGATAATTAAGCTAGCTAACCACTACTGTGGTAGAAACAATGCAATAACTTAAATAAACATTACAAATACCCACAGACATCAAGTGGAGACAAGGCCAATATAATCCTCAGACGGTGCTGGGGATGGGGGTTGCGGCGAACTCCTCGTCGGGGCGGCTGGGGCAGCGTCGGCGCTGTTGGTTGTCGGCGGTGGTCGGGGCAGCGATCCCGGCCAGGCGGTGGCGGCTTTCCGGTCCCAGTGCGCTTCACAGCGGCGGGTGGTGGAGACAGGTCGTGGGTCTAGGGTCCCGCCTAGACCCGTCGTCTTGGAGGCGGCGCGGGGGACCTGGGGCGGCGCCGGTCGGCGGTGGTTCGCTCCATTCGAGCGGTTACAGGAGGGCGAGGGGTTGCTTCGGCTGAGATCTGGGCTGCTTTGGGCCTAGTTGGGCCTGTCATCCCAAACAGAGTGTGCTGCGGATCTGGTTGTGGCCTTGTTCACAAAGGCGATCTGCAACGACGCTCTGTTCTGGCTTCTCCTCTACTAGCTCGGCTTGAATAAAAGGTGACGGTCCTAGGATTCTTTCTCGCGCCAAGATCAAAATCTACCGGTGCGTGTCCCCTTTGTTCTGACGGAAGTGTCGTGTTCCGGAAGACTCCGCTGGCGCTCCATTGGGCAATTCATGCCTGGAGATTGCTGGATCGGGTGAGATTCGGTCGTGCGCACCCATGTTTTTTTCTCTGGCCGTTTGGTTTCAGAGGGAGCGCTTCGAAGTTCAGCTGGCTGTTAATATCATGGAGCATGTTTTCATTCCGTGGTGCTGGCGGAGAATGTCATGGAAGTCGAGATCTGTGGACTAGCTATGGTGGTTCGAATCTGGGTGGCGATGAGGAGTTGGCTTGGTGATTCGTGACTTGAAGCAGCGGTATGTAAGTGGGGGCGACTACACAAGAGAAGTTCAAAGTCTTACTTCTCAGGGTGAAAATCCAAGGTCTGGCCTTAATTGGTTGTGCCTGGCAGTGTCCTTGTTGAAGACATTGTTTTGAGAGTGAGGATTTTCTTCAGGGTGAAAACCCAAGATCTATGATCGGGCGACGACGGCGCTTGTGCACTGTTTTCTTCTTGGAGGCGTCGCTTTTGGAGAAGTTGAACTTCTGGTGCTGTCTTGGTAGTGTTAGTGCCGTTGTTTCAAGGAATAGATTGCTGTAGCGGGACTTTTCTTTTTTGTAATTCTTCTTTATATTTTGGGTTGTGTGCATCCGTAATGTCGCTAGGGCAATGCGTTGTTGCAGAGGCTGGGTGTAATTGGTATCTCCGCGATATTAATATATACTCTTTATCGAAAAATATAATCCTCACAACTCTCTAGCCTAATTAACAGAGCAATCATTGCTATAGTGATAATGATTAAGCTCAAAAGTAAACTGAATAATGTCTTATACTTCCGGGTCTTTCCTATGCTTCTTGTCACGCAAACATCTTGCTCTATGTGTTCAACCTCAGAGGATTCTTTGTGGGATATATTCTCAACTTTAGAACCGGAAAAAATCGGTTAAAAGCATCTCTAGCAGATCCTGGAAAAAGGCCAAAACTACAAAATAACCACTATTTTTCTTTACCAATTTGCTTCATCTTGTGTTTACTTTGCTCAGCTCAGTTCCTCAATCTGCTATTTACTGTATTTTTCACACAATATATTTTTAAGTTTGCAGTACTGCGTATAAACTCTTATTCAACCTCCTCTAGTTGTCATAGCATGATCTTTCACTTTTTTTTTTTGACTGAAAATGCAGAGCGGAGCTGCTTTTCATTGATAATAGCGGAAAGCAATTACAAGCTAAAGAAAGCATGTAAAAGCGAGAACTAGCTAGGTGTGCAAGACTACAACAAAAAGAAAGCTACTCTAAACAAGGAATACAAATTAATCAGGTTCCCGCGGTCTGTGAAGTAGTTCACACACTCTTTGTCTTCCTGCTCTCAGCCAAAGGTCAGCTTCGCCCAGGATTGTCGCGATGATACTTGCCATCGTGTCCGCTCGAGCCTGGAAAATGCGCTTGTTTCTTTCCTTCCACAGCGACCACCAGACCAGCTGCGTGAGGGAGTTCCAGCCCTTGTGCTTGATTTTGGGAAGCATGTCTCGCGTGGTTGACAACCATTCCAGTAGCGATTGATCCTGGCTTGGAAGGAAACATGCGGGCAGATTAGCCATTGGCAGAATAATGCACCAGACTTGCAACATCATCGGGCAAGCACCGAGCAGATGTTGCGCCGTTTCATATGGCGCCGTGCATAGGGTGCATCCATCATTGTGAGGCCAACCCCTCTTTGCCAGCATGTCGGCTGTGAGACACCGTCCCTGAACAGCCAGCCATGCAAAGATCCGGCAGCGCAAGGGGGCGTCGCTAGCCCAGATGCAAGATGTGTAGCTTGTTTGTGTTGAACCAATGAATTGCACGACGTAAGCTGAAGCAGCCGTGTATGTGCCGTCTGCTGTCCAACGCCAGGAGACAGAGTCCGGTGTTCCAGGCTGAAGGGCAACACCTTGCAGTTTCTCCCAGACCGCAACCATCTCAATCACCGCCAGGTGTGGCAGGTCCCGTTTCAAGTGTCTGGTCCAACGCTGATCAAGCATGGCTTGGGCGATGGTCAGTTTCTTACGTGTGCACATCTTGAACAGATTAGGGGCCATCTCCTTGATGCACATGCCGTCGAGCCAACGATCTGACCAGAAAGAGAGGCGCTCGCCATCCCCTAGGTGAAAAATCACAGAGGCTGCGAAGAGTGACCGCACCTTGTCGTCAATGGGTAGAGGGAGGCCTTGCCACGGCTTGGTCGGAGCCATCCAAGTCTGCCATAACCAGCGCATCCGCAGCGCGATGCTGGCAGCCTGCAGATCGCGGACACCCAGGCCACCAAATGTTGTCGGCCTGCAGACGGTTTGCCACTTGACTAGGCACTTGCCACCAGGAGCCACCTCGTCTTTTGCCCAGAAAAAACCACGGGAGAGCTTGTCCATGGCCTTGGATAACCAAACCGGAGGAGCAATAGAGAGCATCTGGAAGATAGGCATGGCCGCAAGGACGTGCTTCACCAAGATCAATCTAGCATCAATAGAAAATGAGCCTTGGATCCAACCCTTCACCTTGCTGTTTAACTTGTCGAGTGCCGGCTGCAGATCACACTTACGCAGACGCCTGTCAGACAACGGCATTCCAAGGTAGCGACAGGGGAATTGCGCAACAGGGCAGCCTAGAGTTACTGACAGGGCGTCCAGGTCAATGTCGTTGCAATGAATGGGCGTGAACGTGCTCTTTGCGAAATTGGTGTGCAGTCCAGTGGCCTCACTGAAGGCCTGTAGCATGGCCTTGATCATCAGGAATTCAGAGATCTCAGGACGGATAAATATCACTACATCGTCAGCATACAAGGATACTCGGTGCGGTAAGGGGTGGCACCCAATCTGCTGCAATGCTCCAAGGTTGTCTGCAGCAGCGATCATTCTTGCAAGGGAGTCCATGACAATGTCGAAGAGGAGCGGCGACAGTGGGTCGCCCTGCCGAAGGCCGCGACAGTGATGTATGGTCTCGGTTAGGCAGCCATTCACCAAAATTTTGGTGGATGCCGAAGCCAGCAGTGCTGCTATCAGATCTCGACAATGTAAACTGAAACCTCTCGCTTCTAAGACCTCAAGGAGAAATTGCCAGGACACCGTGTCAAAGGCCTTCTCAATATCGAGTTTGAGCATGATTGCGGGGGTTTTGGACTGTCGGAACAACTTTGCTTGACTTTGAACATAGATGAAATTATCATGAATTGACCTTCTTTTAATGAATGCATTCTGGCAAGGGCTGACTAGCTCGTCCATCCTGGGGCTCAGCCTGATGGCAAAAACCTTCGTTACTAGCTTGGCGAAGAAGTTGATGAGGCTGATTGGTCTGAATTCACGGGGGTGAGCTGCAGCTGGACTTTTCGGTAACAAGATGAGGGTGGCGTCATTTAGTAGCTCCATCCGGTCAGTGCGGCATGTCTCAATAGCACGAATCGCACGCATGATATCAGCAACGATCACATCCCAAGATTTCTTGAAGAAGAGTGCGGTGAACCCATCTGGGCCAGGGGCCTTGTCGTTGTGCATCTCCATCAACGCAGCTTTAGCTTCTTCAGATGAGATTGGTAGGTCCAGCTCACTTAGGTTGATTGCGTCCAGTCCAAGGAACTGGAAGTTCAGGGAATGAGGTCGGTCTTTTTTCGTGCCAATAAGCTCATCGAAATACTTCCAGAGGGCATCCTCTTTTTCCTCCTGTTCAGTGAACACTTGTCCCTCGAATTCAATTCTATGCAGATAGCTCTTCCTCCTCCGAGCGTTTGCTTTCGAGTGGAAGAAGCGAGTGCTTGCATCCCCGTCGCGGAGCCAGGCAATCCTCGACCTTTGTCTCCACATGGAGCGTTGCATTGCAGCGATCCCAAGGCCATTCATCTTGAGCATGGACCTGAATCTCAGTTCCTCCTGGGATAGGCTCCTGCAGTCCATCGCTTGATCAAGTCTGAATATCAGCTCACTGGTGATTGCTGCACGCAGTGCAAGGTCATTAGTAAAATTGGCACTCCATCTCTTCAAGCATCGAGCAGTTGATGCAAGCTTGTGATGCAGGTTGACAAAGGCATTCTCTTTTGTAGAGCAAGCAGTCCAAGCATCAGCGATTACTTGAAGAAAATCATCTCTGGCGGCCCAATGATTTTCGAAGCGAAATCTCCTAGAGTGGCAGAAACTAGCATTACATGTAAGCAACATTGGACAATGGTCAGATAGCTCGGATGACAGTGCTTGCATATAGCAATTGGGGAAAGCAGCATCCCAGCTATCATTAAATAACAGTCTGTCCAACTTGACCATAGTGGCCTCAGCCTGTTCATTGCTCCATGTATATCTGCGTCCGTATAGATACAGATCCTTAAGTTGCAATTCGTTTATGAAGGCCCGGAAAACAGCCATTGTGCGCCGGTTGAACCGATTGTTATTTTTGTCCTCAGCCCTAGCAATCAAGTTGAAGTCACCAGCAATAAAAAGAGGGACGGCAGGCTGGAGGGAGCTCTGAACAAAAGCTTTCATATCAAAGACAAACTGCAACCTGTCCGCTTCAGTTTGTGGCCCATAAACTGTCATCAGATTAACCGGAGTTTGAGATTTGATTAGTAAACCCTGCACCGTGAGGAAGGAGGTGTTGATGTGCTGATTGGAAAGAAGGAAATCACTTCCTTTCCAAGCCACCAAAATTCCTCCCCTGGTACCGTCTGCTGGGGTAAAGGCAAATTCAGTGAACTGGGAACCACAACATTCTTGAACTAACTTGAGGTCTACAAACTGCAGCTTGGACTCTTGCAAACACACTAAGACAACATTGTGACGCTGAATCACACCACAAACTACCAACCTACGAGCAGGGTTATTGAGGCCCCTGACATTCCAGATTAAAATATTGCAACTCATTAAGGAAACTAATGTCGACAGATAACTGTACCAGGGCACTCACTTGGCCCGCTGCGCCTTCTTGCCCTTGCCGCGTGCCCCCTTGGCGAGCGCAGAGAGAGCATCAATCTGAACTGGAGACAGTGGGTGATTGAAAGCCGCCGAGTACTTTGCCATGGCCTCATCCTCAGACTCCTCTCCCTTCTCAGCCAGGGCCAATCCCCTCTTGGACATGAGGAGGCGGCGCGCCTGCTTCATCGTCTGGTTGCCACTGCCGGTGTAGGTAAGTTTTCTGTTCTGCACACGGTGGCTACGACGGGTGGCTGTGGCTGGGGAGCGGTTGCCGCGGCGGGTTCGCCTGAGCGAGCGGGATCTGGGAAGGATGGCCGGCTCGATCGGCAGCAGCGCCCTCTGGAGCAGAGCAGCAGGAGTGAGCGGTTCGTTCTCTTCTTGTTGTTGGGCAGTATCCTGTCTTCCGGTCGGCGGGGTGGCATGGGCCGCATCGACGAAACTGGGCATGGGCTCCGATCCAGCAGAGGGCCCAACTAGCGTGTGGAAGTGTTTCCCTGCATTTGCATGCGGCCCAAACAGGGGGGCAGCATGTTGGTAGCTGCCGCCCTGTCCCTGCTCCGCAAGCGAGCAGCGCAACAGGTCGCCCGTCACCGTGGTGATGCGGTCTGGTTGAAGCAGGTCTTGGTTTTGGATCGGTGCGCCCTGAACCACGGACGCCTGCCGCGCGTGCCCTTCGATGTCAGGCTCGTCCATCACGCCCTGCGCCTCCAAGTCCCGAACTGGATGAAGCAGCGTGGTCACCTCTTGTGCAGTAGGGTCACGGTCCAGTCCGACCAGCCCGGATGGGGAAGTGGGCATCGTGGGCGTCTGCTGCCTTGCAGCGTAGTTGACCGTCGCCGTCGACGCAGGCTGGCCGTCCCTTCTGGTCAGCATGTCCTGCGACCCACGGCTCGTGACGGACCCGCTGGCCGGCACGACGTGTCCGTTCACAGCGTCAGCGCCGTACTCCAGGCGCGCCCCCACGGAAGCCGTGGTGCTTCCTCCGTTAGCACCACCGTTAGGGTGCGGCGCGTCGATCGGCACCTTGTGGAAGCCGTCCGGCGTCAGTGCACGACGGCGTCCTCCTATGCTCCGGCGCGTGGGGCGGTGCTGCCCGGCCGCCGAACCTGAAGAGGCGGCCTCCAGCTGCTGATGCCACACATCGTCGGAGATGCCATACGTCCAGTGGTGCACTTCCTCCTCGTGCAGAGTGGTGTCATCGTCACCGTCCTCAAAGCGGTCGTCGTCTCGGCTGCTCCACTGGTTGCGTGCCGCCGGCGCGGGCCTGATCAGGGTGGACGAGTCAAGGTGGACGAGGACGGTCGTGCTCAGCACCTGCGGCGGGTTCTCCCGCAAGTGTCCCTGGTGGCACCGCGTCCTGGTGGTGCCCGCGCCAGACCCCAGCGCGTCCGGCGAGTCGAAGCCTGCCGGGAGTGGCTCGTGGATGTCGATAGTAGTCTCCGTGGGCACATCCTCCAGGTTGTCGACCCATGCCTCCACGACGAAGTAGGAGAGGTCCTGCTTGTCGACGGTCTCGCCAGCGACGGTGTGGATGAGGCAGGCCGGCAGGGCTCGCTGCACCGTTTCCAGCGACCAAGCCTGTGGAGCGAGCCGCTCGATGCAGAGCCTGACGTTGTAGCGGTATGTGTGGAACGTGGTGAAGGAGAGGCGCGTCCAGCGACGAATGAGCACAGGTGTTCCGCGGCACCGGAGCATCGGCCGCGCCGCGACAGCGTCGAACCAGCGTTGTTCGGTGAAGCGCACGAAGAACGCACCAGGGTGCATCAGTGAGATCTGGTAGGAGGTGGGCGGCAGCTGGGGGAATTCCACGAGCATCCCGTCACGGATGTGGCTGGTGCAGAGACGCGGGCAGGTGCCGGCCACCGTGAACACCAACGCAGACTCGCGCAGGCGCATCTCCTCTTCCACCATCTCCCGGGTGTGGTCCACCACCACCCTGGTTCGTAGCGCCCTCCTGATGAAGCTTCCTTGTCCGGCCATCGGAGGGTAGCCGGCAGTGGCGATGCCGGCAGCCGCGGGGTTGGAGGTAACGGTGGAGGGTTGGGCTTGCGCTGCCCGTGGAGCGGTGGGTTGAGCTGGCTGTAGGCGCGTGTGGGCTGGCTGGCGGAGCGAGACAGGGTGGTTCGGTGGGAAAACTAGGCGCGAATGGACTGGAGGTTTGGGATGCTGCCGGCGAACGTCGGGGAGCGGTGGCAGAGGGACTCTCGGGAGGTGGCGCGTGGGGCAACCCCGGGAAAAGTGGCCTGCGTCGAGGCAGTGGAGGCACCTAGCTTGGTTCTTGCAGTGAACAACCTGATGGTCGGGGGCAAAGCACCGATAGCAGCGGCCGCGAAGGTCCTGTTTAAAGGCCTCGGCAGCCATGGAGCGAAGCGGCGGTGGTTGGCTTGTAATCACGCCGCTGGCCAAAGATGGCATAGCGGAGGGGCGCCTTCCGCGCCGGCCCACCACCTCCACCCATTCCTGTGAAACCTGCGCTGCGGCATGGAGCGGGGCGTCAGGCACTACAATGATGCTCCTGACCGTTGGACCGGCGCTGGCCAAGGCAGGGGCATGAGTCTCGTAGGCCGGCGCAGCCTCCGCAGCTGGCATTGATGGTGGCGTAGGCTGGCCAGCTGCCGAGACAGCAGGGGAAGGGGATGCATTGGCGCCGGAGGAAGCATCCGACGAACTGGAGAAACACAGCCTCTCCGCAGAACTCGGAGAAGCCATGCTAGGATGTCCGGCGGGCCCCCGCGGCGGAGTGCGACGGACAACGGTCATGGAGCGCGCTGTGCGACGGTCCCGGAGTGGGAGGCGACGCGGCTGTGCCGTGGCCGAGGTGGCCACCGGCGGCTCTCTCTCCCTCTCTCTCACGCAAGCTGTGGTGTCGCTGATCATCTTTGCTTGTACAACTTTGTAGTTGCTTGTACAACATAAGGCATACACATACTTACTTTTAAATTTTTAACTAAATATATATCCAAAACATCACTTTTGTGAGCTAGTGGGAGTACCATCTTAAAATGACATTGTTACACTTCACCAATATAATGAGTTACAAAGTCACTGAAATAACCACACTAGCCCTCGTGATGATAAAGTACTAGCGATCAGATGTAAATAATTGTGCCGTCAAAGAGTAAATGCATACATGAGGCCTTGAGGAGACAATAATGCATTTAGTTATACATGGTTACAGCAGGAAAATGCTATGAAATTTGAACCTTGAAAACCTAAAACATCATTTGATCTTGTCCAAGAAAATAGGTAAAAGTAAGAACACTTTCAATTAATTTAAGAAATAATAGAGAAATCATAATATCTAGAATAGTAAGAAATTATCTACCACATAGGATAGATATTGTCATATCATTAATGCTAGATGGCCCAGGGACAACTGAAGTCACTTCCTCTGTTACTCGTATGTGGAAATATGCTGGATAGTCGGGTTCAGGCAAGGCAATGCTCTCACTGCTTAACATAGACACGACGTCTGACATGGTGGGCCGATCATCAGCGTTCTCTTGCACACATATAAGTCCAATGTTAACACATCTCATTGCCTCTGTTGTAGAAATCTCCGAAACTAATGATGGATCTACGAGCTCAATCCACCTTTGTTCTTTCCATAGCTTCCATGCCTTCGAGAATTTAATTATAGATTACATAAATGTCGATCACTTCATAAGAAAAAAATAATGCTATATATTAGATACAGAGAAGACTCACATGTCTAAGAAGGTTGAAGAACTTCCCGTGTTGTTGGAAACCTGAGTTTCTTGTACCACTGATTATCTCAAGAATTAGCACGCCAAAGCTGAATACATCAGATTTGATTGAGAAGATTCCCGCAGAAGCATATTCAGGAGCCATATACCCACTGAAATAATGTATGAGAAAAATAAAACATTTATACTTATGTGTCAATTTTTTTGTTTTTGGTTCAGTGACATGGTAATCAGGATAGACTAACGTGTAGGAAAACCTTACTATGTCCCAGCAATCTTTTCTGTATTCCCTTCAACATCATTAGAGTTGAATATCTTAGCAAGCCCAAAATCTGAAATTTTAGGATTCATTTCATTGTCCAACAAAATGTTGCTTGCTTTCAGATCTCTATGTATAACACGCAATCGAGAGAGCTTATGCAAATATAGAAGTCCTTGCGATATGCCTTCAATTATTGCTAGGCGTTTATTCCAGTTTAGTACAACTCGTTTTGCTTCATCTGCAAAGCAATTATGCATACCACAGCTTCAGCACTCAAACACAGGTCACACCAAATCAGAAGAAAAAAAAGAGTCAATACTAGAATACTGAGAGAAGTAATACCAAAGATAAAGAAGTCTAAGCTTTTGTTTGGCAAATATTCGTAGATCACCATTTTCTCTCCTCGTTGTGAGCAACATCCCAAGAGCCTAACCAGGTTTGTATGCTGAAGCTTGGCTATGAGTTGAACTTCATTCTTGAACTCCATGAAACCCTGCCCTGAATGTGAAGCAAGTCTCTTAACAGCTATTTCCCGACCATCAGGAAACTGGCCCTAAACAAGTTTAACAAAGTTTTATCAGTTATATCTTATTGCAGCGCAACTGTTTTTGAGCACAAATTATCTGCTGAACAAGACCTATGGGTCAGCCGAATTAAAATTTACTCGAAAATATGAAAAGTATTTAGGGCCGGAGGGGGTACTATGATAATAGAATACGCTATGGATGAACCATGCTTTGATATTTTTTCTCTCTTTTGCTATGATAATGCATGATTTTCGTTTTACCTTGTAAACGGGGCCAAAGCCACCTTGCCCCAATTTGTTTGCATCCAAGAAGTTATTCGTAGCATCCGATATTTGTGACAAGTCAAAAAAGGTGAAGTCGGAGTTACTTCCTTCTAGCCCCCAAACTTGTTCATCTTTGAGCACATTCACGTTAGTCTTCTCAGGAAAGTTTGCTTTACCTAAACACAAAAAGGAGAAATAATGTGCATAATCCTTTCAAGTTATTTCCATGTTGTGATAAATCATGACTAAATGTTGACTACCTACCTTTCTTGTGTGCTCTCATGAATGCAAAGCAAACTGTGAAGCAAAACAATGTTGCCAGTAGAGGAACAATGATGGCATTGACCAATATCTTCATCTCACGCTCTATACTACCAGAAAAAGATTTCACATTAATGCATGTGGTTATATATCGATGATCCTTAATATGGTGACATAGTTTTCCTTACTCTTTTTTTTTTTAACGAGGCAAAAGCTTTGCCTTCCATTGATATAGGAGAAAAAAGTTTTTTTTGAAACGAGGCAAAAGCTTTGCCTTTGCAAAGTTTTCCTTACTCTTGTATATCTTGGTGGGCACGAAGACCGGTGCTGGTGGCGAAGCCGTCGTGTTCGTCGTCCTTGTTGTTGTTTGTACCACGCCAGACGAGTCGGTGGTTCTTACATACATGGGCTGGCCCTGGTAGAACAGATGCGTCCCGTACCTGAAATTACAGCACGCAGCCACAACCCATGCGCCTTGCCGGCCGATGGACTTGTTCTTGATACCGTGGAGGCAGCTCCGGCAGTCATCCGGCGGCATGCCCGGGTTGCACTGCGCCGAAGAGTAGATCACTGCCGGTATGGCACCAGTGCTGTTGACTTCCACGCGGCCGGTGACGTACCTCGCCGTGGTGTACGCTGCCATCCTGGCCGTCTCGTCCAGCAGAGACTCGACGATGCCGCTGACGTTCTCGCTGTTACGGGTATCAGGAGCAGGCCCTGACATGGGCTTGATGTCGTCGTGCCCGATGAGCACCAGTAAACTTTCGGGGGCATTACTGCCGGAAGAGATGAAGTCATGGCTGGAGTAACTGAGGATGCAAGTCTCGCGCAGGACACGAGCTGTCTTCATCAGCACGCACAGCTCCTGCGCGTCGCGGAACGCGGAGCCCACGCAGTCGGCGCAGGCCGAGACGTTGGTGGCGGCATCGCCGTGGCAGAGCGCGACGCCGTAGACGGTGTCAGGGGCGAGGCCCACGGAGCCCTTGGTGAAGAGGGTGATCGGTGTCGACGAGGCGTTCTTGCGGAGCGCCGCGGATAGGAGTTCAAGGTTGGCTCCGTAGGTGCTTACCGCCGTGTAGCGGCCGCCGGTGACGCCGCAGAGGTGCCCCAGTGGATCAGCAGCGGCGAACGGCGTGAAGCAGAGAGTGAGCAGAATGACGGCGATCATGGCTGTAGCTGGATAAGCATCTACGGGAAAGTGAGAAGGGAGGAGCTTGTGTCAAGTAGTAGGCGATATATGGGCATCGATCTCGATCTCGAATTCTCGATCAGCAGGGAAACCTGGCCTTCCCGGCAGTCTGATCGATCGAGTGGATGTATCGCTTCCCTTGCCCGTACGATTTGTTCACGTGTAGGTGTAGCTCCTGCTTTTCCCTGGATCGATGATATATATCCAGACCTTAGCATCCCTAATCAAATTAGTATTTGCTACTGTTAACAGTGGAGCAAACACGAGTACAAGACGCGAATGTCATGATGAGACCGAGGCTGCCTGCATGCATGCATCTGTCACCACAAACGCATTTAACAGCACAGCAATCGGTTGTAAATATAATTCGAGGAAGCACAAATTTGACAAAATAGAGTTTCTTCGTGAGCATCATATTTCACTATAGTATAGTCTGATTAGGCGTTGGGTGCGTGCTCGTGAATTGAAAAAAAAAAAAAAAAAAGGACCGGGCAAATGAGATGGAAAGTTAAGTTGATAGAGAAAGCTGAAAAGATATATCACAAGATAGATAAATATCGAAGGTGGCGATGGAATTAGTTCGTTTCACCGCATAGGGGTTACTTGTCAGATATAGATCAAGCTGAAAACAATAGTATTGGCGATTTCTTTTGTACTAGTAGAGGCCTTAGATACCTCAAAAAATAAAGTAGAGGCCTTAGACATGAGATCATTTTCCCCCCTCTCCTTTTCAATGCAGTAGTAGATATTATAACTAGGATGCTTGTTAAGGCAGCTAATAATAATCATATTAAAGCATTGGTTGTGACCTGAGACCTAGAGGGGTCATTTGTTTACAATATGCAGATGATACCATCTTGTTTTCTGATTGCAACACTGAATTTGCAACCATCCTCAAAATGGTCCTTACTTGCTTTGAGCAAGTCTCTGGAATGCGGATTAATTGTAATAAAAGTGAACTCATTCCTCTTTGTTTAGAGGAATTAGATATCTCTGTTTTAGCTGATATTTTTGGGTGTACTATTGGTAGTTTACCCATTAAATACATTGGAATTACTTTGCATTTTGACAAGCTTAGGAGGGTGGAATTCCTCAAAAAAAAAAAACTTAGGAGGGTGGATATCCAGCCTTTCATCGACAAAATCCTCAAAAGGATCTCTGTTTGGAGAGGGGAGCTTCCTTCCTCTTATGCAGCCAGGGTCATTCTTATCAAAGCTTGTCTAGCCAACATTCCCATTTATCTGCTTTCCTTTTTCAAATTTCCTAAATGTGCTCTTGATTTGATCAACTCCCAAATGACAAACTGTATTTGGAATGACTTTGAAGGCCAGAGGAAGTTACACCTAGCCAACTAGAAACTCATCTGTAAATAGAAGGAGTTTGGTGGGCTAGGTATTCTTGATCTTGCCAATGTAAACCTCTGCCTCCTTGCCTCCTAGATTAAAAGATACAGTTTGGATGATGGGAAGCTTTGGAAAAGTATGGTAGATGCTAAGTACAATACCTAGAATCCAAATATTTTTTTGTAGTAAAACAACTGAAGTCTCCCAGTTCTGGGAAGGGGTCATGTGGGTTGTTCAAAGCATTAAGCTTGGATATAGATGGTAGGTTGGGGATGGTTCTAAGGTTAGATTCTGGGAAGACACCTAGTTTGGCACCTCGCCCTTAGCTGCCCAATTCTTTGACATCTACATTTTGTGCAATGAACATAATATGACTATCCAGAACATATGGGGTGGCTCTCAACTAAAACTAACCTTTAGAAGAAATTTTAATTATGCGCTCATGCATCTTTGGTATGAGCTAGAAGCTATAGCTAATAATATTTCTTTTTATGGTTCTCTTGATGCTTTGATTTGGAAGTATGAAAATACGGGGGTTTATTCCACCTCCTCCCTATATTATCAATTTCGGTGGTGTTCCACCTGTTTACATTCCTGCAGTTTAGAATTTGCATATACAACCTAGAGTTCACATTTTCCTTTGGCTCTTGTCCCATAACAAGCTTATGACCAGGGACAATTTAAAAAAAAAAACTTAACAAACCAGTAGATTGCATCTTTTGTGTTGTAGAGGAAACTGTGCATCATATCTCTTCTTTCAGTGCATTGCTTGCAGCTACACAGATTTGGCAAACCATTTCTCAAATTTTGATGTTGAAGTGGGAGATGATTACTTCTTTGTTGCTAAGTTTTGGATAGCTAATAAAAGGCATGCAACTCTCAATTCTGTTTGCGCTCCTTCTATTTGGTGCCTCTAGAAAATGAGGAATGATACGATCTTTAACGGTCTATCTTGTTTTGACATACGGCATGTGTGGATGATGATCTTTCACTCAGTGAATAGGTGGAAACTCATCTTCGAAGACCACATGAAGGCTGGAGTGGAGACCTTCTGCTCAGAGGTGTGTCTCGAATTATGTCATCTCTCCTAGCCCTGAGAAGCAGTCCAGATCGTTGCTCATCTCCTGATGCTAAAATGGCAGTGATTCATGGCACATGGGCACTCCTACTTGCGTCCTTGAGCCGTCGGCGCTCAACTCACCCTCTACCCTTTTATCACATGGGCAGTGTGATACGTCTCAAACGTATCTATAATTTCATATGTTCCATGCTAGTTTTATGACATTACCTACATGTTTTGTTCACACTTTATATCGTTTTTATGCGTTTTCCGGAACTAACCTATTGACGAGATGCCGAAGTGCCAGTTCCTGTTTTCTGCTGTTTTTGGTTTCAGAAATCCTAGTAAGGAAATATTCTCGGAATTGGACGAAATCAATGCCCAGCATCCTATTTTTCCACGAAGCTTCCAGAACACCCGAGAGCCAGCAGAGGGGGGCCACAGGGCCACCACACGCCAGGGTGGCGCGGCCAGGGCCTGGGCCGCGCCCCCCTATTGTGTCACCGCCTCGTCAGCCTTCCGACTCCGCCTCTTCGCCTATTTAAAGGTCCCTGACCTAAATCTTCGAGACGGAAAAGCCACGGTACGAGAAACCTTCCAGAGCCGCCGCCATCGCAAAGCCAAGATCTGGGGGATAGGAGTCTCTGTTCCGGCACGCCGCCGGGACGGGGAAGTGCCCCGGGAAGGCTCCTCCATCGACACCACCGCCATCTTCATCAACGCTGCTGTCTCCCATGAGGAGGGAGTAGTTCTCCCTCGAGGCTAAGGGCTGTACCGGTAGCTATGTGGTTAATCTCTCTCCTATGTACTTCAATACAATGATCTCATGAGCTGCCTTACATGATTGAGATTCATATGAGCTTTGTATCACTATTCATTTATGTGTTACTCTTGTGATGTTATTAAAGTAGTCTATTCCTCCTTCACGGTGTAATGGTGACAGTGTGTGCATCGTGTAGTACTTGGCGTAGGTTATGATCATAATCTCTTGTAGGTTATGGAGTTAATTATTACTATGATAGTATTGATGTGATTCATTCCCCCTTCATAGTGTAAAGGTGACAGTGTGTATGCTATGTTAGTACTCGGTTTAAATTGCAAAGATCTATTATGCTCTAAAGGTTACTTAAACATGAATACCGAATGTTGTGGAGCTTGTTAACTCCGGCATTGAGGTGCTCTTGTAGCCCTACACAACGAATGGTGTTCATTATCAAACAAGAGTATATGTAGCACAAAGGAAGAGAACTTATTTATTTATGTGATCAATGTTGAGAATGTCCACTAGTGAAAGTATGATCCCTAGGCCTTGTTTCCAAATACTGCAATCATCGCTTGTTTACTGTTTTACTGCATCTTTACTTCCTGCAATATTACTACCATCAACTGCACGCCAGCAAGCACTTTTCTGGCGCCGTTACTACTGCTCATATTCATTCATACCACTTGTATTTCACTATCTCTTCGCCGAACTAGTGCACCTATACATCTGACAAGTGTATTAGGTGTGTTGGGGACACAAGAGACTTCTTATATCGTGATTGCAGGGTTGCTTGAGAGGGATATCTTTGACCTCTTCCTCCCTGAGTTCGATAAACCTTGGGTGATCCACTTAAGGGAAACTTGCTGCTGTTCTACAAACCTCTGCTCTTGGAGGCCCAACACTGTCTACAGGAATAGAAGCACACGTAGACATCAAGCTATTTTCTGGCGCCGTTGCCGGGGAGGAAAGGTAAAAGGCACTCATACTCCGGTCCCAGGTAACTAAGTACTTTTCTGTTGCTGTTGTGTGTGTGCTCGAAGCTATTTCCTTTAGATCCTGCAATTGCATCTTTTTGTCTCTTGTTTTACACTAGTAAGGCTTAATGGAAGACAACAACAAAATGAGAGATCTTTATGAACTTTATCTTGAATTAGGACATGATGTGTTTGAAGAGAAAATTAAAAAACCCATGGAACTTATGCATGCTAATGGGAATGTTATTAGTATGAATGCTTTGAACACCATTGTTGCTAATGCTATGGAAGAATTTAAGCTTGGGGAGGTCGGTTTTGATGAAAATGATCTCTTTAGCCCTTCGGGTATTGAGGAGAAAGTTTATGTTGATTATGATATGCCTCCCATATATGATGATTATAATGATAGTGGTCTTTTGGTGCCGCCTACTATGGAGGATAAGTTTAATTATGATTACAATATGCCTCCTATATTTGATGATGAGAATAATAATGATAGCTACTTTGTTGAATTTGCTCCCACTACAACTAATAAAATTGATTATGCTTATGTGGAGAGTAATGATACTTTTATGCATGTGAATAAGAATGCTTTATGTGATACTTATATTGTTGAGTTTGTACATGATGCCTCTGAAAGTTATTATGAGAGAGGAAAATATGGTTGTAGAAATTTTCATGTTACTAAAACACCTCTCTATATGCTGAAATTTTTGAAGTTACACTGGTTTTATCTTCCTATGCTTGTTACTTTGCTCTTCATGAACTTGTTTATTTACAAGATTCCTATGCATAGGAAGCATGTTAGACTTAAATGTGTTTTGAATTTGCTTCTTGATGCTCTCTTTTGCTTCAACTCTTATTCCTTACGAGTGCATCATTAAAATTGCTGAGCCCATCTTAATGGCTACAAAGAAAGAACTTCTTGGGAGATAACCCATGTGTTTATTTTACTACAGTACTTTTGTTTTATATTTGAGTCTTGGAAGTTGTTACTACTGTAGCAACCGCTCCTTATCTTATTTTATTGCATTGTTGTGCCAAGTAAAGTCTTTGATAGCAAGGTTGATACTAGATTTGGATTTCTGCACAGAAACAGATTTCTGTCTGTCACGAATTTGGGCAGGGTTCTCTGTAGGTAACTCAGAAAAATCTGCCAATTTATGTGC
Source organism: Lolium perenne (assembly GCF_019359855.2). Classification (NCBI taxonomy): domain Eukaryota; kingdom Viridiplantae; phylum Streptophyta; class Magnoliopsida; order Poales; family Poaceae; genus Lolium; species Lolium perenne. The sequence goes on along the minus strand of NC_067247.2, from coordinate 195,103,402 downwards.
GTGATCCTCAGATATGTACGCAACTTTCATTTAATTTGAGCATTTTCATCTGAGCAAGTTAAGTGCCTCTGTAAAATTCGTCTTTACGGACTGTTCTGTTTTGACAGATTCTGCCTTTTATTTCGCATTGCCTCTTTTGCTGTGTTGGATGGATTTCTTTGTTCCATTAACTTTCAGAAGCTTTGTGCAATATCCAGAAGTGTTAAGAATGATTGTGTCACCTCTGAACATGTGAATTTTTGATTATGCACTAACCCTCTAATGAGTTTGTTTTAAGTTTGGTGTGGAGGATGTTTTCAAGGGTCAAGAGAGGAGGATGACATACTATGATCAAGAAGAGTGAAGAGTCTAAGCTTGGGGATGCCCCCGTGGTTCATCCCTGCATATTTCAAGAAGACTCAAGCGTCTAAGCTTGGGGATGCCCAAGGCATCCCCTTCTTCATCGACAACTTATCAGGTTTCTTCTCTTGAAACTATATTTTTATTCGGTCACATCTTATGTACTTTACTTGGAGCGTCTGTTTGTTTTTGTTTTGTTTGAATAAGTTCATCCTTGTGTGGGAGAGAGACACGCTCCGCTGTTGCGTATGAACACATGTGTTCTTAGCTTTACTCTTAATGTTCATGGCGAAGGTTGAAAACTGCTTCGTTCATCGTTATATGGTTGGAAACAGAAAATGCTGCATGTGGTAATTGGTATAATGTCTTGAATAATTTGATACGTGGCAATTGTTGTGCTCTTATAGATCATGTTTAAGCTCTTGCATCATGTACCTTGCACCTATTAATGAAGAACTACATAGAGCTTGTTAAAATTTGGTTTGCATGATTGGTCTCTCTAAGTCTAGATATTTTCTGGTTGAGGTGTTTGAACAACAAGGAGACGATGTAAAGTCTTATAATGCTTACAATATGTTCATATGTGAGTCTTGCTGCACCGTTTTATACTTGATGTTTGCTTCAAACAACCTTGCTAGCCTAGCCTTGTACTGAGAGGGATTCTTCTCGTGCATCCAAATCCTTGAGCCAAAAACTATGCCATTTGTGTCCACCATACCTACCTACTACATGGTATTTCTCTGCCATTCCAAGCAAATACTTCATGTGCTACCTTTAAAAAATTCAAAAGCTATTATCTCTTATTTGTGTCAATGTTTTATAGCTCATGAGGAAGTATGTGGTGTTTATCTTTCGATCTTGTCATTTACTTTTGACAGACTTTCACAATGGACTAGTGGCTTCATCCGCTTATCCAATAATTTTGCAAAAAGAGCTGGCAATGGGGTTCCCAGCCCCAATTAATTACAACTTGCATTAATAATTCTCTTCACATGTTTTGCCCTGATCTATCAGTAAGCAACTTAATTTTGCAAATAGACACTCCTTCATGGTATGTGATTGTTGGAAGGCACCCGAGGATTCGGTTAGCCATGGCTTGTGTAAGCAAAAGGTTGGGAGGAGTGTCATCCATAAATAAATAAAAAACTAAACTAAAGTACATGTGTAAACAAAAGAGAAGAGGGATGATCTACCTTGCTGGTAGAGATAACGTCCTTCATGGGAGCCGCTCTTGAAAGTCTGGTTGATAAGGTAGTTAGAGTACCCATTACCATTCGTTGACAACAACAAACACCTCTCAAAACTTTAGTTTTATGCTCTATATATGATTTTAAAACTTAAAAAGCTCTAGCACATGATTTAAACCCTGCTTCCCTCTGCGAAGGGCCTTTCTTTTACTTTATGTTGAGTCAGTTTACCTATTCCTTCTATCTTAGAAGCAAACACTTGTGTCAACTGTGCATTGATTCTTACATGTTTACCTATTGCACTTGTTATATTGCTTTATGTTGACAATTATCCATGAGATATATATGTTGAAGTTGAAAGCAACTGCTGAAACTTAATCATCCTTTGTGTTGCTTCAATGCCTTTTACTAAGAATCTATTGCTTATGAGTTAACTCTTATGCAAGACTTATTGATGCTTGTCTTGAAAGTACTATTCATGAAAAGTCTTTGCTATATGATTCAGTTGTTTACTCATTGTCTTCATCATTGCTTTGAATCGCTGCATTCATCTCATATGCTGTACAATAATGTTGATCAAGATTATGTTGGTAGCATGTCACTTAAGAAATTATCATTGTTATCGTTTACCTACTCGAGGGCGAGTAGGAACTAAGCTTGGGGATGCTTGATACGTCTCAAACGTATCTATAATTTCTTATATTCCATGCTAGTTTTATGACATTACCTACATGTTTTATTCACACTTTATATCGTTTTTATGCGTTTTCCGGAACTAACCTATTGACGAGATGCCGAAGTGCCAGTTCCTGTTTTCTGCTGTTTTTGGTTTCAGAAATCCTAGTAAGAAAATATTCTCGGAATTGGACGAAATCAATGCCCAGCATCCTATTTTTCCAAGAAGCTTCCAGAACACCCGAGAGCCAGCAGAGGGGGGCCACAGGGCCACCACACGCCAGGGTGGCGCGGCCAGGGCCTGGGCCGCGCCCCCCTATTGTGTCACCGCCTCGTCAGCCTTCCGACTCCGCCTCTTCGCCTATTTAACGGTCCTTGACCTAAATCTTCGAGACGGAAAAGCCACGGTACGAGAAACCTTCAAGAGCCGCCGCCATCGCGAAGCCAAGATCTGGGGGATAGGAGTCTCTTTTCCGGCACGCCGTCGGGATGGGGAAGTGCCCCCAGAAGGCTCCTCCATCGACACCACCGCCATCTTCATCAACGCTGCTGTCTCCCATGAGGAGGGAGTAGTTCTCCCTCGAGGCTAAGGGCTGTACCGGTAGCTATGTGGTTAATCTCTCTCCTGTGTACTTCAATACAATGATCTCATGAGCTGCCTTACATGATTGAGATTCATATGAGCTTTGTATCACTATTCATCTATGTGTTACTCTTGTGATGTTATTAAAGTAGTCTATTCCTCCTTCACGGTGTAATGGTGACAGTGTGTGCATTGTGTAGTACTTGGCGTAGGTTATGATCATAATCTCTTGTAGGTTATGGAGTTAATTATTACTATGATAGTATTGATGTGATTCATTCCCCCTTCATAGTGTAAAGGTGACAGTGTGTATGCTATGTTAGTACTCGGTTTAAATTGCAAAGATCTATTATGCTCTAAAGGTTACTTAAACATGAATACCGAATGTTGTGGAGCTTGTTAACTCCGGCATTGAGGTGCTCTTGTAGCCCTACACAACGAATGGTGTTCATTATCAAACAAGAGTATATGTAGCACAAAGGAAGAGAACTTATTTATTTATGTGATCAATGTTGAGAGTGTCCACTAGTGAAAGTATGATCCCTAGGCCTTGTTTCCAAATACTGCAATCATCGCTTGTTTACTGTTTTACTGCATCTTTACTTCCTGCAATATTACTACCATCAACTGCACGCCAGCAAGCACTTTTCTGGCGCCGTTACTACTGCTCATATTCATTCATACCACTTGTATTTCACTATCTCTTTGCCGAACTAGTGCACCTATACATCTGACAAGTGTATTAGGTGTGTTGGGGACACAAGAGACTTCTTGTATCGTGATTGCAGGGTTGCTTGAGAGGGATATCTTTGACCTCTTCCTCCCTGAGTTCGATAAACCTTGGGTGATCCACTTAAGGGAAACTTGCTGTTGTTCTACAAACCTCTGCTCTTGGAGGCCCAACACTGTCTACAGGAATAGAAACACACGTAGACATCACAGTGCCGTTAGTTTTTGTTGTTTCTCTTCATGTTGTACCTTTCTCGTCTTTGTTCTTTCTGGTAGTTTATATGGAGACTTGTTTTTGTTATTATGTATGAACCTGTGGTATTGTCTGGTTTCGTTGATTTATCAATGAAACCAAGGATTAGATCCATGTTGATCTAAAAACAGATCAGACCGGGTAGAATAAATAATAGAACAATAACATCACATGATTTTTCATGAGAACACCGGGTGATTGGAAATAAAGAGAGAAAATATAGATGAAAGGCTCTAGAGAGGTGGCAAGCGAGCATGGTGACCGACGCCAATTAAATGGGAACGGAGGCAGAACTTCCTAAGCGCCCACGGAAGTATCCCCAATCATGTTGCAGTACATTTTTTACATAGAGGTATAATCTTGTATTACCCCACATTGCAAATGGTGTGTTACAAGATAATATCGATCTACCTTACCAAGCTATGTGTGCTTGTGTTGTAGTGCATCCTGTATATATTAGAATGTTATGTCATGATTAAGTGTAGACTAATTTTTTCAAGAGTAAGGGCGTGTTCGGTAACTCTCTAGCTCCTAGCTTCCCAAAATTCTTTGTAGAGTTGCGCCAAACATCTTAACTCCGTGGAGCCAAATCTGAGAAGCCAGCCCAATTTGGTGTACAAAACGCGCGGAGCACCACTTTCTCGAATTCGCGGAGCACCAAACCGCGGAGCAGCACCAAATTACCAAGGTATGCCACCGCCTAGTGAAGGACTTCGCTGTGTTCTATTTCCCCTCGTTCGCCCGTCCTCCTCGCTCGGTCAACCGCTCCTTCCGCAGGCGTTGCTCCCCAACCTGGACGCCAAGAGGTAAGCCCTGACCCCAATCCAATGCCTCCTCCATCCCTTCGTGGCCGAGACCCCGAGCTCGCCGGTGGAGGCACTGCGAGCTCGTCGGCCAAATCTGCGCGCGCGCCAAGAGCTCGCTGGTGGAGGCACCTCGAGCTGGCCTAATCCGCGCACGCGCCTCGAGCTCGTCGGTGGTTCACCTCGAACTCGTCGGCCTCATCCACGCGCGCCTCGAGTTTGCCGGTGGAGGCGCCTCAAGCTTGACGGCGGAGGTGCGGCAGATCTTCCCGCCTCTCTCTCTCTCCCTTCTCCTTGAATCCATCGTACTCACCGGCGGAGGGGCGGCAGCTGATGGGGATTTGGGGAGTGGCCTGTGGCGAAGCGATTAGGGAAAGACGACCAGTTAGAAAAAAATACCGCTTAGGCCCACCAAGTCCTGCAAACAGCCGACCAGGCTTGAAATCACCCGCCATCCTAGCAGGCCAGCCCGGCTAAAATGGGCCACAGCCCGGCCGAATGGGGAAGGAGCTGGCCGAACGTTTTGCGCTTCGATCGGGAAGCTGGCGAGGCTTAGAGAAGCGGGATCGGAGGATTTTCGGGAAGCCAGGACGTTGCCGAACACGCCCTAAGTGTAGACTAATTAAGGTTGATATGGTAAGTACAAGTTTCATGGAAAGTGTGTGGCGTGCAGTGGTTGTTGGAAACTAAAATAAATTCATCGTATATATATATCACACTTTGGAGGTAGAAGATTCTCGTGTAAAGAAAGAGACCAATACAAAATGTCATACAAAATGCGCGATGCTTGAAGCTTGATCATGTGAATGGGTTGCAATTTCAGCTAGCTGAAAGTTAAAAAATGTGTATTTTCTCCCTTCGTGAGGTTGTCTTTTTTTAGAACATAGTACAACGCAGACACTCACAAACATGCACATACATTTACCCCTATGAACTCACACACGCACACCCTACCCCTATGAGCATCTTCGAGGAATCGAGTTGGCATATCTTGAGATTGATGAAGTCACCACTTGCTCCTCGCTATTGACGGGCACGTCACCTACCACTGAAAGCATAGCGTCGGTAAATCCTGAAATTAATCCAAGTAAATGCAAACACCCATGCCAAATCTAGAACTTGAATATGGGTAGGCTGGTTCCACCACAAGGAACCTAACCACCAAAGCAAAGCTTAGTTTGACTTCGTGAGGTTGTCGTGTTGTTTTTTATGTTTCATTATTAGTAGCAAACAATATCAACATGTCGTCGTTTATTAGGAAACATACCAGTGTGTTGTAGCGGGAAAGAAAAATTCAAAAACACAAGAAAACGCAAAATCATCTTTCTTCAATTTCCTGGCACTATAATTTAGGCATATCTCATCTATGGTCCAGTCCACATGATTATTGTAAACTTTCCTATCATCTGAAAGTTAAAAAAATTGTAACAACAGAAGCATCATTTGGAGGATAATAGATTGAGCAAAAGGCTTAGACTCCGCTTGAGGATCCATCCTACGGCTCAGCCACGCAAGACACCATGAGCTACCTCTCTCTCCTGTTGTTGATGGTCAGACACAGCGTAGTAGCATAGCATAGAGTAGCATGCAAATGGATGTTGAAGATATGTCCGAGAGGCAATAAAAAAGAGTTAATGAGTTATTATATCTTTATGTTTATGATAAATATTTATATCTCATGTTATAATTGTATTAACCGGAAGCATTGATACATCTGTGTTTTGTAACAAAACGGAGTCCCTAGTAAGGCTCTCGTTTAGCTAACTTGTTGATTAATCGATCATCAAAGTTTCATGTTCATGAACATTGGATGTTGTTAATAACAAGATTATGTCATTAGGAGAATGATATGATGGACACACACCGATCGTAAGCATAGAAATAAGATCAAGTCATTGAGTTTGTTTTGATGTAGCTCTTAAATGCATGAGATTGTGTTAATCACTAACACTAGAAGAATGCTTTGATAACATGAAACGCCACACCGTAACAGGGTGATTATAAAGGTGGCGTTGGGTATTATGAAACTGATAGTTCAGGATCATAAATCAAGAGTGGGATTTGTCACCAGTGGGCCCACCATCCGGGAGAGGCCACATGGGCCGGGGGTGCATCTTGGCCTCTTGGGCCAGACGCACCAAGCCCTGAAGGGTAAGATCAAATCCTAGAGATAAGATCAATCCCATGAAAATAGGGGGCAATCTTGGTGTTGGGGGAGCCCCCCCTCTCCATGCGCTGACCCTAGAGGTGGGGCCAAGGGAGGCCAGCCCTGGCCGCTCCATCCCTCTATAAATAGAGGTGAGGGGGAGGCCAGCCACACTTTGACACCCAAACCCTAGTCGCCACCCTCTCTCTCTCCTATCTCATGCACCGGCTTGGCGAAGCCCTGCATGATTTCTACTCCACACCACCACACCGTCGTGCTGCTGGGATTCCATGGAGGATCTATTACATCTGATGCCCGCTGGAGCGGGGAGAGGACGTCATCATCGACACCGTACGTGTGGCCAAGTACGGAGGTGCTGCCCGCTTGCAGCGCCGAAAGGAGTTTATCTCGAACTTGAGTTCAGAAAAGAGTACGACTACTTCATCCATGAGATCTGATCTCATTACCACAAGAGTAGGGGTGGACACGCAGCTCAAGGCTCTAGGCTCAAGGCTTGGATCGGGCATGACTTGGCTCGAAGGTGCGACAAAACAAGCCTAAACCTTCCGACCAAGGCTCAACAATCCCGCTCGATGAAGCTCACAAGCCGGATTGAAGACTCGATGTAATAAAAAATACACATTGATCTTTGCTATAAATGTAGCATTTCACAATAATAAACACCAATTCAACATCAATACAGGGATGGAGCCAACAAGGTGGATGGGTGGGGCATGCCCCACCCTAAGATTTTGGTATGTTAGCTTGTGTACCAGGTATATATCTTAGAGAGAGAAAAATAAAGGCCTGGCCCAGGTAGCGAACCAAAAAGGATGGCCCCTAAATTTTCTAGTTATCGTTCCAGTCCTAAGTTCTGATCGTCCCTAGACGCTAGAGGACGGTAGGCCGCTAGGCAGGGTCGATCGCTCCAGCGGAAATAGTGACGACCACGGCAGTAGTGATAACGAGCAGCACTGAGGCGAAAAGGGAGGGAGCCTATGGCAGCACCCAACAAGCTGAGGCGTAAAATTTGAATAGCCTTAAATTTTAATTATACAATCGGTGTATAGGTTGATTCTTAATCAGTACATACATAAGTTTTCAGTGTAATTAATCACATAATATGGTGGTTTATTTTTTGAGGGAAACAGAGAATTAGATGAGTTGACTTGTAACTATGCTGCAGCGTAGTACTGTTGAAATATTAAAATTAATGAAACTTTGCATCATATGTATTTTAAAGTACAACCAAGATAATTCCTATATGCAAACATCAGACCCAATCTACCTTTTGTGCTTTAGAAAATTTTATACCATGTGACAAAAAATATGTTTACTTGCTCCACCCTAGCGTAAAATCCTGGATTCGCCACTACATCAATATATCTATAATATTGTCTAACAAGTTTCACAAAGTACCAATAAGAAAAACAGTAGCATATATCAGAAGTTCGGCGCATAAATGCATGCACTTAGTAGTGTTATACATCACCGACACATGCACTTAGTTCGAGAAATACCAATAGACCATCAACAAATACATCTTCCTAGGACATGGTATCATTCTTTCATGAGAATTGTATTTCTCATTAGAGCCATTTGCCGGCTGCACACAGAGTAAACCCATCGATACAATCACACTAAATAAACATAAGGCAATGAGCAATGCTACACCTACGGGATTTTTGCTACGGGAATCACTTACGGGCTGAGGTGGAGAGCTGACAACAAACCCACGATCCTAAAATCAAGGAGAGCAAACTGATTTGAACCAACCAGGTGCATGCACCTCACCCCGTAGGTTTTTATCCCGTAAGATCTGCACGTAAGTGTAGGATTATTGTAAGGCAATACATGTAGTGGTGTTGTTGCATCAATTACCGTTCGTGGTGGACAATCTGCTGCTGATAGCTGTCATGGTCATGGTGAATCTGTTGCTCCTATTGCAACGATGTCGGTCTAGTTAAAGGGATGTCGAGCAGGAGGAGCATGTGGTGAAGAATCAGAAAGGCGCAACCGGTGGCGGAGATGAGAAAAAGGAGCAGCCGGTGGCGGGAACTTGTGAAGGTCTGGTTGGAGGAAACGAGCAGTCTACTAACACCTTCGATTCGGATTACCGGATTGCACTACTAAAAAAATTCCTTCAGATCCTAGTTTTATCGAATCCACTGAAAGATCAATTTTGGTGTAACATCACTCAGGCGAAACTTCTAGTATTTGTTTAATTCATGTCTTAGCGGACAAACGTTTTGTTGTGAATGGTTGTGTATCGATGATTGGAGATAGGCCTAGGCTGTAGGTTTCCTCATGCAGTTGTGCGTTAGTAGATGGGATTTAAAAGATAAAATAAAACACACATGTGCAACATCATAATCAAGGTAAAAGATACAACATTGATGTGAGCAGTGTGTCCTAATATGCACCATGATGCCGCATCCCGCGGTTTTCACGGATCAATTGTCCATCCCAATTTTTTCCGCATGCATTTCGTCTAAGTTGCAACTCATTCGTAACTTCCCAGATAGCACTAATTCAAATATGATATTTAGTTAAATTCAAGGGCTTACATATTATTTTCGCAGTTGCATGCTAGGTAATCTGAAAAAATCTCGGTTGCAATCAACTAGGTTAGTATGAATCACGAAGCAACCTGCTGTAGGAGTCAACTGAGATTTTTCTGAGATTTAGCAAAATAAAATACTACATCTATCTATAAAAGGATGTCACAAATTTGGCTAAATTTAGATTATCTAGATACTTTTTACTTTATAAATTCTTTTGAATTTAGACAAATCTTCGATATTCTTTTATAAAAGGGGAGTAGAAAACATTGTCCATTGAATTCACTATGATATGTGCTTTGCAATTCGTGCTAGAAAATTTTATTATGTTTCATCAAGTATCAGGATTCTGAAACATATTGATATACTAGATCATCAAAATTAATTGATTACATGCACGGGAGGTCCCATGCATGGGACAAAGTCATTTCCCCTCGAGTAGAATTTTTTGCATGCTCCTAAATTTCTCTACGGAAATCTCCCTTTCTTTAGGCCTCTTCTCTCCTTTACCCATCACTATACCCAAAACTTCCAAGATCCGCTTATTCCTCCCTTATCGTTGTGTATTGTGAACAAACACACTAGCCACATTGGATACGTACCCGTTGTCCTCTTCTCCCGCGCACCTCTTCCTCAACCAAAATCAATCAGATGCAACAACAGTGTCTCAATTCATCACGTCGTGTTGATCGATCCATTTCGGTCTGATCATACCATAATCAATCAAGGTACATGCATGCATGTAATTGACAAATTGATCATTAATTGTTGGGTGTTAATTTCTTGTTCCATGTTGATTGGTTTGTTCTTGATGTGTTGTAGGTTTTGATCGATCGTTGATCAATACCATGGCGATCAAGGGCAACTCGGGGGAGTACAGGGCTCGGAGCCCGCTGGCCATGGTGGTCGCCGTCCTGCTGTGCTGCTTCTTCTACGTGCTCGGCGCCTGGCAGCGCAGCGGCTACGGCAAGGGCGACCGCATCGCGGTGGCGGTGACTCGTCAGACGGCCTGCGCCGACGCCTCCGCGGCCGGGCTCAGCTTCGAGACGCACCACGCCGGCGCGAACCTGTCGACGTCCGGCCTTGGCGAGCCACCGCCAACGTTCGCGCCGTGCGCGGCGGCGCTGGCTGACCACACCCCGTGCCACGACCAGGACCGGGCCATGAAGTTCCCGCGGAAGAACATGGTGTACCGGGAGCGGCACTGCCCGTCGGACGGCGAGCGGCTGCGGTGCCTCGTCCCGGCGCCGCCGGGGTACGTCACACCGTTCCCGTGGCCCAAGAGCCGAGACTACGTGCCCTACGCCAACGCGCCGTACAAGAGCCTCACCGTCGAGAAGGCCGTCCAGAACTGGGTCCAGTACGAGGGCGCCGTTTTCCGCTTCCCCGGGGGCGGCACCCAGTTCCCGCACGGCGCCGACAAGTACATCGACCAGCTCGCAAACGTCGTCCCTTTCGCCGACGGCACCGTCCGCACCGTGCTCGACACCGGCTGCGGCGTAAGCACATTCGTTCCATTCTCGCGCTGCCTTTACACTTTGGTTACATCGATCTTGTTGACGTATGTCCATGTCAGGTGGCGAGCCTGGGCGCGTATCTGGACTCCCGTGGCGTGATCGCCATGTCCTTCGCGCCGCGGGACTCGCACGAGGCGCAGGTGCAGTTCGCGCTAGAGCGCGGCGTGCCGGCCTTCATCGGCGTCCTCGGTTCCGTCAAGCTCCCCTTCCCTTCGAGCTCATTCGACATGGCGCACTGTTCCCGCTGCCTCATCCCCTGGTCCGGCAACGGTGAGACAGCACTCGACGGCTCGGTCTCCAGTCCAGAGTCCGGCCGGTGCGTCCATACACGCATGCCATTGACATGACTCATGAGACTGATCGATGAAGTTTCGATGCAGGCGGGATGTACATGATGGAGGTGGACCGTGTTCTCCGGCCAGGCGGGTACTGGGTGCTCTCCGGCCCGCCTATCAACTGGAAGGCCAACTACCGGAAGTGGGAGCGCACCAAGGAGGATCTCTCCGGCGAGCAGAAGAGGATCGAAGAGTACGCAGAGATGCTCTGCTGGGAGAAGCTCACCGAGATGAGCGAGGTCGGCGTGTGGCGGAAGCGGACGGACACGGCCGCGTGTCCAGCCAGGCCGGCGGCGGTCCGGACCTGCGACCCGGCCAATCCCGACGACGTCTGGTAATAGAAATGCCACTAGTAGTACTCTTGCTCTGGTAAATGTCAACAGTCAAGATCGTCTTCTTGGCCGTTGATTCGTGAGGCACGGTTTGTACCATGCCACGTCGTTTTTAGCGGCACACGGCAAGGATTGCACTGAAAAACTGTTGGGTACAGGTACAAGAACATGGAGACGTGCATCACACAGTCCACCGCCGCCGCCGGAGGACAGCTGCAGCCATTCCCGGCGCGGCTGAAGGCCGTTCCGCCACGGATAAGTTCAGGCGCCATTCCTGGGTTTACCGTGGAGTCGTACGAGGAGGAGAACCGGCAGTGGGAGAAGCATGTCAAGGCTTACAGGAAGGTCAACTACAAGCTTGACACGGAGCGGTACAGGAACATCCTGGACATGAATGCCGGCGTGGGTGGCTTCGCCGCGGCCCTCTTCTCCCCAAAGTCTTGGGTCATGAACGTCGTGCCCACCGCCGCCGAGCTCTCTACCCTCGGTGTCATCTACGAGAGGGGCCTCATCGGCATCTACCATGACTGGTAAGTAAGCTCCCCTTGCCTGCCTTCCTCTGAAACATCATGTGAAGTAATGTTTCTTGGTTTCTGCTCCTTGTTGTTCTTCAGGTGTGAGGCCTTCTCAACTTACCCAAGGACCTACGACCTCATCCATGCCAATGGAGTATTCAGCCTCTACAGGGACAGGTGAGTCACTCACAGAATGAGTGTGCCCTTTGAAGTGCTGTGTCAACTTTCTAACAATCTGATGGCTGGATCAGGTGCAAGATGGAGGACATCATGCTAGAGATGGACCGGATTCTGCGCCCCGAGGGCACGGTGATCCTCCGGGACGACATCGACGTCCTGCTGCAGGTGCAGAAGCTGGCCACCGGAATGCGTTGGAAGACGATGATGGCAAACCACGAGGACAGCCCACACATCCCAGAGAAGGTGCTCTACGCCGTCAAGCGTTACTGGACCGCCGACGGTGATAACAGTTCTGAAGAGAACGGAAGTTCATCAGAGGGCAAGGGCTCAGATGTATGAAATGATGAGTGAGCACTGCAGCTCTGGAAGCAACCTGATTTGGGATAGGCATGTGATTATGTTGAATTCATGCTGAGTTTTTCTAGAGTGTAGAAGTGAGATCAGCAGGTCTATTCCATTTATTATAACTAGGATGGAACTTTTCTTCTTTTTTGGAGAAGGTAGGATGAACAATTCTAATGCTTCATACAAGGTGCCTGAGTTTGACAGATTTCACAAACGTGCTGTTACACTAAGAAATTGCATTTTCATGTGCCGTTTTCACCGGATTGAACTATTATTTTCATAATAAGGTATGATATTTTGCATAGATAAGTTATTAATCAAACACACAGGGAACACACAAGAGTGCGGTTATGGACAGATAACCTTAAAATTGCATTATTTTCCTCTTCAAACTAAACAATTATATCTGCAATGTTTTGTACTCTGGTGATCCACCTTGCTGTTGAGAACCTCGGCAAAAATATATCACAGACTATCAAGTTCTCCAGGTTACAAATTTGACTAGCCTGCACCAAAATTATATGCAAACATAATTGTACATTATTCGAATAAAAGCTTCAAATATAGCGAAACTAGTTGGGTTTTTTTTTGACGTTGAAACTAAACTAGTAGGTTTGAACTAGTAAGGTGAGTGGCTTCTTGGTATTTACAGGGGAGCTGTTCCCCAAGTACTGATCTTTAACACTGTCAGTTGGCTAACCCTTTTTTTCACTATTTTCTATTTCTCGGTGAACCACTGGTTCTGCTTTCTTCTTGTGATGCTCTTGGAAGGCTGAGGCGTAGCTGTCCAGGCAAGGAAACAGCATGTCCCAAGGAAGTAGCTGGGTTGCTTCTATGTCGGGAAGATTCTCGATCCGGTGATGCTGATGTCCCTGGGAAGAGCTGGAGCTCCCGAGGGTGTGATGCTACCTGACCAGAACCAACAGACTGATGTCGCTGATTCTGCAGTGGAGATGGTGCGTTCATTGGGTGTGCCAAGGGCAGGGTGCTTAAATTAGAATCATTGCCCCATATATGATTTCGCGTCGGTTGAGTTGCTAAATGAGCGCTGCTGCTCCCAATTGGATGTGACATCCCAAGGCTGCTTGGATTGAGGCTGTTGTTTCTCATCCTTGCACAAAGCTCATTCTGTAGTTCTATTATCTGGGCTTTCAGTGTAGCATTCTCGTCTTGCAGCTCGTTCTTCTCTGAACCGACCTGTTGATAAGTGTAAGTTAGGCTTAAAAGTGAAGGTAATGCAAGTAACCTGAAACAACTACAAACATTTGATAAATCAAGCAAGCAGCAATATTGTAGCAGCACCAACCTCTTGTTTAAAAGGAAACACGTTAATGGCAATTATTTTATATGTCAGTAGATTGCAATGAAGGCATTGGCTACAAGTACAATAAATACAAGTTTTTTAGAAGCAACACACATGCTAGATATTCATCCTTGTGGTGAAGAAGGAAGCAGTTATCATGTAGGGCATATTTTGGGTTTCAAACGTCATCATTGACCCTTTGGAGTTGGTCTATAATTTGTTTCCATTGGTCAAGTAACACAAGAATCCATGTAGTATACAATATGTTCAAAATTTGGAGCAGAAGTATACAAGCACTTTTATTTTCAAAACTCACATATTGGCGCTCAGTTAGAAGAGCAGACTGTTCCTTTCTAAGAGATTCAACTTGAGTAAACAAATCTCGCAGTACCCGTGCAGCATCACCCAAAACTGTAGCTTTTCCACTATTTTGTCGATCATGATCTGTAATAGCAGAACTATGTCTATTAGAAACAATATGTAGAATATATTTGTACAACAACAACAATAAGCATGCAGGAGGTAAAGGTACAGGTTAAAACTGAGTAATGGTTAGTGATAGCATGAATAACGCTGGTGGATAATTGCATACAAATTATTATCCATTGTTGCATACTTATTTTCGGAATGTCTAATAAAAACCTTCTATATGGTCTAAATAACAAGTTAATGTCAACTTTCCCCTTCAGAATTTTGTTCTCAGAGCAACATGTGGTGGACCACTCAAAAGTGAGCTTCGAAACAAACAGAAAAGCCAGCCCTTTCACAAGGGAATATTTAGCAATTTCAACAAAATGGGACCCATGTAGACTTTTAGAATCCTGGAAAGCTAGGATGAGAAAAACAGGAAGATGGTGCACACTGTGTGTGCAACCTGTGCATGCCTATGACACAACAGCATATAATTAAAGAGGGAATCAACATATGCTCTTTCAGTTGCCGCATCAATACTATGAACACATACTACGCATCAGATATGTATGATCACTAGAATAAACACATAACCTAATTTTAAGGTTTAACTTTGTCCTCTCTGGGATCTATATATAGTGTATTGTTTGCCAGTTGCCATCAAGTAATTAAAAAGGGGCACATGAGTCCAAGTGGAGGGAACAGAATCAAGTAATCTATGTGCAATAATTGGTATTTTTCTCAAAAGGGCAAATTAGATATGTACCAGATGGTCATTCATCTGGTACATTAGATAATTGGTATTTTTCTCAAAAGGGCAAATTAGATATGTACCAGATGGTCATTCATTAATGATGCATTGTACTAACCTAGCATACTGCTGAGCTCAACAAAAAGGTCATTCAACTGGTCACGCTTAAGTTTCTCTCGTTCAGCTTTATGATTTTTCTTTGGAGTTTTTTCCTGGGATCTTTGGTTAGGAGACCTGCACCAAAAAAAAATCTTCAGAATAAGAAAAAAATGTATACGAGGGAGGAGGGTAGCATTTATAGGAAATTAAGATGTGAAATTAATGACCACGCCTAGGTTCAGAATAATACGAAGGTGCAAATTTACGAATTTGGCAAACTTCAGGACATTGACAAAGACTAAGTCTAAGCAACTCTGTGGTGATATATATTCCCAGCCCTTCTCCATCAGTTCATACTTTTGGGTGATCTGGCTGATACATGAATTTAATATGGTATTAGAGCCAAGAGGTCTCAAGTTCAAGACCCAGCCAGACATCCAATTCAATACTCTGTACTCTGAAAAATATTCTAATATCAAAGTAGCATGAAACACATCTCTGGATTTCTCAACAAAATTGTTGTTTTAAACTTCAAAAACTAATCGCTTTAATAGAAACTCATGGTACACTTTACCTGATATCTATGCAACATAGCCTACAGTTCATACAACAATGCCTAACTGCAAGTCTTTATGGCAAGTACTGCCCCCAGATTCATATTGCCGAACACAAGATAAATGAGCAGGATGGAACTACGGCACCATGTGCTTAATTTCGTGTTTGAATTCCTAAATCACCTTCAGTTTTAGAAGTTTCTTCTATTTTATGTTTGTATTTATAGGAAAATTTAATCTCATGGATTTCTCTGTTTGTGCTCTGTACATATGGCATTTTCTTTTAAGGCTTGTGCCAGCTCAGAGAACATAATCCTTATAATTGGAAACACACAAAGGAAAACATAAATTTTAGTGGGCCCATACACCCAAAATCATCAAAATTCTAGCCCTGACATGATGCAGATGCAATATAATCAGGTGAAATGTAGAGTCTATTGGAGCAGATGAGCCTCCTCCTCTACAAGAATAGCTGAATAAGTAACACATCACTTATGGCCTTTTAACAGGTTAGCGAACAGCTCCACTTGGAAACATAAGTACTGATCAGCATGCAGCTTTATGGTTATAAAACAGATTTAGAATATGAAGAGCAGAACTGTGTTGAATTAGGAGGATGGTCACAAAGAACTGAACAGGGTAAGTTTGAGCGCATCTTATCAGTAACTAAGTCAGTGTCACAACTTAAACTTTTGATATATACCTATTGGTAGTGATGTTCGCTATGATTATCGTTATTGATGTTGGCTGGGTCAAATGAGGAGATTGTGATCTTCAGGTGGAAGTTTAGTAATTTAGACCAAGATAAGAAGATGTGACTAATAAAAAAATCTAGCTGTAAATGCATCCTGGTTCATTCGCATGGTAGCTTATGATCATTCCCTATGCTGGTAAGTCATAATCTCATCAATTTGCAAACAGAAAAAATTTAGCATGACAAATAATTGACTGTGTGCATCCTAGGCTAATTGGCCAAAGTAAGAAGGTGAAATGAATTACAGCTATCTAAGTAAATGAAAAGTGGAAAGAGGAAGAGAGGTAATTAAAGACCAACCCATCGACACGCTTTTCGGCAGCAGAATTTGAGCTGCCAGGCAGTGAACCTGAGCTGTCCGTATCAGCCACCATCCCAAGGTTTTGGTTCCTGCATAACACGAAAAGAGATAAAGCTGAAATCCAAGTAACAAGAAGGGCAAGCTAATGTAAATATCTGACTACAAGGAATGTCAAGTTTAGTTCATTTACAGACTCCATGGTATCACGTGAAGTGGTGGCATGGAGAATCCAAAGTTGTTAATACAATCAAGAACTAGTACAGAACCATGGACATTTTTATAGGAGATAATAAATGCTGCAAATAATACCATCAAGATACTACCAACTTTTCATTTGGAGGAAGTTCATGTCAACAACAGACAGCCTATATGGATCCATATAATTCCATACCAATATATAACGCCTGAGACGATACTAGTATCAATCATAACCCACCTACCAAAAAAAAAAACATCAACAACTCCTTTTCTACCTCATAACAACCTTTTCAAAACCATCAACCGCCGTAACAGTGAATCATAAAACCAATTGATTCATATTACCTATGATCTACAAAGAATCCGGTAGACCGTATCCGCATATCAACATGACTATTCCAACTAGAAAAGCTACACGGCGAACACCATGATACAATCTACAAGAAGAAGACGAAAAATCATATGGAGCTGTTCATGTTGCGCTAGGCCCAGAAGTCCCCACTGATGAATCTCAACCCACACCCCCAAGACCAAGAGAGCAGCTCTCCTCGCCGTACTTCTGACCAGCTTTGACCCTCAGCGCGCATAACTAGCCCTAGCAAGCCATAGCTAGAACAGAAATAAAGCCATGTATGTATACGATCTGCCCCCACCAAATCAGCTGAAGGAATTCACATATATGAAGAAGCAGTATTTGGTTGCCCTACCTCAGTTTCGGTGGATCTTGATCCGGTGCGGCCGGCCGTCCTGAGGAGGGTGGAGGCGAGCGGGAGGGGGGGCCGCCTAACTGGGGGAGGAGACGAGAGGGGAGGGAGGCGAGCACGCGACGAGCGTGTGGCGGCCACCCACGCCCTCACACTTGTGTGATGCATGCGCCAGCGAGGTGACACATGGCGGTGCGCGTCGCCGTCGGACCCACGGGGATTCCGGTGTCTGATTGACGCCCCGGGGAGTGGGGATCGATCATCCGATGATCATCACCTCCCGGTGGACCGGGATTGGGGATAATGCTCACATGCTCTGCTGGCACTAGTAGACCTTTTGCCTGGGCTGGGTGGGCTTGGATAGGGGGCCCATCCTTTCCAAGTCTTAGAGCAAGATCCGCGTATCCAGGGCACCCAAACGCGAATTTGGGGTTCGAAAAGCACACACAGTTCAAATATGGCATATGAAACTGTAAATTAAAAAACGCGCGTAAAAGAAGAACGGTTCGATGCTTGCAGTTCATCCTAAATTCAGCTGCATTGCAGTACTACATTACAGCAAAAGTAAAACAATCCGTCGGGGCAGTACATTGCAGCAAAATTGGCTCACCCCCCCCCCGGAGTCCTGTGCCGTGGCGGATCCACGTCGGCTCACTCCTCGTCGCTGACGAGGTCAACGAACACGCGGTCCTGCTCGACGGCGATGTGTCGCCATTCCTTGGCCTTGTCCGCGTCCTGCTGGCTGGAGCGCGCGATGAGGCCAACGACGGTGTCGAGCTCCCGCTCCGCGACGAAATCGCCCAGCGCGAGGCCCGCGTTGACGTCGAGCTGCGGTAGGAGCTTCTTGAACTCCTCGTCGTCGAGGTAGTCGCCCTAGGCGAAGTGGGAGAGGCACGGCGGCTCCGGCTCCGGCTCCGTCTCCATCTTCACCACCAGCGCCGTCGGCAGACACTGGCGGGAGCTCGACACCGAGGACGATGACGCCTCGGAAGAGGACGCGGTGACGCCACTCCGACTCGCGCTTGGCAAAGGTGGGCGACGCGGCGACGCCGTAGTTGTGGTAGCGGTAGCTACCGCGGATGCACGCCGCGTCGGACTTCACCTTCTCCGCCTCCGTCTTCTCGCCGGCGGGAGGAACAGTGGAGCTCCCACTGCGCTCGGTGGAGCGTCTGCCGCGGCCCACCTGGCCGACCCCACGCCCTGCCACCATCGTCGCTGGCGGGGGTGGGGACTGTCGATCTGCGTTCTACCGCGTCGATTGCTCGCCGGAGGAGTGGCGATTGCTCGTCGGCGGGAGGCGAAGAGGCGGAGGAGCGGATGGGGTTTGACCCCCATCCGCCTCGCTGACCGCTATATATGCCGGCGTTTTGGCGATTTGGGCTGCGGCCTGGATCCGTTATTCGGGCCAGACCACCGATGCGGGTCTGGTCTGGCCCAAAATAGTGCCGAAAACCGCATATCGGCCCACCGCCACGTTTGCAGGCCGATATGCCGTATCTGCTAGAGATGCTCTTAGAGCATCTCCAGTCGCGTCCCCCAAAGCAAATTGGGGCGCGTCGGACCAAAAAACGGTTCCAGCCGCATCCCCCAAAGCCCAATTTTGTACGGCGCGCCCCGATACGGTGTCCGGCGCCCCGAGCCCGTCCCCGCCTGATACGCGTAAAGCACACGTCCATTGGGAACCCCAAGTGGAAGGTATGATGCGTATAGAAGCAAGTTTCCCTCAGTAAGAAACCAAGGTTTATCGAACCAGTAGGAGCCAAGAAGCACGTTGAAGGTTGATGGCGGCGAAGTGTAGTGCGGCGCAACACCAGGGATTCCGGCGCCAACGTGGAACCTGCACAGCACAATCAAAATACTTTGCCCCAACGTAACAGTGAGGTTGTCAATCTCACCGGCTTGCTGTAACAAAGGATTAGATGTATGA
The DNA here is from genome assembly GCF_019359855.2 of Lolium perenne. NCBI lineage: Eukaryota > Viridiplantae > Streptophyta > Magnoliopsida > Poales > Poaceae > Lolium > Lolium perenne. Next base: position 195,083,900 of record NC_067247.2, on the reverse strand, counting down.
TGTGGAAGATGATGTTTGCGAAGAACAGTAAAGAACAATTGCAGTAGATTGTATTTCAGATGTAAAGAATGGACCGGGGTCCACAGTTCACTAGTGGTGTCTCTCCCATAAGATAAATAGCATGTTGGGTGAACAAATTACAGTTGGGCAATTGACAAATAAAGAAGGCATAACAATGCACATACATATATCATGATGAGTACTATGAGATTTAATCAGGGCATTACGACAAAGTACATAGACCGCTATCCAGCATGCATCTATGCCTATAAAGTCCACTTTCAGGTTATCATCCGAACCCCTTCCGGTATTAAGTTGCAAGCAACAGACAATTGCATTAAGTATGGTGCGTAATATAATCAACACAAATATCCTTAGACAAAGCATCGATGTTTTATCCCTAGTGGCAACAGCACATCCACAACCTTAGAACTTTATGTCAACATCGTCCCGATTCAATGGAGGCATGAACCCACTATCGAGCATAAATACTCCCTCTTGGAGTTACAAGTATCAACTTGGCCAGAGCCTCTACTAGCAACGGAGAGCATGCAAGAACATAAATAACATATATGATAGATTGATAATAACCTTGACATCGTATTCAATATTCATCGGATCCCAACAAACACAACATGTAGCATTACAAATAGATGATCTTGATCATGATAGGCAGCTCACAAGATCTAACATGATAGCACAATGAGGAGAAGATGACCATCTAGCTACTGCTATGGACCCATAGTCCAGGGGTGAACTACTCACACATCGATCCGGAGGCGATCATGGCGATGAAGAGTCCTCCGGGAGATGATTCCCCTCTCCGGCAGGGTGCCGGAGGCGATCTCCTGAATCCCCCAAGATGGGATTGGCGGCGGCTGCGTCTCTGGAAGGTTTTCCGTATCGTGGCTCTCGGTACAGAGGGTTTCGCGACGAAGGCTTTAAGTAGGCGGAAGGGCAAGTCAGGGGCGTCACGAGGGACCCACACGCTAGGGCCACGCGGGCCCAAGCCTGGCCGCGCCGCCCTAGTGTGGCGTCGCCTCGTGGCCCCACTTCGTATCTCCCTCGGTCTTCTGGAAGCTTCGTGGAAAAATAAGCCCCTCGGCGTTGATTTCGTCCAATTCCGAGAATATTTTCTTACTAGGATTTCTGAAACCAAAAACAGCAGAAAACAACAACTGGCTCTTCGGCATCTCGTCAATAGGTTAGTGCCGGAAAATGCATAATAATGACATATAATGTGTATAAAACATGTGAGTATCATCATAAAAGTAGCATGGAACATAAGAAATTATGGATACGTTTGAGACGTATCAAGCATCCCCAAGCTTAGTTCCTACTCGCCCTCGAGTAGGTAAACGATAACAAAGATAATTTCTGAAGTGACATGCTATCATAATCTTGATCAATACTATTGTAAAGCACATGAGATGAATGCAGCGATTCGAAGCAATGATGAAGATAATGAGTAAACAACTGAATCATATAGCAAAGACTTTTCATGAATAATACTTTCAAGACAAGCATCAATAAGACTTGCATAACAGTTAACTCATAAGCAATAAGTTCTTAGTAGAAAGCTTTGAAACAACACAAAGGAAGATATAAGTTTCAGCGGTTGCTTTCAACTTCAACATGTATATCTCATGGATAATTGTCAACACAAAGTAATATAACAAATGCAATAGGTAAACATGTAAGAATCAATGCACACAGTTTACACAAGTGTTTGCTTCTAAGATAGAAAGAATAGGTAAACTGACTCAACAATAAAGTAGAAGAATGGCCCTTCGCTGAGGGAAGCATGGATTACTATTTTTGTGCTAGAGCTTTTCATTTTGAAAACATAGAAACAATTTTGTCAATGGTGGTAATAAATCATATGTGTTATGTATAAGATATCTTATAAGTTGCAAGCCTCATGCATAGAATACTAATAGTGCTCGCACCTTGTTCTAATTAGCTTGGATTAACACGGATTATCATTGCATAACATATGTTTCAACCAAGTGTCATAAAGGGGTACCTCTATGCCGCCTGTACAAGGGTCTAAGGAGAAAGTTCGCATTGGATTTCTCGCTTTTGATCATTCTCAACTTAGACACCCATACCGGGACAACATAGACAACAGATAATGGACTCCTCTTTAATGCATAAGCATTCAACAACAGTTAATATTCTCATAAGAGATTGAGGATTTATTGTCCAAACTAAAACTTCCACCATGATTCATGGCTTTAGTTAGCGGCCCAATGTTCTTCTCTAACAATATGCATACTCAAACCATTTGATCATGAAAATCGCTCTTACTTCAGACAAGACAAACATGCATAGCAACTCACATGATATTCAACAAAGGTAAAAGTTGATGGCGTCCCCAGAAACATGGTTACCGCTCAACAAGCAACTTATTAAGAAATAAGATACATAAGTACATATTCTTCACCACAATAGTTTTTAAGGCTATTTTCCCATGAGCTATATATTGTAAAGGCAAAGAATAGAAGTTTAAAGGTAGCACTCAAGTAATGTACTTTGGAATGGCAGAGAAATACCATGTGGTAGGTAGGTATGGTGGACACAAATGGCATAGTTTTTGGCTCAAGAATTTGGATGCACGAGAAGAATCCCTCTCAATACAAGGCTAGGCTAGCAAGGTTGTTTGAAGCAAACTCAAGTATAAAATGGTGCAGCAAGACTCACATATGAACATATTGTAAGTATATAAGACTTTACATCGTCTCCTTGTTGTTCAAACACCCCAACCAGAAAATATCTAGACTTAGAGAGACCAATCATGCAAACCAAATTTTAACAAGCTCTATGTAGTTCTTCATTAATAGGTGCAAAGTACATGATGCAAGAGCTTAAACATGATTTATATGAGCACAACAATTGCCAAGTATCAAATTATTCAAGACATTATACCATTTACCACATGCGGCATTTTCCGTTTCCAACCATATATCAATGAACGAAGTAGTTCAACCTTCGCAATGAACATTAAGAATAAAGCTAAGAACACATGTGTTCATATGCAACAGCGGAGCATGTCTCTCTCCCACATAAAGAATGCTAGGATCCGATTTTATTCAAACAAAACAAAAATAAAAACAAACAGACGCTCCAAGCAAAGCACATAAGATGTGACTGAATAAAAATATAGTTTCACTAGAGGTGGCCTGATAAGTTGTCGATGAAGAAGGGGATGCCCAAGGCATCCCCAAACTTAGATGCTTGAGTCTTCTTAAAATATGCAGGGATGAACCACGGGGGCATCCCCAAGCTTAGACTTTTCACTCTTCTTGATCATATTGTATCATCCTCCTCTCTTGACCCTTGAAAACTTCCTCCACACCAAACTCGAAACAAACTCATTAGAGGGTTAGTGCATAATTGAAAACTCATACATTCAGAGGTGACATAATCATTCTTAACACTTCTGGACATTGCACAAAGCTACTGAAAGTTAATGGAACAAAGAAATGTTGGAGATATGCCCAAGAGGCAATAATAAAATGGTTATTATAATATCTTTGAGTTTATGATAATGTTTACATACCATGCTATAATTGTATTAACCGAAACATTGATACATGTGTGTTATGTGAACAACAAGGAGTCCCTAGTAAGCCTCTTGTATAACTAGCTTGTTGATTAATAGATGATCATCATTTCATGATCATGAACATTGGATGTTATTAATAACAAGGTTATGTCATTATGTGAATGATATAATGGACACACCCAATTAAGCGTAGCATAAGATCACGTCATTAAGTTATTTGCTATAAGCTTTCGATACATAGTTACCTAGTCCTTATGACCATGAGATCATGTAAATCACTTATACCGGAAAGGTACTTTGATTACATCAAACGCCACTGCGTAAATGGGTGGTTATAAAGTTGGGATTAAGTATCCGGAAAGTATGAGTTGAGGCATATGGATCAACAGTGGGATTTGTCCATCCCGATGACGGATAGATATACTCTGGGCCCTCTCGGTGGAATGTCGTCTAATAGCTTGCAAGCATATGAATGGTTCATAAGAGACCACATACCACGGTACGAGTAAAGAGTACTTGTCATGAGATGAGGTTGAACGAGGTATAGAGATACCGATGATCAAACCTCGGACAAGTAAAATATCGCGTGACAAAGGGAATTGGTATCGTATGTGAATGGTTCATTCGATCACTAAAGTCATCGTTGAATATGTGGGAGCCATTATGGATCTCCAGATCCCGCTATTGGTTATTGGTCGGAGAGAAGTTTCAACCATGTCTACATAGTTCGCGAACCGTAGGGTGACACACTTAAGGTTTGATGTCGTTTAAGTAGATATGGAATATGGAATGGAGTTCGAAGTTTTGTTCGGAGTCTCGGATGGGATCCAGGACATCACGAGGAGTTCCGGAATGGTCCGGAGAATAAGATTCATATATAGGAAGTCACTTTCCAAGTTTGGAAATGATCCGGTGAATTTATGGAAGGTGGTTTCTAGAATTATCCGGAAATAAATCACTATGGAAGGAGGAGTCCCGGAGGGACTCCACAAACCCTAACCAGCCAACCAAGTGGGAGGGTGGAGTCCATGGTGGACTCCACCTCCTTGGCTGGCCAAAAAAAAAGGGAAAGGGGAGAGTCCCTGTCCCTCTAGGTTTCGTCCATAAGGCAGTTTTTCTGTTGGGGTCTTATTCGAAGACTTTGGGCAAACCCTTGGGGTTCCACCTATATAATGAGGAGGAGAGGGAGGGGACAGCCCATGGCTTGGCCGCACCACCCCTGCCCCCTTGAGGCCGGCGCCCATGGCACCCCCTCTCCCCAAACCCTAGCCTCCCCTCCTCCACATACAAACTCCCGCAGCGCATAGGCGAAGCCCTGCCGGAGTTCTCCACCACCACCGCCACCACGCCGTCGTGCTGCCGGGATTCCGAGGAGGATCTACTACTTCCGCTGCCCGCTGGAACAGGGAGAAGGACGTCGTCATCAACACCGAACGTGTGACCGAGTACGGAGGTGCTGCCCGATCGTGGCACCGTGATCAAGATCTTCTACGCGCTTTTGCAAGCGGCAAGTGATCGTCTACCGCAGCAATAAGAGCCTACTCTTATAGGCTTTGGAAATCTTCAAGGGTGAGTCTTGATCATCCCCTCGTTGCTCCCGTCTTCTAGATTGCATCTTGGCTTGGATTGCGTTCTCGCGGTAGGAAATTTTTTGTTTTCTATGCAACGAATCCCTACAGTGGTATCAGAGCCGTGTCTATGCATAGATGGTTGCACGAGTAGAACACAATTGTTTGTGGGCGTTGATGCTTTGTTGTCTTTAGTTCGAGTACTTTGCATCTTTGTGGCATGGTGGGATGAAGCGGCTCGGGCTAACTTTACATGACCGCGTTCATGAGACTTGCTCCACGTTCGACATGCAACTTGTATTGCATAAGTGGCTTTGCGGGTGTCTGTCTCTCCCACCATAGTGAAGATTCAATTTACTCTTTCTATTGACAACACTAGTATCACCGTTGTGGTTCATGTTCGTAGGTAGATTAGATCTTACTCGAAAACCCTACACCACGTAAAATATGCAAACCAAATTAGAGACGTCTAACTTGTTTTTGCAGGTTTTGGTGATGTGATATGGCCATGATGTGATGATGAATATGTATGAGATGATCATTATTGTATTGTGGCAACCGGCAGGAGCCTTATGGTTGTCTTTAAATTTCATGTTGAGTAGTATTTCAAAGTAGTTGTAATAGTTGCTACATGAGGTGAACAACCATGAAGACGGCGCCATGGACCTTGACGCTACGCCGACGATGATGGAGATCATGCCCGTTGATGATGGAGATCATGGCCGTGCTTTGGAGATGAAGATCGAAGGCGCAAAGACAAAAGGGCCATATCATATCACATATGAATTGCATGTGATGTTAATCCTTTATGCATCTTATTTTGCTTAGAACGCGGCGGTAGCATTATAAGATGATCCCTCACATTAATATCAAGATAATAAAGTGTTCTCCCCTCGTATGCACTGTTGCCAAAGTTCGTCGTTTCAAAGCATCTCGTGATGATCGGATGTGATAGATTCAACGTTCATATACAACGGGTGTAAGCCATGTTGCACACGCGGAATACTTGGGTTTGCTTGACGAGCCTAGCATGTACAGACATGGCCTCGGGACAACGGAAACCGAAAGGTTGAACACGAGTCATATGGATGATATGATCAACATGTTGATGTTCACCATTGAAGCTACATCATCTCACGTGATGATCGGTTTTGGTATAGTGGATTTGGATCGTGTACCACTTAACAACTATGAGGGATGTTGTATTAAGTGGGAGTTCATTAGTAATTAGATTAAAACATGAACTAATTATCATAAATATAGTCTGAGTAGTATTTTGAATTAATTTTGTAGTATTGGCATCCGTTTTCTACCAAGCGCTAGTCTTGTAATTGAGATAGAAATACTGTTAAAATCTGACAAGAAACTTTACGGACTGGTACCGTATTGTTAAAGAATCAAGAAATGATTAAGTCCTATTGCAAACTTTTAGTAAACCTCCCATTGTTGATTCAAAGAACTATGGTTTCAATTAGTACCTAAAGTTATCTTGTCTCCGTGAAACTTGAAGTTCAAATCTGTTTGAAAAGTAAGGAGCTGAAAATTTTGTTTTCAGAAATAATCAAGGTATGAGATATATGTGATATCTAAGACCTTATTGCAAGATGAAAGAATATAATTTGGTGAGACTACATAAACTCATAAGTTTTATGGGAATGTAGGAAGGTTGAAGACGCAAGGCGTCCCAATCCTCCAACTATTGGAGCACTAACGATATTCGCATATCCATGAAGTGATCGTCCTTAGTATGCATCGTTGCTAAGACTCGTTGTTGTGGGTATACTTTATGGGTATATCAACGGCATGGCCTAGATCCGGCAAGCCCGGGTGGCCCATAGTTGGTGGTGAGGCATGTGGCCCATCGGGCGGCCCAGTTGCTGTAGATCATGAAGGATGAAGTCCAGCCCAGGAACAGGAAGCCGGATCTCAACCGACCTACGAAGGAGGCCGGATCCGTGACAGCCCATGAAGTATCCGGATCCAGCACGTATTTGGAGGAAGGCGGATCCTTGACGTACACGGCAAGACATTGTACCGTAGTTAGGCAACTTGTATTCCGGCTAGGACTCTCCATGTAAACCCTAGATCCGTGCGCCTATATAAGCCGGATCCCGGGAGCCCTAGAGGCACAACCACAACTCATTGTAACAACGCGAAAGCGCCCAGATAATTCCAGACAAGCAGCAGTAGGCCCTGTCATCGTGCAGGTGTTCCGAAGCTGGGTAAATCGCGTACCACCGTCCCGAGAGCACTCCGCCCTATGGCCCCTACTTCTTCTCCCCCTCGTGAGGATCCCTCCTCCGGGGTACCGTCGATTAGGCAACGACAGTTGCCGCCCACCGTGGGGCCTGTGGCGTCTGGAGGCCGGAACCGGGAGGGTTCCGCCATGGGAAGCTACGACGACACCATTGCTGTGGGGCGCGTCCTCTACGCCGGAAATCTGCCGATCGTCCCTCCGGATGAGTGTTGGATTCCGGCTAGGACAAACCCCGTCAAGCTCTCCATCGTCCCAGTTGGCGGCATACACATCTTCATTGGGGAAACCGTCGATTCCGACGGAAACCCACTGGTAAGTAACACAGACGCGACCGCCGCTGAGCTGGACGCTGTCGCAAAGATCCGATCTGAGATGCAGGAGCTTCCCAAGGAAGATTCCGCCTCGGATCTGGAATTTTCAAAGCCCACCCAATCCGCCCCTGAGCAGGAAACAACGGTGGAAGACCAATGCAGATCCGCCTGGGTCTCCCAGGTGTTAGAAAAGCAGAGGTGCCACTTCGTACACTTCTTGGCCCATACCGCCGGAACCGCCCCTCAAGAAGACGGAGCTGGTCCTGAGCAGGTAGAGGCACCGGAAAACGACGCAGATCCGGATCAGGCTGAGCCTGTCGGAGAAAGCGAAACTCCGGTTGAAGAGTCGATTTTGGGCAATCTGAGCCCAATTTCCGGAGATACCCCCTCCATGGATACTGACGAGTTTAACCGCAAGCTAGGGGAGTACGGTTTCGGTGATCAGCCTGAAGTCGACTCCGCCCAGCCTAAGCAGGTCCTCGCAACCGTAGCAGCGCTGGGGCAACCTGGATCAGAAGAGGCAACCAACCAATGTGACCCTCAGCCATCCCGCCAAGGATCTCCAATGTCACGGGAGCGACCCCGCAGGGATTCTTCCTCGGAGGAACTCCTGTCACCAGAAGAGATGGTTGCACGAGCAGTTCTTAACAAACCTATAACCTCGGGCGACGCCGCAGATCCGGAGGCTCTAGAGGCCACTAGAAAGGAAATGCTGGCCACAGCCAAGAAGCTCGCCGATACCGCAGCCGCATTAAGGGATGAAAGGGCAGAAGCTGAAGGTTTGATGGACCAATTCGACAGACAGGATCGCGAAATTGCGGCCACACTCAAGCATGTCAAGAGCATGGCGCAAGAGTGGGAAGTAAAGATGACTTACGCGCAGGCGGAGGCTGATCGAATCGTTAGAGAAGCAATTCCGCCTCGCAGAATCAACTTCGCCACGCCCGCAGAGCAGCAGCCGCTGGAAACCCCAAAGGACAACATGCTAAAAGCTGCGGAGCTGTTGAAGAAGAAGGACGAAGAGGTTGACATCAACTACCTCCGCAAACTTGTCGCTTCAGCAATGCAGCAGCAAAGCAAGGCGGATACTTCGCGCAGGTTAGAATCCAATCCGGATAACTGTGTATCTACCGCGCAGAAGGACGCTCGCGCCGATCGGCATCCCGATGATGAATCACACACCGGAGCCTCGGAGCGCAGAAGAAAAACCAGGGAACACCCAAATCCGATCCCCGTTCCGTCAAAGACGCCTTCGTCAGATCCAAGAAAGGGAAAGGATGCAATGTACTCTGGACGAGACAAATATCGCAACCCCTCTCCTCCACCTAATGGTTACCCGCGACCCCCTCGCCGCCGTAGTCCAGCCGGAAACACCAGGCCCCCAGGGCATGGTGGGGTTGTTATCCACGACAACGTGCTGCCAAGAAACCGAAACAGGGAGCGCTCGCCGGAACCTCGCAGGAACCAGAACAACGATCGTGAGCCCGAACCCAGGAGGAGTCGGAATGAGGAGCGCGACCCAGAGCCTCGCCGGAGCCGCGACCCGGAGCCTCGCCGGAGCCGGAACGACCAGGGCAGCCAGCGCCATGGCGAAGGCAGCCACAGAAGCCGGAGCCAGCACCGGGAAGGCCGAGGAGAATCGGACGGCGGAAGCAAGAAATCGGACCGACCACCTCGCAGGTCTCCCTCACCACCACCTAGCGGTGGCGGCGGAGGTGGAGGCGGAGGCGACGGCCGGAGATCTCGCTCTCGCTCACAATCTCCTCGACACGGCCCGCGCGACGCGCGGGAACGCCTTAACGAATACAGAATCGACTACATTGGCCCGAAGTGCTTTGGCAGGATGATTCGAGAGGAACCAAAGCCAAGGATGAACCTCAAGCTACCCGGAAATCTGAAGCATTATGATGGCACCGAAAGGCCGGATACCTGGATTGAGGATTACTATAATGCAGTAACCTTTGCCGGAGGAACCCCTAACATCGCCTGCCGCATGCTCCAGTTGTACCTTGTAGGTCCAGCCCGGATCTGGCTCAGTGACCTCGAGAAGAACTCCATCTTTTGCTGGTTCGACCTGAAGACCGCTTTCGAGAAACACTTCAGAGGCACCTACAAAAGACCTGCCACGGCAAGCGACCTGCAAGCCTGCATCCAGAAGAAGGGAGAAACCTCAAGAAACTACCTCACACGATGGTTGGCATGCAGGAACGAGTGCGAAAACGTCGACCACACCACCGCCATGTACGCCTTTCATTGGTGGACTGCAGAGGGGAGGATTGCTGAGGCATACGCTCACTCGTTTGGCTAACTCAAACAAGCTGACTTTGGATGAGATGATCTCCATTGCCAGTGATCATACTGCCGCCGATGATGACGCAGGCGGTGATCTCGCAGCTACAGCAATCCCCATACATCAACAAAAGAAGAACCGTGATAACGGCAACAGCAGCAGCCATAAGCGCAAGAACCCTGATGACCAGAAGAGTGGCGGATCCGAGATGGTCGCCATGGCGTTTCAACGCGGAGGTTCAGGAGGCGGAAGAGGACGCGGCCGTGGAGGCGGAGCCGGCAGGGGTCAGCAGCATGCCACTGAGGTCACAGTTGGCGGATCCCGCGCCCCGCAAACCTACGAGGAGTACAGAGACATGCCCTGCCTGGCCCACCTGGATCCGGTTACAGGGAAGTCAACTCACACCAACCGCAACTGCAAGTGGGTCAATGATCTAAAGAACGACCCGGAGGCAGGATACAAGCGAGCCCGAAAGCACCGCCCACGCGGCAAGGGAGGCAAGGGCAAGAACAAGGACAAAGAGGAATATAGTTCTGAGGCGATGGATGAGGATGATAACTCACCGGATCCCAAGGTAGGATCCGCAGGTAAATCCAACCCATTCGAGAAAAAGAGCGTGGGGGCTTACCACACTTTTCTCGGAACCCCAACAGTCCGCGCTGCCAAGTCAGCTACTCGGATCCTGAACGCCACAGTTCCGGCTGTGCCGCAGTATGTCAGGTGGTCGGAAATCCCGTGCATATTTGATAGGGAGGATCACCCTGCCATTGTGCCAAAAGAATGCTACGCCTTAGTTGTAAGTCCCCGCATATACGGGTATGACTTCTCCAAGTGCCTCATGGATGGTGGAGCCAGCTTGAACATCATGTACCTGGAGACTCTAGAGCGGATGAACCTTACCAAGGAACAGCTCAAACACAGCAACACTGAGTTTCATGGCGTGGTTCCGGGTAAGAAGGCGAATTCCCTCGGCAGCATCACACTTCCCGTGGCTTTTGGCGATATTCACAATTTCCGCGAAGAGAAGATCACGTTTGAAGTTGTGCCCTTCAAGAGCTCCTACCACGTCATCTTCGGCAGGCCCACCTACCACAAGTTCCACGCAAGAGCATGCTACATCTACAACAAGCTCAAGATTCCGGGTCCTAAGGGTATGATTACCGTATCCGGAGACTACAAAAAGGCTCATGAGTGCGAGTTAGGCGAAGCCGCCTTCGCAGAGTCTGTGATATCTGGAGAGGAGCTGCAAGGCTACAGAGCCGCGGTGGATCCGACTGAGATGCAGACCACCAAGAAGCAGATCTCCGAACAGAAGACCTCCTTCAAGGCCGCGATAGAAACCAAGAAGCACGACCTCATCAAAGGCGACCCTTCCAAGCAGGTTTCAGTCGGAGCCAACATGGACCCCAAATAGGAAGACGCGCTCGTCGAGTTCCTCCGCGCTAACATGGATATCTTCGCATGGCAACCTTCTGACATGTCCGGAGTACCTAGGGAACTCGCCGAGCACTTCTCCGTGGGAAGGACCCTTCGTCGTTAGTAAAGTGCTTCATAACGGGTCGTACTACCTTGTTGATTTCCGTGAGTGATGGCGTGTAACTCACACGTTCGTTGGGAACCCCAAGAGGAAGGTATGATGCGCACAGCAGCAAGTTTTCCCTCAGAAAGAAACCAAGGTTTATCGAACCAGGAGGAGCCAAGAAGCACGTTGAAGGTTGATGGCGGCGGGATGTAGTGCGGCGCAACACCAGGGATTCCGGTGCCAACGTGGAACCTGCACAACACAACCAAAGTACTTTGCCCCAATAAAACAGTGAGGTTGTCAATCTCACCGGCTTGCTGTAACAAAGGATTAACCGTATTGTGTGGAAGATGATTGTTTGCAGAAAACAGTAGAACAAGTATTGCAGTAGATTGTATTTTAGTAAAGAGAATTGGACCGGGGTCCACAGTTCACTAGAGGTGTCTCTCCCATAAGACGAACAGCATGTTGGGTGAACAAATTACAGTTGGGCAATTGACAAATAAAGAGAGCATGACCATGCACATACATATCATGATGAGTATAGTGAGATTTAATTGGGCATTACGACAAAGTACATAGACCGCCATCCAACTGCATCTATGCCTAAAAAGTCCACCTTCAGGTTATCATCCGAACCCCTACAGTATTAACTTTCAATGCAACAGAGAATTGCTTTCAGTATGGTTCATTATGTTATCAACCACTACTTCCTTAGACATACGATGAATGTTTTATCCCTTTTGGCAACAGCACAACACAACATTAGAACTTTCTCATCCGGTCCCGGTGTCAATGCAGGCATGAACCCACTATCGAGCATAAATACTCCCTCTTGGAGTTACAAGCATCTACTTGGCCAGAACATCTACTAGTAACGGAGAGCATGCAAGATCATAAACAACACATAGATATAACTTTGATAATCAACATAACAAGTATTCTCTATTCCTCGGATCCCCACAAACGCAACATATAGAATTACAGATAGATGATCTTGATCATGTTAGGCAGCTCACAAGATCCGACAATGATAGCACAATGGGGAGAAGACAACCATCTAGCTACTGCTATGGACCCATAGTCCAGGGGTAGACTACTCACACATCACTCCGGAGGCGACCATGGCGGCGTAGAGTCCTCCGGGAGATGATTCCCCTCTCCGGCAGGGTGCCGGAGGCGATCTCCTGGATCCCCCGAGATGGGATCGGCGTTGGCGGTGTCTCTGGAAGGTTTTCCGTATCGTGGCTCTCGGTACTGGGGGTTTCGTCACGGAGGCTTTAAGTAGGCGGAAGGGTAGGTCAAGAGGCGGCGCGAGGGCCCAGACCATAGGGCCGCGCGGCGGGCAGGGGCCGCGCCGCCTATGCTCTGGCTGCCTCGTGGCCCCTCTTCGTTTCGTCTTCGGACTTCTGGAAGCTTCGTGGAAAAATAGGCCCCTGGGCGTTGATTTCGTCCAATTCCGAGAATATTTCCTTACTAGGATTTCTGAAACCAAAAACAGCAGAAAACAACAACTGGCACTTCGGCATCTTGTTAATAGGTTAGTTCCAGAAAATGCACGAATATGACATAAAGTGTGCATAAAACATGTAGATAACATCAATAATGTGGCATGGAACATAAGAAATTATCGATACGTCGGAGACGTATCAGCATCCCCAAGCTTAGTTCTGCTCGTCCCGAGCAGGTAAAACGATAACAGTATAATTTACGGAGTGACATGCCATCATAATCTTGATCATACTATTTGTAAAGCATATGTAGTGAATGCAGCGATCAAAACAATGTATATGACATGAGTAAACAAGTGAATCATAAAGCAAAGACTTTTCATGAATAGCACTTCAAGACAAGCATCAATAAGTCTTGCATAAGAGTTAACTAATAAAGCAATAATTCAAAGTAAAGGCATTGAAGCAACACAGCGGAAGATTAAGTTTCAGCGGTTGCTTTCAACTTGTAACATGTATATCTCAATGATATTGTCAACATAGAGTAATATAATAAGTGCAATAAGCAAGTATGTAGGAATCAATGCACAGTTCACACAAGTGTTTGCTTCTTGAGGTGGAGAGAAATAGGTGAACTGACTCAACATTGAAAGTAAAAGAATTGTCCTTCATAGAGGAAAAGCATCGATTGCTATATTTGTGCTAGAGCTTTGATTTTGAAAACATGAAACAATTTTGTCAACGGTAGTAATAAAGCATATGTATCATGTAAATTATATCTTACAAGTTGCAAGCCTCATGCATAGTGTACTAATAGTGCCCGCACCTTGTCCTAATTAGCTTGGACTACCGGATCATCACAATGCACATGTTTTTACCAAGTGTCACAAAGGGGTACCTCTATGCCGCCTGTACAAAGGTCTAAGGAGAAAGCTCGCATTGGATTTCTCGCTATTGATTATTCTTCAACTTAGACATCCATACCGGGACAACATAGACAACAGATAATGGACTCCTCTTTTATGCATAAGCATGTAGCAACAATTAATAATTTTCTCATTTGAGATTGAGGATATGTGTCCAAAACTGAAACTTCTACCATGGATCATGGCTTTAGTTAGCGGCCCAATGTTCTTCTCTAACAATATGCATGCTTAACCATAAGGTGGTAGATCGCTCTTACTTCAGACAAGACGGACATGCATAGCAACTCACATGAAATTCAACAATGAGTAGTTGATGGCGTCCCCAGTAAACATGGTTATCGCACAACAAGCAACTTAATAAGAGATAAAGTGCATAATTACATATTCAATACCACAATAGTTTTTAAGCTATTTGTCCCATGAGCTATATATTGCAAAGGTGAATGATGGAATTTTAAAGGTAGCACTCAAGCAATTTACTTTGGAATGGCGGAAAATACCATGTAGTAGGTAGGTATGGTGGACACAAATGGCATAGTGGTTGGCTCAAGTATTTTGGATGCATGAGAAGTATTCCCTCTCGATACAAGGTTTAGGCTAGCAAGGCTTATTTGAAACAAACACAAGGATAAACCGGTGCAGCAAAACACGCATAAAAGACATATTGAAAACATTATAAGACTCTACACCGTCTTCCTTGTTGTTCAAACTCAATACTAGAAATTATCTAGACCTTAGAGAAACCAAATATGCAAACCAAATTTTAGCATGCTCTATGTATTTCTTCATTAATGGGTGCAAAGCATATGATGCAAGAGCTTAATCATGAGCACAACAATTGCCAAGTATCACATTACCCAAGACATTAATAGCAATTACTACATGTATCATTTTCCAATTCCAACCATATAACAATTTAACGAAGAAGAAACTTCGCCATGAATACTATGAGTAGAAACCAAGGACATACTTGTCCATATGCTACAGCGGAGCGTGTCTATCTCCCATAAAGTGAATGCTAGGATCCATTTTATTCAAACAAAACAAAAACAAAAACAAACCGACGCTCCAAGAAAAAGCACATAAGATGTGATGGAATAAAAATATAGTTTCAGGGGAGGAACCTGATAATGTTGTCGATGAAGAAGGGGATGCCTTGGGCATCCCCAAGCTTAGACGCTTGAGTCTTCTTAATATATGCAGGGGTGAACCACCGGGACATCCCCAAGCTTAGAGCTTTCACTCTCCTTGATCATGTTGCATCATACTCCTCTCTTGATCCTTGAAAACTTCCTCCACACCAAACTCGAAACAACTCATTAGAGGGTTAGTGCACAATAAAAATTAACATATTCAGAGGTGACACAATCATTCTTAACACTTCTGGACATTGCATAATGCTACTGGACATTAGTGGATCAAACAAATTCATCCAACATAGCAAAAGAGGCAATGCGAAATAAAAGGCAGAATCTGTCAAAACAGAACAGTTCGTATTGACGAATTTTAAAATGGCACCAGACTTGCTCAAATGAAAATGCTCAAATTGAATGAAAGTTGCGTACATATCTGAGGATCATGCACGTAAATTGGCTTAATTTTCTGAGCTACCTACAGGGAGGTGGACCCAGATTCGTGACAGCAAAGAAATCTGGAACTGCGCAGTAATCCAAATCTAGTACTTACTTTTCTATCAACGGCTTTACTTGGCACAACAAAACACAAAACTAAGATAAGGAGAGGTTGCTACAGTAGTAAACAACTTCCAAGACACAAAATAAAAACAAAGTACTGTAGGTAAAAACATGGGTTGTCTCCCATTAGCGCTTTTCTTTAACGCCTTTCAGCTAGGCGCAAAAAGTGTGTATCAAGTATTATCGGAGGGTGGTGCATTCTCAGCGGAGTGTGGAGTTTTCTCAACCAGGCATAGTATATTAGATACATAAGTTTTAGCATCTCCCTTTTCATTAGTCTTAGGCGTGCTACTCTCATCAAACAAATTTTCAGGAACAAGCCAAGCATAGTTATTTTCTAGTGCATCATTCATAGCTAAGAGTTTACATGGTATTGGTGCTTTGATCTCCCCACCATCATCAATATTATTAGTGTATCTTATTCTATCCATGTCCATTTTTTCAAGGAGACTAACAAAATTAGTATGAGAACCAAGCATGTTAAATTTAGCAAAGACCTTTCTAGCTTCTCTTGCTAGACCACCAAATTCTCTAAGAAGGGTTTCTAAAACAAAATCTTTCTTTACCCCTTCTTCCATATCACCAAGTGTGAGAAACATGTGTTGGATTATAGGATTAAGATTAACAAATTTAGTTTCCAACAGGCGAACTAAATGCGCAGCAGCAATTTCATAAGTAGGCGCAAGGTCTACCAAGTGTCTATCTTCAAAATTTTCAATGGTACTAACATGATTGAAAAATTCTTCTATACTATTTCTCCCAACTATAGACCCACGTCCTACCGGTATGTCTTTCGTGGTAAAATTAAAAGGAAACATGATGAAATAAGTAAAGTAAATGCAAGTAACTAATTTTTTTTGTGTTTTTGATATAGCAAACAAGATAGTAAATAAAATAAAACTAGCAACTAATTTTTTTGTATTTTGATTTAGTGCAGCAAACAAAGTAGTAAATAAAACTAAGCAAGACAAAAACAAAGTAAAGAGATTGAGAAGTGGAGACTCCCCTTGCAGCGTGTCTTGATCTCCCCGGCAACGGCGCCAGAAAAAGAGCTTGATGGCGTGTAACTCACACGTTCGTTGGGAACCCCAAGAGGAAGGTATGATGCGCACAGCAGCAAGTTTTCCCTCAGAAAGAAACCAAGGTTTATCGAACCAGGAGGAGCCAAGAAGCACGTTGAAGGTTGATGGCGGCGGGATGTAGTGCGGCGCAACACCAGGGATTCCGGCGCCAACGTGGAACCTGCACAACACAACCAAAGTACTTTGCCCCAACAAACAGTGAGGTTGTCAATCTTATCGGCTTGCTGTAACAAAGGATTAACCGTATTGTGTGGAAGATGATTGTTTGCAGAAAACAGTAGAACAAGTATTGCAGTAGATTGTATTTCAGTAAAGAGAATTGGACCGGGGTCCACAGTTCACTAGAGGTGTCTCTCCCATAAGACGAACAACATGTTGGGTGAACAAATTACAGTTGGGCAATTGACAAATAAAGTGAGCATGACCATACACATACATATCATGATGAGTATAGTGAGATTTAATTGGGCATTACGACAAAGTACATAGACCGCCATCCAACTGCATCTATGCCTAAAAAGTCCACCTTCAGGTTATCATCCGAACCCCCTCCAGTATTAAGTTGCAAAGCAACAGACAATTGCATTAAGTATGGTGCGTAATGTAATCAACAACTACATCCTTAGACATAGCATCAATGTTTTATCCCTAGTGGCAACAGCACAACACAACCTTAGAACTTTCATCCTTTGTCCCAGGTGTCAATGCAGGCATGAACCCACTATCGAGCATAAATACTCCCTCTTGGAGTTACAAGCATCTACTTGGCCAGAGCATCTACTAGTAACGGAGAGCATGCAAGATCATAAACAACACATAGATATAACTTTGATAATCAACATAACAAGTATTCTCTATTCATCGGATCCCAACAAACGCAACATATAGAATTACAGATAGATGATCTTGATCATGTTAGGCAGCTCACAAGATCCGACAATGATAGCACAATGGGGAGAAGACAACCATCTAGCTACTGCTATGGACCCGTAGTCCAGGGGTAGACTACTCACACATCACTCCGGAGGCGACCATGGCGGCGTAGAGTCCTCCGGGAGATGATTCCCCTCTCCGGCAGGGTGCCGGAGGCGATCTCCTGGATCCCCCGAGATGGGATCGGCGTTGGCGGCGTCTCTGGAAGGTTTTCCGTATCGTGGCTCTCGGTACTGGGGGTTTCGTCATGGAGGCTTTAAGTAGGCGGAAGGGTAGGTCAAGAGGCGGCGCGAGGGGCCCAGACCATAGGGCCGCGCGGCCAGGGCAGGGGCCGCGCCGCCCTATGCTCTGGCTGCCTCGTGGCCCCTCTTCGTTTCGTCTTCGGACTTCTGGAAGCTTCGTGGAAAAATAGGCCCCTGGGCGTTGATTTCGTCCAATTCCGAGAATATTTCCTTACTAGGATTTCTGAAACCAAAAACAGCAGAAAACAGCAACTGGCACTTCGGCATCTTGTTAATAGGTTAGTTCCAGAAAATGCACGAATATGACATAAAGTGTGCATAAAACATGTAGATAACGTCAATAATGTGGCATGGAACATAAGAAATTATCGATACGTCGGAGACGTATCAGTGAGCTGAAGGATAGACCCGCTAATTGGCACCGGAAACGCAAGCGTGAGGATCCGGATGACATCTACGACGAGACAGATCGCCCTTGGAACATCGCACAGCTACGTCCTTTCTACACTTAGCATATTTTTTCCGAGTTACAAACTCTGTAATAATTATACATGATCAATGAAATAAATCTTATGGTTCACTCTTTGAGTCTTTTACCTCCTTTACTTGTTCATTTTAGATCGAGTATGTTTTTCCGACTAAAACCGCAGAGCTGGATGTTTCCGCCTAGGCGTGTATGAAAGTTGTGATTTTCAAAATCGTCCTTTAGGACGTAAGCATAAGTTTTCTGGTGGAAAATTTTTTCGTTGCGAACTCGTGGATTCCTGGTAGCGACTTCCGGCACCTAGGCTGGGGGCTTGTTTCCGCGGTTATGGACGGACGCCATTGGGTTTCGTCACCGCAGGCGAGCGTTTCCGGCCAAAGGTTTTCCGGCTCGTGGAAGGTCAAACGAGTAAGCCGGAAAATTAACAAACCAGCACTTGCTTTTAACAAACGAAACATGCAAATAATTCTAACGGATAGCAGGATAAGTTTTCCGCCCACGCATAATTGTTTCGTCCCTAGATACTTAAGAATTAAAGTTATATTACAAACCCTCGCTGGGGCCAAAATGATGCATTGTTTTTCCGCAGGACTAAGTTTTTACTTCTTCTCAGCCGGAGAAGTTTCCACGTTGGCATCAGCTCCCCCTGCGTCAGTCGGAGCTTCCTTCTCTGCATCCTTGGCAGGCGAAGAGACATCTTCATCTTCTTCCGCTCCAGCTGCAGTCGGAGAAGCAGCGCCACCTTGGTTCTTTGAGCTTGTCCATGTGTACTGGCTTCCGGATTGAGCGGGCCTGTTTTCCGCTTCGCGGTCCTCCAAATGCTCAGCTTCGAGAGGTTCGTCAGCAGAAAGAACCACCTTCTCATAAAATTCATCATGGCGGATCCTCCGAGCAATGCGTGTATCATAGCCGCTAACCGCGTCAAGCAGCGCATTGACATTACATTCCGGAGGAACGCCAGAAGTCACCAGGTCCAGGTTTAAACTCGGATTATGCGCTAAGCACATAGCCAAGGACATGGCAGCTGCACCCCGTGCTGAAGAGGATTGCAGGTCCACAACCAGCTCCGGAAGCAAATCCATCCTCTTGATGAGCTTGCGCACATCGCAGACTCGGCTCTTCTTAATGTTGAGGTTGTGACAGATTTTCCTGGAGGCGGAGATGAGATCCTTGCAGTCTTCTCCGGCCAGCTGAAGCAGGTCATCGCGCGGGAACTGGCTCCGACGTTCCTCGTCATATCCGAGTGGATCTGGAAGATGCAAATTTTGTTAAATACAACAAGTTGCACACATACTGTCGTACAAGTTTCGAGGACGTACCCATGACGTCGGAGTTGAGCAGGTCCCAGCAGCTCTCTGCTGTTTCCATATATTTGCGAAGACCTCCAATTTCTTTTTGCTGCTTCTGGATGATGTCGCTGTCAGTTTGTCTTTTCAGCTCAAACTCACCAGTTTTCCGGATAAGCTCCGAGTTCTTCTCAGAGATTTTCTGTTCTGCCACTGCGAGTTTTGCTTCGAGATTCTTGTGTGCAGCACGAAGAGTCTCCAACTCGGAGGAAGCTGCAGCAAGAGAAGAGGAGGCACCTGCTCATAGTTTTATAAAGTGTCAAAGTCGGAAAGTGCGGGACATAACCAACAATCGTCAGATGATCGGAAACCAACCTTGAGCTTCTGAAAGTTGTTTCTTCAGAGCCGCATTCTCCGCCTGAAAGTGCTGGATTTTCTCCGCCTGGCTGATGGTCACACGACGCTGCAGCGCAATGTTTTTGTGCAACTCGTAATGCAGGGCTTTTTGTTCCTGCAAACACAGTCAGAAATGGAGTGAGTTCCGCCATCATGGTTTTGTCGCTGGAAATTTTTTCCGCCATCATGCTTGGGGGCTACCACGACATTTAAAAATTTCCTTTCAGATTAAGTTCTCTAAAAGTGTTCAGACGCTAACTGATAAAGTTTCCGCCTAAATACTTGGGGGCTACTGGGGGGTTACCTTTTGCTTGCAAACAAGCTTGTCGAAGAATTCGCCAATGTTTTTCTTGGCGTCCTGGATCTCCGACGTTTCAACGTCCAGTTTGCCCCAGGCATTGTTCAGCATAGCATTGAGCAAGTCTTGCTCCAGCTCCCACTTCTCCGCCTCCGTTAGTTTGTTAAAAAACTTCGTGGCATAGGCTTTCGGGGTGGAAGTAAGATCAGCCGGATCTCCAAAGTTTTTGGGGAAAACGACCATATCACCTGTGGAGGCTTCAGCTTTGCCGGAGGAATTGACTTCTGCCTCCCCTTGGTTTTGTCCTTCAGTTTCATCATTGATGGGACCCTTGCCGCCGGAACCATCTCCGCTCACTATGTCGCTGCTAACCGGAATTACTTCCGGTGGAGTGGGTGCGGCAGGAGTTGGAGACTGGTCCGCGGGAGGAGGAGAAGGCTGCAGGGGGGCTTGTGGAGCGCTCGGCGGAACTGGCGTCGAAGGGCCAACGGCGGGAGATTTCTTCTGCATATACTTAGTAATATGCTCCTGAACATTGGTCCGCGCGGTGGTAGGGTTCGGATTCCTGTGAGCAAGTAAAAGGAAAGTATACATAACACAGCTTACCAAGATAAACAACGCATGTTACTCGGAAGCTTACGCTGCGCCCGAAATGTTAGGACGTGAGGGTTCCCCTGCTGTCGAAAGCATCTTCAGGCGCTGGCGCTCCGCCTTCCTAGAGTCAAGTGGAGGTGGTTTGACCACCCTGGGTTTCTTGGCGGAAGCCTCGCCGCTGCCTCCGGCGTCGGAGCCGGAGACTTTGGCGCGGGGACGCTTTGAAGGTCGAGGAGCAGCCTTTCGGGGCACTCGTTCTTCTTCCTCCTCAGGGTCTTCCGGATCCTCTTCCACCAAGTCACCGCTAACGGGAACTCGGAGTATGGTGCGTAGGTTTTCTTCCGCCAAAGAGTCAAGCTGCGAAAATGCTGAGCAGAACAAGTTAAACACTTAGAAAATTGTGAAAGGACAAAGGAATGCGAAGGATTAAGTGCTTACCGGAGGACATTTGTCGTGTGTGCTAATATCCTTGATCAGTTCCGGGACCTGTTGGCCCCTAGGAATTTTCACCAACGTCTTGAACCTTCTCTTGAGGGAGTCGGCTGGAAGATCGTGGCGAGTGACTCGGAGGAGATCGTCCGCCCCAGTGTAAGCGCACATCAGGCGTGCGTTGTAGCGCAGGGGCTGGATCCTCCGGGTAAACCAGCTGAGGGTGAGCTGGGCACCGGTTAGTCCATCATGAACTAACCAGGAAATCCTCCGCGCGGCCTTCTCCAGTATGGGTGTTTGGGCAAGCGTGGGGACGAAGCTCCAGCTCGCCAATTCTTCCGGAGGCGTGTTGCTGAAGGGCGGGAGTCCATCGTCGACGTTCGGAACAGACGCGTTCTTCACATAAAACCATCCGGCGTTCCAGTACCGGACGGACTCGTGGGAATCATGAGGCGGATACATACGGCCAGGTCGGAGCATGAAAGTCATGCTCCCGCAGTTCAGCATGGCTTTGTCCTTCGTCTCCTTCTTCACTCAGAAAAAGAACTGCCACAGCTTGACATCAGGTCGGATCCCTAGATGACCTTCGCAGAGAGTTGCGAAGTTCGAGAGCAGGAGGTAGGAGTTGGGGCAGATGTTGTGGGGCTGGAGCCCGTACGTGTCGAGGACGGAGAGGAAGAACTCCGAGCAAGGGAGTGATAATCCGCGCTCGACCCACGCCTTTGTCATGACGCGTTCGTCCGCGTCGGGATTGGGAATGTCGGAGTCGCGTGTGAAACTCCAATGCTCGGAGATCATGCCTTCGTTTTGAAGCTCCCGGAGCTCCGCGTCAGTTGTCTCGCAGGGCCACCATTGACCCCGCACCCCCTCACGGCTCCGGTCCTTGGAAGCTTTCTTATTCTCCACCTCTTGTACCTTGGCTGCCATTCTAGCTTGGCCTTGAAGCTCCTCTTCGAGCTCTTGGGCTGTTGGGATCTGGCCTAGTAAAGTACTGGAAGAGGCGGAGAATGGTTGAGCAAGCCTAACGTCGGAAACATATGGTGGTAGATACGCAATGGGATCCGGGCAAAATGGTTCCACGACACTGGGATCCGGGCTACTCGGAGAACTACCAGTGCAGTGAGGAGAACCTTGAGACATGCTTCCGGCTGCACCCATGCGAGCTAAGTTGAGTAACCGGAAAATCTACGCTACAGCTACTTCTTCTTCTACAAGACCGGTGCACGTACCGGCAATGGCGCGACGGTCCGGCGAAGTTCCGGCGAAGTAGAGGTCGTTGAACTGGCGGTTTTGAGCTCCCGACGACCACGAATCGGCGGCGGAGTTGATTTCTTGATCAACCGTGGCAATCTTGGTTGGAGGAGAGGCTTGAGGCGGCGGCGCGTGAAGCTCCCGTGAGGAAGGTTCGCCGGAGTTGAGATCCGTCGGGCGGCGCGGCGCGAGGAAGAAGATGAAGTGGTGAGATGCGGTGAAACAATGAAGAATTACCGAGCCGTGGGGTATTAATAGGCCACTCGCGGAGATTCGGGATTCAGATCCAATGGTGGAAACGGAACGGTCGCACCGTTGGATGGATGACACGTGTCTTAGGTCAAGTGCGGTAAAACGACGTGGAGGTAACTTAACCATGCACTCCCGAAAGTTCCGGCTAAAGATTTGCATCTGCGAAAATTTAGCGCGGGAAATAAGGAGGTTGTACGCGGGAAAAGCGGAATCTCCGTTGCAATACGCGATCTGAAGATGAAGGATTTTCGAGTGAATGAACCCGGAATCAAGTAAAAAGTTTTTGAAGCTCTTCAAGATTCTCTTCGGATCCGAGCTGAATGAAGTCAGAGGAATGATGAATCTCGGAGAACTTCGGGGGCTACTGTTGTGGGTATACTTTATGGGTATATCAACGGCATGGCCTAGATCCGGCAAGCCCGGGTGGCCCATAGTTGGTGGTGAGGCATGTGGCCCATCGGGCGGCCCAGTTGCTGTAGATCATGAAGGATGAAGTCCAGCCCAGGAACAGGAAGCCGGATCTCAACCGACCTACGAAGGAGGCCAGATCCGTGACAGCCCATGAAGTATCCGGATCCAGCACGTATTTGGAGGAAGGCGGATCCTTGACGTACACGGCAAGACATTGTACCGTAGTTAGGCAACTTGTATTCCGGCTAGGACTCTCCATGTAAACCCTAGATCCGTGCGCCTATATAAGCCGGATCCCGGGAGCCCTAGAGGCACAACCACAACTCATTGTAACAACGCGAAAGCGCCCAGATAATTCCAGACAAGCAGCAGTAGGCCATGTCATCGTGCAGGTGTTCCGAAGCTGGGTAAATCGCGTACCACCGTCCCGAGAGCACTCCGCCCTATGGCCCCTACTTCTTCTCCCCCTCGTGAGGATCCCTCCTCCGGGGTACCGTCGATTAGGCAACGACACTCGTCGTTTCGTAGCATCACGTGATGATCGGGTGTTATAATTCTACGTGTGCATACAACGGGTGCAAGCTAGATTTGCACATGCGAATACTGAGGCTATACTTTACGAGCCTAGCATGTACAGACATGGTCTCGAAAAAGTCGTCATGATATGATGGATAAAATTATGAGTGAAATTGTTCATCATATTACAAAGTTACTAATAGTGAAATCTGAAACACTTGTCATATGATGATCAACTTCAAAGTAAGAACCTCAAGGTTATTGGTATTTGACCAACAAACCTAGAAGTTATTGAAGGTGAAGTTTTTTTTCTGAATAATGAGGAAAGCTAAAAGAGAAACTACAAAAGATATTTTGGCAGAAAGAAAAGAGAAGACTAGAAAGTCTAGCTCAGGTGTATATACATGATATACATGTTATGGTTGTATTCCTAGTTTGGTCACACAATGAAATTCTTGGGTATTAGTACCATATTGGTTGGTATGAAATGTCATACAAAACAACGCAATACAAGAATACAATGGCCTAAGTGACTGACAAGGAATATGATAGGAATGCACTTCTGGAACAAAAATAAAGTGTTATTATGTTCGTCGTTGGCATCCTATCTAGCCCTTAGAATTTATAATAAAGAACTTAATAATTGTTATTTTGCTCTGGTCAAATGAAAACAATGAGTTGTTCAAATTATGACATTACTCCATGTACGATGGATAAGTTATTATAAATCTTAATGGTGAAACACACATACATAATACTGACGCTAAAATGCCATGAGGCAAATGATTTGAATTCCACTTATTTGTGGAACCGCAATTTAGGTCATATTAGAAAGGAACGCATGAAGGAACTCCATGCAAATGGATTTTTAGAGTCATTCGATTTTTGAATCGTTTGGCGCTTGCAAATCTTTTCTAAAGAGAATGACTGAAATACCGTTCATAGGCCAAGAGTTGAACGGGCAACTAACTTAGTGGAAAAATACATGATGATGTATGTGGTTCACTGGGCATAGGTTGTGCGGGAGATTCTTCTACTTCATGAAAACTTCCAACAATGAATTGAGTATATATATGTGGATATATTCGATAAGGAAGAAGTTTGAAACATTTGAATAGATTCAAATAAATATCAACATGAAGTGGAAATCATCGTAATAGAAAAGTCAAATATCTATGATTGGATCATAGTGGAAATATTTGAATTACGAGTTTTAGCAAACATCTAAGAGAGTTATGAAGTTGTTCTACAACTCACGTTTCTTGGAGTATCATAGTGATGATGGAGTATCCAAGAGATGTATCCAAACCTTGTTGGATCAATGATGAGATAAAATATTGATGCCATTATATTTTTTGTGGATTATGCTTTAGAGACTACCGCTTTTACACTGAATAGATCATCATCATGATCCGTTGAAATGACACCATATGAGTTATGGCATGGGTATGAACCCTAATAGTCCTTTCTTAAATTTTGGTATGCATAGCATAAGATAAATAAGTTTACAACCAAAATCGGATGAATGTCTTTGTTGGTTATCCCAAAGAATTGATTGGGAATTCTTTTCACTATAAAGTAAAAGACAAAAGTGGTTGTTAATGTTACTTGCTTATTTCCAAGAAATTGTTTTTAGCGAAGTATTTGAGTGGGAGGACAATAGAACTTGATAAGGTTTATGAACCTGAGCATAATGATCAGAGTAGCGCAGCATCGGAATTGGTTCCGGAAGCGGCCACGACGATCATGGCTCCCATGTCTACAAAATGTTATAGTCATGGAGATCGAAGTACTTATTGAACCTTGTAGGTATGGTTTACTTTGTGATCAAATAAATGATTTATGAACAAAGGATTGTTTTTGAACAATGATAAACCAACTACATACAAAGAAGTTATGATGGGCCCTGACTCCGTTAAAATGGCTATACGCCATGAAATCCAAGATAGATGAATACTTTTTGAAAGTAAATGGATCTATAAAATTGATGGACTTGGATGGAATATCCTTGAATAAGCTCGACTTGTCAAAAAGTTGTTTACGACAAAGTTCAAAGAGTTGACTACGATAAGATTAGATCTTCCGTAGCAATGCTTATAGTCTATGTGGATTATTCTAGTAATCACTACATATTTCTTTTATGAGATATGTTAGTAGGATGGAAAAGTATATTACTTAACAGAAGTGTGTATTAAAGGTGTATACAAGATACAACCAAGAGTTTTGCTAGTCCGTAGAATACTAGATAGGAATACAAACTTCAATTGGATGAAGTGAGTATTGCGGAGTTGGAATCTTCACCGGATGAAATAGTCAAAGAGTTTTTGATTTCATCAGAAACGATGAAGAGGCTTGCATTTGCAAGAAATTAAGTGGGAGCGCTGAGACATATTTATAATACTTTGTGTAGATACATATAGTTGGTTATAAATGATGTAATTATATACTTGATTATAAAAGGTTTCATTGAGAATTAACTTCAATGAAAGGATATGGACTGAAACATATTTAGTGTCAAGATCTATGAAGATAGATTGAAACACATAATAAGTTTAAGTCAAAGTACATAGAAAGGATATTAAAGTAGTTCAATATAGAAATATTAAGAAAATGTTCTTGTCATGTGAAGTTTTAACAAAACTTGAGTGTATCTGACACTCAATGAGTAAAAACACATGAGTGATTTTAGATCACGAATTATATGTACAATATCAGATGTCCTATGCTCTAAATGGTTAGGAGCATATACCAGAATGATTCATGTGATGATCATTGGATAAACAGTAATAATATCCCTGAGTACTTTAGAAGAACCAAGGATATATAGTTTTGTATGAGTAATGACAAACAAATCGCTGTAAGGTGTTGCACCGATATTAGTTTGGTCACATATAAAAATAAAATTTCAATCTCAAATTAGGCTAAGTGTTGTTTAAAAGGTAGCACAATGAGCTAGAATTTGTCTATGCTAGATTTAGATGAGTTCTAAATGTTGTGACGGATTCTACAAACAAAGGCAGAATATGTCATTGTTTTGACAATGACTGAGGATGTTAAGTCAAGAGGTTCTTTGAAAACTTGGTGTAGTTCCGATAATGTCAGAACTTTGAAGCTATATTGTGTATGACAATATTAGTGACATATTTCAGACCGCGGAATTAAGGTTCCACCAGAAGACCAAACATATTTAATGCCGACTCATTTGGAAAATGAGTGATGCGTGAAGACGCAAATGAATTGCAAAATACATACGTTTCTGAGTGTGTCAGAACCATTGACTAAAGCTCTCCCTAGGGCAAAGTATGACCAACACCAGAATGCCATGGGTGTTAGGTACATTACAATGTAATCTAGATTATTGACTCTAGTGCAAGTGGGAGACTGTTGGAGATATGCCCAAGAGGTAATAATAAAATGGTTATTATAATATCTTTGAGTTTATGATAATGTTTACATACCATGCTATAATTGTATTAACCGAAACATTGATACATGTGTGTTATGTGAACAACAAGGAGTCCCTAGTAAGCCTCTTGTATAACTAGCTTGTTGATTAATAGATGATCATCGTTTCATGATCATGAACATTGGATGTTATTAATAACAAGGTTATGTCATTATGTGAATGATATAATGGACACACCCAATTAAGCGTAGCATAAGATCACGTCATTAAGTTATTTGCTATAAGCTTTCGATACATAGTTACCTAGTCCTTATGACCATGAGATCATGTAAATCACTTATACCTGAAAGGTACTTTGATTACATCAAACGCCACTGCGTAAATGGGTGGTTATAAAGGTGGGATTAAGTATCCGGAAAGTATGAGTTGAGGCATATGGATCAACAGTGGGATTTGTCCATCCCGATGACGGATAGATATACTCTGGGCCCTCTCGGTGGAATGTCGTCTAATAGCTTGCAAGCATATGAATGGTTCATAAGAGACCACATACCACGGTACGAGTAAAGAGTACTTGTCATGAGATGAGGTTGAACGAGGTATAGAGATACCGATGATCAAACCTCGGACAAGTAAAATATCGCGTGACAAAGGGAATTGGTATCGTATGTGAATGGTTCATTCGATCACTAAAGTCATCGTTGAATATGTGGGAGCCATTATGGATCTCCAGATCCCGCTATTGGTTATTGGTCGGAGAGAAGTTTCAACCATGTCTACATAGTTCGCGAATCGTAGGGTGACACACTTAAGGTTTGATGTCGTTTAAGTAGATATGGAATATGGAATGGAGTTTGAAGTTTTGTTCGGAGTCTCGGATGGGATCCATGACATCACGAGGAGTTCTGGAATGGTCTGGAGAATAAGATTCATATATAGGAAGTCACTTTCCAAGTTTGGAAATGATCCGGTGAATTTATGGAAGGTGGTTTCTAGAATTATCCGGAAATAAATCACTATGGAAGGAGGAGTCCCGGAGGGACTCCACAAACCCTAACCAGCCAACCAAGTGGGAGGGTGGAGTCCATGGTGGACTCCACCTCCTTGGCCGGCCAAAAAAAGGGGAAAGGGGAGAGTCCCTGTCCCTCTAGGTTTCGTCCATAAGGCAGTTTTTCTGTTGGGGTCTTATTCGAAGACTTTGGGCAAACCCTTGGGGTTCCACCTATATAATGAGGAGGAGAGGGAGGGGGCAGCCCATGGCTTGGCCGCACCACCCCTGCCCCCTTGAGGCCGGCGCCCATGGCACCCCCTCTCCCCAAACCCTAGCCTCCCCTCCTCCACATACAAACTCCCGCAGCGCATAGGCGAAGCCCTGCCGGAGTTCTCCACCACCACCGCCACCACGCCGTCGTGCTGCCGGGATTCCGAGGAGGATCTACTACTTCCGCTGCCCGCTGGAACGGGGAGAAGGACGTCGTCATCAACACCGAACGTGTGACCGAGTACGGAGGTGCTGCCCGATCGTGGCACCGTGATCAAGATCTTCTACGCGCTTTTGCAAGCGGCAAGTGATCGTCTACCGCAGCAATAAGAGCCTACTCTTATAGGCTTTGGAAATCTTCAAGGGTGAGTCTTGATCATCCCCTCGTTGCTCCCGTCTTCTAGATTGCATCTTGGCATGGATTGCGTTCTCGCGGTAGGAAAATTTTTGTTTTCTATGCAATGAATCCCTACAAGAAATCCATCAAACATAGCAAAACAGGCAATGCGAAAATAAAAGGCAGAATCTGTCAAAACAGAATAGTCCGTAAAGACGAAATTTCCAGGGGCACTTAACTTGCTCAGATGAAAATGCTCAAATTGAATGAAAGTTGCGTACATATCTGAGGATCACGCACGTAAATTGGCAGATTTTTCTGAGTTACCTACAGAGAACCCTGCCCAAATTCGTGACAGCAAGAAATCTGTTTCTGCGCAGTAATCCAAATCTAGTATTGACTTTACTATCAAAGACTTTAGTTGGCACAACAATGCAATAAAATAAGGATAAGGAGAGGTTTCTACAGTAGTAACAACTTCCAAGACTCAAATATAAAACAAAAGTACTGTAGTAAAATAATGGGTTGTCTCCCATAAGCGCTTTTCTTTAACGCCTTTCAGCTAGGCGCAGAAAGTGTGAATCAAGTGTCATCAAGAGATGAAGCATCGACATCATAATTTGTTCTGATAATAGAATCATAAGGTAACTTCATTTTCTTTCTAGGGAAGTGTTCCATACCTTTCTTGAGAGGAAATTGATATTTAATATTACCTTCCTTCATATCAATAGTAGCACCAACAGTTCGAAGAAAAGGTCTTCCCAAAATAATGGGACAAGATGCATTGCATTTAATATCCAAGACAACAAAATCAACGGGGACAAGGTTATTGTTAACCATAATACGAACATTATCAATCCTCCCCAAAGGTTTCTTTATAGCATTATCAGCAAGATTAACGTCCAAATAACAATTTTTCAATGGTGGCAAGTCAAGCATATCATAGATTTTCTTAGGCATAACAGAAATACTTGCACCAAGATCACATAAAGCATTACAATCAAAATCATTGACCCTCATCTTAATGATGGGCTCCCAACCATCTTCTAACTTCCTAGGAATAGAAGCTTCAAGTTTTAGTTTCTCTTCTCTAGCTTTTATGAGAGCATTTGTAATATGTTTTGTAAAGGCCAAATTTATAGCACTAGCATTGGGACTTCTAGCAAGTTTTTGTAAGAACTTTATAACTTCAGAGACGTGACAATCATCAAAATCTAAACCATTATGATCTACAGCAATGGGATCATTGTCCCCAATGTTGGAAAAAATTTCAGCAGTTTTATCACAAACAGTTTCAGCAGTTTCAGGCAATTTTGCACGCTTTGCACTAGGAGTAGAAACATTGCCAACACCAATTATTTTACCATTGATAGTAGGAGGTTTAGCAACATGTGAAGCATTATCGTTATTAGTGGTGGTAATAGTCCAAACTTTAGCTACATTACTCTCTTTAGCAAGTTTTTCGTTTTCTTCTCTTTCCCACCTAGCATGCAATTCAGCCATCAATCTAATATTCTCATTAATTCGAACTTGGATGGCATTTGCTGTAGTAACAATCTTATTATCATTATCCTTATTAGGCATAACTTTCACTTTTAAAAGATCAACATCAGAGGCGAGTCTATCAACCTTAGAAGCAAGAATATCAATTTTATCAAGCTTTTCCTCAACAGATTTGTTAAAAGCAGTTTGTGTACTAATAAATTCTTTAAGCATGGCTTCAAGACCAGGGGGTACACTCCTATTATTGTTGTAAGAATTCCCATAAGAATTACCATAACCATTACCATTAGCAGAAGGATATGGCCTATAGTTGTTACCAGAATTATTCCTATAAGCATTGTTGTTGAAATTATTATTTTTAATGAAGTTCACATCAACATTCTCTTCTTGGGAAACCAATGAAGCTAAAGGAACATTATTTGGATCAACATTAGATCTACCATTCACAAGCATAGACATAATCACATCAATCTTATCACTCAAGGAGGAGGTTTCTTCGACAGAATTTACCTTCTTACCTTGTGAAGCCCTTTCAGTGTGCCATTCAGAGTAATTGACCATCATATCATCAAGAAGCTTTGTAGCCGCCCCCAAGGTGATGGACATAAAGGTACCTCCAGCAGCTGAATCCAATAGGTTCCGCGAAGAAAAATTCAGTCCTGCATAGAAGGTTTGGATGATCATCCAAGTAGTTAGTCCATGGGTTGGGCAATTCTTTACCAAAGATTTCATTCTCTCCCATGCTTGAGCAACATGTTCATTATCCAATTGCTTAAAATTAATTATGCTACTTCTCAAAGATATAATTTTAGCTGGGGGATAATATCTACCAATAAAAGCATCTTTACATTTAGTCCATGAATCAATACTATTCTTGGGCAAAGATAGCAACCAATCTTTAGCTCTTCCTCTTAATGAGAAAGGAAACAATTTTAATTTTATAATATCACCATCTACATCCTTATACTTTTGCATTTCACAAAGTTCAACAAAATTATTAAGATGGGTAGCAACATCATCAGAACTAACACCAGAAAATTGCTCTCTCATGACAAGATTCAGTAAAGCAGGTTTAATTTCAAAGAATTCTGCTGCACTAGCAGGTGGAGCAATAGGTGTGCATAGGAAATCATTATTATTAGTGTTTGTGAAGTCACACAACTTAGTGTTTTCAGGAGTATTCATTTTTCAATAGTAAATAAAGCAAACTAGATAAAGTAAATGCAAGTAACTAATTTTTTGTGTTTTTAATATAGAGAACGCAAACAAGATAGTAAATAAAGTAAAGCTAGCAACTATTTTTTGTGTGTTTTGTTTTAGTGCAGCAAACAAAGTAGTAAATAAAATAAAGCAAGACAAAAACAATGTAAAGAGATTGGAAGTGGCGACTCCCCTTGCAGCGTGTCTTGATCTCCCCGGCAACGGCGCCAGAAATTTAACTTGATACGCATAAAGCACACGTCCGTTGGGAACCCCAAGTGGAAGGTATGATGCGTATAGAAGCAAGTTTCCCTCAGTAAGAAACCAAGGTTTATCGAACCAGTAGGAGCCAAGAAGCACGTTGAAGGTTGATGGCGGCGAAGTGTAGTGCGGCGCAACACCAGGGATTCCGACGTCAATGTGGAACCTGCACAACACAATCAAAGTACTTTGCCCCAACGTAACAGTGAGGTTGTCAATCTCATCGGCTTGCTGTAACAAAGGATTAGATGTATGGTGTGGAAGATGATGTTTGCGAAGAACAGTAAAGAACAATTGCAGTAGATTGTATTTCAGATGTAAAGAATGGACCGGGGTCCACAGTTCACTAGTGGTGTCTCTCCCATAAGATAAATAGCATGTTGGGTGAACAAATTACAGTTGGGCAATTGACAAATAAAGAAGGCATAACAATGCACATACATATATCATGATGAGTACTATGAGATTTAATCAGGGCATTACGACAAAGTACATAGACCGCTATCCAGCATGCATCTATGCCTAAAAAGTCCACTTTCAGGTTATCATCCGAACCCCTTCCGGTATTAAGTTGCAAGCAACAGACAATTGCATTAAGTATGGTGCGTAATGTAATCAACACAAATATCCTTAGACAAAGCATCGATGTTTTATCCCTAGTGGCAACAGCACATCAACAACCTTAGAACTTTCTGTCACTGTCCCAGATTCAATGGAGGCATGAACCCACTATCGAGCATAAATACTCCCTCTTGGAGTTACAAGTATCAACTTGGCCAGAGCCTCTACTAGCAACGGAGAGCATGCAAGAACATAAACAACATATATGATAGATTGATAATAACCTTGACATCGTATTCAATATTCATCGGATCCCAACAAACACAACATGTAGCATTACAAATAGATGATCTTGATCATGATAGGTAGCTCACAAGATCTAACATGATAGCACAATGAGGAGAAGACGACCATCTAGCTACTGCTATGGACCCATAGTCCAGGGGTGAACTACTCACGCATCGATCCGGAGGCGATCATGGCGATGAAGAGTCCTCCGGGAGATGATTCCCCTCTCCGGCAGGGTGCCGGAGGCGATCTCCTGAATCCCCCGAGATCGGATTGGCGGCGGCTGCGTCTCTGGAAGGTTTTCCGTATCGTGGCTCTCGGTACAGAGGGTTTCGCGACGAAGGCTTTAAGTAGGCGGAAGGGCAAGTCAGGGGGCGTCACGAGGGACCCACACGCTAGGGCCGCGCAGGCCCAAGCCTGGCCGCGCCACCCTAGTGTGGCGTCGCCTCGTGGCCCCACTTCGTATCTCCCTCGGTCTTCTGGAAGCTTCGTGGAAAAATAAGCCCCTCGGCGTTGATTTCGTCCAATTCCGAGAATATTTCCTTACTAGGATTTCTGAAACCAAAAACAGCAGAAAACAGCAACTGGCTCTTCGGCATCTCGTCAATAGGTTAGTGCCGGAAAATGCATAATAATGACATATAATGTGTATAAAACATGTGAGTATCATCATAAAAGTAGCATGGAACATAAGAAATTATGGATACGTTTGAGACGTATCACCGCCCCACAGGGGACGCTCCGGGCACAACGAAAAGCGAGGCGAAGCGACGCGGGCCCGACGCGTCAGCGGCTCGGAAGGCTAAAACCCCGTCGCCTACCTTTGGTCAAGCGACGTTAATGGTGTCCCTGTTTTCCCAGGCGATGCAGGGACGCGTCTCATCGTGCATGGCCGCGTGGTCGTCCGCGCCGGCGTTATTGCGTGCAACCACCCGCTGCCGCCGCTGTACATTAAGACGACCTGCTGTTCGTCCCATTTTCTCACCACTCCCAAACCTTCTCGTCGCCGCCGCCTCCCCCCATCCCAGATCTTCTCCTCACCGCTCCAAAAATGTCGAGCTCGTCCTCCCGCAAGATCGCCGCGGCAGCCTAACCGTGCCGGAGGCGTGGGCGTTGTACCATGCCCGATATCCAGTCCCGCCGGACATGCGGCTGCCAAGCAGCGGCGGCTGGAAGATGGCCGTGAACGGCATTGGCGTCCCGCCGCCGCCGAAGTCGGGCACGGAGCAATGGAGGGGCGGCATCAAGGCCCGGCGGGCTCAACTCACCGCCGAGGAGCGGTTGGATCCGACGTGGACGGCCAACAACAACGACGAATGGTGGAAGACGTACTTCAAGGCGAAGTACGATGTCGAGATGTACAACACCCACGGGCTCGTCGGCGGGCCCAATAGCTGGAACAAGGACGGTCGCGCCCTGTTCTGGGGCGTTCCAGGGCGCACCCTCGAGAACGTCATCCGCGGCATCCGCAACGGCACTACAAGGTTGGAGACGCCGTCGGCACCGCCACCGTATCCTCGAGGAGGACCACCGCAATGGCAGTCGAGGAGGACGACGTACTCGTCCTCCTTGAACTCTTCTTCCTCAGGACCGGCCCGATCGACGCCGTCCTCGTCGTACCGCTCGGCGCCCTACAGCGTCCCCAAACGCGAGGTCAAGGAGGAGCCGGCGACGCCCGTCAACACGATGCGTGGTGGCAGCAGCAGCCGGCGGCAGCAAGAGAGGCGCGGCGGCGCCCTTCCCATCCCGAAGCCGGAGGTGAAGGAGGAGCCGAAGGAAGCGGCGCAGGCGGCGCTGCTGGCGGAGTACGAGCGGCAGCAACGGCTCATCGCCAGCAGCGATGACCCCGAGGACTACCCAGGGCTGCGGGCGGCGTGCTTGGCATCCATGAACGACAAGGACGCCTTGAGGGGCGACCTCGACATGGCGATCACCATGTCCATCCGCGACTCCGGCTAGCCGCTCGTGGACCTCACCGACGACGGCGAGGCAGGACCAAGCGGCTTGGTGAAGGAAGAGCCCGTCGACGATCGCGTCAAGCAGGAGGTCGTCACCGACGACATGTACAACTTCCAGCAGCACTACGACGCCTCCGGCCGCCGCAAGTACTTCTAGATTAGGTTTAGTTTAAATTTAGTCAAATTTCGTTCGAATCTATGTAAGTTTGGACGAATCTAATCGAATCTCGCTTAAGTTTAAAATTTCCGAAATTTTGTTTGGGGGACGCGACTGGGGAGCGACGTCCCCCAAACGTGGCACGAACGAAACACGTCCCCCAAACGCTCAATCCGGCGCGTTTTGGGGGACGGTTTGGGGACGCGAGTGGAGATGGTCTTATCATGTCAGTTCAAAACTTATGGGCTATGTCATTTTTTGGAACAAAGTATGAGATTTTTTTTCAATATGTTACAGTTTTTGGAATAAAGTCATGATCACATATAGAATCATTCGAAATGCATCATGATTTCGTCAGTTTTCATGTTGTTCAGATTCATTTCCCCAGTAACCAAGTTTCTCGAATTAATTAGATGTTATGGTTGAGAAGCATTGGTAGTGGCATACTTTTTGCAGATAGAGCGTGTATTTCACAAATCAAGCGCTAGAATTGCGTAGAAAGGTAGGTTCGGACCAATTTTCATTTCTGGAATGAGCTACATAGCGCTATAATGGTTAGCACAGCCCCGATCATTCGCATCCGCCATACGTACCACACGATCCATCCTCCCTCAATCATACATCTTGACTTCCAAAAGGGGAGGAAGCCGTTTGATATGGATAACACGGGGAGGGAGAGGCATAGTAACCTACAAAGATCTATAGAAGTAGGTTTCGCTTGGGTCCATCCCAGATATCAATGTGAAGAAGAACCACAACCTCATTGGCTACACCATGAGATGGTCAATATATATAGTTGAGAGATAAGGAATTTGTAAATTATGTTTCCAAATCCTTTGAACATTGGAAACTATTTAATCAGTGATGTTGTTGCTATATGACTAGAAGATGTATCACGATGGTTTCCCTTTCATTTTATTTGTATATCTTGTATGACCTCTGTGCCATGTGCGAGTATTAATTTCCTCTTGGCACAAGTTGTGTACGGGATTACTGGAAGGTACATTTGCTAAAAATACATATTTATTCTAAGTCATTGATATGCTTGCGGAAAATAAAATCACACATATATTGGTTTAAATATTGAATGTATGTACATCTACCAAACGTACATAATGATCTCGACTTATTCAATTGGTACAGTATATTACGCCATCTATATCTCAATCTTCATCAAGAAACTCCACAAGCATCCAAAAAAATTACGTGTTGCCTATGTCAGTTTATAATGTTATGCAATCAAAATGTTGGTGGAAATGAAAGACATCGGGAAACCAAGTAGCATGATATTTGCGACACGTGCATATTTTTATTTGGTAGAGGGGGACGTGTCTTACTTCTTTCACCTCTTCACACCAATTGCTTCGACAATCCCTCCACCACATACCTTGATGTATTATCATTCAAAGATACATGCTCGACTAAAAAGGCAGATTCTTAGAGGCTATGAGTATTGTGATAGTTTTCTTACCACGCCAATCCTACCATAGGGCGTCGGTGGCTGATTGGTTCAACCAAATCTGTCAATCAT
Organism: Lolium perenne; assembly: GCF_019359855.2. NCBI lineage: Eukaryota > Viridiplantae > Streptophyta > Magnoliopsida > Poales > Poaceae > Lolium > Lolium perenne. Next base: position 195,047,676 of record NC_067247.2, on the reverse strand, counting down.
TGTTTGTTATATTGGTGTGTGTGTTAATTTTGCGTGGCTTGGTAACGTACTAATGTTCATTAGTTGGGGGTCGATTCTATTTTTACACTGGCATGAGCCTATAATTTCCATAGGCCCTGCAAAAATTTAGCCCACCAAGAAGTGTATCGATTTAGTTTCCGGCGGTGTAAAAACTAACTAATGATCATGTTATATCCACCTTTCTCTTAGCCACTCACCCTCCTCCTCTTGCTTCACTTCTTCACGCGGTCGCAGCTTGCACCTACCCGGTCCATTTCCTTGCTGCGTCGTCTAGTTCCCTATGGTGACCTCAACACTAGGCGATAGAGGTCAAACACAAATCGGCTCGAATCTAGAAAAAAAGGGGATCTGAGATGCGAAATTGATAGAGGGTTGGGTGAGAAGCAGAGACGCAAAAGTATGAGCTAGTTTGGAATTTCTTTATAGCATTCATGTCGGTAGAAGCATCGACTTAGTTTTTTTAACCCCACTCTACTCATACTTACAAGTGGGACCAGTGCCCACCACTCTCAGTTCAAATTAGCGTGCTCTTACTTGTACTATTATGCATATAATATTTTGAAGTAGTTCGGGTATCCCACAAATTTCTATGTATTCTGTTTTAAAAAATAGAACATGTCAATGATTTAAGATTCGAGATGCATGATCGTTCATTTGCGAACTTTTCCTTTCAACGATTCTTTTACGTGTTGTACAAAGACAAATTTGTGCACATCTCCAGCTGTTATTTTAGAACATAAAACATTTTCTTATTTTACTTATCACACAAACCAACCTTGTAATGACCTAAAAATTTACGAGCTCATAATTTACCCAACCATTTAGATCTACAACAAAGTTTAGATACTTTCGTAACTTTTATTTGTAACTATGTTCAATAACTAAGTTTTTCTGGCTCTAAAACCTTGTCTTGGTGTACCACATGGGATAGCATAGCTTTGCCCTGAAGTTTACTTGCACTTCATCCAACAATATATCTTCAAAAGCATTGGACATTTTGAGAACTCTTACCTCGTATAGTATTTATTTTCTCACATCAACCTACTGAGAAGCATATTCCCTAGTCATATTAATTCCATTCTCATTTTGTTCCTTTTTTATTATTACGATACATTTCTTTCGTTTTCTTGAAGATCTTCGTTAATCAATTCTGTGCTTTAGTAAACAATGGAGCTACAACAAAATTTGTTTTTTTTTCAAGTGGGTACTACTAGGAGTTCAAACACAATGGAACATCTATAAATTGCCAATGAGCTTATAACTCTACACATATAAAAAATAATAATTTTGATGGAAATAACATATTTTGTAAGTCATACCGACAACTAGATTGAAAATGGTATTGATTGAGAATTTATGAACCACATATGTTTTTAGCAACAATTTTACTCTTACCATGAAGTCAAGGATACCCGAGAAACACTTCAATTAAAAACATGGACGCGCAAATGTAAATTGTGAGAATTTCAGTCTGCAACAGCGGATCAATTTATTGCTAGTACTCATTAGGAAGCATCAAGCATACCACGTGTACAGATAACACAAACATGTATAACATAACATCGGAAAGTAAACATCTAAAAAAATCAACATGTTAATTAAGATATAAAATATGATACCAACTAAGTAATATTGATAAAATGCATAGTAAAATTTATAAGAAAAGATGGATCATGGATTATGTATTGTGCTCCACTAAGTATGTTTATGAAAGATTATTTACCTAACTTTGTTTAGATACCTCAAATCATATGTATTTAACATAATAAATGATAACTTTGTTTATCATATGTATTTACCTAAGTATGCATCATGATAATAAATGATAACTTGAAGTATTTAACATGATCATGTAGTATAAAATATTGTAATTTTGAGTTCCAATTATCCAACTATGGACGAACATTAAGAAGTATGCTTGTATTTATGCAAATACACCTAAAATACGTGTTGAACTTTAGTGATACATAAGGTTTCACAGACATCACCACCCCAAGCTTATTGTCAATGTCCTCAACATCCATGAAGGCCAAGGAACCTACATAAAAAATCGTTTGGTATGAACATAGAGGCTCGAACTGAAGTTATCCAACAAGAGTTTAATCTTTCCCTTGATTAGTGCACCCCTTCTAGTGCTAATAACATGACTTATATTAATTCTTAGACTCTATGTCTGCTTGGTTTTTAAGGTACGAACCATGATGGAGCACCAGATGAGCATGCATGAAACAAGTTTGCATGTTGGACTCCGCACACTCCAAGCCTTGCTCCAACTTTTACTTTGGGACACCCCTGAAACTTCGGTCATGAACCTTGGAGACTCGGGAAATGCAAACGAGCGGAACTTGATGGAGTGGAGGATGAAAAACCTTGGAGTATCCATGTTGAACTAGATCATCAGCTGAATGGATCCAAATGAAACTCTCGATCAAAGATTAGATACTCATCATCCCTTGAACATGGAAACTCTAGGTGTGCTTTCATGCACTAACTCGGGAAGCGGGCCATGTATTACTCCTAATACCATAGCTTTGTGATTGCAACTCTTGGGCTATAAATACCCCCTCTTATCTTTCATATATGGTTGTACTTGATTCTACACTTGAGAATTTTTATACGCCCCTCGAAGACCCAAGGTCACACCGTGGGGGATGGATCTAAAACTCCATTATATATAGCTAGGAGATGAGCTACATCAGCCCTAGTTCTACCTTTCCTCATGGATTGAATATATGGATATTGCTTGAGTGGCAAATAAGTTTCAACAGAGAGTGGTGTTGACTTGAGTTCTTTCTCCAATGGTTATCACATTGGTGTGTTGTTGGGATATGCCAAATAGGTTTACCCATGAAAATGTCTCATTAATATTCTGGAAAGCCCGGGTGACCCAAGGATGGTGGTTGGGCCTATGGCCTAACCGGGTGGCCTAGTTGGTGATTAACCAAGATGGAAAGTCTAGCCAGGATAACGCAGAGCGGCTCCGTGCCTACATATGTAGGCAGATCCCTGCTGACATTGCTAGGAGAATCTGTACCTACATATGCTAGGTGGATCCGTGCCGACATAGGCAAGACAGAAGACTTGACGTGGTATTAGGATAGATCTAACATTATTCGATAAGGACTCCACCATATAACCCTAGATCTTGGCACCTTTATAAGTTGGATCCTGGGAGCCCTTGAGGGAGGTACAACATACACCAGAGCCAATCCTCTCATTGCAATCGTGCATTTGTTGTCGTTGTAGTGAATTATAGCAGCACGTAGGTGAAAGTGCATGGAGCCCCCATGTGTGGTTTTGGTAATTAATGATAATCCATATGGACTAATGTTTGCATTTAGTCATATTTTGTAAGAGTTGTCCATACGCAATGCTTGAAGCATATGTTGGCTTCAAGGTTGCAATAAGAAGAAATTGATGAAGAAGAAGAAGAAGATTAAAGGTGTGTTCGGTTGGAGGAAACAAGTAGAATGTAATGGGATGGTTCTGCACCTAGAGCTGATTCCTGTGCTCGGTTGGGATAGTGGAATGGAATGCACTGGTTCCTCAAAAACGAATATTCCTGCTAGATGTGGAATCTGCCGGTTCCACCGAATCGGTGGAACGCACTCGGAAAAAACGCCTCGTGACCCCCTCGTGGCTCAGTTATCCTTCTCTCGTCTCCCTCCTCTCGTTGCGGCGCGGCGCCTGGGAGCAGAGGTGGGCGACCTAGCGGCGACAGAAGGCAGGCGGCGGCGCGCGGCGAGAGGGCAGGCTGGCAGCGGCGGCGGCAGGCAAGCGGCGCGCGGCGGGAGGGCAGACAAGCGGGGCGGCGAGAGGGAAGCAAGCAGCGGCGGCGGCGGGCACGAAGTAGCGGCGGCGGCTGGCACGAATCAGCACCGGTTCCCTGCAAGGTAAGATGAAATCCAACCCATCTTGCTTGCATTGATTTCAGCTCACATCTGTGCTATATTTGCATCAATTACCACTTGATTTTGTGAGAAAAATCAATCTTGATTGAAATTCGAGTCTACAATTTCAATACATATATTGTAGATCTTTGATTTTGTGATTTTTGATTGCATACATATGTTGTAGATGGGCAAGAGGATGGATAAAAAGAAAAATATGATTAGGGGAGCTGCTGTTTTTGTGGCTCTTGCTACGGTTGCAGTACTTGTTTGAGCTATTGTAAGGAAGAGAAGACCACGTATAACCTATGGCCCAATGCATGAAAGAGATCAACAAAGGATAGACTATCTAAACAATAAAAATTGGCAATCTGATGTGACTTGTAGAAATATGTTGAGGTTTGAAAGAGCTCCTTTTTCCGGCTATGTGACATATTGAGAGATCGCAAATTGCTAGAAAATAATCAACATTTGTGTGTGGAGCAACAAGTGGCGTTGTTTCTACATACTATTGGACATAACCTTCGGAATAGGGTTGTTGCGACAAACTTCGGTTTATCATTCGGGACAATTAGCATATATTTTAGACGTGTCCTGCACGCCATAGGTGAGATGCGTAATGATTATATCAGGCCACCATCAATGTAGACCCCAACAAAAATTGCAGAAAATCATCGATTTGACCCATATTTAAAGGTAATTCTAAAACTTTCCGTTAGCTAAATTTTGTCGAGTCTACCTCTAAAGGACCACCAAAAAAGAAGGCTAAGGTTGTGAAAAATGAAGATGATCCACTAGTGACCACTCTCAAACATGGGTTCAAAATGGTGGCTAATGCTCTTTTCAAGTCTGGTGGAGAAGATGATGCCATACCAGATGGCTTGTGGGATGCTTTGGCTGCAATCAATGGATTCGATGAAGGACATGCCCAAAGAAGAGGCTCTCCCATAGGAGTATGGGGGAGCAATTTGCAAGTCTTCAACAAGCTAGTGTAGACAAGAAAGGTGTTCCATCTTGAGGTGGACAAGATCATCACCATCAACCTGAAGTGGAATATGCACAAGGCAAAGGTTGTATCTTGATTGGGTTTGTTTCTTACCAGTTTCGTGGTGTTAGTTGTGAGACCGGGTTATAGGATAGATAGACGTACTATCAAGAGGGGCTCTCAAGTGAGTAACTTCATCGTATCGTTTAGAGAGAGCTCAAACGTTTGCATAATTTGCATCATCTTTATTGGTTCTTATTTAGTTCTTATCCATGAGATAATTTAGAGCTTGTGTTAATCTCCATGACAAGTTCTAGTTCATCAAAAACGGATTTCATATGCATTCTCTATTGCGTTTTCGATATTGGTGGTCTTACCGGTTTGTCTTTTATAGATAGGTAAAACCATTATTCATTTGTTTCTATCTTACCTTGCTGTACTATGATATTTCTATATATGCATATTGTTGTAGAAGTCATTGTTGTGATTTCAGTGAGCCCAAGATCATCGAAATCGGAGTCCGGATGCAAAAGTTCTTGAAGTTTTCGTACCGGAATATTTGGACATTTCACGGGGGCGAAAGTTCCCTTCTTCGGGGCTAGTACTACCGGTGGGGTGGTAGTACCGGTCAAGTTCCGCCCAACTTCCGGAAATAGCATTTTTGTTTGCAGTAAGACGCTGTGAGCCCGATGTCGTTTCCGGAAGTAAGGCCGGAAATTGGCCGGTACTACCGGTGGGGGGTAGTACCGCCCCAAATGACCAAAAGTTCCGGTAATTATGAGTTTTGTGCATAACATGCAGATTTCTCTTGCCCTATTTAAGGGAGTCTTCTTCCCCAAAGTTCCTTGTCCGTTTGTGCTTGTTTTTGCCCACATTGTTTACCTTCTTTAAGCTTGATATCTCTCTCTCTCCCTCCAATAAATCTTGCATCTATTTGAGAGAAAAGATAGAGGAGATCTAGATCTACACTTGCACCAATCAACATTCCCTCTTTCTAAGAGAATCTATTTGGATCTAGATCTTGGAGAACTTGGTGTTCTCTTCTTTGTTCTTCCTCTCTTATTCCCTCAATAGCTTTAGTAGCTTTGTTGGAATTTGAGAGTGAAGTATTTGAGCATCTTTCTGGTGTTCTTGCCATTGCATTTGGTGCATCAGTTTGACTTCTCCGCAGTGATACATGGAGGTGAAAGTTCATGAGATATTACCTTCAGGAGCTTGGTCCCGGAGCTTGTTCCTCTGATCTTTGGAACCTAGACGGCTTAGTGGTCTTTGTGGTGTTCTTGGGGACTCCAATTAAGATGTGGATATTCTTCAAGGGAAAGGCCTTTGTGGCAATTTATTGAGAGCCTCCAATTAAGTTGTTGGAGATAGCCCCAAGCTTTGTGTGGGTTCTGTGACCACCCTCAAGGTTCCATAGTGGATCGAGGACATCCCTTTTGGTGGGAATTCTAGAGGAGAATACGGTGAGGCCTTTCGTGGCGTTTGGAGTGGTTTGTCCTCCATACCACTCCAACGGAGAATAGCACTCGCAAGAGTGTGAACTTCGGGATACATCATCGTCTCGCGTCACCTCGGTTATTTCTATACCCGAGCTATTTACTTGTGCACTTTACTTTGTGATATTCTTCGTGCTTGAAGTTATATATCTTGCTATCACATAGTTTCTTGTCTTGCTTAGAATAAGGTGTTGGTGCACATAGGTGAACTCTAGTTATATAGTTTTTATGTTTGACACATTAAACACTAGTTTTCTTTCGCATTTGTTAAGCCATATTCGTAAAAGTTTTAAACCGCCTATTCACCCCCTCTAGGCGGTATCCGTTTCCTGTCAATAGGGTTTCACCACCGTTGCGAGATCCAAATCTAGGTAACTCGTATCTCACTGTCCAGTAGCTCCCCGTCTTCTACCCACTAATGGTGCTTCGGTGATGGCGCCAGACAATCTTGTTGGCAGTTGTTGTGGAAGCGGTTGGGAAACCCCAAGAGGAAGGTGTGATGAGCAAAACAACAAGTTTCCCCTCAGTACGAAGCTAAGGTTTAATCGACCAGTAGGAGAAAGGCGTGACTTCTGAAGGTGCTGCTGGCTGACTAGTGGCAGGGCGCATTACCAGCGCCAGCAACAACGTGAAACCTGCACACAACACAACCAAAATACTTTGCCCCAACTTGCAGTGAGGTTGTCAATCTCACCGGTTTGCTGATCACAAAGGATTAGACGTATCGAGTGGAAAAAGATGTTTGCAGAAAGTAAACAGAATAGGATTGCAGTAGATGAATTTATCAGTGTAAAGGAAACAGGACGGGGTCCAGGGTTCACTAGAGGTGTCTCTCCATGAAGATAAATAACATGTTGGGCGAACAAATTACAGCTGGGCAATTGACAGAATATCGACCATACATGACAAGATGATTGAAAGTGCATAGAGCCCCCATGTGTGGTTTTGGTAATTAATGACAATCCCTATAGACTAATGGTTGCATCATAGGCAATGCTTGAACGATTAGTTGGCGTCAAGGTTGCAATACGAAGAAATGAGATGCACCGAAGAAGAAGCTCTCCCATAGTGAATTATGGGGGAGCAATCCGCAAGACATCAACCAAGCACAATTAAGAACGGCGTTCCATCCTTAGTGCGGTCAAAATCATCATCATCGAGCTCAAGTGGAATGTGCAAGGTTAAGGTTTGCTCTCGATAGGGTTTCTTTCTCACCGGTCTCGTGGTTTAGTTGAGAGACCGGTTTATAGGCTAAGTGTCGTACTATCAAGGGGCTCTCGACTGAGTACCTCGATCGTATCATCCGGAGTGAGGTCAAACCTTTGCATCCTTGCATCATATCTCTTGGTTGTTATTTGGATCTTATCCACGTGGTGTTTTAGAGCTTGTGGTTATTTCCATGACAAGCTCTAGTTCATCGAAAACGGATTTCGCGTACATCACTTGTTGCGTTTTCGAGTTGGGTGGTTTTATCGGTTTCTTGTATTGAGGGGTTTTCACTCTAAAAATCATATAAAATCACCCCCACTAGTTTCCAACAAAATTGGTTTCGTCTCATTTGAGGATTTTCCAATCTAAAGTTATTTGCATTTCAAGTTTGAGTTTAAAAGAAAAGAAAAAAGAGAACGTTTATTTTTGCCCGGAACCTCAGCCCGCGCTACCGCCCACCTAGCCCAGCTCCCCAGTAGTACCCTGGCCTCCTAAGGCCTTTTTCCGGCACCAAAACCGGTACCAGGCCCGGAGGTACTGGCCGGCCCAGGCCGGAGGTACCGACCGCTCCCGCACTCGGCCAACTCGCCCTCCAGCGCCCGCTCGCACGTGCCCCTCGCTGCGTGCGTCGATCCCGCGCGGGTCCCGCTTGCCCGCTCTCGACGCCCTGCTCGCCCTTCGCTCGGAGACGCGCGTTGACTAGGCGCGCTCCCTCCTGGCCCCACGCACGCCCGCATGCCTCCCTGGCCCGCTCGCCCCGCATCGCTAGCCCCCGCTCGGCCCCACGCTGCGCCCGCACACGTGCGCCTGCCCGCGATGGAGCGGTGCTCTCCCCCGATCCCCTTGATGGCCGCAGCCCACCGAGCGGTACTACCGGCCCTAGCCGGATTTTCCTTTCCCCAACGGGCAGAAAAAAAACATCCCCCTTTTAAGCCTCTTTTCTCTCTCTTTTGAGTAGGCTGCTTCTTTCTCCTCTCTCTCAAGCTCACCACCATTGTTGTTGACTTTTTGTGAGCCTGATATCTCTTTCCCCAACCAATGATTCTTGCATCTATTTGAGAGAGAGATTGACGAGATCTAGATCCATATTTTGACCAAACCAAATCATCTCTTTGTGAGTGAATCTTTGGGATCTAGATCTTGGGGATTTTGATCCTTTTGTTCTTCCTCTCTTATTCCCCCAATAGCTTTAGTAGCTTTGTTGGAATTTGAGATTGGATAATTTGGGCATCTTTGTGGTGTTCTAGCCATTGCATTTGGTGCATCGGTTTGACTTCTCCGCGGTGATACGTGGAGGTGAAAGTTCGTGAGATATTCACTTCGGGAGCTTGTTCCCGGAGCTTGTTCCTCTTGGGTCTTTGGACTCTAGACGGCTTACACTACAAGAAAAGTTGCCATGGCCGACGAAGTTGAAGTCGCGCCGTGGTTGCTGGTGCACCATGGCCGACGATTTTTGGTCTCTCCGTGGTGCATGTCAAAACTTTCTTTTCTCGTTTTTGAGGCCACCTAGCCCGACGAAAACGGCCAAAATGTCGCGTATGGTGGCCCGAGACGTGGTGCATCTCGAATTCTCGGGTTCGCTGGCCGAGTCAACGCAAATCCGCACCGCCCAGGGATGTAGGGCCCAGATGGCAGCCTCTCTAGCATTGTTTTTTTTCTCGATCGCGCCATCTCGTTCAACGCTCTCCGATCGAGCCGTTTACGATGCAGGATCATGGGTCCCGCATGTCATCCTCTATGAACCAAAATTCTTTCTTTTCTTGGATTTTTTTTTTGACCCCCTCATTTCTGGCTACTTCCTTTTTTCTTTTGATCCCGTGCCGTCTTGGAAACGTTGAGACCGCTGCTGCTAAATGGGACCCGCATGTCATCCTCTATGAGCAATCAACTTTCTTTTCTTGGAGTTTTTTTTGGCACCTCATATTTGGTCACTTGCCTTTTTCTTTCGATCCCCTGCCGCCTCTCAAACGGTGATACCGCTGCTGCTAAATGGGACCCGCATGCCATCCTCTATGTACTATAAAACTTTCTTTTCTAGGATTTTTTTGCCACCTCATATTTGGTCACTTGCCTTTTTTCTTTCGATCCCGTGCCGCCTCTCAAACGGTGAGACCACTGCTGCTAAATGGGACCCGCATGTCATCCTCTATGTACTATAAAACTTTCTTTTCTAGAATTATTTTTGGCTCCTGATATTTGGTCACTTGCCTTTTTCTTTCGATCCCGTGCAGCATCTCAAACGGTGATACCGCTGCTGCTAAATGGGACCCGCATGTCATCCTCTATGTACAATCAAGTTTCTTTTCTTGAATTATTTTGGCTCCTGATATTTGGTCACTTGCCTTTTTCTTTCGATCTCATGCCACGTTTGAAACGTTGAGGAACCTGCAGGCTCATGGGACCCGCATGTCATCCTCTATGTACTATAAAACTTTCTTTTCTTGGATTTTTTTCGGCACCTCATATTTGGTCACTTGCCTTTTTCTTTCGATCCCCTGCAGCCTCTCAAACGGTGATACCGCTGCTGCTAAATGGGACCCGCATGTCATCCTCTATGTACAATCAAGTTTCTTTTCTTGAATTATTTTTGGATCCTGATATTTGGTCACTTGCCTTTTTCTTTCGATCTCATGCCACGTTTGAAACGTTGAGGAACCTGCTGGCTCATGGGACCCGCATGTCATCCTCTATGTGCTATAAAAGTTTATTTTCTTGGATTTTTTTTCACCCTCTGATTTTTGGCTATTTCCTTTTTCTTTTGATCCCCTGCCGCCTTGGAAACGTTGAGTAAGCTACTGACTCATGGGACCCGCATGTCATCCTCTATGTACAATCAACTTTCTTTTTCTTTTGATCTCAAGCCGCATTTGAAACGTTGAGACCGCTGCTGCTAAATGGGACCCGCATGTCATCCTCTATGTACAATAAAGTTTCTTTTCTTGGATTATCTTTGGCTCCTGATATTTTGCCACTTGCCTTTTTCTTTCGATCTCATGCCGCCTTTGAAACGTTGAGTAAGCTGCTGGCTCATGGGTCCCGCATGTCATCCTCTACGAACAATAAAAGTTTTCTTTCTTGGAGTTATTTTTGACCCCTAATTTCTGGCTATTTGCCTTTTTCTTTTGATCTCCTGCCCCCTTTGAAACGATGAGGACGCTGTTGGCAGGTCGGTCCCACATGTCATCCTCTATGAACAATAAAAGTTTCCTTTGATGGATTTATTTTGAACCCCTAATTAATTTCTGGATATTTCCTAATGAGGTCTAAGACCTTGTGTGTGGCCCGATCTCGCGATTGACCCAAATACAAAGGGGGAAAAGAGGGAGAGGAGGAAGAACACGAAGAACACGAAGAACAAACACACGCACACCAACCCGATACAATCGAATTCTTACTCTCGTGGATCGATGGACCACGCCAATAGAATCAACCGGAAGAGACACGAGGTTGAATTCCGGATGAGAGATCGGGGTTGGAGACGAAGACCGGTGAGGGAGAGAGAGTGGAGCACACTAGAATCTCACTCACAAGTATCCAAATCCTCAACAAGAGTAGCCTTGATTACAAAGGGGATCTAACCCTAGGGAGACAAAGCTCAAAAGTAGTTTTAAGCTCAGATTATGTCTAAAGAGGTAAAGGGGGCGTCCTGGGTCCTTTTATAGGCCTACAAGGCAACACATGGCGAAAAGGTACGAAATACACGACTTAAGCAGTTTTAACAAGGCGTTTCGACGAAGCCGGTGAGGAGCCCGGTCGGACCGGCCCTGGGACCGGGCTGTCCGGTCCAGACCGGGCCTGGGACCGGATGGCGACCGACGAGGGGTCCTGGAGCCCCGGGATGGCGCCCGGTTGGCACAAGCCTGGAACCCGGTTTGGGACCGGGTGGCCCGGTCTGGGGGCCGGTCAACCGGGTTCTGGACCGGCCGGCCTCCTTCTTCCCTTTACGCGCTTTGGGTGACGTCGGGTCTAGCTCCATGCCCATCTCCACATCCATCTTCTCCTCTCCTCGTCTTGACCACGGTGTGTCCTCCTCTCCGGGGTCTTGATGCTCCTTGTACCTAATAACACAAAGCGTGTCGGCATGAGGTAGCAAGCCATCCAATGGGGTACCGAGATCGAGGGTAGTGAGGAGCGAGTTCACCTTATCATGTAGCGCTTTGACTCGAGCCCGCGTCATTGGTCCACTTGGGGGACTTGTTGGTCTTGATGTAGTGTCTTCGGCGAGCGGGGCTACATCATCTCCCCCTCCTTGGGAGAGAGTCGTCCTCAACTCTTGTTCCTCCTCATCTCCATGATAGGGTGAGAGATCCGAGATGTTGAACGTGTTGCTCACCAAGTACTTGGAGGTTGGTATGTCGATGACGTAGGCGTTGTTGTTGATGCGCTTGAGGACCTTGAAAGGCCCATCTCCTCGTGGCTTTAGCTTGGAGTTGCGTTCATGAGGGAACCTTTCTTTCCGAAGGTGAATCCAAACGAAGTCTCCTTCTTCAAACACTCGTTCCTTATTCTTGGCGTTGAGGCGGGTAGCTTGGCGAAGTACATGCTCTTGTATGGTTGCTCTTGTGTCTTCATGTAGTTTCTTCATGGCGGTGGTGCGCTTGTCGAAATCCATGTTCGTCCTTTCATGAAGAGGTAGTGGAAGGAGGTCGAGAGCCGTGTGCGGTTCGAAGCCATATACGATCATGAATGGACTGCTTGATGTTGTGGAGTGCTTGGCTCGATTGTAGGCGAACTCCGCGTGGGGTAGACATTCTTCCCATGACTTCAAATTTTTCTTCACTAGTATGCGTAGGAGAGTTGAGAGGCTTCGATTGACCACTTCCGTTTGTCCGTCCGTTTGAGGGTGCGGGGACGATGAGAACAAGAGCTTCACTCCAAACTTTGCCATGAGCGACTTCCATAGATAACTCATGAACTTGACGTCTCTATCCGAAACAATGCTTGCCGGTATTCCGTGTAGGTGAACCACTTCCCTGAAAAACAATGAAGCAATGTGTGAAGCATCATCGGTCTTATGGCATGGTATGAAATGAGCCATTTTAGAGAACCTATCCACTACCACAAAGATCGAATCATGCCCATGTTTTGTTCGTGGTAAGCCTAGTACAGAGTCCATGCTTATATCCGACCAAGGAGAATATGGAACCGGTAAAGGTATGTAAAGACCATAAGGGTTGGTGGTGGACTTAGCTTGAAGGCATGTAGTGCAACGGTTGCATAGGCGCTCCACGTCTCGCTTCATCTTCGGCCAATAGTAATGAGTGGATAGCATCGCAAGTGTCTTGTCACGTCCAAAGTGGCCCATGAGACCACCTCCACGTGACTCTTGCAAAAGCAACTTTCGAAGAGAAGACTCGGGTATGCAAATTTTGTTTGCTTTAAACAAGTAGCCATCATGCAAGTAGAAATCATCAAATCCTCGATGAACGGAACACTTCTCAAGTATTGGTGCAAAGAAAGAATTGGAAGGATAGAGTTCTTTGATCTCCTCAAGTCCCAAGACATGAAAATCCAAACGAGTGAGTAAAAGGGTGAGTTTGCGGGAAAGAGCATCCGCTACTACATTGTCCTTGCCCTTCTTGTATTTGATTACATACGGGAAGGACTCAATGAACTCAACCCATTTTGCGTGTCGTTTGTTCAAATTGTGTTGGCTTTTCAAATACTTCAAAGACTCATGGTCGGAATGGATGATAAACTCTTTTGGCCAAAGATAGTGTTGCCAAACTTCAAGAACACGAACCAAAGCATAAAGTTCCTTGTCATATATAGGATAGTTGAGGCGTGCGCCATCCAACTTCTCACTATAATATGCCACGGGTTTTCCATCTTGCACAAGAACTCCACCAATACCAAGTCCACTCGCATCACACTCAATCTCAAAAGTTTTTGCAAAATTTGGAAGGGCGAGAAGGGGAGCTTTGGTAAGGCGTTTCTTCAACTCATCAAAAGCATTTTGTTGGGCCTTGCCCCACACAAACGGAACATTCTTTTTGGTAAGCTCATTCAAAGGGCAAGCAATGGTGCTAAAATCTTTCACAAAGCGGCGGTAGAAACCGGCGAGTCCATGGAAACTTCGAAATTGACCAACGGTGGTCGGCGTGGGCCAATTATGTATGGCGTCAACCTTCGAAGAGTCCACTTCAATGCCATTGGCGGAAATCACAAAACCAAGGAAAACCAATTTGTTTTGGGCAAAAGTGCATTTGGGAAGATTGGCATAAAGCTTCTCATGACGCAAAATGCATAAGACTTCTCTCACATGTTGCACATGGTCCTCGAGATTTTTGCTATAAATGAGAATATCATCGAAATAGAAAACCACACTCTTGCCAATGAGAGGACGCAAGATGTGATTCATGAGACGCATGAAAGTTGATGGAGCATTTGAAAGACCAATCGGCATGACAAGCCATTCATAGAGACCAAGTTTGGTCTTGAATGCCGTCTTCCATTCATCACCAATTGCCATGCGGATTTGGTGGTAGCCACTACGCAAATCGACTTTAGAGAAAATAGTGGCACCACTCAACTCATCAAGCATGTCATCTAAACGCGGTATGGGATGGCGGTAACGAATGGTAATGGCATTGATGGGTCGACAATCCATACACATTCGTTGCGTCTCATCCGGTTTAGGAACAAGAATCACCGGAACGGCACAAGGGCTAAGGCTTTCTCGAACGTACCCTTTAGCGAGGAGATCTTGTATTTGGCGTTGAATCTCCTTGGTGTCTTCGGGGTTGGTGTGGTAGGCAGCACGGTTTGGAAGGGGAGCGTCGGGTATGAGGTCGATGCGGTGCTCGATGCCCCGAAGCGGTGGAATTCCATGAGGTAGCTCGTCGGGGAAGACGTCTTGGAACTCCTTCAAAAGAGACAACAAAGACGAAGGAATATTGGTTAAGTCGTTAGTCTCCGATGACGGGCCCTTGCAAATAAGCACATAGTGCAAGGTGGTGGATGGGTTTTCTTGCACTTCTCTCCACTCGCTTTTGGTGGCTAGGAGGACGCTCTTTCGCTCACTCATGTATGGCTTGTGGCGCTCACTCTCCTTTTGGTGGGTCGCTCCTTCTCCTCTCAACTCACTATGGTGGGTGTGTTGTTGTGCCCTCGCTAAAGCCTTCGCATTGTCCACTATGATTTGGCTAGGAGTCATTGGGCGAAGCTCGAACTTCTTATCCTTGACCGTGAAGGTGTATGCATTGGAGTATCCGTCATGTATAGCCTTCTTGTCAAATTGCCATGGGCGGCCAAGCAACATGTGGCACACCATCATGGGCACCACGTCACACTCGATAGTATCTTCATAGGGCCCAATCTTGAAGTTGACGGTGACGGTATGTTGTATCTTGACGTTGCCCTTATCACTTAACCATTGGACATGGTAGGGATGAGGATGTTTGCGAAGTGTGAGGTTGAGCTTCTCACACAACTCGGTGCTTGCCAAGTTGTGGCAACTTCCTCCGTCGATGATGACCTTGATTGACTTGCCACCAATTCCGGCACGGGTTTGGAAGATGTTGCAACGTTGGTCTTCCATAGCTTGAGGTTGAGTTGTTAGCACCCTTGTGACCACAAGAGAAGGGCTTGGGTCATGCATGCATAATAGAGGGTCTTCTCCACTTTCTTCATCATAATCTTCTTCATTGGCGACGGCGGCTTGCACAAGCGCTTCATATTCGCCTTCACTTAGCGTCTCTATGTCGCCATTCTCCATAGTGATCATGACCTTGGTGTTCTTGCACTCAAAGGATTTGTGGCCTTGTGCGCCACACTTGAAGCAAGTGACATTAGAGGGTCCCGTAGAGGCCTTTGAGGAGGCGGTGGAGGACACCGTTTGCTTCATGCGACTTTGGATAGTCGGTTGCTTGGATGGCGTAGAGGATACGGCGGGCTTGTCACTTGTTGTAGGAGTTGTTGTAGCGAGCTTGGAGGTGAAGTATGACTTGGACTTGGAGTACTTGATGTCCTCATTCACTTGGCGCTCGGCCTTGGAGGCTTGGTGAACCAACTCAACCATGTTGGAATATTGTTGGAACTCCACAATTCTCTTGAAGGGGTAGTTGAGTCCATTGAAGAATCTAGCGATGGTTTGGTTCTCGGACTCTTGGATGTTGGCTCGCATCATAGTTAACTCCATCTCCTTGAAGAACTCCTCAACGGTCTTGGTGCCTGATACGTCCAAAACGTATCTACTTTCCCGAACACTTTTGCTGTTGTTTTGCCTCTAATTTCTGTATTTTGGATGCAACTAACACGGACTAACGCTGTTTTTAGCAGAACTGTTCTGGTGTCTCGTTTTTGTGCAGAAATCCAACTTTCAGGAAAAACCTCGGGATTTTGACAGAAGGCCCTATTTTCCCAGAATCGACGGAGCCGTAAGGACAAATCAAGTGGAGGCCCGAGGGCCCCACACCATAAGGCGGCGCGGCCTAGGGGGGGCCCGCGCGGCCCTATGGTGTGGCCCCCTCGGCCGGCCTCCGACGCCCTCCTTCGGACTACTTATCGGCCTCGACCTAAAAACGCACGGAGGGAGGTCGAAGTCGCCAGAAACCCTCCAGAACGCCGCCACATCGCGAAACTCCGTCTCGGGAGCCAGAAGTCTCCGTTCTGGCACTCCGCCGGGACGGGGAATTGGAGGAGATCATCGCCATCATCACCACCGACGCCTCTCCATCGACCAGCCATGTTTCCCCCATCCATGTGTGAGTAATTCCCCCGCTGTAGGCTGAAGGGGATGGTAGGGATTGGATGAGATTGGTCATGTAATAGTCATAAGATTGTTAGGGCATAGTGCCTAGTATCCGTAGATGTTACTTTTATGATATTGTTGCAACTTGTTATGCTTAATGCTTGTCACTAGGGCCCGAGTGCCATGATCTCAGATCTGAACATGTTATTGATTCATGAAGATATTCGTTGTTTATGATCTTACCTGCAAGTTGTGTACACATGTCGCTGTCCGGAACCAATGGCCCCGAAGTGACAGAAATCGGGACAACCGGAGGGGATGGTAGTGATGTGAGGATCACATGTGTTCACGGAGTGTTAATGCTTTGCTTCGGTACTCTATTAAAAGGAGTACCTTAATATCCAGTAGTTTCCCTAGAGGCCCGGCTGCCACAGGCTGGTAGGACAAAAGATGTTGTGCAAGTTTCTCATTGCGAGCACGTACGACTATAATTGGAACACATGCCTATAGATTGATTAGTACTTGGATACCGTTTTATTATTATCTGCAAATGCCCCTGCTTGACTGTTACATGAGTTTCTCTCATCCATGCAACGCCCGTTCATCTGTCCCCGTGCCTACGTATTTTAATCCTGCCGTTTACTAAAATCACTACCGCTGTCTTTGTTACTCGTCGCTTTGTTATTTCACTACTGCTTACCGTTATAAAGCATTATCGATAAACTCTTGCGAGCAAGTCTGTTTCCAGGTGCAGCTGAATTGACAACTCCGCTGTTAAAGCTTTCAAGTATTCTTTGTCTCCCCTTGTGTCGAATCAATAAATTGGGTTTTAATTCCCGCGAAGACTGTTGCGATCCCCTATACTTGTGGGTCATCAAGACTATTTTCTGGCGCCGTTGCCGGGGAGCATAGCTTTATTTGGAAGTTCACTTGGATTGATATTGTTCGCTGCAAATTCTCCATCATGGGTAAACCTCGCGATACTAAGGTCGCCATATTACCATCCACTACAAGAAAAGGTACAACTCTGAGTACCTCTGCTGCTCTTGATTCACCATCTGTGATAAGGAAACTTGTTTCACCACCACAAGCTTCAAATACTGGTACTTCTGCTGAATCTGAAAATTCCCCTTATAATTGTGATGATGCTTCTACTGTGCTTGATAATGATGGTTCGTTAGGATCTTTTCTAGATGCTACAATTGCTAGGTCTAGACAAATTGAAAATACTGAAACTCCTAATGAAAATGCTGTTACACCTGTTAATTCACCTGAGTCTGTTGAATACGCTAGTGATGATCTTGATGAAGATTATGTGGAACTTGATGATGATTTTATTGAAAAATGCAATGCTACTACTGATGCAAGAAAAATTAAAAAGTTGCTTGCAGAACATGTTGTTAGATATAAACTGTCTCCTGATCCTAAGTTTGCCACATCTCCTATAAACATTAAGGATAAAGATTATGATTTTTCTCTTGATTTATCTCATATAGCTATTGTTGAGAAAACACCCTTTTGTGGTACTGAAAAAGAAAGTGCTGTTGAACACATGATTGAGTTATCTACTCTGAGTAGCTTGTTTTCTGATGATGTAAAGAAGCGTACTTACTTTGTTGCTAAAATATTTCCATTCTCATTAAAGGATGACGCTAAAACTTGGTATAATAGTTTGCCACCTAATTCTATTAAAAGTCCAAAAGAATTGCTTGATGTTTTCTTCCGTAAATACTTTCCTGCTAGTGCTCAACATATTGCTTTGCAGAGAATCTATAATTTTGACCAGGGAGATGGAGAGAAATTGCCTGAGGCTTGGGCGAGATTTTGCTCTCTTATTAGAGCTCGGCCTGACCATGATTTGGAAAAGCATGATTTACTTGATATATTTTATAGTGGACTAACCATTGAGTCTAGGGCATACCTGGATAGTTGTGCTGGTTGTGTTTTCAGGAAAAGAACTCCAGGGCATTTACGTCGAAGAATTATTGGCTAAAATAGGCCGGAATCATGATGATTGGACTACGCCTGAACCAACTCCAACGCCAATATTGAAGAAGATGGGTTTAATTAAATTGAATGATGAAGATATGAGGGAAGCCAAGAAGTCTCTCAAGGAGAAAGGTATTAAATCTGAAGATGTGAAGAATCTTCCTCCCATAGAAGATATATGTGAGATAATTCCCCCTTCATCCATGATTGAGGTAAATTCCCTTCAGCGCTTTACTAGGGAAGATATTCCGTATTCAAAACCTCCTGCGCAATGCTTAGATGAGTTTGATAATTATATTGTTAAGCAAGAAAATTTAGAGTAGAGAATCATCTAATGGAAAATTCTCAAGCTCTTAGTGAATTGCATGATATTGTGGAGAGAACCTCCAATGATGTTAAGATGCTTGTTAAACATTTTCATATGGTTCAAACTCAAATTGATCAACTCACTAAAGTGCAAAATGACTTGTTGGGAAATAATTCTAAAGAAAAACATGCTTATGAAGTAACAACTAGAGGCGGTGTTTCTACTCAGGATCCTTTATATCCTGAGGGACATCCCAAAAGAGTTGAACAAGATTCTCAACGAACTAAAACTAGTGCTCCATCTAAGAAAAAGAAAAAGAAACATAAGAATGTTGTAGAATCCTCTGAACCTGTTAATGATCCTAATAGTATTTCTATTTCTGATGCTGAAACTGAAAGTGGTAATGAACATGATAAAGATAATGATAAGAATGATACTCCTGATAAAGAAGAGGTTGAAGAAGAACCTGAAAAGCATGCTAAAAATAAAAAGTATACTAAAGAAGATTTTATTGCTGAGAAACATGGTAATGAAAGAGAACCTTGGGTGCAAAAGCAAATGCCCTTTCCTGCTAAGAAACTAAAATCAAAGGAAGAAGAACACTATAATAAATTTTGTGATTGGATGAAACCTTTATTCTTGCAAATCCCTTTGACTGATGCTATTAAATTGCCTCCTTATTCAAAGTATATGAAAGATATTGTTACTAACAAAAGGAAAATCCCCAATGAGGAAATTTCCACTATGCTTGCTAATTACTCTTTCAACGGCAAAGTTCCAAAGAAGTTGGGCGACCCAGGTATACCTACTATTCCTTGTTCTATTAAGAATAATTATGTTAAAACTGCTCTATGTGACTTGGGAGCCGGTGTTAGTGTTATGCCTTTTTCTCTTTATAAGAGACTTTACTTAGATAAGTTGATACCTACTGATATATCTTTGCAAATGGCTGATAAATCTACTGCTATTCCCGTTGGTATATGTGAGGATGTTCCTGTTCAAGTTACTAATAACTGCTTGATATTAACTGATTTTGTTGTGTTGGAAATGCCTGAAGATGATAATATGTCTATTATTCTTGGGAGACCTTTTCTTAACACCACAGGGGCTGTTATTGATTGCAATAAGGGAAAGGTTACTTTCAATGTTGATGATAGGGAGCACACCGTCTATTTCCCCAAGAGGATTGATAAAGTATGTGGAGTTAATACTATTTCTAATGTGAGAACTATCAAAGTTGGAACTATTGATTGTCCAATATACGAGCCTAAAGAAGAATATCAAACTCTTGTGATTGGATCCATATCAATACAATTCAAGGTAACATGATTGATTTGAGGTTTACTTCTTCATATGCTATGTAAAATTTATTTGGTGGCAAGACTTGATCAACCTTGTTAACAAATTCATTTTATATGCATAGAGGAACTAAACACCATATCTTTCTTCCTCCACTTATTTTACTTACTGTAGCAATACATTTGTATCTTTACTTTATTGCATTATTGTGCTAAGTAAAGTCTCTAATAGAAGGTTGATGCTAGATTTGGATTTCTGCACAGAATCAGATTTCTTGCTGTCACGAATTTGGGTAGGGTTCTCTGTAGGTAACTCAGAAAAATCTGCAAATTTACGTGAGTGATCCTCCGATATGTACGCAACTTTCATTAGTTTTGAGTTTTCTGATTTGAGCAACGGAAGTACCACTTTAAAATTCGTCTTTACTGGCTGTTCTGTTTTGGCAGATTCTGTCTCTCTTTTTTGCATTGTCTCTTGCGGACTTTAAGCAAGGCTTTCTAGACGTGGAGAGCTGTAGCCAATGTTTTATTGAGTTCTTGCAATGTGTCACTACAGGACTAAAGTGGATTAAAGTTTTTGAGTACTAACCCCTCTAATGAAGTTTATGAGAAGTTTGGTGTGGCAGAAGTTTTTAAGGGTCAAGAGAGAAGGGTGATATAATGTGATCAAGAAGAGTCAAAAGCCTAAGCTTGGGGGGAGGTATACCGGCATCACTCATTCTTTGCATATTATGGTTGCTGGATACTTGTACATACTTGTTTAGTTTCTTTGAGTGGTTTTCTAATGAGAGGAAGATGATATTTGGGGAAGTGCTGCCTGAAAACAGATTCTGGACTGTTACTAGAAAAATTCGTGCGCACAGCCAGAACGTTATTTTGAGCTGCCAATTTTTGTGCATGTTCCCCAGGTTGTTATCTAACTTTCATTAGTTGAACACTTTTCGAGCTGAGCAACGGAAGATTTTTGTAAAAATCGATTTCTGTACTGCTGTCAAGTTTTGGCAGATTTCTGCCATCTTGTTTTTCTGTGTTTCTTTTAGTTTTCATTCTCTTGTTTTTGTTTTGTTTCTTTCCTAAAACACAAAAAGACCAAAAATATTTCTGCTGTTTCTCTTCACCATTTGTTTATCTTGGTTTCTTGCATTTGTTTCGCTTTATTTGCTATTGCCAGTTTGCTATAAGAAAACCCAAAAAGATTTTGCTTTGTTTGTTTGTTTCCTTTTGTTCTTGTTCTCAAATTCGAAAACACCAAAAATATTTGCTGTTCTTCTTTGGTTTTGTAAAGTTCTTTATGAGTTCAATGGTCTTCGGTGGCTGGAGCGTGGTTTTAATTTTATATTATCCAAGCTACACAAGTGAAAAGGCAATAATGACGATATTCGACAATCTGATTGTGGTGAGAGGCTGGTATGAACTCTATTTGTTTTCATTTTTGTACATATACTCATCCATGTGAGCATGCTTAGTTGGTTCATGTGAGGTATATGTCATTTAAGAAAGTCTAGTAGTTCATGATCTCTCATGTTTAGCTCCAATTTATTAATATGAGTAGCATGTCATGGATGTTTGCTTGCATTGTTTTATTCATAGATAGGTATGATATTGTGGTATCCTCCTCTGAATAATTCATTTTAATTAACTTGGCACATGCTCACGCATGCATATGACTGAACAAGAGTCAATTAAGCCTCAATGATTTACATTGCTTCAGAGTTCTTATATCACTTTTATGCCTCAGTTAATTTATTTTGCCGCAAACATGATTATGACAGTTATTGCTCTCTTGATTTGTCGCTCCCTAGTCTTTTGCTAGCCTTCACTTATACTGAGCGGGAACGCTGCTCGTGCCTCCAAACACATGAAAACCAAGTTATTCCAGAGTGTCCACCATAAATACCTACGCATGGCATTTCAAACCATTCCAAGTAAATTCTCATGCGCTACCTTTAAACCGTCAAAAATGCTTCTCAATTTGTGTTAATGTTTCATAGCTCATGAGGAAGTATGTGGTGTTTAACTTTCAACCTTGTCATTTACTCTTGACGGACCTTCATATGGACTAGTGGCACATCCTCTTATCCAATAATTTTGCAAAAAGAGCTGGCAATGGGGTTCCCAGCCCCGATTAATCAACTTTCACTAATAATTCTCTTCACATGTTTTGCTCTGATTCATCAGTAAGCAACTTAATTTTGCAAATAGACACTCCTCCATGGTATGTGATTGACGGAAGGCACCCGAGGATTCGGTTAGCCATGGCTTGTGTAAGCAAAGGTTGGGGGGAGTGTCACCCATAATAAAACTAAAATACGTGTGTAAACAAAAGAGAAGAGGGATGATCTACCTTGCTGGTAGAGATAACGTCCTTCATGGGAGCCGCTCTTGAAAGTCCGGTTGGCGAGGTAGTTGGTGTACCCATTACCATTCGTTGACAACAACAAACACTTCTCAAAATAATTTTACTCCTGCTTTACAAATGAAAAGCTCTAGCGCATGTTAATCCCTGCTTCCCTCTGCGAAGGGTCAATCTTTTACTTTTATGATTGTGTCTCCATCCTTTCTTTGAGCACTTTCTTGAGAGCACAACTGTCATTCTTAGTGTAATATGATTGTCTCAAAATATGATTGATTGTGGTATAACTTTGATGCTTTTATCTTTGACAATCACTATTTCTAGTCTTTCTATGAACTTCAGAGGTGCCTGAGCATTTATGTTTTGCTGATCAAATATGGGCAAGCGAGATACCACTCTATGATATTCTTTTATGAACATTGCAATCCTGCTTATATACATGGTTCATGATGCTTATTATTAATTGTTGGTACCTTTCTATGATTGACATAGCTATGGATGATCTTATTTGCATGTACCTTATTATGAACTGCCTAAGTGTTAGCCATAGCATGAGAATATTTACATCATATGAACAAATGTGTTCGTGAAAGTTCTTTTATCGCTCAGTTGTTAACTGAATTGCTTGAGGACAAGCAATAAGCTAAGCTTGGGGGGAGTTGATACGTCCAAAACGTATCTACTTTCCCGAACACTTTTGTTGTTGTTTTGCCTCTAATTTGTGTATTTTGGATGCAACTAACACGGACTAACGCTGTTTTTAGCAGAACTGTTCTGGTGTCTCGTTTTTGTGCAGAAATCCAACTTTCAGGAAAAACCTCGGGATTTTGACAGAAGGCCCTATTTTCCCGTAATGCGACGGAGCCAGAAGGACAAATCAAGTGGAGGCCCGAGGGCCCCACACCATAAGGCGGCGCGGCCTAGGGGGGCCCGCGCGGCCCTATGGTGTGGCCCCCTCGGCCGGCCTCCGACGCCCTCCTTCGGACTACTTATCGGCCTCGACCTAAAAACGCATGGAGGGAGGTCGAAGTCGCCAGAAACCCTCCAGAACGCCGCCACATCGCGAAACTCCGTCTCGGGAGCCAGAAGACTCCGTTCTGGCACTCCGCCGGGACGGGGAATTGGAGGAGATCATCGCCATCATCACCACCGACGCCTCTCCATCGACCAGCCATGTTTCCCCCATCCATGTGTGAGTAATTCCCCCGTTGTAGGCTGAAGGGGATGGTAGGGATTGGATGAGATTGGTCATGTAATAGTCATAAGATTGTTAGGGCATAGTGCCTAGTATCCGTAGATGTTACTTTTATGATATTGTTGCAACTTGTTATGCTTAATGCTTATCACTAGGGCCCGAGTGCCATGATCTCAGATCTGAACATGTTATTGATTCATGAAGATATTCGTTGTTTATGATCTTACCTGCAAGTTGTGTACACATGTCGCTGTCCGGAACCAATGGCCCCGAAGTGACAGAAATCGGGACAACCGGAGGGGGTGGTAGTGATGTGAGGATCACATGTGTTCACGGAGTGTTAATGCTTTGCTCCGGTACTCTATTAAAAGGAGTACCTTAATATCCAGTAGTTTCCCTAGAGGCCCGGCTGCCACCGGCTGGTAGGACAAAAGATGTTGTGCAAGTTTCTCATTGCGAGCACGTACGACTATAATTGGAACACATGCCTATAGATTGATTAGTACTTGGATACCGTTTTATTATTATCTGCAAATGCCCCTGCTTGAGTGTTACATGAGTTTCTCTCATCCATGCAACGCCCGTTCATCTGTCCCCGTGCCTACAGTATTTTAATCCTGCTGTTTACTAAAATCACTACTGCTGTCTTTGTTACTCTGCTGCTGTTATTTCACTACTGCTACTGCTATAAAACTGTTACTACTGATAAACTCTTGCGAGCAAGTCTGTTTCCAGGTGCAGCTGAATTGACAACTCCGCTGTTAAGGCTTTCAAGTATTCTTTGTCTCCCCTTGTGTCGAATCAATAAATTGGGTTTTACTTCCCGCGAAGACTGTTGCGATCCCCTATACTTGTGGGTCATCAGTGCCTTGCTTCAATTTTTGGAGTTTGTTGAAGAGATCGGTCATGTAGTGTGTTGGGACAAAACGAGCTTGCATCTCTTCCTTCATCTCTTCCCAAGTGTCAATTGGTGGTTCACCCTTTTCTTCCCTTAGAGTGAGTACTTGCTCCCACCAATTGTTGGCGTAATCTTCAAACTCAAGCGATGCCATGGCCACTTTCTTGGCACCAGAGTAGTTGTGGATGCGGAAGATCTTGTCAACCTTGAGTGCCCATGAGAGATAGGCCTCGGCATCGTCTTCACCCTTGAATTTGGGCATGTTGAACTTGAGCTTGCCGAACATGTTCTCTTCGTCTTCCAAATTCCTTCGGCGAGGACGGATGCCTTCATCTCTTGCGGCTTGAGGTGGTAGAGGAGGTCTTCCACGGCCAACCATAGCATTGGGTTGGCGGTGGAGTTGAACACTAGCTTCACTTGGTTCACGTTGATGATGTTGTTGAGGATCTTGACGAGGTTGTTGACGATGTCCAAGGATGGCCCTCTCATCTTGATAATGTTGCGGTTCTCCTCGTCCCCGTTGGTCATGGCGAGGGTGATTTCGGAGATCACGCCTCGGTGGATCTTGATGACCTTGGTCTTGAGCATCAACATGTGCTTCACGATAAGGTGTTGGTTCCATGTTGTGGATGCCGTTGTGGTGGGGTTGGTCGTCACGCCCATGGTGGGCATGGCGAGCCGCTTGATGACGATCTTGGTGAAGAACTTGTTCTTGTGGAGGACGTTCATGAGGACGAGCATGGCGATGGAATTCTCCTCGCCTTGAGTTGGAGCGAGAGTCTTCTTGACGAGCATGCGGGCGACGAGGTCGATGATGGTCTCCATGCCTTGAGTCGGAGCTTGACGACGTATGGCGATCATGAGAGTAGTAATCTTGTGACGAGGTTGATGATGATGAGGAAGTAGAGCGATGTCAATGTCGGCGGCCCAAGTTGTTGATGGCGCGCTCGAGACTATCCATGCGCCGCTCCATGTTTGCATCATTGGCCGTCACTTGGTCATGCAAGTTGTCTGTAGCTTCACGAAGTAGAGATATATCTTGGTTCACTTGGGAGAAGTTGTGGGCCACTTCTTCATATCGCTCATCGATGCGTGTCTCAAACAAGGTGAGTACCTCCTTGAACTCTTGGCGTTGTGCCCATAGATTGTGTTGGGTAGCCAACCGCTCGGTGTTGCGTAAGACTTCATCCTCCCGAGCTTCGTCTCCGTGCCTATCCATGATAGCAAGACAAGAACTATGTTGTGTATGTTAGTGGAAGAAAACTACCTCGCACTCTTACCTTGGTGTGATAGAATTGAGGCGATCAACCGAACCGAGAGTAAAGTCAATTGTATCGGGTACACACGCAAAGCCACACGCAAAAGCTAGCAAATATGGTGTTAGGACTAGTATGGGTATGGAGTAGTGGGTTATTAGCTGTAAGGGTAGTATCGGTATGCCACCTATGTTGTCATGTTGTAGTTGGTTAGGTCTATATAAGCCTACACTTGTATCCCCTTGCAATCAACCAAGAATATGAACCCTAAATTTATCTTTTATTTCCAGCAATTTACCTTTTATTTAGTTCTAGCAATTTATCTCTTTTATCTTGAATTCTTCCCAAATCTGTGTTCTTCGTGATCCTCTTTCGGTCAGATCCAACGGGATCAGAGCGAGCGATTTCTTGACCAAATTTCTCCCCGGCGGCTCTTCTCTGCGATCCGACTCGAGTATGGTGGAAAGCCAAAAGATGAAATCCAAAATTAAGTATGTTGTTAAAAGTGGGTAAGGTCCAAAAATCAAGTGTCAAAAGTGGAGATCACTATAAACACGGAAAAGTTGTGGAACGCACACACGGGATAAACGGGGTTAGTGCGACCAAGGAATGAGCGGAAAAACAAAAACCTATATGCAAGGTGGTGCTCGGTGTCACACTAACACAAGAAGAGATCAAAGCTTGGTTGCAACTTGAGAGACAACAAGATTCACACGCGGCCTCTCTTCTCTTCTCTCTCTTTTGCTTAAAAGCTTTTTACTCTTTTGTATCGACGGTGGCACTTGCACTCTTTTGTATGTATGGTGCTACTTGCACTCTTTTTGTGTTTTTGTTGTTTTTTCTCACACTATGTTAGCGTTAGCCTCGCTTTTTCTATCTTGCCACACGAGTTCTTGCTTATAAGCTTGACTCCACACTACACACACCTCACAATCGGGGCCATGTGCAATGTCTCGCAACACTTGATAAGCAATGCTCGATAGGATAGATCGCAAAAGGAAGAGAGGTTACAAGGGAAATGCAAGTTATACCTAAGATGTGTAGGCGGTGATGAACACACAACTTGCGATGATGGTGGTGGTGGTGGTGGTCGGCGGTGGTGGTGTTAGAAGATGTATCCGGTCTGGGGGCCGGTCTGGCCGGGCCTAGGGCCGGCTGGTCCGGTCGGTCGGCCGGTCGACCGGTTTCTGGGCCGGCCGTTCCGGTCTGACGGCCGGTCAACCGGTGCTCAACCGGCTGCGCGAGTTTCTCTCTCCTGTTCTTCCCCAAACCAAAGCCAAAAGATCAAATCGAAGGGAAACGGAGGGATTGGAGGCTAAAAGGTGGGGGAAATAGTAGATCAACACTAACAACACCAAATCCACGGATCAAAACCACCAAAAACTCAACAAAATCGTAGATCCATCCAAAGGCAATTTAGGGCTATTTTTTGGTTTTTTTTTGGAAAATTTTCTAGAAACGAAATTGGGTGGGTGGAGGGTCAAATTCGCGGTAACCAAGAGCTGCTGATACCATATGATGAGGTCTAAGACCTTGTGTGTGGCCCGATCTCGCGATTGACCCAAATCCAAAGGGGGGGAAAGAGGGAGAGGAGGAAGAACACGAAGAACACGAAGAACAAACACACGCACACCAACCCAATACAATCGAATTCTTACTCTCGTGGCTCGATGGACCACGCCAATAGAATCAACCGGAAGAGACACAAGGTTGACTTCCGGATGAGAGATCGGGGTTGGAGACGAAGACCGGTGAGGGAGAGAGAGTGGAGCACACTAGAATCTCACTCACAAGTATCCAAATCCTCAACAAGAGTAGCCTTGATTACAAAGGGGATCTAACCCTAGGGAGACAAAGCTCAAAAGTAGTTTTAAGCTCAGATTATGTCTAAAGAGGTAAAGGGGGCGTCATGGGTCCTTTTATAGGCCTACAAGGCGACACATGGCGAACAGGTACGAAGTACACGACTTAAGCAGTTTTAACAAGGCGTTTCGACGAAACCGGTCAGGAGCCCGGTCGGACCGGCCCTGGGACCGGGCTGTCCGGTCCAGACCGGGCCTGGGACCGGATGGCAACCGACGAGGGGTCCTAGAGCCCCGGGATGGCGCCCGGTTGGCACAAGCCTGGAACCCGGTTTGGGACCGGGTGGCCCGGTCTGGGGGCCGGTCAACCGGGTTCTGGACCGGCCGGCCTCCTTCTTCCCTTTACGCGCTTCAGGTGACGTCGGGTCCAGCTCCATGCCCATCTCCACGTCCAGCTGCTCCTCTCCTCCTCTTGACCATGGTGTGTCCTCCTCTCCGGGGTCTTGATGCTCCTTGTACCTAATAACACAAAGCGTGTCGGCATGAGGTAGCAAGCCATCCAATGGGGTACCGAGATCGAGGGTAGTGAGGAGCGAGTTCACCTAATCATGTAGCGCTTTGACTCGAGCCCGCGTCATTGGTCCACTTGGGGGACTTGTTGGTCTTGATGTAGTGTCGTCGGCGAGCGGGGCTACATCATTTCCTTTTTTTCTTTTTGATCCCCTGCCGCCTTGGAATCGTTGAGGATGCTGCTGCCTCATGGGTCCCGCATGTCATCCTCTCAGAACGGTAAATGTTTCTTTTCTTGGATTTTGTTGACCAAACGATTTTTGGCTTATTTTTTCTTTCGATCTCCTGCCGCCTTTAAAACGTTGAGGACGCTGCTGGCTCACGGGTCCCAAATGACAGCCTCTACGAACAATAAACGCCGAGGATGCTGCTGCCTCATGCGTCCCGCATGTCATCCTCTCAGAACGAAAATGTTTCTTTTCTTGGATTTTTTACCAACAGATTTTTGGTTTATGTTTTCGTTCCATCCCCTGCCGCCTTTAAAACGTTGACGACGCTGCTGGCTCATGGGTCCCTGATGTCAGCCTCCCCGTACAAGAAACATGTGATATCTTGATTATTTTGCAGACAATAAACAGTGTATTTCGCTCTGAGCTATTGCAAACGGATAAATTAAATCTTTATTTTTACATAAACAAACTTATATGTTGAATCTCCTTATTTTTTGTTTTTGCGAAGCATAGGACTTTCCTGTTTTTTTAGAAAAATCTGAACTTTCCTGTTTTGGAGTGGGCTGAAATTGTACGAGTCAAAAGGCCCAGCAGGATAGTTCGAAGGCCCAGATGTCCAAATGCAGCCCAATTGAAATCTTTCTTTTCTTGGATTTTTTTCACCCCCTGATTTCTGGCTACTTCATTTTTCTTTTGGTCCTGTGCCGCCTTGGAAACGTTGTGACCGCTGCTGCAAAATGGGACCCGCATGTCATCCTCTATGTACAATAAAATTTCTTTTCTTGGATTATTTTTGGCTCCTGATATTTGGTCACTTGCCTTTTTCTTTCAATCTCATGCCGACTTTGAAACGTTGAGGAAGCTGATGGCTCATGGGTCCCGCATGTCATCCTCTATGAACAATAAAAGTTTCCTTTGTTGGATTTATTTTTTACCCCTAAATTCTGGCTATTTTCCTTTTTCTTTTGATCCCCTGCCCCCTTTGAAACGATGACGACGCAGCTGGCAGGTCGGTCCCACATGTCATCCTCTATGAACAATAAAGGTTTCCTTTGATAGATTTATTTTTGACCCTAATTAATTTCTGGCTATTTCCTTTTTTTATTTTGATCCCCTGCCGCCTTGGAATAGTTGAGGATGGTGCTGCCTCATGGGTCCCGCATGTCATCCTCTCAGAAAGGTAAATGTTTCATTTCTGGGATTTTGTTTACCAACTGATTTTTGGCTTATTTTTTTGTTTCGATCTCCTGCCGCCTTTAAAACGTTGACGATGTTGCTGGCTCATGGGTCCCCAATGTCAGCCTCCCCGTACTGCAAATCCTCTTTCTGCAAAGGTTGTATTTCTAGCTAGATAGCTAAGGTGGATTCGAATCTGTTGTGGTTCAAGTAGCTCAGGTAAGCCTTCTTGCATTGATTAATGGAACTAGTGTATAGCAAGGTCAAGACATGTGGCTCGGTGTAATGAATCTATTTGAATCATGTTGTGGATTCAATCTGATAGTTCTCTAACAGATCAGCCAAAATAGAAATTAAGTTTTTTTAAAACGGAAATGCAAATTAAGATGAACATAAACATTAGTTATCATAATAGCTGATCACACATACATACTTGCTAAGAGCAAAAGCTTGCCAGAGTTTTACCACCCATACAATTAATTAGCAGTTCAGATAAGATAACCTTATATAAGTATAACTACAAATGCATTTGCTAAGGGCTCATGGGACAACAGAACTAGACAACCGCACACTTTATGACCAGCATGTCACAGCGGCATCGAAAGATCTTGACCTTCAACTTTGATCCAATGCGAAGTTTGGCACCGTCAATGAACTTTTTCCACCTGGAAGTAACAACCAAGCGGCCATCTGTGGGACTGACGGAGTACCGTCCATCCACGGTGAGACCTTCACTCTCCATGACGAGGGATATCTTT
Source organism: Lolium perenne (assembly GCF_019359855.2). Classification (NCBI taxonomy): domain Eukaryota; kingdom Viridiplantae; phylum Streptophyta; class Magnoliopsida; order Poales; family Poaceae; genus Lolium; species Lolium perenne. Next base: position 195,017,611 of record NC_067247.2, on the reverse strand, counting down.
CCCCTTCGACCAGCATTGAGATCCTTGGAGGTACTTTTAGGCAATTTCTAATTCAAAGCAAGAGATACCACCAAAAATTAGTCAATGGCACCAATGCACTGAAGACTGAACCATGTGAGACTTTGAGCAGAGAAGACATCAAGATAAGAGCAGTTATGTTGTCATATACTCACGAACATAGCCTTCAGATGCGTCCTGGTCACCACACGGGTGGCCACAAAGAATGAGCCGAGACCTCGGTGATCCGGCTGGGCAGGTGCGGGAGCACGGGCCGGTACACGAGCTGGTGCTGATGCAGGAGACCGCCGGGCAGGTGCAATAAACGGTGCCTCTAGAGGAACCGGTGCTGATGCAGAGATCTGGGCAGGTGCAGCAAACGGTGCAGCTAGAGGAACCAGTCGATGCGGGGAGCCTGGGCCGGGGAGGTGTAGTATATGGGGCCTCTACGGGAACCAATGCTGATGTAGGGGCATGCTGGGTAGATGCGATAAACGGAGCTGGTACAGGGAACCGGTGCCGATGCAGGGAGAGTGGGAAGCCGGTGCCGGTGCTGTGTGGGTGCCCTTTGTGACATCCGCTCCCGTTCCATCGTGGATCTGCAGCTTTGATCATGTTAAACCCGAGCAAGCTATAACAGAGGGAATGGTTTAGAACAACCGCTCGTAATGCAGTAATCAAAGGATATGAGTACAAAAAAGTTACATATTATATATTTGGAAGTGTCTCCAACTCAGAAGCGATTACGCATATCTGCCCGTTTGAGTTTACGATCCTCGGCTCGTCGCCCTTCTTCGGACCGTAGTCAAAAGCAAACTTTCTCCAATCATGTCCATACAAATATGTGATGGCTGCGTCTTGACGACATACCCCTCATAGACCGTGTAGGTGTTCATCAATTTTCCATTGCCATGCATAGTGAAAGACCCTTCATGCGGACACATCTGGTTAATCATTGGACGAAGTTCACAAGGTACAGTCTGCAGGTGAAAATTGATACTAATGTAAGAAGCAGGAAGACTAAAAACAAGACTTTACTATATGCCAATTCATGCTAAACCACTGAGAATACATACCTGTAACTCTGTGAAGGAGTTATTAGAAAGGTAGATAGAGCCATAGGAGGTGTTATATGCGGGGTATGTACATGGTCCCGCCATATTCCCGCAAGCTCGGCATCGGGATGGTGAAGGAAACATGGGAGGTACTACTGGTGCGTAGCGCTGAATGTAAGTGGAAGAATTAGGTTGTGTAAAGTGCATAGTTCAGAGCAATGCAAATGTTGACAAGCGAGTGCATAACACTATGTTACAAACTGAACAGTCAAAATTTAGTGTATGATGAATATAAGCATGCTAATTTGGCGTTTCCGAATTCCAAAAAGCATTAGATAGAGCCGGTGATAATATCAGACATAAATCATGGCATGTATATGTGGCTTAAGAAAATATACCCGAACCCTTGGATGGTTATGGCCCGGCTGGTCCTTGGACTTGAGCTTATATAAGCATCCAGAAGGTGGGGCTGACAGTAACTTGGTGGCAGCCTCTGCAGATGCCTCATCAGCAGCAGTTGCAATCCTTTTGACCAATGAAGGCTTAGCAGTTTCAGTCTGCATATGAAAATTGAAGAGCAACAGACATCAGCAGTGATATATAAAATGAATCTATGAGACACTGATGCATATAGTGTTGGATGTAAGTGGAAGAATAGGGTTGTGTGTGTTTCTGAACTATTGGTAAGCATTAGACAAAGCCGGCAATAAACAGACAAATCAAATCATGTATGAGGATTAAGAAAATATACCTGCTTACTGAAAAGGATACCACCCAGCTGGCCCGTGGCCTTGTGCTTGAGGAGGTTTTCAGAAGATGGTGGCGGCACCATCGTCTTCACAACAGCCTCATCAGGATCATTTTTTATCCATTTGAGTAGAGGCACATAAGCTTCATCCTGCATATGAATAGCAACAGAACTCATCATTGATATTTAATGAATTTATGAGATAGACTGATGCAAATAGTGCGGGATGTAAGTGGAAGAATATGGTTGCGCATAGACAACAGTTGACAACAATGCAAATGATTACAAAAGAAGCCAACAGAACTCAACAGTTTATATACTGGATGAGACATACTGAAAGTGAAAAATTAGTGTATGATGATTGTAAGCAAACGCATTGTTTCTGAACTTTTGGTAAGCATTAGGCAAAGCCAACAGTAATTGAACAGATAATAATAAAATCATGTATGTGGATTAAGAAAATATACCAGATTCATTAAAAGGTCACCACCCAGCTGGCCCAGCCCTCGTGCTTGTAGAGGTTTTTGGAAGATGGTGCCGGCACCATCGTCCTCACAGCAGCCTCATCAACCTCATTTTTCATCCACTTGAGTAAAGGTGCAGCAGTTTCAGCCTGCATAAGAATGGGAACAGATCTCAGCAGTGATATTGAATGACTCTGAGACAGACTGATGCATATAGTGCTGGATGTAAGTGGAAGGGTATGGTTGTGTATGGACAACAGTTCACAACAATGCAAGAGTGTGTTCGGTTCTGAAACAGCGTGGAATGGAATGGAATGGTTCCATTTCAGAGGAATGGAATGGTTACATTTTTGTTCGGTTGGGAAAAATGGAGAGCAGAACAGATCGAGGTTAAACTAATCATTTGTCTCAAAATTGTAATTAGCAATTGCAAATGACATTTTAATCTCAAAGTCGTAATTAACAGCGCCTAATGGTGCTCTTTTAATCTAAAAATCGTAATTAACATCATTTTTTGTTGGGTTAGGGGAACTGGAGAGTAGATGAACATTATTGTATGATGATTGTAAGCAAACAAATTTGGTGTTTCTAAACTTTTGGCTTCGAGATCTTATGGGTTTCAACTCTAGCCTACCCCAACTTGTTTGGGACTGAAAGGCTTGGTTGTTGTTGTTATTGTTGTTGTAAACTTTTGGCAAGCATTAAAAAAACCGACAATAAACAGACAAAAATCAAGGCATGTTTTGTGGATTAAGAAAATATACCATATTCATTAAAAGATCACCACCCAACTGGCGCGTGGCCTTGTGCTTGTAGAGGCATTTAGAAGATGGGGGCGACATCAACATACTGGCAGCCTGATCAGCCGCAGTTTTGATCTTCCTTTTGAGTAAAGGCCCTAAAGTTTCAGTCTGCATATGAATAGCAAAACAAAAGGCATACCTCAGCAGTGATATTGAATTACTGTATGAGATAGACTGATGCATATAGTGGATGCTCTTAGCCTTTTGCACCATGAACACTAGCTATGGACAGACAAAAAAACTAGTTGACTCAGCTTTGTCTAGATACCTCCATCCCAAAGCTTAAGGCTTATTTATTTTTGAGAAATCAAAACAAGTAAAGTTTGACCAAAATTTTAGAACATTCTATCAACAAATATAATATTGTGTAGATACCGTAGGAAAAATATATTTCACACAACCTATTTAATGATATTAATTTTGTATTTTGCATGTTAATGATTTTTGGTAAAAGCTTAGTCAAACATGGTATAGGTTGACTTTCTAAAAATAATATAAGCCATAAGCTTTGGGATGGAGGTAGTAGTATCTAGAGCTAAAACACATCTAGATACATCCGTATCTACAGATAGTTGAGACAATTAATTTGGATCTGAGGGAGTATCAGATTCAGACTACATCATGGTAAGTTGGTTAAAAAAATTACCCCTGGGCGGTCCCTGCCAGCTCGGCAGTGGCATTTCGCTTCTTGTGCTGCAGATCTGGCCATGCTCCTGCAGTAGATGGGGCGCTATCGTTCCCCATAGCCTCAGCACGCAACCTGGAGGTACCAACCTAATACAGAGAATATAGAGCATGGTGTCACAGAGGCTTTACGCACAAACAGCTGAAGACATGTGCTACTTTAAGCATTTTCCAGAACAGGAACAGATTGAGGATGCAGACAGACGGAGTGGATAAGCAAACGGAGTACCAGCTTTGCGGGGCTGGGGACGCAGCTCAGGCTCAGCCAACTGCCCACATGCGTGGTGGCCTTACGCTCCATTGCCCCCAGCCCACCACCACCGAGGTCTTTCCTTTCCTGTACAAGCTGACAAAAGATACCGTGAGGATCAGCAGAAACTACAAAGGCTGCAAATGTCGACAAATAAAGGAAGAACACCCCAATCCAAGCAAAGGTAGCCCCCGCCCCCCGCCCCCATCAATCACTCCCAGCACGAGGGTGACCAGAAAGACACCCCTTCGCCCAGAATAGGAAATAGATGCGCAAGATATCGAGGTGAGGAAAAAAGAACCAATCTCGAGAAAGGAAAGAACATTACTAGTACTACCTAATCCGCTTGGTCTAGATGCAGCTTGCCCCTCCAAGCTGGATGCCTGGACGGTGGAGGCGAAAGGAGGGGATCGAGCTAGCGGCTTGCATCCGTCGGCTGTCGGCACTAGATCGGGAGAGACAAGGGGGGCTACATAAAGGGGAGGGGTAACATATTTTATTACACAGTGAACTTACTGATGTGACTAGTCATTACATGTCTCACTGAAACTGGGGCCCATAGTGTGGCACCCCAAATTCACTTGAAGCTGCCCGGCGGGATGCATTGGCGCGTCAAGAAAACCCCCGAATTGTAGTGGGGAAATGAAACATTTCACAAAAATTCGAAATTCAAGCACACTGCCACGCGCCAAGCACGCGGGTTGTTCCTTCCTCTTCCTCGGTTCCTCCTCCCCTATCCGAAAAACCCCAAATCCCAAGCTCAAACAACAAAAAAAAACTCAAATCCCCTGGCCGCCATGCATGTCCTCGTTAACCCGCTGGAGATCGTTCCCGGACGAGGCGGACCCCCCGCCCTGAGATTCCGAGTTCGTCCGTTCCGTCCACCTCGAGGCACTGCGTGTTGTCTCGCAGCGGCGGCTTGAGGGTGCTGCAGAGGAAGTTCCGCCGGAAAGTGCTCATGGCAACCGTGCAATCTCACCGGCGTGTTGTATACCGAGAGGAACTGGTCAAAGCTTTGCTATTCACAAAAAAAAAATTGCGGGCCAAGATCTGGTCAAAGCTTCGTCGATGGCTTGTCGCGAGAGGCTTGGAGTCCAGAGTCAATAAACTAGCTGCTCGAGGACTTGGGCGGTTTACACCGATTCATATTAACTGACTCAAGTTTGTTAGTCTAGTTAAAAAATGCATCTAGATACATCTATATCTAGACAAAATTGAGTCAATTAATATGAATCAGAGGGGAGTGCCTGAAAGTGTTTCATGCTACCAATTGATGCGCTGGCAGGACTGGCTGTAGAAGTAATTGTGCTACTACTCATATGATGAACTGATTGTGTGGGTGTCAAATTTTGCAACGCGATCATCCACTGAATGCTTAATTATAGTTATAGCGCCAAAGGCGTACAAATCATAACAAAGATCGTACATACTACAGCATCAGAACATAAGAGTACGAATCATAAAGTAGCTCAACATTTTGCATCAGGGCTGGGTGGTCCTGAGACTACCGGGACGCCCCTGATGATCTCCGGGCTAGCATCCACTTCAACACAAAGCTGTGTACTCGGTCCACGGCCTCCTTCTGTAGGCTGGATAATCTCAGGTGCAGGACCTTCGTCTATGAAAGGCTCGTCATCAGTACCATCCACAGGTGCATGAAACTGAGATTCATCTTCAAATCTCCCATCAAACTGAGAGACCTCTTCAACTCTATGCTTCTGCAATTAGTACATCAACAGATTAGACAAACATCTAAGGGATGCAACCTGAACAAATGCCGTTTTACATATTTACCTTCTCATCTGGCACAACACATGTCCCAGAGCTGAAACCCGTTTCCTGAAGCAAGCGCTTTTTCTCTCCTTCCCGTCCATCCATCTGCAACAAGTTAAATTTGAGTACAGAACCTTGCACAACAATGCAAACTATTGATCAAAACAGCGGCAGCATCAATATAAATAATTAACTACATATGCCATCACACATACAGTGTGAGCAAGATCTACTTCTCCCGCTGAAGGATCATTATATGGTTCACCATGATAAACCCACCTAACATATGTGCGGTCCATCCCAAAAATGTGTAAATGATCTTCCACTACATGGTGAGGCCTCTTCTCACCATTCATGCATGTGCAGCGCGGGCAATACACGTCCAGGTTGTGACCTTCATGAGCTCTAATAAACCCCATAAAAGGTTGAACACCATTTATATATGAAGGGGAACATAAGTGTCCATGCAGTATCCAAGTTCTGTCCATCTGTTTAATTATGAGATACAATGGTTGGTGATTAATTTAAGGCGAAGTAGGAAATGTATATCCATCGAGTACAAAACTATACTACATGATTATGCATTTCAGCAATCATGTCGAGTACAAAACAAAAAATGCCCATCGACATTTTAGCAAACATATCGTGTACAAAACTCTGCCATGGCATTTCAGCAAATTAACGGATCGAGTGCAGAACTGACTCTATATGCCCACGCAAATGAACAAATTGATCGAGGACAAATCGAGTGGAAAACTATAAAGTGCCAATTAGTTCGAGCATACTGACGATTTTTTTAGCAGCATCAAGAAAATATAAATCGTTAGGTCGTCATGCCCGATGCATGATTGAGCTAGAGATAGCAGCCCTACCGTGGATCAACTTGATCGCCGGTGCGTCTCGAGAAGAACGACGGGGAGGAGAAGCTTCTTCTTCGCACGGACGGGACGGGAAGGGGAAGCTCTTCGCACGGACGGGGATAAGTTGTGTAGGGGTGGGTGGGGGGTCATGCGGCCGGGCCGCCGGGGTAATAATTAAGGTCGGTAGGTGGTGTTTAATGGAGTTGCATGTGTAATTTGTCGTGCACAAGGTTGAGGAATAGGCGGTTCCCTTTGTCGCGCGCACAATTCAAACTATCCCGCCCATGTAGTTTAAATTCGCCCTATTTTCGTTAAATCGGCATAAAGTCATGTGAGTGGGGGGAAATTAGCAAAGTTGCTTGAAAAATAGTAAAACTCTGAAATTATCCTTTAAATATGCTCTACTTCGTGTGAAAATCGGGGTGTCACTACTAGGAAATGGCTTACCGCCGGCGACCTGAAATGGCTTACCGCCGGCGTTTTTGCATTCGCCGGCGATCACCTCGCCGGTGGTAATGCCTCATCGCCGGCGCCTTCCAATTCGCCGGTGGTAAGTGCCGTTACCGCTGGCATTTTACCCAATTCGCCGGGGGTAAGTCTTACCGCTGGCGTCTTCCCATTTCGCCGGGGGTATCAGGTCGTAGTGCTGGCGATTTGGAAAACGCCAGGGATACATGAAAATTTCGCCAGTGGTAATATTAACAGGAGCAAAAATAAAAAAACTCGAATTTCACAATATATACACCAGAATTCATAGCATATACACAGAATATACAGGCAAATACCAAAATGACAGTAAAATAGACATCATTAGCAAGATACACATCATTGGCAATGATACACATCATTAGAAAGTCCCGAAATGTCCATAACATGCATGCATATGCATCAATAACACAAGTGTCAACCATATGGTTCAAACATAAGATACACAAATACATATAAGTCCAGTCGACGACCTAGCTAAACAACAATGACATAATAAACTAGAGAGGCGGTGGCGGCAAGTAGCATCACTGCTGGCACCCCGCCGCTGCACTCTGCCGCTGCTGGATCGCGCCTCTCACCGCTGCTGGAGCTCGCCTCCTGCGCCCATGCTTCCGGCTCAAGGGTGCCGGCGCTGCCGGGACAGCTTCACCTCCCTCCCTGGTGGCCCGCTCCCATCCGGCATCCCTCTTGACGTGAAGCCATGGAGGCAAGGCCACTCGCCGTCGCCTCCCCCGCCCGAGCACCATGCAATGTCTTGAGCTGGTAGATCTGCAGCACATGTTGATTTATACGCATCAATACAGCAGTATATGAATTTTTAAATGCGGCAGTATCTGAATATTACAATGTACAGCAGAATATATGTCAGTGTTTACAGTGAACATCAGCACAAAAGAACAAAATTGCAGGTTATGTGAAGCAGATCAGGACAATTTGCACACAGATCACACACTTAATCCTGTAAACATTGAGCCAGAACGTGAATGATTCGTTTAAACTGAAAATTTGGGTTGAAGCTGAACACTTCAGGTCATTCGGAAGCATGTGCACAAAATCACTCTTACACAAGCAAGGGCATGTCCTAGAACCCCAAAATCTACACGCCGAAAGGAGCAAGCAAGAAAGGAACCAGACCTGCATTGCATGAGGTAGGTGGATCCTTCTGCAGATCCTTGATCTCCTTCTGTATCCTCTTAGACACCATCATGCATACACTTGCTGTGTCCACCTATTTATCCAAGAACCAGAACTTAGAGATAATCAAATCTGCTGCGCTATACACAATCAGGAGAGGAATTTAAACAGAACCAACAATGGAACCGGGGAAAAGGGCCAGGAGCAAGCTATATATGTAAATGAACCCCCAACCCTCTCCTGTTTATCTTGATGCTAGTTGCAGCTTGCTTGCTGCAGGTTAGCATGCTGGTTTTATTTATTCGTCTTCATATATAGCTTTCAAAGTCTAGTAGACAGACTATTGCTCTTTTAAAGCATTGATGTTTGAGGACAGCATACTATGATTGGCTATTTACAGTTCATCAAGTTCCCGCAAATTAATTTGCATGCGGAGTGCGTCGTTGTCATCTTACAGTAGCCTTTAGTCTACTGGAACAACACTACAACAGTACTCCCACCTAAATGCATTGTTAGAGGTAATTGGCCAATTAATAATCTGAGTAGGCTTGTTCATCCTCACATAAAACGTACTGGTGTATTGTATATCAGATCTCTCTAAACTATCTATTTATTGAATATTTTATTCAGGTTTGTGAGATAGATATCACTGCAAAGAGTTGCACTCTCATGTGACCTAGTCATTTTTTGGTCATCTGGTAGATACAATGTCAACATAATTTTTTGGTCATCTGGTAGAAACATTAGGGAGAACTAAAGTGAGCTGAATAGTGTTGAAATGTCAGAATGAAATACTCCAAAAAAGGTTTAATACCATGACCAGTAATGGATCATTAGCTTTGTTTGGTAAACCTTGCAATTCAATTTGAAAGGTGACTTTGAAGTTTATTTTGTCCTTAACAAAAAAGATTCAGTTTGGAATTAATCAAACAAGAAAATTTGGTTTATTTTTGTGTGTGCTTTCTATGTTCCCAAATATGCTCTAGTCAAGATTAAACATTTGACTCATTCATGTTCTTAAAGTAAAAAAATCCATATCATTTGCCATGAGAGCATCGATGCGCGTAATGAGGTGAAGAAATTTTCTGGGCGGGGAGCGAAATTGGAGTCGGGAATTGGGGGAAAAGGGTGAGGGTGTGAGCAGGCACCTTGAGCTCGACGTTGATGACGCGGCAGAGCAGCTTGGAGGGCAGATCGTAGAGGCGCATCTGGTTGCCACCTAGAAATAAGACAAAACAAAAAACACATCGAGAGCGTGAGAATTTGGCGCGCGAACCGAAGGGGAAGAGCCGAATCGCGAGGGGGTGGTGAGGATATGAGCGAAGAGGAGGAGGCAGGGAGCGTGCGGGTACCTGCTCGATGTGTCCCTGCGGGAAGTAGAGGATGAGGTCCCCGACGCGCGGGACGGTGACGAGCGGGCCGGCGCAGGCGTGCCAGAGCTCGTCGAAGAGAGGATCCCCCGCTGCTCGGAAACGACCACGGAAACGTGACGAACTAGAAGAGGAGACTAAGGGAGAAGGCCCGTGTTGAACAGATCTGGAGGCGCGCGTACCTGCGGAGGGCGTCTGCGGCGGCGCCATGGCGGCGGCAGGCATCGCTGCGGCAGCGTCGTGGGCGGCGTAGCCTGGGGACGCCCGAGATCGTCTTCTGCGACCAGATCCGGTGAGTAGGCGGCGAAAGCGAGCCGGAGGAAAGGAGGGGATCCTGAGGACGGGGAGAAGGGGCTTTGGCGGCCCGACGGCACGAACTTGGCCGCCATCATCTCAATCTGCGGTGCGGGGAAGGGGATGCGCCCGCCGTGGGTGGCCGTCGCCGCCAAGTCTGGGTGGGGAGGAAATGGGGATGTAGGGTTCCTTTCTATGTGAGAGACTTGTGCGTGTGTGGCGACGAGGGTGTGGGGTGGAGAAATCCAAGATGACCAAATACCCCCGGCGAAAACGAAACACGGACACCGGCAGTAATTTCGGCCCAAATGGCTCACAGCAGCCCACTTTATCCCTGGCACGTGTAAATCTGTTTCGCCGGCGGTAGTTAATTTACCCCCGGCATCTTCGAGACAATCTCGCCGGCGGTAAGGAGAGGCCCATCCAGGTGCTCTTAGCCCACCATACCCCTGGCTGTTACAATCCTGATTCGCCGGCGGTAAGTGCCCTATCCCCGGCGACCTGAAATCAACTCGCCGGCGGTAACGTGAGGCGACCCTGGAAGGCCTTACCGCCGGCATCTTGAAATCATACTTGCCGGCGGTAAGGAGTGCGGCTATAAGCCTTTTCCTAGTAGTGTGTGAGGCATGTTGAGCTGTTTTATTTGTACTTTCTTCATTAAAACTCCCACCTTATGCACTTTGGATGGAAAGAAATCATTTGTACATAAATTTTGACAACGCCATTTGTAAACATTAATTGTTTTACATGCCAAGATGCACCCATCCACCAAATATGGGGCAAAAGTTTATCACAATCTAGATATATATGTATAATTTGTGAGGGACCCCTTTTGATTTTGTGCAATTTCCACTAATTTGCTAGAGAGAAGGGGTCAATTAATTAGGCCATGTTAGGGGCTATGTGTTTTAGATTAGGGTTGTGTGGATTCAAATACAACTTCTTTATTTGTGTGCTATGATTAATCAAAACTAGATCGATCGACTGCGCACACATTATTAGAGGCACATGCCTTTGCGCACAAAGTGCATGTGTGTGTTGTTGGCCACCAACGAGAGAGCGGCGAGAGAGCGATTAAAATCCCCAAATTAAACACATATATAAGCATGCATGGTTAGGCCATGTTGTGAGGCAAATTAATTAAAGTGTGTTTTTATTTCAGACCTTGTCAAAATTCAAGTTAATTAATTGAATTATCATTACTTATTATATAATTAATGAATCCCAATAATGTCTATATATATATGATCGATATAGGCCATATATTAATTGGGGTTAATCTAGGGTTTACTAGCTATATATATAGCAAGGTTTTATTAGATCGGGTTATTAATTAGCTTGGGGTTATGTGTTTTAACGAGGGTTTGATTAGCTAAGGTTAGTTTTCTATATATATACGGTTTAGGGTTTAGGGTTAATGGCACATATATTTAATTAGAGGACCGCGAGGACCCCTGGCCTGCTTGATGCGCAATTAAGGGTCGTCGTTGGCCTATAGCTAGCTATATAGGGTTTTATGGTTTATTTAGAGGGTTTATGTGTTAGGGTTAATTATAACTTGTTGTGAATTAAATTACAACTTTTTTATTAGTGTGCTACACAATTAATCAAAACTCTAGCTAGATCGATCGAGTGTGCACATACAAGCACTATTAGAGGCACCCGCCTTTGCGCGTAAAGTGCAAGCATAATGTGTCTCGTTGGGCTAGCCACCAATTGATAAAGAGGGAGATAGAGATGAGAGATTATTGAAATCGCCAAGAATGTTCAAATATATATATATATATGCATGCATGGTAGGCCATGCAAGCACACTAATTATATATATATATATATTGTGAGGCAACTTAATCAAAGTGTGTGTTTTCATTCGAGAACTTGTCAATATATTCAAGTTAATTAATTTATCAGCGCTAATTATATAATTAATTAATGAATGAATCTCAGGGATGTTCGATCATACATGATCGATATAGGCCATATATATTAATTGGGGTTAATCTAGGGTTTGCTAGCTAGCTATATATAGAGAGCAGGTTTTTATTAGATCGGGTTATAGCTAGTATAGTTTGGGGTTATGTGTTTTAATTAAGTAGTCAGGTTTGATTAGCTAGGACGGGTTAGTTATATATATGGTTTAGTTAGGGTTAATGTCACACTTAATTTAGAGGACCGCGAGGCCCCCTGGCCTGCGTGATGTGCAATTAAGTGTCGTTTGGGGCCTATATATATAGCTAGAGCTAGGGTTTAGGGTTTATAGGGTTTAGGGTTTAGGGATTAGGGTTCGGGTTTAGGGATTAGGGTTTAGGGTCTAGGGTCTAGGGTCATTAGGGTTAGGGTTGTTAGGGATTAGGGTTAGCTAGGGGTTATGGTTTAGGGTTTAGGGTTTAGTGTTTAGGGTCTAGGGGTTATGTGTTTTAAGTATGGGTTAGGGTTTAGGGTCTAGGGTGTTTAATTAGGGTGTTTAGGGTTTAGGGATTAGGGTTTTAGGGTTTAAGGTTTAGGGATCATCGATCGAGTGCGCACACACATTATATATTAGAGGCACCCGCGCCTTTTGCGCATAAAGTGCATGCGTATGTGTGTGTTTTTGGCCACAAACGATATATAGATCGAGAGAGAGAGAGAGAGAGAGAGAGATTGAAATCCCCAAGAATATGTTCAAATATATATTAAAATATATATATGCATGAATGCATGCATGGTAGGCCATGCATGCACACTAATTATATATATATTGTGAGGCAACTTAATCAAATGTACGTGTTTTTCATTCGAGAACTTGTCAAAATTCAAGTTAATTAATTTATCCGCGCTAATTAGTTGGTCGCCTGCTTGATGCGCAATTAAGTGTCGTTGGCCTATATATATATATATGTAGGGTTTAATTAGGGTTTAGGATTAGCTACACCTAGGGGTTAGGGTTAGGGTTAGGGTTAATTAGGGTTTAGGGTCTAGGGTTTAGTGTTTAGGGTTTAGGCTTTAGTGTTTAGGGTTAAGGGTTTAGGGTTTAGTGTTTAGGGTTTAGTGTTTAGGGTTTAGGGTTTAGTGTTTAGGGTGTTTAGGGATTAGGGATTAGGGTTTTAGGGTTTTATGGTTTAAGGTTTAGGGATATCATCGATCGAGTGCGCACACACATTATTAGAGGCACCCGCGCAATTAAGTGTCGTTGGCCTATAGTGTTTAGGATGTTTAGGGTGTACGTTTAGGGTTTAATTAGGGATTAGGGATTAGGGTTTTAGGGTTTAGGGTTTAGGGATCATCGATCGAGTGCACACACACACATTATTAGAAGCACCCGCGCCTTTGCGCATAAAGTGCATGCGTATATAAGTGTGTTTTTTGGCCACCAACGATATATAGATCGAGAGAGAGATTGAAATATATATATATCCCCAAGAATATGTTCAAATATATATTGAAATATATGCGCGAATGATATGCAAGGTATGCCATGCGCGCATGCACACTAATTATATATATATATATTATGAGGCAACTTAATCAAATGTGTTTTCATTCGAGAGAACTTGTCAAAAATCAAGTTAATTAATTTATCAGCGCTAATTAGTTGGTCGCCTGCTTGATGCGCAATTAAGTGTCGTTGGCCTATATATGTAGGGTTTAATTAGGGTTTAGGGTTAGCTACCTAGGGGTTAGGGTTAGGGGGTTAGGGTTAATCAGGGTTTAGGATCTAGGGTTTAGGGTTTAGTGTTTAGGGTTTAGGGTTTAGGGTTCAGGGTTTAGTGTTTAGGGTTTAGGGTTTAGTGTTTAGGGTGTTTAGGGATTATGATTAGGGAGATTAGGTTTTAGGGTTTTATGGTTTAAGGTTTAGGGATCATCGATCGAGCGCGCACACACATTATTAGAGGCACCCACGCAATTAAGTGTCGTTGGCCTATATATGTAGGGTTTAATTCGGCTTTAGGGTTTAGGGTTAGCTAGGGGTTAGGGTTAGGGTTAGGGTTTAGGGTTTAGGGTTTAGTGTTTAGGGTTTAGGGTTTAGGGTTTAGGGTTTAGGGTCTTGGGTTTAGTGTTTAGGGTTTAATTAGGGATTAGGGATTAGGGTTTTAGGGTTTAAGGTTTAGGGATCATCGATCGAGTGCACACACACATTATTAGAGGCACCCGCGCCTTTGCGCATAAAGTGCATGCGTATATAAGTGTGTTTTTTGGCCACCAACGATATATAGATCGAGAGAGAGAGATTGAAATATATATATATATCCCCAAGAATATGTTCAAATATATATTGAAATATATGCACGAATGATATGTGCAAGGTATGCCATGCGCGCATGCACACTAATTCTATATATATTATGAGGCAACTTAATCAAATGTGTTTTCATTCGAGAGAACTTGTCAAAATTCAAGTTAATTAATTTATCAGCGCTAATTAGTTGGTCGCCTGGTTGATGCGCAATTAAGTGTTGTTGGCCTATATATGTAGGGTTAATTACGGTTTAGGGTTTAGGGTTAGCTAGCTAGGGTTTTAGGGTTAGGGTTAGGGTTAATTAGGGTTTAGGGTTTAGTGTTTAGGGTTTAGGGTCTAGGGTTAGGGTTTAGGGTTTAGTGTTTAGGGTTTAGGGTTTAGGTTGTAGTGTTTAGGGTTTAGGGTCTAGGGTTTAGGGTTTAGTGTTTAGGGTGTTTAGGGTGTACGTTTAGGGTATAATTAGGAATTAGGGATTAGGGTTTTAGGGTTTAAGGTTTAGGGATCATCGATCGAGTGCACACACACATTATTAGAGGCACCCGCGCCTTTGCGCATAAAGTGCATGCGTATATATATAAGTGTGTTTCTTGGCCACCAATGATATATAGATCAAGAGAGAGAGAGATTGAAATATATATATCCCCAAGAATATGTTCAAATATATATTGAAATATATGCACGAATGATATGCAAGGTATGCCATGCGCGCATGCACACTAATTATATATATATTATGAGACAACTTAATTAAATGTGTTTTCATTCGAGAGAACTTGTCAAAATTCAAGTTAATTAATTTATCAGTGCTAATTCGTTGGTCGCCTCCTTGATGCGCAATTAAGTGTCTTTGGCCTATATATGTAGGGTTTAATTAGGGTTAGGGTTAGGGTTAGGGTTAATTAGGGTTTAGGGTCTAGGGTTTAGGGTTTAGTGTTCAGGGTTTAGGGTTTAGTGTTTAGGGTTTAGGGTTTAGTGTTTAGGGTTTAGGGTTTAGTGTTTAGGGTGTTTAGGGATTAGGGATTAGGGTTTTAGGGTTTTATGGTTTAAGGTTTAGGGATCATCGATCGAGTGCGCACACACATTATTAGAGGCACCCGCGCCTTTGCGCATAAAGTGCATGCGTATATATGTGTGTTTTTTGGCCACCAACGATATATAGATCGAGAGAGAGAGATTGAAATCCCCAAGAATATGTTCAAATATGCGCACACACATGAATTATTAGAGGCACCCGCGCCTTTGCGCATAAAGTGCATGCATATGTGTGTTGTTCTGGCCACCAACGATAGATCGAGAGAGAGAGAGAGAGATTGAAATCCCCAAGAATTAATATGTTCAAATATATATACAAATATATGCATGCATGGTATATATATTGTTGTAGGCCATATATCGGGAAGCAAGTTTTTTTGAGAACTCTTCGAAATATATATATATTCAAGTTTACCAATGCTAAATGTACACTAGTGCACATATTTATAGATGACCCCTTGATGCGCAATTGTTGGCCATTTAATTTGAATCCCATGAATGTTCATACATGATCGGCCATATGCAAGTTTTTTTGAGAACTTTCAAAATTAAATACAACTTTATCGATGCTAATCGAAACTAATATATATTGCACACATTAGAGGACCCCGACCCTTGCGCAAGTGTGTTTGCCACCATCTATAGATTGAATCACAAGAATGTTTATACACATGTGGTATGCCATATTATATCGTGAAGCAAGTTTTTTCGAGAACTTGTCAAATTTCAAGTTTATCGGTGCTAATGGAATCTAGCTAGTGCACATTAATTAGAGGACACCCCCATTTCGCAAGTGTTGGCCATATATAAAGTTTGAATCCCAAAAATGTTCATATATGCATGATATAGGCCAACGATCGCGAAACAAGTCTCTTGAATATATTGTCAAAATTCAAGCTTATCAGTGCTAATGGAACTATTGCACACTAGAGGACCCCGTTGCGCAAGTATTGGCCACCTATATATAGTTTGAATCCCAATAATGTTCATACATGATAGGGCATATGTGTAAAGCAATTTTTCCCGAGAACTTGTCAAGATTCAAATTTATCGGTGCTAATGAAAACTAGTGCACATTAGAGGACCCCCTTGCACAAGTGTTGGCCATCTATATATACTATGAATCCCAATAATGTTCATACATGATAGGGCATATGTGTGAAGCAATTTTTTCCGAGAACTTGTAAAGATTCAAATTTATCAGTGCTAATGGAAACTAGTGCACATTAGAGGACCCCCTTGCACACGTGTTGGCCATCTATGTATAGTTTGAATCCCAATAATGTTCATACATGATAGGTTATATGTGAATCAATTTTTTCTTCCAAGAACTTGTCAAGATTCAAATTTATCGGTGCTAATGGAAACTAGTGCGCACTAGACGAGCCCCTTGCGCAAGTGCTGGCCATTACATATAGTTTAAATCTCAAGAATGTTCATATATGATAGGCCATAAGTGCAAAGGAAATTTTTTTCCCGTGAACTTGTCAAAATTCAAGTTTATCGGTGCAAATGGAAACTAGTCCAAAAAATTACATAGAGGTCCAAAAGAACTAGACAATAACTAATAGGACCTGCAACTTTACAAAAAGAACCCCAAAACATATAGAAGAAAATCAATCGAGTCCTTCTCGACGGCACATCAGATCTCTGCTCCGCATCCTTTCTAGCAACTCCGTCGCCGGGGACGCACCACTTGGGACAGTGTCGCTGGTAGTCGCCAGGACGAAGGAGAAGAAGGGCCTCAGCAACGACATATTGGCTCTGAGAAGGGCCGCTGAAAGGCCAAGATGTTCACGGGCAAGACGGATGACGCCGTCGTATGCCCCGAGCTTGTGAACGTTAGCAGCTTGACTTCCCCATTGGCCAGATCTGAAGCACTGACCAAAGCAAGCCTCACCGTTAGCGCCATCACCTTGATGGCACCAGATCGGGGTTTGGCCGGCAAGATCCGTCAGATCTGATCCGCCAGATTCACCATAGGCTAGATCTGAAGCCGATGACGAGATCCCCGACTCCATTGCGCCATTCTGCTCATGGGAAACACTGGATCTAAGCTTACAACAACACTAACTCCCTCGGATCCAAATTAGCTGACTCAATGATAACGCGTGAAGCACACGTCCTTTGGGAACCCCAAGAGGAAGGTGTGATGCGTACAGCAGCAAGTTTTCCCTCAGTAAGAAACCAAGGTTATCGAACCAGTAGGAGATGAAGGCCACGTGAAGGTTGTTGGTGAAGGAGCGTAGTGCGGCGCAACACCAGGGATTCCGGCGCCAACGTGGAACCTGCACAACACAATCACAATACTTTGCCCCAACTTAACAGTGAGGTTGTCAATCTCATCGGCTTGCTGTAACAAAGGATTAAACGTATGGTGTGGAGAATGATGTTTGCTTGTAGAAAACAACAGAGAACAGAGATTGCAGTAGATTGTATTTCAGATGTAAAAGAATGGACCGAGGTCCACAGTTCACTAGTGGTGTCTCTCCAATAAGAAATAGCATGCTGGGTGAACAAATTATAGTTGGGCAATTGACAAATAGAGATGCATACATATCATGATAATTACTATGAGATTTAATCAGGGCATTACGACAAAGTACATAGACCGCTATCCAGCATGCATCTATGCCTAAAAAGTCCACCTTGAGGTTAGCATCCGCACCCCTTCCAGTATTAAGTTGCAAACAACAGACAATTGCATTAAGTATGGTGCGTAATGTAATCAACACAAATATCCTTAGACAAAGCATTGGTGTTTTATCCCTAGTGGCAACAGCACATCCACAACCTTAGAACTTTCTGTCACTGTCCCAGATTCAATGGAGGCATGAACCCACTATCGAGCATAAATACTCCCTCTTGGAGTCACAAGTATCAACTTGGCCAGAGCCTCTACTAGCAACGAAGAGCATGCAAGAACATAAACAACATATATGATAGATTGATAATCAACTTGACATAGTATTCAATATTCATCGGATCCCAACAAACACAACATGTAGCATTACAAATAAACGATCTTGATCATGATAGGCAGCTCACAAGATCTAACATGATAGCACAATGAGGAGAAGGCAACCATCTAGCTACTGCTATGGACCCTTAGTCCAAGGATGAACTACTCACGCATCAATCCGGAGGCGGGCATGATGATGTAGAGCCCTCCGGTGATGATTCCCCTCTCCGGCAGGGTGCCGGAGGCGATCTCCTGAATAGCCTGAGATGGGATTGGCGGCGGCGGCGTCTCTGGGAGTATTTCCGTATCGTGGCTCTCGGTAATAGGGTTTTCGCAACGGAGGGATTTTATAGGCGGAATGACAGCGCAGGGGGGCACCCCAGGGGCCCACCCCATAGGGTGGCGCAGGCCCCTCCTTGGTCGCGCCGCCCTATGGTGGCGGCTCCTCGTGGCCCCACTTCGTATGCTCGTCGGTCTTCTGGAAGCTCCGTGGAAAAATAAGACCCTGGGCGTTGATTTCGTCCAATTCCGAGAATATTTCCTTTGTAGGATTTCTGAAACCAAAAACAGCAGAAAACATCAACTGGCTCTTCGGCATCTCGTTAATAGGTTAGTGCCGGAAAATGCATAATAATGATGTAAAGTATGTATAAAACATGTGGGTATTGTCATAAAAGTAGCATGGAACATAAGAAATTATGGATACGTTTGAGACGTATCAAGCATCCCCAAGCTTAGTTCCTACTCGCCCTCGAGTAGGTAAACGATAACAAGGATAATTTCTGAAGTGACATGCTATCATAATCTTGATCAATACTATTGTAAAGCATATGAAATGAATGAAGTGATTCGAAGCAATGGTAAAGACAATGATTAAACAACTGAATCATATAGCAAAGACTTTTCATGAATAGTACTTTCAAGACAAGCATCGATGAGACTTGCATAGGACTTAACTCATAAAGCAATAAATTCTTAGTAGAAAGTTTTGAAACAACACAAAGGAAGATATAAGTTTCAGCAGTTGCTTTCAACTTCAACATGTACATCTCATGGATAATTGTCAACACAAAGTAATATGATGAATGCAAATAAGCAAGTATGTAGGAATCAATGCACACAGTTGACACAAGTGTTTGCTTCTAAGATAGAAAGAAGTAGGTAAACTGACTCAACATAAAGTAAAAGAATGGCCCTTCGCAGAGGGAAGCAGGGATTAAATCATGTGCTAGAGCTTTTCAAGTTTTAAAATCATATAGAGAGCATAAAAGTAAAGTTTTGAGAGGTGTTTGTTGTTGTCAACGAATGGTAGCGGGTACTCTAACTACCTTATCAACCAGACTTTCAAGAGCGGCTCCCATGAAGGACATTATCTCTACCAGCAAGGTAGATCATCCCTCTTCTCTTTTGTTTACACATGTATTTTAGTTTCATTATTTATAGATGACACTCCTCCCAACCTTTTGCTTACACAAGCCATGGCTAACCGAATCCTCGGGTGCCTTCCAACATTCTGATACCATGGAGGAGTGTCTTTTTTTCTTTTTGCAAAATTAAGTTGCTTACTGATTGATCAGGGCAAAGCATGTGAAGAGAATCATTAATGCAAGTTAATTAATTGGGGCTGGGAACCCCATTGCCAGCTCTTTTTGCAAAATTATTGGATAAGCGGATGAGCCACTAGTCCATTGGTGAAAGTCTGTCAGAAGTAAATGACAAGATCGAAAGATAAAACACCACATACTTCCTCATGAGCTATAAAACATTGACACAAATAAGAGATAGTAACTTTTGAATTGTTTAAAGGTAGCACATGAAGTATTTACTTGGAATGGCAGAAAAATACCACATAGTAGGTAGGTATGATGGACACAAATGGCATAGGTTTTGGCTCAAGGTTTTGGATGCACGAGAAGTATTTCCTCTCAGTACAAGGCTTTGGCTAGCAAGGTTGTTTGAAGCAAACACAAGTATGAACCGGTACAGCAAAACTTACATAAGAACATATTGCAAGCATTATAAGACTCTACACTGTCTTCCTTGTTGTTCAAACACTTCACCAGAAAATATCTAGACCTTAGAGAGACCAATCATGCAAACCAAATTTCAACAAGCTCTGTGTAGTTCTTCATTAATAGGTGCAAAGTACATGATGCAAGAGCTTAAACATGATCTATTTGAGCACAACAATTGTCAAGTATCAAATTATTCAAGACAATATACCAATTACCACATGAAGCATTTTCTGTTTCCAACCATATAACAATGAACGAAGCAGTTTCAACCTTCGCCATGAACATTAAAAGTAAAGCTAAGAACACCAGTGTTCATATGAAACAGCGGAGCGTGTCTTTCTCCCACACAAAGAATGCTAGGATCCGAGTTTATTCAAACAAAAACAAAAATAAAAGCAAACAGACGCTCCAAGTAAAGCACATAAGATGTGACTGAATAAAAATATAGTTTCACTAGAGGTGACCTGATAAGTTGTCGATGAAGAAGGGGATGCCTTGGGCATCCCCAAGCTTAGATGCTTGAGTCTTCTTAAAATATGCAGGGATGAACCACGGGGGCATCCCCAAGCTTATACTTTTCACTCTTCTTGATCATATTGTATCATCTTCCTCTCTTGATCCTTGAAAACTTCCTCCACACCAAACTCAAAACAAACTCATTAGAGGGTTAGTGCATAATCAAAAATTCACATATTCAGAGGTGACATAATCATTCTTAACACTTCTGGACATTGCACAAAGCTACTGAAAGTTAATGGAACAAAGAAATCCATCAAACATAGCAAAACAGGCAATGCGAAATAAAAGGCAGAATCTGTCAAAACAGAACAGTCCGTAAAGACGAATTTTTCTGGGGCACTTAACAGGCTCAGATGAAAAAGCTCAAAACTAATGAAAGTTGCATACATATCTGAGGATCACGCACGTAAATTGGCAGATTTTTTTGATTCTTCTACGGAGAGATCTATGCAAATTCGTGACAGGTAGAAATCTGTTTCTGCGCAGCAATCCAATTCTAGTATCAACTTAACTATTAGAGACTTTACTTGGCACAACAATGCAATAAAGTAAAGATAAGGAGATGTTGCTACAGTGGTAACAACTTCCAAGACTCAACAAAACAGTAGTAAAAACATACATGGGTTATCTCTCAAGAAGTGCTTTTCTTTAACGTCTTTCAGCTAGGCGCAGAAAGTGTGAATCAAGTATTATCGAGAGATGAAGCATCAACATTATTACCAGGGGAGTTGGGAGTTTTCTCAACAATGCATTGTATCTTGTCTATATAAGTAACTCCTCTTTCGTTGCTCCTAGGCTTACTATCCTCATCAAACAAATTTTCAGGAACAAGCCAAGCATAGTTATTTTCTAGAGCTTCATGCATTCCCATGAGTTTATGAGGTATTGGTACTTTAATCTCCCCCTCATAATTGGTTTTACTAGTATATTTTAGCCTATCTCTTTCCCTCTTTTCAAGGATATTTGCAAAATTGGTACAAAAGCCTAGCATCTTATGTCGAATAAAAACTGTCCTAGCTTCTCTAGCTACATCACCAAATTCTTTAAGAAGGGTTTCTAAAACAAAATCTTTCTTTTCTCCTTCTTCCATATCACCAAGTGTAAGAAACATATGTTGCATTATTGGATTAAGATTAACAAATCTAGCTTCCAACATGTGCACTAAAGAAGCAGTAGCAATTTCATAATTAGGAGCAAGTTCTACCAAGGATCTATCTTCAAAATCTTCAGCCCTACTAACATGAGTGAAAAATTCTTCTATATTATCTCTTCCAATGATAGACCCTTGCCCTACCGGTATATCTTTCAGAGTGAACTTAGGATGAAACATGATGAAATAAACAAAAGGTAAATAAAATAAATGCAAGTAACTAATTTTTTGTGTTTTTGATATAGGAAGCAAACAAGACAGTAAATAAAATAAATGCAAGTAACTATTTTTTTTATGTTTTTAATATAAAGAAGCAAACAAAGCAGAAAATAAAATAAAGTAAAGCAAGACAATAACAAAGTAAAGAGATTGGATGTGAGAGACTCCCCTTGCAGCGTGTCTTGATCTCCCCGGCAACGGCGCCAGAAAAAGAGCTTGATAACGCGTGAAGCACACGTCCGTTGGGAACCCCAAGAGGAAGGTGTGATGCGTACAGCAGCAAGTTTTCCCTCAGTAAGAAACCAAGGTTATCGAACCAGTAGGAGATGAAGGCCACGTGAAGGTTGTTGGTGAAGGAGTGTAGTGCGGCGCAACACCAGGGATTCCGGCGCCAACGTGGAACCTGCACAACACAATCACAGTACTTTGCCCCAACTTAACAGTGAGGTTGTCAATCTCACCGGCTTGCTGTAACAAAGGATTAAACGTATGGTGTGGAGAATGATGTTTGCTTGTAGAAAACAACAGAGAACAGAGATTGCAGTAGATTGTATTTCAGATGTAAAAGAATGGACCGGGGTTGATACGTCTCAAACGTATCCATAATTTCTTATGTTCCATGCTACTTTTATGACAATACCCACATGTTTTATACATACTTTACATCATTATTATGCATTTTCCGGCACTAACCTATTAACGAGATGCCGAAGAGCCAGTTGCTGTTTTCTGCTGTTTTTGGTTTCAGAAATCCTACAAAGGAAATATTCTCGGAATTGGACGAAATCAACGCCCAGGGTCTTATTTTTCCACGGAGCTTCCAGAAGACCGAAGAGCATACGAAGTGGGGCCACGAGGAGCCGCCACCATAGGGTGGCGCGGCCAAGGAGGGGCCCGCGCCACCCTATGGGGTGGGCCCCTCGGGTGCCCCCCTGCGCTGCCCTTCCGCCTATAAAATCCCTCCGTCGCGAAAACCCTATTACCGAGAGCCACGATACGGAAATACTTCCAGAGACGCCGCCGCCGCCAATCCCATATCGGGGGATTCAGGAGATCGCCTCCGGCACCCTGCCGGAGAGGGGAATCATCACCGGAGGGCTCTACATCATCATGCCCGCCTCCGGATTGATGCGTGAGTAGTTCATCCTTGGACTAAGGGTCCATAGCAGTAGCTAGATGGTTGTCTTCTCCTCATTGTGCTATCATGTTAGATCTTGTGAGCTGCCTATCATGATCAAGATCATCTATTTGTAATGCTACATGTTGTGTTTGTTGGGATCCGATGAATATTGAATATATGTCAAGTTGATTATCAATCTATCATATATATGTTGTTTATGTTCTTGCATGCTCTCCGTTGCTAGTAGAGGCTCTGGCCAAGTTGATACTTGTAACTCTAAGAGGGAGTATTTATGCTCGATAGTGGGTTCATGCCTCCATTGAATCTGGAACAGTGACAGAAAGTTCTAAGGTTGTGGATGTGCTGTTGCCACTAGGGATAAAACATCAATGCTTTGTCTAAGGATATTTGTGTTGATTACATTACGCACCATACTTAATGCAATTGTCTGTTGTTTGCAACTTAATACTGGAAGGGGTGCGGATGCTAACCTGAAGGTGGACTTTTTAGGCATAGATGCATGCTAGATAGCGGTCTATGTACTTTGTTGTAATGCCCTGATTAAATCTCATAGTAATTATCATGATATATGTATGTGCATCTCTATTTTTCAATTGCCCAACTGTAATTTGTTCACCCAACATGCTATTTCTTATCGGAGAGACACCACTAGTGAACTGTGGACCCCGGTCCATTCTTTTACATCTGAATAAAATTTACTGCAAACTCTGTTCTCTACTGTTTTCTACAAGCAAACATCATTCTCCAGACCATACGTTTAATCCTTTGTTTTCAGCAAGCCGGTGAGATTGACAACCTCACTGTTAAGTTGGGGCAAAGTATTGTGATTGTGTTGTGCAGGTTCCACGTTGGTGCCGGAATGCCTGGTGTTGCGCCGCACTACACTCCGTCACCAACGACCTTCACGTGGCCCTTGACTCCTACTGGTTCGATAACCTTGGTTTCATACTGAGGGAAAACTTGCTGATGTACGCATCACACCTTCCTCTTGGGGTTCCCAACGGACGTGTGTAATTGCACGCCATCAAGCTCTTTTTCTGGCGCCGTTGCCGGGGAGATCAAGACACGCTGCAAGGGGAGTCTCTCACATCCAATCTCATTACTTTTTTATTGTCTTGCTTTACTTTATTTTATTTTCTGCTTTGTTTGCTCTCTATATCAAAAATACAAAAAAATTTAGTTACTTGCATTACTTTATTTACTGTCTTGTTTGCGTTCTCTATATTAAAAACATAAAAAATTAGTTACTAGCTTTACTTTATTTAATTCTGTTCTGCTTAGTTTATTTTTATTACTGTTAAAATGAATACTCCTGAAAACACTAAGTTGTGTGACTTCACTAGCACCAATAATAATGATTTTATATGCACTCCTATTGCTCCACCTGCTACTACAACCGAATTCTATGAAATTAAACCTGCTTTACTGAATCTTGTTATGAGAGAGCAATTTTCTGGTATTAGTTCTGATGATGCTGCTGCCCATCTTAATAATTTTGTTGAACTTTGTGAAATGCAAAAGTATAAGGATGTAGATGGGGATATTATAAAACTGAAATTGTTTTCCTTTCTCATTAAGAGGAAGAGCTAAAGATTGGTTGCTATCTTTGCCTAAGAATAGTATTGATTCATGGACTAAATGTAAAGATGCTTTCATTGGTAGATATTATCCTCCTGCTAAAATTATATCTTTGAGAAGTAGCATAATGAATTTTAAGCAGTTGGATAATGAACATGTTGCCCAAGAATGGGAAAGAATGAAATCTTTGGTAAAGAATTGCCCTACCCATGGACTAACTACTTGGATGATCATCCAAACCTTTTATGCAGGACTGAATTTTTCTTCGCGGAACTTATTGGATTCTGCTGCTGGAGGTAGTTTTATGTCCATCACCTTAGGCGCCGCAACAAAGCTTCTTGATGATATGATGATAAATTACTCTGAATGGCACACGGAAAGGACTCCACAAGGTAAGAAGGTAAATTCTGTTGAAGAAACCTCCTCCTTGAGTGATAAGATTGATGTGATTATGTCTATGCTTGTGAATGGTAGATCTAATGTTGATCCTAATAATGTTCCTTTAGCTTCATTGGTTTCTCAAGAACAGAATGTTGATGTGAATTTCATTAAGAATAATAATTTCAACAACAATGCTTATAGGAATAATTCTGGTAACAACTATAGGCCATATCCTGCTAGTGGTAATCCTTATGGTAATTCTTATGGTAGATCTATTTTGCCTAATGAGGAAAAGATGCTAGAAATTGAAAGAGCTACTAAGAGCTTTATGCAATCACAATATGAGCAAAATCAATTGTTTACTAAAACTATGAATGAACAATCTGCTTTGTTAAAAAATATAGGGAATCAACTTGAAAATTTGAATATGGAGATTTCTGGTTTGCAAACTAAACTTTCAAATGCTGAAAACCGAATCTCATACATGTCTGAGTCACAATCTTCTTTAATTAATAAAATGGCTGCTAAACCTGAGGATAATGATAACAAAATTGTTACTACAGCAAACGCTATCCAAGTTCGAATTAATGAAAATATTAGATTGATGGCTGAATTGCATGCTAGGTGGGAAAGAGAAGAAAACGAAAAACTTGCTAAAGAGAATAATGTAGCTAAAGTTTGGACTATCACCACCACTAGTAATGTTGATGCCTCACATGTTGCTACACCTCCTACTATCAATGGTAAAATAATTGGTGTTGGTAATGTTTCTACTCCTAGTGCAATGCGTACAAAACTGCCTGAAACTGCTAAAACTGTTGAAACTGTTTGTGATAAAACTGCTGAAATTTTTCAAAATATTGGGGACAATGATCCCATTACTGTAGATCATAATGGTTTAGATTTTGATGATTGTCATATCTCTGAAGTTATAAAGTTCTTACAAAAACTTGCTAGAAGTCCTAATGCTAGTGCTATAAATTTAGCCTTTACAAAACATATTACAAATGCTCTCATTAAAGCTAGAGAAGAGAAATTAAAACTTGAAGCTTCTATTCCTAGGAAGTTGGAAGATGGTTGGGAGCCCATCATTAAGATGAAAGTCAATGATTTTTATTGTAATGCTTTATGTGATCTTGGTGCAAGTATTTCTGTTATGCCTAAGAAACTCTATGATATGCTTGACTTGCCACCATTGAAAAATTGTTATTTGAATGTTAATCTTGCTGATCATTCTATAAAGAAACCTTTGGGGAGGATTGATAATGTTCGCATTACGGTTAACAATAGCCTTGTCCCCGTTGATTTTGTTGTCTTGGATATTGAATGCAATGCATCTTGTCCCATTATTTTGGGAAGACCTTTTCTTCGAACTGTTGGTGCTATTATTGATATGAAGGAAGGGAATATTAAGTATCAATTTCCTCTCAAGAAAGGTATGGAACACTTCCCTATAAAGAGAATGAAGTTACCTTTTGATTCTATTATTAGAACAAATTATGATGTTGATGCTTCATCTCTCGATAATACTTGATTCACACTTTCTGCGCCTAGCTGAAAGGCGTTAAAGAAAAGCACTTCTTGGGAGATAACCCATGTATGTTTTTACTACTGTTTTGTTGAGTCTTGGAAGTTGTTAGTACTGTAGCAACCTCTCCTTATCTTTACTTTATTGCGTTGTTGTGCCAAGTAAAGTCTCTAATAGTAAAGTTGATACTAGAATCGGATTGCTGCGCAGAAACAGATTTCTACCTGTCACGAATTTGCGTAGTTCTCTCTGTATAAAAAAAAAATCTGCCAATTTACGTGCGTGATCCTCAGATATGTACGCAACTTTCATTAGTTTTGAGCTTTTTCATCTGAGCAAGTTAAGTGCCCCAGAAAAATTTGTCTTTACGGACTGTTCTGTTTTGACAGATTCTGCCTTTTATTTTGCATTGCCTCTTTTGCTATGTTGAATGGATTTCTTTGTTCCATTAACTTTCAGTAGCTTTGTGCAATGTCCAGAAGTGTTAAGAATGATTATGTTACCTCTGAATATGTGAATTTTTGATTATGCACTAACCCTCTAATGAGTTTGTTTTGAGTTTGGTGTGGAGGAAGTTTTCAAGGATCAAGAGAGGAGGATGATACAATATGATAAAGAAGAGTGAAAAGTCTAAGCTTGGGGATGCCCCCGTGGTTCATCCCTGCATATTTCAAGAAGACTCAAGCATCTAAGCTTGGGGATGCCCAAGGCATCCCCTTCTTCATCGACAACTTATCAGGTCACCTCTAGTGAAACTATATTTTTATTCAGTCACATCTTATGTGCTTTACTTGGAGCGTCTGTTTGCTTTTATTTTTGTTTTTGTTAGAATAAACTCGGATCCTAGCATTCTTTGTGTGTGAGAAAGACACTCTCCGATGTTTCATATGAACACTGGTGTTCTTAGATTTACTTTTAATATTCATGGCGAAGGTTGAAACTGCTTCGTTCATTGTTATATGGTTGGAAACAGAAAATGCTTCATGTGGCAATTGGTATATTGTCTTGAATAATTTGATACTTGGCAATTGTTGTGCTCAAATAGATCATGTTTAAGCTCTTGCATCATGTACCTTGCACCTACTAATGAAGAACTACTGTAGAGCTTGTTGAAATTTGGTTTGCATGATTGGTCTCTCTAAGGTCTAGATATTTTCTGGTGAAGTGTTTGAACAACAAGGAAGACAGTGTAGAGTCTTATAATGCTTGCAATATGTTCTTATGTAAGTTTTCTGTACCGGTTCATACTTGTGTTTGCTTCAAACAACCTTGCTAGCCAAAGCCTTGTACTGAGAGGAAATACTTCTCGTGCATCCAAAACCTTGAGCCAAAACCTATGCCATTTGTGTCCACCATACCTACCTACTATGTGGTATTTTTCTGCCATTCCAAGTAAATACTTCATGTGCTACCTTTAAACAATTCAAAAGTTATTATCTCTTATTTGTGTCAATGTTTTATAGCTCATGAGGAAGTATGTGGTGTTTTATCTTTCGATCTTGTCATTTACTTCTGACAGACTTTCACCAATGGACTAGTGGCTCATCCGCTTATCCAATAATTTTGCAAAAAGAGCTGGCAATGGGGTTCCCAGCCCCAATTAATTAACTTGCATTAATGATTCTATTCACATGCTTTGCCCTGATCAATCAGTAAGCAACTTAATTTTGCAAAAAAAAAAAAAAGAAAAAAAAAGAGAGACACTCCTCCATGGTATGAAAATGTTAGAAGGCACCCGAGGATTCGGTTAGCCAAGGTTTGAGAAAGCAAAGGGTTGGGAGGAGTGTCATCTATAAATAATAAAATACATCTGTAAACAAAAGAGAAGAGGGATGATCTACCATGCTGGTAGAGATAACGTCCTTCATGGGAGCCGCTCTTGAAAGTCTGGTTGATAAGGTAGTTAGAGTACCCGCTACCATTCGTTGACAACAACAAACACCTCTCAAAACTTTACTTTTATGCTCTCTATATGATTTCAAAACTTGAAAAGCTCTAGCACATGATTTAATCCCTGCTTCTCTCTGCGAAGGGCCTTTCTTTTACTTTATGTTGAGTCAGTTTACCTACTTCTTTCTATCTTAGAAGCAAACACTTGTGTCAACTGTGTGCATTGATTCCTACATACTTGCTTATTTGCATTCATCATATTACTTTGTGTTGACAATTATCCATGAGATATACATGTTGAAGTTGAAAGCAACTGCTGAAACTTATATCTTCCTTTGTGTTGTTTCAAAACTTTCTACTAAGAATTTATTGCTTTATGAGTTAAGTCCTATGCAAGTCTCATCGATGCTTGTCTTGAAAGTACTATTCATGAAAAGTCTTTGCTATATGATTCAGTTGTTTAATCATTGTCTTTACCATTGCTTTGAATCACTTCATTCATTTCATATGCTTTACAATAGTATTGATCAAGATTATGATAGCATGTCACTTCAGAAATTATCCTTGTTATCGTTTACCTACTCGAGGGCGAGTAGGAACTAAGCTTGGGGATGCTTGATACATCTCAAACGTATCCATAATTTCTTATGTTCCATGCTACTTTTATGACAATACCCACATGTTTTATACATACTTTACATCATTATTATGCATTTTTCGGCACTAACCTATTAACGAGATGCCGAAGAGCCAGTTGCTGTTTTCTGCTGTTTTTGGTTTCAGAAATCCTACAAAGGAAATATTCTCGGAATTGGACGAAATCAACGCCCAGGGTCTTATTTTTCCACGGAGCTTCCAGAAGACCGAAGAGCATACGAAGTGGGGCCACGAGGAGCCTCCACCATTGGGCGGCGCGGCCAAGGAGGGGCCCGCGCCACCCTATGGGGTGGGCCCCTCGGGTGCCCCCCTGCGCTGCCCTTCCGCCAATAAAATCCCTCCGTCGCGAAAACCCTATTACCGAGAGCCACGATACAGAAATACTTCCAGAGACGCCGCCGCCGCCAATCCCATCTCGGGGGATTCAGGAGATCGCCTCCGGCACCCTACCGGAGAGGGGAATCATCACCGGAGGGCTCTACATCATCATGCCCGCCTCCGGATTGATGCATGAGTAGTTCATCCTTGGACTATGGGTCCATAGTAGTAGCTAGATGGTTGTCTTCTCCTCATTGTGCTATCATGTTAGATCTTGTGAGCTGCCTATCATGATCAAGATCATCTATTTGTAATGCTACATGTTGTGTTTGTTGGGATCCGATGAATATTGAATACTATGTCAAGTTGATTATCAATCTATCATATATATGTTGTTTATGTTCTTGCATGCTCTCCGTTGCTAGTAGAGGCTCTGGCCAAGTTGATACGTGTAACTCCAAGAGGGAGTATTTATGCTCGATAGTGGGTTCATGCCTCCATTGAATCTGGGACAGTGACAGAAAGTTCTAAGGTTGTGGATGTGCTGTTGCCACTAGGGATAAAACATCAATGCTTTGTCTAAGGATATTTGTGTTGATTACATTACGCACCATACTTAATGCAATTGTCTGTTGTTTGCAACTTAATACTGGAAGGGGTGCAGATGCTAACCTGAAGGTGGACTTTTTAGGCATAGATGCATGCTGGATAGCGGTCTATGTACTTTGTCGTAATGCCCTGATTAAATCTCATAGTAATTATCATGATATATGTATGTGCATCTCTATTTGTCAATTGCCCAACTGTAATTTGTTCACCCAACATGCTATTTCTTATCGGAGAGACACCACTAGTGAACTGTGGACCCCGGTCCATTCTTTTACATCTGAATAGAATCTACTGCAAACTCTGTTCTCTACTGTTTTCTACAAGCAAACATCATTCTCCACACCATACGTTTAATCCTTTGTTTTCAGCAAGCCGGTGAGATTGACAACCTCACTGTTAAGTTGGGGCAAAGTGTTGTGATTGTGTTGTGCAGGTTCCACGTTGGCGCCGGAATCCCTGGTGTTGCGCCGCACTACACTCTATCACCAACGACCTTCACGTGGCCCTTGACTCCTACTGGTTCGATAACCTTGGTTTCATACTGAGGGAAAACTTGCTGCTGTACGCATCACACCTTCCTCTTGGGGTTCCCAACGGACGTGTGTAATTGCACGCCATCAGGAGTCCACAGTTCACTAGTGGTGTCTCTCCAATAAGAAATAGCATGTTGGGTGAACAAATTACAGTTGGGCAATTGACAAATAGAGATGCATACATATCATGATAATTACTATGAGATTTAATCAGGGCATTACGACAAAGTACATAGACCGCTATCCAGCATGCATCTATGCCTAAAAAGTCCACCTTCAGGTTAGCATCCGCACCCCTTCCAGTATTAAGTTGCAAACAACAGACAATTGCATTAAGTATGGTGCATAATGTAATCAACACAAATATCCTTAGACAAAGCATTGATGTTTTATCCCTAGTGGCAACAGCACATCCACAACCTTAGAACTTTCTGTCACTATCCCAGATTCAATGGAGGCATGAACCCACTATCGAGCATAAATACTCCCTCTTGGAGTCACAAGTATCAACTTGGCCAGAGCCTCTACTAGCAACGGAGAGCATGCAAGAACATAAACAACATATATGATAGATTGATAATCAACTTGACATAGTATTCAATATTCATCGGATCCCAACAAACACAACATGTAGCATTACAAATAAACGATCTTGATCATGATAGGCAGCTCACAAGATCTAACATGATAGCACAATGAGGAGAAGACAACCATCTAGCTACTGCTATGGACCCATATTCCAAGGATGAACTACTCACGCATCAAACTGGAGGTGGGCATGATGATGTAGAGCCCTCCGGTGATGATTCCCCTCTCCGGCAGGGTGCCGGAGGCGATCTCCTGAATCCCCCGAGATGGGATTGGCGGCGGCGGCGTCTCTGGAAGTATTTCCGTATCGTGGCTCTCGGTAATAGGGTTTTCGCGACGGAGGGATTTTATAGGCGGAAGGGCAGCGCAGGGGGCACCCGAGGGGCCCACCCCATAGGGTGGCGCGGGCCCCTCCTTGGCCGCGCCGCCCTATGGTGGCGGCTCCTCGTGGCCCCACTTCGTATGCTCTTCGGTCTTCTGGAAGCTCCGTGGAAAAATAAGACCCTGAGCGTTGATTTCGTCCAATTCCGAGAATATTTCCTTTGTAGGATTTCTGAAACCAAAAACAGCAGAAAACAGCAACTGGCTCTTCGGCATCTCGTTAATAGGTTAGTGCCGGAAAATGCATAATAATGATGTAAAGTATGTATAAAACATGTGGGTATTGTCATAAAAGTAGCATGGAACATAAGAAATTATGGATACGTTTGAGACGTATCACTCAACTTTGCTTATCTAAATATGGATGTATCCACACATGTTTTTACTCTAGATACATACACATCTAAGGAAAGTTGAATCAATTAATTTAGTTCGAAGGGTGTACGATATACAGAGAGAAGTCGGCCTCGTCTCCTGCCGGCGAGGCCGCCGGAGAGAAGGGGGAGAGGAGCCGGGGGAGTGGGAGAGACTCGAGAGAGAAAGAGAAGAGGAAGAAATGAGAGCTCCCTGGGGAAGAACATTATTTTTGTCGTTCTGCTCGTAGCTTGAAACAGAAAATTCCAGCCGCGCGCCAAATCATCCCGCCGCATCCATTCGAAAATCCCGTGACCAGTTTTACCCTTTTAACCCTGGTCCGAAAGC
Organism: Lolium perenne; assembly: GCF_019359855.2. Classification (NCBI taxonomy): domain Eukaryota; kingdom Viridiplantae; phylum Streptophyta; class Magnoliopsida; order Poales; family Poaceae; genus Lolium; species Lolium perenne. The sequence goes on along the minus strand of NC_067247.2, from coordinate 194,985,271 downwards.
TACAACCCACCGACCATGGAGGGCTCATTCGGTAACAATAAAATATCTTGCCTAGATCCCGAACCCTCCCCACAGGCCCACACCCACCCACCAACCATTCGCCCCATTAGCTCAAAAACACTCTCACACGCCAAAGCTCTGACTCTCTACAGTACTAGATCTGCTTCGCCGCCGGCATACTCCTCCACAGTGTAGCCTTGATCGTGTTGGCTGTCCACCCACCTGATCCGCTCCCCCGCCGCCCTCGCCACCGACGGATCTGCTTCACCGCCGACCTCGCCACCGACGGATCTGCTTCACCGCCGACCTCGCCACCGACGGATCTGCTTCACCGCCGACCTCGCCACCGACGGATCTGCTTCACCGCCGACCTCATCCACAGCGTAGCAATCAACACCTTTCCTGTCGACGCACCGGATCCTCTCCAACGGAACCGGGTCTACTTCACCGCGGCCCCCCTCCACAGAAGCCGATCTATTCCACCGACTACCTCGGCGCAGCGGCTGTATCAACTTCACCGAATCCCTTGCCAGCCAACCAGATCTGCTTCACTAACGCCCGCTTCTACTGAAACAGGGTCAATTCATCGTCTCCCGCGTTCACCGCCGCTGGAATGCAAGTTGCCGCCCCCGTCCACCCCGCCGCAGCTTGGTTAGTACGCTGGCCCGTTAGATCGCGGTGTTTCTTTAGCCATGTTTTGTGTAGTTATTTGCAGATCTCATATGCCATTAACTTTCTTGATGTGTTGCTTCGCATGAAGTTCGTTTCAATATTGTACAATACAAAAGCATTATCCGGTCGCTATCATCCTGTTCATTCTACTGACACCTGTGTGCATCCACATATTTATAGCCTTATACCCATTCATTTGCTGCCAACTGTTTTTGTACTGCATGCTATTCCTTTTATAGTCATGCTATGGGCATTTCCAATCTGGTTGTTCTTATACCACGTCATTAGCTCACCGCTAGCCGCTAGCTGTTTTCTCGTGCCTGCTATTCTCACACTGCTTTTATAATCATGCTATGTGCATTTCCAATCTGCTTGCTCTTATACCTCGTCTTTAGCTTATAGCTATTTTTTTCCATGAATGCTCCTGTCGCACAGCTTGTATAGTTATTGCTGCGTGCATGTCTGGTCTTTGTATTATCATAGACTAACTTGTCAATGTTATTTTTCCTAGGGATTGATCATGCGAACCACTTATTAGAACATCCAATATTAACAGCGGGGACGCTAGGGAAGGTTGGAATCTGAGTTCTTGGTTGGTAATTTTGGCAGTTTACTTCCGTTATTATCTATAACCTATATGCATTGTTCCTTATGCAAGAGATTAACACTTGGAACCCTTCCATAGCAATGCCATTCATGCTTTACTATGTTTCTGCCTATTTGATATGCTTGTCTTGGAGCAACTGCGAAGGTGATTTGAACCTGACATTTGGTCATTCTTAATGCCAGTTTACTTTATGTGGAAAACCTCGGCATTACCCTACTCTAAATCTGAATGTCTGAAATTCGTATCTCATGCAAAGCAACATCTAGTTGGTTTTAATCTGATATCTGGTAAATATTGGCTTATTCATTTGGCAGCTCAAGTTTTTTGTTATTTGAAACCAGCTGACTTGGTCTTAAATGTGATATCTAAACACAGATTAAGGACAATGGAGCAGGAGGATTAGCATTTCACTTGATGGCTGAACCTAAAATGACAGACATGTCGACCACGACTAGTGCACGCAAGAGAAGGACATGCAGCGAGCCAGTATGTGCTTAGTACATGCATCTTATCTTATCTTGTGCTTATTTCTGCTACATGCTGTTATCTGATCTCTACATTGCGTAATACATGTTTGAATAGTTAATTGTTGTAACTATGTTTGCAATATTACCAGAATGCAGTTTTAATGAAGCAGTCATCATTAGAAGATAGTCGCCAAAAAAGGATCTGTAGCGACCCTGTGCAACCTTATGATGTAAGTCTATGCTTAGTACAAGTTCCATACGTACATTGTCTTATTTATGCAACTTGTTATTATCTTATATCTACATTGCATAATAAATGTTTGAATAGTTCACTGTTGTAACTATGTTTGCAATATTACTAGAATGCAGTTGTAATGAAGAAGTCCTTAGTAGAAGATAGAGCGCAAAAAAGGTTCTGATGTGAGCCTATGCAACGATATAATGTAAGTCTATGCGCTTACTACTTGTGACTATCTCATATCGACAATGCTTAATACATGTTTGCATAGTTCATCGTTTAACTCTTTTTGCATTATTATCAGAATGCAGTTGTGATGAAGCAATCTTCATCAGAAGAGAGGCCCACAAAAAGTTCTGATCTTTCTTCTGATGCATCTTCTCATAGCCGTCAACCTAGATCATTCCTTTCATCAAACAGTAAATATCTCAAGGCTGTACTTCATAAAAGACATGGTATTGCTGCTTTAAGATCTGTAGCTGATATGTTGACAAAGAGTACACAAGATTCAATCAAGGCGATTGCCAAATGTCAACGTGTTATTGATGATGCTAATAGAAGTCCTCAATGATTCTATGTAATTTTTTTATTTGGGCACATTAATTGCCTTGTAATTTTCCTAGTTATTTTATTTGTGTATGTAATTGTGTGTATCATTGATATCAGATTTTAGGCTCATGAAATTTAATGCAAGTTGACTAATCAAACAACCAGGTCCCTACAACAGATTGGGCCGGCCCACTTACAGTACTGTGGGACCCACTTTCATTTTGGGCTGGCCCACTTACTTATTGGGCCGGCCCGGTTACACGATAGTGGGCTCCACCTGCTTATTGGGCCGGCCCACTATCTTGTTGGGCCAGCCCACTTGCTATATGGTGGACCCCACATACTAAATGGGCCGGCCCTTTAACAGGAAAGTGGGACCCACCTGTGTTTTTGGCCCGGCCCACTATCTTGTTGGGCCGGCCCACTTGCTATATGGTGGACCCCACATACTAAATGGGCCGGCCCTTTAACAGGAATGTGGGACCCACTTGTGTTTTTGGCCCGGCCCACTTTCTTGTTGGGCCAGCCCACTTGCTATATGGTGGACCCCACATACTAAATGGGCTGGCCCTTTAATAGGAAAGTGGGACCACCTGTGTTTTTTGGCCCGGCCCACTATCTTGTTGGGCCGGCCCACTTGCTATATGGTGGACCCCACATACTAAATGGGCCGGCCCTTTAACAGGAAAGTGGGACCCACCTGTGTTTTTGGCCCGGCCCACTGGCTTGTTGGGCCAGCCCATTTGATCTATTGTGTACCCCACATACTAAATGGGCCGGCCCGATAGCAAGAAAGTGGGGCCAACATGCTAATTGGGCCGGCCCACTAACTTCTTGGGCTGGCCCACTTGCTTTAAGGTGGACCCCACTTGTTAAATGGGCCGGTCCGATAACAGGAAAGTGGGCCCCACATGTCCTGTGGGCCGGCCCTTTTGCCTGTTGACCGGTCAAACGAGTGCATTCGGTCCGGCCCACATGCTTAGTGGGCCGGCCCATTTAGTTTTTGACCAGTCAACCTTAGAGGTTAGGCCTGGCCCACGTAACTAATGGACCAGCCCAGCTATATAGTTGACCGGTCAAACTAAGTCAGCTGGCCCGGCCCGCAAACTTAATGGGCCGGCCCGCTTAAGACGTGGCAGGCCTCGTGTGGGCCTACCATCTACCACGGGGTTTCAGCCGGTTAACGCCGTTAACTGCCAGTTAACGGCGTCTGCCACGTGTCAGTTTGCATGACGTCAGCACTCAACGGGCTCCCGGAAACACTTCTGCAACGGTCCGATTTTCCGTGGCGGAAGGGCGCCCAAGCGCGACGGACCGAAAAAAACGTCGTAGGACTTTGCCTGACGCAGTTTCGACAACAGAACCCATATCGTCGGGTTAGGCCCATAGGCGACGAAAAATGGCCCTTAGTGGACGATTTTGGGACGTTGCCTATCAGAACTTTTCTTGTAGTGTTAGTGGTCTTTGTGGTCTTTGTGGTGTTCTTGGGGACTCCAATTAAGTTGTGGAGATAGCCACAAGCTTTGTGCGGGTTAGGTGACCACTGATGTCTACTTCCCCCTCCTTTTCCTGTAGACAGTGTTGGGCCTCCAAGAGCAGAGGTTTGTAGAACAGCAGCAAGTTTTCCCTTAAGTGGATCACCCAAGGTTTATCGAACTCAGGGAGGAAGAGGTCAAAGATATCCCTCTCATGCAACCCTACAACCACAAGCAAGAAGTCTCTTGTGTCCCCAACACACCTAATAGGTGCACTAGTTCGGCGAAGAGATAGTGAAATACAGGTGGTATGAATATATATGAGCAGTAGCAACGGTGCCAGAAAATAGCTTGCTGGCGTGTAGTTGATGGTGGTAGTATTGCAGCAGTAGTAACACAAAGAAAACAAGAAACAAGCAAAATAGCAGCGATAGCAGTATTTAGGAACAAGGCCTAGGGATTACACTTTCACTAGTGGACACTCTCAACATTGGTCACATAACAGAATAGATAAATGCATACTCTACACTTTTGTTGGATGATGAACACATTGCGTAGGATTACACGAACCCTCAATGCCGGAGTTAACAAGCTCCACAATACTGTTCATGTTTTAGTAACCTTATAGTGTAAGATAGATCAAAAGACTAAACCAAGTACTAACATAGCATGCACACTGTCACCTTCATGCATATGTAGGAGGAATAGATCACATCAATATTATCATAGCAATAGTTAACTTCGCAATCTACAAGAGATCATGATCATAGCATAAACCAAGTACTAACACGGTGCACACACTGTCACCTTTACACACGTGCAGGAGGAATAGAACTACTTTAATAACTTTGCTAGAGTAGCACATAGATAGTAGTGATACAAAACTCATATGAATCTCAATCATGTAAAGCAGCTCATGAGATTATTGTATTGAGGTACATGGGAGAGATGAACCACATAGCTACCGGTACAGCCCCGAGCCTCGATGGAGAACTACTCCCTCCTCATGGGAGCAGAAGCGGTGATGAAGATGGCGGTGGAGATGGCAGCGGTGTCGATGGAGAAGCCTTCCGGGGGCACTTCCCCGCTCCGGCAGCGTGCCGGAGCAGACTCTGTCCCCCGAGATCTTGGCGTCGCGATGGCGGCGGCTCCGGAAGGTTTCGTGGTTTTTGCCAATCGTATCGTGGTTTTCGATCCAGGGGCTTTATATAGGCGAAGAGGCGGCGCAGGAGGGTCGAAGGGGCGACGACACCATAGGGCGGCGCGGCCAGCCTCGCCGCGCCGGCCTATGGTCCTGGGGGCCCATGCCCCCTCCGGTCCTTCCCGGGTGTTACGGATGCTTCCGGTGAAAATAGGAACTTGGGCGTTGATTTCGTCCGATTCCGAGAATATTTCGTTACTAGGATTTACGAAACCAAAAACAGCAGAAAACAGGAACTGGCACTTCGGCATCTTGTTAATAGGTTAGTTCTAGAAAATGCACGAATATGACATAAAGTGTGCATAAAACATGTAGATAACATCAATAATGTGGCATGGAACATAAGAAATTATCGATACGTCGGAGACGTATCAGCATCCCCAAGCTTAGTTCTGCTCGTCCCGAGCAGGTAAAACGATAACACAGATAATTTCTGGAGTGACATGCCATCATAACCTTGATCATACTATTTGTAAAGCATATGTAGTGAATGCAGCGATCAAAACAATGTATATGACATGAGTAAACAAGTGAATCATAAAGCAAAGACTTTTCATGAATAGCACTTCAAGACAAGCATCAATAAGTCTTGCATAAGAGTTAACTCATAAAGCAATAATTCAAAGTAAAGGCATTGAAGCAACACAAAAGAAGATTAAGTTTCAGCGGTTGCTTTCAACTTGTAACATGTATATCTCATGGATATTGTCAACATAGAGTAATATAATAAGTGCAATAAGCAAGTATGTAGGAATCAATGCACAGTTCACACAAGTGTTTGCTTCTTGAGGTGGAGAGAAATAGGTGAACTGACTCAACATTGAAAGTAAAAGAATGGTCCTCCATAGAGGAAAAGCATCGATTGCTATATTTGTGCTAGAGCTTTGATTTTGAAAACATATAGAGAGCATAAAAGTAAAGTTTTGAGAGGTGTATGTTGTTGTCAACGAATGGTAGCGGGTACTCTAACCCCCTTGCCAGACAAACCTTCAAAGAGCGGCTCCCATTTTATTTTATTTTGGGTGGCACTCCTTCCAACCTTTCTTTCACAAACCATGGCTAACCGAATCCTCGGGTGCCTGCCAACAATCTCATACCATGAAGGAGTGCCTTTTTATTTTAGTTTTATTATGATGACACTCCTCCCAACCTTTGCTTACACAAGCCATGGCTAACCGAATCTTCGGGTGCCGCCCAACAATCACATACCATGGAGGAGTGTCTATTTTTGTTAATTAATTTGGGACTGGGAATCCCATTGCCAGCTCTTTTTGCAAAATTATTGGATAAGCGGATGAAGCCACTAGTCCATTGGTGAAAGTTGCCCAACAAGATTGAAAGATAAACACCACATACTTCCTCATGAGCTATAAAACATTGACACAAATCAGAGGTGATAAATTTTGAATTGTTTAAAGGTAGCACTCAAGCAATTTACTTTGGAATGGCAGGAAATACCATGTAGTAGGTAGGTATGGTGGACACAAATGGCATAGTGGTTGGCTCAAGTATTTTGGATGGATGAGAAGTATTCCCTCTCGATACAAGGTTTAGGCTAGCAAGGCTTATTTGAAACAAACATAAGGATGAACTGGTGCAGCAAAACTCACATAAAAGACATATTGAAAACATTATAAGACTCTACACCGTCTTCCTTGTTGTTCAAACTCAATACTAGAAATTATCTAGACCTTAGAGAAACCAAATATGCAAACCAAATTTTAGCATGCTCTATGTATTTCTTCATTAATGGGTGCAAAGCATATGATGCAAGAGCTTAATCATGAGCACAACAATTGCCAAGTATCACATTACCCAAGACATTAATAGCAATTACTACATGTATCATTTTCCAATTCCAACCATATAACAATTTAACGAAGGAGAAACTTCGCCATGAATACTATGAGTAGAAACTAAGGACATACTTGTCCATATGCTACAGCGGAGCGTGTCTCTCTCCCATAAAGTGAATGCTAGGATCCATTTTATTCAAACAAAACAAAAAACAAAAACAAACCGACGCTCCAAGAAAAGCACATAAGATGTGATGGAATAAAAATATAGTTTCAGGGGAGGAACCTGATAATGTTGTCGATGAAGAAGGGGATGCCTTGGGCATCCCCAAGCTTAGACGCTTGAGTCTTCTTGATATATGCAGGGGTGAACCACCGGGGCATCCCCAAGCTTAGAGCTTTCACTCTTCTTGATCATAGTATATCATCCTCCTCTCTTGACCCTTGAAAACTTCCTTCACACCAAACTTCTCATAAACTTCATTAGAGGGGTTAGTACATAATCAAAAACTCACATGTTCAGAGGTGACACAATCATTCTTAATACTTCTGGACATTGCTGAAAGCTACTGGAAGGTAATGGAACAAAGAAATCCACCCAACACAGCGAAAGAAGCAATGCGAAATAAAAGGCAGAATCTGTCAAAACAGAACAGTCCGTAAAGACGAATTTTTAATAAATACTTCCGTTGCTCAGATCAGAAAACTCAAAACTAATGAAAGTTGCGTACATATCTGAGGAACACGCACGTAAATTGGCATATTTTTATGATTTTTCTACAGAGAAAACAGGGCAGATTCGTGACAGATAGAAATCTGTTTCTGCGCAGAAATCCAAATCTAGTATCAACCTTCGATTAGAGGCTTCACTTGGCACAACAAAACACAAAACTAAGATAAGGAGAGGTTGCTACAGTAGTAAACAACTCCAAGACACAAATATAAAACAAAGTACTGTAGCAAAATAACACATGGGTTATCTCCCAAGAAGTTCTTTCTTTATAGCCATTAAGATGGGCTCAGCAGTTTTAATGATGCACTCGCAAGAAATAGTATTTGAAGCAAAAGAGAGCATCAAGAGGCAAATTGAAAACATATTTAAGTCTAACATGCTTCCTATGAAGAGGAATCTTGTACACAAATAAATTCATGAAGAGCAAAGTGACAAGATTAGGAAGATAAAACAAGTATAGCTTCAAAAATTTCAGCACATAGAGAGGCATTTTAGTAACATGAAAATTTTGACAACCATATTTTCCTCTCTCATAATAACTTTCAGTAGCAACATGAGCAAACTCAACAATATAACTATCACATAAAGCATTCTTATCATGAGTCTCATGCATAAAATTATTACTCTCCACATAGGCATAATCAATTTTATTAGTTGTAGTGGGAGCAAATTCAACAAAGTAGCTATCATTATTATTCTCATCAAGTGTAGGAGGCATAGTATAATCACAACAAAATTTACTCTCCATAGTAGGTGGCACCAAAAGACCACTATCATTATAATCATCATAAATAGGAGGCAAAGTATCATCAAAGAAAATTTTCTCCTCAATGCTTGGGGGACTAAAAATATCATGCTCATCAAAGCCAGCTTCCCCAAGCTTAGAATTTTCCATATCATTAGCAACAATGGTGTTCAAAGCGTTCATACTAATATTACTACCAGCATGCAAATAAGATTCCATAGGTTTTTTAATTTTCGCATCAAACAATCCATGTTTTAAATCAGGAAATAGAATAAGAAGCTCATTCTTGTCCATTATGCCAAACTAGTGTAAACAAGAAACAAAAAGTTGCAATTGCAGGATCTAAAGGAAATAGCTTCGAGTACTTACAACGGCGCCAATAGCTTAGTAGCCGAGGTCCGGAGTGTGAGTACCTTTTACCTTTCCTCCCCGGCAACGGCGCCAGAAAATAGCTTGATGTCTACTTCCCCCTCCTTTTCCTGTAGACAGTGTTGGGCCTCCAAGAGCAGAGGTTTGTAGAACAGCAGCAAGTTTTCCCTTAAGTGGATCACCCAAGGTTTATCGAACTCAGGGAGGAAGAGGTCAAAGATATCCCTCTCATGCAACCCTGCAACCACAAGCAAGAAGTCTCTTGTGTCCCCAACACACCTAATAGGTGCACTAGTTCGGCGAAGAGATAGTGAAATACAGGTGGTATGAATATATATGAGCAAGAGTAGCAACGGTGCCGTAAAATAGCTTGCCGGGCGTGTAGTTGATGGTGGTAGTATTGCAGCAGTAGTAACACAGTAAAACAGTAAACAAGCAGCGATAGCAGTATTTAGGAACAAGGCCTAGGGATTACACTTTCACTAGTGGACACTCTCAACATTGATCACATAACAGAATAGAAAAATGCATACTCTACACTTTTGTTGGATGATGAACACATTGCGTAGGATTACACGAACCCTCAATGCCGGAGTTAACAAGCTCCACAATACTGTTCATGTTTTAGTAACCTTATAGTGTAAGATAGATCAAAAGACTAAACCAAGTACTAACATAGCATGCACACTGTCACCTTCATGCATATGTAGGAGGAATAGATCACATCAATATTATCATAGCAATAGTTAACTTCGCAATCTACAAGAGATCATGATCATAGCATAAACCAAGTACTAACACGGTGCACACACTGTCACCTTTACACACGTGCAGGAGGAATAGAACTACTTTAATAACTTTGCTAGAGTAGCACATAGATAGTAGTGATACAAAACTCATATGAATCTCAATCATGTAAAGCAGCTCATGAGATTATTGTATTGAGGTACATGGGAGAGATGAACCACATAGCTACCGGTACAGCCCCGAGCCTCGATGGAGAACTACTCCCTCCTCATGGGAGCAGCAGCGGTGATGAAGATGGCGGTGGAGATGGCAGCGGTGTCGATGGAGAAGCCTTCCGGGGGCACTTCCCTGCTCCGGCAGCGTGCCGGAACAGAGACTCCTGTCCCCCAGATCTTGGCGTCGCGATGGCGGCGGCTCTGGAAGGTTTCTGTGGTTTTTGCCAATCGTATCAGGGTTTTCGATCCAGGGGCTTTATATAGGCGAAGAGGCGGCGCAGGAGGGTCGAAGGGGCGACGACACCATAGGGCGGCGCGGCCAGGGCCTGGGCCGCGCCGGCCTATGGTCTGGGGGCCCAGTGCCCCCCCTCTGGTCCTTCCCGGGTGTTCTGGATGCTTCCGGTGAAAATAGGAACTTGGGCGTTGATTTCGTCCCATTCCGAGAATATTTCGTTACTAGGATTTCTGAAACCAAAAACAGCAGAAAACAGGAACTGGCACTTCGGCATCTTGTTAATAGGTTAGTTCCAGAAAATGCACGAATATGACATAAAGTGTGCATAAAACATGTAGATAACATCAATAATGTGGCATGGAACATAAGAAATTATCGATACGTCGGAGACGTATCAACCACCCTAAGGTTCCATAGTGGATCCAGGACATCCCTTTTGGTGGGAATTCTCGAGGAGAATACGGTGGCCCTCGTGCATTTGGAGTGACTTGTCCTCCACACCGCTCCAACGGAGAGTAGCACTTGCAAGAGTGTGAACTTCGGGATACACCGTTGTCTCCGCGTCACTTCGGTTATTCCTATACCCGAGCTCTTTACTTATGCACTTAACTTTGTGATAGCCTTCGTGCTTGAAGTTATATATCTTGCTATCACATAGTTGTTTGAATTGCTTAGCATAAGTTGTTGGTGCACATAGGTGAACCCTAGTTATATAGGTTTTGTGCTTGACAAATTAAACGCTAGTTTTATCCCGCATTTGTTAAGTCATATTCGTAAGTTTTAAACCGCCTATTCACCCCCTCTAGGCGGCATATGTGTCCTTTCAATGATTACTATGAGATTTGATTGGGCATTACAACATAATACATAGACCGTAATCCAACTGCATCTATGACTAATAATCCACCTTCCGGTTATCGTCCAAACCCCTTTTAGTATTAAGTTGCAAGCAACAGATTATCGCATTAAACAATGTCTGTAAACAATAGAATTACCATTGGATACAACATTGTTTTTTTTCCTAGTAGCAACAACACATCTAAAATCTTAGAAGTTATTGTCACTCTCCCAGAAAACTAGAGGCATGAACCTACTATGGAGCATAAATACCCCCTCTTGGAGTCACAAGTGTCCACTTAGGTAGAGTTTCTACTAGCAACAGAGAGCATGCATGATCACAAATAACATATGACATGAATATATAATCAATCTCAACATAGTATATAATATTCATCGGATCCCAGCAAACACAACATGTAGGATTACATAAAGATGATCTTGATCATGTAGGACAACTCACAAGATCTATACATGAAGCACAAAGTGGAGGAGATAACCATCTAGCTACTGCTATGGACCCATAGTCCAGGGATGAACTACTCACGCATCACTTCGGAGGTGGGCATGGCTATGTAGATGCCTCCGGCGATGATTTCCCCCTCCGGCAGGGTGCCGGGAGGAGCTTTAGAACTCACCGAGATGGGTTCTGCGATGGCGGACGCGACAGAACTTTTCGTGGATGGTGGCTCAGTATCCAGGGTTTTCCCGAGAATATGTATAAATAGGCGGAGGATTTAGGTCGGTGGGGTGCCTCGGGGGCCCACACCCCCTTTGCGCGCCAAGGGCAGGTCTGGCCGCCCTGTGGCGCCTCTTCGACCCCCCACTGGACCTCGTCTTCGTTTCAGTAAAATATTGACTTCGGCTTTTGTTTCGTCTAATTCCGAGAATATTTCCTGTATAACTTTTCTGAAATACAAAAACAGCAGAAAACAGGGAACTGGCACTGTGGCATCTTGTTAATAGGTTAGTGCCGGAAATCATGTAAAAGTACAACGAAGTGTAAACAAAATATATGTGAATTGGTGTAAAACAAGCATAGATCATCAAAAATTATAGATACGTTTGAGACGTATCACCCACCTCTCTCTTTCTCCACGCTGTGAGGTACCCTCTATGGCGCACTCATCAATCAAACAACAACATGTGTGTTGCTAAATCTTAGATCTTAACTAGGCATCACTACCTACCCCTTGAGTATTCTAGATCATCAAGATCAGCATCCTCTAGTGGTATTCTTTAGTTTTGCCAAAGCATTTGCTCTACAAGTAAAATTTAATCTAGGAAAAATTCTAAGAAACCTCAAACTCTCGACCGACCCCATATGATAGGCATAAACCTCAAACTCTCGATCGACCCCATATGATAGGCATAAACCTCAAGCTCTCGATCGACCCCATATGATATGAAAAATTCTAAGAAACCTCAAACTCTCGATCTACCCTGCATGTTCACTCCTTTCATGTACACGTGCATCTATTTGAGTGCATGGTTGTGATAAACACATTGTCAAATGGATAGTTAATCATGTCCACATAAGAGCAAGTACAATAAATTATAGTCAGCTGGCTATAAGGATTAAAATAATATATTCATGCTTAGTTGGAGGAGAGAGAGAGGAGGAGAGAGAAGAGGAGTGACCTCTAATGCAAGAGCCAGCTCTAGCATGTGCTCCTAAGCACTTTATGAGAGTGAAATGTGGAACATACATTGATAAAGTAGTACATGTTTATAGCGGACGTGAATTTTTGGCTCACAGGGACGCGCGTACCCTATATCTTTGTGGTTTCACGCGACTTCATGATCCGTGGACAAAGTAGCGAGTTTTAAATGCAGGGACCCACCGGTCTGCTATACATAAATTAAAAAAGAGAAATACGGGTGCAATACGCATTGATTAACCATGGCTGCCGTCACTAGAACAGACCGAAACAGAATCAACATCCCGTGCTACCGACTCAGCAGAGTTTTTCTTTTCCATATGATCCATAAATTAAATTTCGGAGGTTATTAGATTTTTACATATGATCAAGAATTTAAGCAGAACAAAATTTTCTTGCATAATGAGACATTTCTTACACGGTTTACAGATACAGATTGTGAACTGCAAATTTCTTCAGAAAACAATCTATTGATTCAGACATTTATAGTTGAGATCCCTTGAATAAAATAGCTAATTATGGAACCAAAAAAAATTGGTCGATCAAGAAAATGGATATATGAACAATATAAACTTTCCGCAACATGAAAAAAAGGGTACAACGCATCATCTGGATCCCTTTTCACATCATCTGGATATATGTCTCAAAGTCACACGTTATGAACACAAAAAGCAATGCAGTTTTCTGTAGGAATAAAATCTGCAATATTAACAAAGAACCATAATATAGATCCAAGATACATGAACACCACAGATGATGTAAACAGAGAATATCAGAATCCATTAGAAGGAATCAATGAAACAGATCTGAGACTTGAGAAAAAGATCGGATGTGCAATCTCTAAATCAAACACCTGAGACAAATTTCTCCCACTGCAATGTCAATAAATGGTGTGGATAATGAAACATCCAAAAACAAAACATGAGAGAATAGAGAAAATTGCTACTGTAACATTCGGACCATCAAAAGCATCACATAATTTTTGACATCGTTTCCTTGAGGGAAACCGTAGAGTAGGCCAATGAGTGGCTGGGGTAGGCCGGATCTGGCCACAACTTCACTGGTGGATCACTTCTCTGTGGTGGCGTCGCGATGGAGTTGTAGCCGGCCGTGGAGGGGAAGAAGACGACGAATGGCCCTGCGACTGTGTAAATCCTGGAGGCGGAGCATGGATCTAGGGATGGCTTTGGTGTCGGCGACATGGTGGATGAATCGGAGACATAGGTTCTTGATTTGGAGATGATACAGGAGGCTGAAGCAAAACAATGGTGACTGAATCTGGGAAGGAGACGGGTGAAAAGGGGAAACGAGCGGGGGTTAATGCCGACGATGTTAACTGCTGTGACATTTACTATGGTTGACGTCACATTGTGGGTCCTTTGTTCGCTTAATACGATGGAAATACACAACAGTTAACACTGCGGCATACGAGTAACGAGCGGTCAGATTCGGGGGGGCTGTCTCCCTGGGTGCTCCACCGTAATTCTCATGTTTATAGCTCACTATTATACATGTTGGCTCTATGTTAGCTATAGATGACATGGCACATGCCATATAGCCAGTAGTTGGCTATACTATTAAACTTGCTCTAAGACAACCACGACATGTGTTCAGACGGCGATGTTGTTAGCCTCGACTTTATTTGTGTCTTGCCTATAGCATTGTAGCATCATAAATATGAACACTCACATGTCCTCCTCAAACCATTGTGTCAGGTTCTCAACAACAAAGATTTTCAACATTCTTATTTACATAGTTAATGTAAAAAATATATTTGTAAGTGTAAGATCTTTATTTGCATAAAAAATATGTGCCTAACTTTAGGTGTACAAATGCGTAGCCATTCAATTGCAAATATTTCAAACAGAAATTGCGCCAACATTTGAAAACGTGTAGCTACATAATATTCGCAACGTTGGGATCATTCACTTAAAAGCAACAATCTCTCCGAAAAGTGTCTTTGCCACATGAGCACAGGTGCTCCTGATTTTTCAAAATCATATTTTTTGAATTCTAAAAATTTGAAATTAAATACCCATATACATATAAACATTTCAAAGGTACGGTATAAATTTTGGAGAAAATATGTTGTATTTTGAGCTATGCAAAAAAAGAGAAATTTCTACAAATATCCACCCTTATACGTAGCCACAAATTTGATTTTTTCCTGTAGCTTAAAATACAATGCAATTTTTACCAAAACTTTGCACGTATATTCAGAATATGTGTATGTATTCATGGAATAATTATGATGATTTTTTGAAACACAGATATACAATTTTTAAATATTTTGAAAACTAGGAGCACCTGTGCTCATGTGCACCAAATCTTCTTCCCAATCTCTCAACAAATAAATACTCTGAGAGGTCCATCCAGTCAATACGTAACTATTTTGATTTTCGCAATGTTGTACCCTTAACACCCAACGGTCCATGGCTACAAGGAGTGACTTTTTTTTAGTACATTGTGTAGTGCTTAATGCATAATAGATATCTTTTTTTTTGGTAATCTATACACCCATCTTAACCGATTCATTTTTACAAGAGTGAGATATATTAAACCTATTTCCCGGACTATGTCAAAAGAAGACAACAAGCATAGAGAATGTGAATTTAGCTTTACAAATGGAGATCGTTACAGCATAATACAACACCAACCTGGTAAAAAGACACTACAAAGTCGTACAAAAACATTATAACAGTAAACCCAACAATAGAGAACAGTCTCTTGGTGGGTGGTAGAGTTGTGGGAACATGACTACCGATGCTCAAATTTTGGTGCACATATTTACACACATGTTGGTGCGTTTAGTATGATTTTCGATGGCATTCGTACTTATCTCTCATCCTTGTCATTATAGTTTCTAATTAGAAAGCATAGTCTCATAGTACAATGTGAAAGTGGTTGGTGTGGATGCGTCTTAGTACTTGTAATCGAAAAGAAAATCAAATAGTACAGTATTAGAGGCACTGGATGAGGATCGGTCCATAAAAATCGCTGGTGAAAGAGGAACTAATTGACACAAATCATCCTGAGATTTTGCAGTAAAAAGTACCAAATTCCCAATCCACCAGTCTTTACTGCGATTCCTAAAATAAGGCTATACTAATCATACAAAAACCATATAGCAATCCAGCTGATAAGACAATATCTTGAGTATAAATTTTATAAATTCTGCAGGAAATGAACAAAATAGCGGTGAGCATTGGAGTCCGGGAGGATAAACCGGTGGATTATTCGGCTGATGAGTGATGAGTTGCGCCCCAGTATGGAGCCCGTTGGCGGCGAGTGCGTATGCGCCTGAACAATGGCAGAAGAAACCGATGCCGTGCAATTATTGCTTGCCTCCCCTGGCTGTATCTTCAGTTCTTGGTTGTACCCCTCAGCTGGAGTACCTTGTGTGTTAAGGAAGTAATTTTGCCGACTCCTCGTCACAGAAGTTAATCCGGACAAATTTCAGGGGTTATCTGCATAAATCAGTCCTCTGTGCGCGTGCCTGCGCCGTTTCGTCATTTCCAAGCGGGTCTCGTCTCCGTCCCCGTCTCGTCTTCTCCACCACCACTAGCACTAGCACGCTTTCTTTCCTCTCCAGTTTTCGCTCCCCTCGAGACCCCAAAAGCACCCAAGGCTGGGGAACAAGAGGAAAAAAGAAAAGGTAGTCTCGAAGAACCCTAGAAGCCAGCCATTGCTCTCTCCATCCCCTTCTCCCGCGGAGACAGCTCCGGACTTCCAGGACTTCGGATTGCCGATTCGAGGAAAGAGGAGCAGGCATGGGCTCCGGATCTTTGCTCAAGGTTCTTGCCAAGAACTTCGATGTTCTTGCAGGGTCAGTGTTTCCCCCTTCACTTAGCCATTTTTCTTGATTTTATTCAGTGTATTTCCGGCTCCTTCCACCGCCCTGTTCCTCGCTCCTAAAATGGCACCGGTACCAATGGCTTGTTAGTAATCGTGCGATGTCTTGGTGATTTCGTTTCGTATTCTTGAGTTTACTAGGAATTCCGAGTGCCCATCATTCCCTCCCTGGGGCCTAAGAAGGTAGAAGTTGCTGATTTATTTTTTCCCTTTTGGGCCTGAAGTTTCACTTGATCTCATGTTCGCAAGAAGAACATCTCTGTTCATACAATGCTCACATTCTCCGAACGCCGAATGCTTCTCAAAACCAAAAGTTCATCTACGACGCACGCGATGGCCTTACCCTGATGTACACCGCCGAGTCTGAATGTGCAAGACAGCTGCGGAGTCTTGTCACTTTCTGCGGGATCCTGAACTTCCCGGGTCCCTTTACATAAGGTCTGGCTTTAGGATTTGGAGTTATGCTAGTGCGTGCGATTGTAGGTTTGGCCGTTCAGTTCTCACTCTCAAGATTAGTTTTACTTTGTCTGATCTATCCTTTTTGTCAGCTGTTCCACATTCTGATTCCTTTGTACTATGTAATGAGCTAGGTCACGTGCTGAAGAATGGGTCGGCATGATTTAGTAGATCGTGATTCATGTCGTATAGTGACCTTGATTTATGTTTTAATAAGGACTGTCACTGGGAAGTGTTTTTTAACAGGACACCGTAATTTCTTAGTCCAAGGACAAGTGTGCATCAGCCGATGCAGAGGCCGCGACTTTTCCCCTTGTTGAAAGAAAAAAAAGAGTGTGTCATAGCAAAGCACACTAGTTCATTGAGCAAATGTCACATTCAGTATGGGCATAGTGTTTTAGTCTGATACGTTGGATTATTCAATGTTGACTTTTCTTTTTTATGGTACCATGCGATGTACTGTGAAAGCAGTCAAACCGAAATTTATCAGTTTTATTTGAACACCAACCCATATGATCTGGAATGCGAATAGCAAGTTAATTCATTTCTTTCTCATGTGATCTAGGACATACATAGGTTTGGTTTATACTACTGTCACTTTCGGTAGAGATATTACAGGCTTACACATACTGACTTGACGCAGATAGACTGGAAACTGCTGGTCAAATTGTTTTTTAGTTTTTGTGTGAATGTGGAGTTCCATCCTATCTAAGTCCTTAGCTTGCTTATATGCATATTATTGTTTTTCAGTAAAGTCTATTTATATATTTCTAAGTTGCTGTACATTAATCTGTTATTGCCTCTGTCTTGCAGGCCTTTGGTGGCACTAGCTTATCCTTTGTGAGTTGCCTGTTCTTTTTAATTTGTTCCTACAAGTTCATTTATTTATGTTGTTTGATAATAGTAAGCACAAATATAATTTTGTGTTATTACAGGTATGCTTCAGTTAGGGCAATTGAAACCAAATCCCCTGTGGATGATCAGCAATGGCTCACATATTGGGTGTTATACTCATTAATAACATTGTTCGAGCTTACATTTGCATCAATTATTGAGTGGTAGGTGCTACTGTATTTTCAATGCTCTTTTGTCATGCCAAACAACCTAACGATCCTATTCTGCATTATTTGCATGCCAATCCTTGGAGCAAGGTTTTGGTTCCTTATTTAGTTTGCAAGATGAGCATTCCACTTCAGGGCAAAGAAATCGCGTGTTCACCATAGATCAGGGGGTTTCACACCTTGTATTAAACTGATAATTAATCAGTACAAAAGTAAATGAACTAAATTTGATAACAGAAACTATGGTTTAAAACCATATTGCATTGACGGGCTAGCGGTTTACTTTCACTCTGGAAGCGCTTCCCATAGAAAAAGGAAAATATACTATGTTTGACAGTTTTATGTTCATGCTGTCTAAATTTTTTGTTACATCTGATCTAACTCGCAATCTTGCATGGTTTGGAACACTGCAAGTTTGACTGTCCACCATAATATACGGAATAAAGTATTATTTGTTAATTTTAACTGAACCAACTAATTCATTCTTACTCAAATCTCTTTTTACTATTGGTCATCATAGTGCACTTACTCTAAAATCCTGGTCTTAACATATTTGATTTTTACAGGCTTCCTTTTTGGTCCTCTATGAAATTGATCTTCATTTCCTGGCTTGTCTTGCCATACTTCAGTGGTGCAGCCTATGTGTACCAAAAATATGTGCGGCCTGTGTTTGTTAAAAACCAGATGGTCAACATTTGGTATGTCCCTCAGAAAAAGGGCATTTTCGGCAAATCAGATGACTTCCTCACAGCACTTAATAAGTACATTGAAGAAAATGGACCCGAAGCACTGAAGAAATTGACAGATAAGGTACATGGACCTATATGTACTTGTATATGCTCCTGCTACATGCACTAGCTCACATGCCAGTTCATGTCTGAGGTAGTGATATTGGTTTCTATTTTTTTTCACCTAGGTCATTGGTGAGGCCAATTACAAACTCCTTTAAAAAAATTGCAATCTCAATCTTTTTCGAGGATTATAAAAAATGACAAGAGATGAAGTAGATATTGAAATATGCATGAAGTTTAGATGACATTTGCAACTCAAATTGCACAAAATCTAATTTACTGCCTGATTTAAATGTCACCAGGGTCACAACTAGTGGTATTCAATTCACCTCACAGGTATTTGAGTATGCTTTGTTGTAAGGCTAAGCCTTGATGGTTTTATTATGTATGCTCGTAGCTACCTGATTGATCATTTAAGCGTTGCTTGTTATGCAAAATTATTTCCCTCAAATCTGAATGGATTGTTTGAACATTGACTAGTTGGTCTTTCAAAATTGCAGGCTGACTATTGTTGTTCTCATGTCTTGTATGATGTGTTGTAGGATGGCAAGTCATCTAAACAGTCTGGAAAATTGTGGAAAGGTTTGAAAGAATCAAAGTCATCAAAGGAGTCAAAAGAACTAAAGGCATCAAAAGATGCAAAAGACTCGAAGCCATCGAGGGATTCAAAGCCAGCAAAGGAATTGAAAGAACAGAAGAAGATACTGAAGGACTCACAAGAACAGAAGAAGGCACTGAAAGATTCAAAAGAACTGAAGAAGTCACTGAAAGACTGGAAAGGGCTGAAAAAGTCACTGAAAGATCCAAAAGAAGCTGCGCCACTCAAAGATTCAAATGAACCTGAACAGAAGAAGAGCAGCAAGCGCGTGACATTTGCCGAGGTAGAGCCAGAAAAAGAATTCAGAGCATCTAACAGTGACTGGCATCCAACCTCAGATTATCACAGCACATACCCCGAGCACAACACGTGGAACAGCAGCTTTATGATCTTCGATGAACATCGTTACTGGGACTAGTTCCCATCCAAGACTGGTAAAACCTGAACTCTCACTATCTCTGTACGTTGGAAACTATATACTTCCGAGTTTGGTGATAATTCGATTTCTTGTTCAGACCAACGCAGCCTGGCATAGATTTTTCTTGGTTCATCAGAAGCGTCGAAAGACCCATTTCAATGTCATTCAAGGGAATGGAGGTCACCAGCTGCGCCTTTAGTCTTTGATCAGTTGTTCTGACTTGTCATCTTTTAACATATAATTGTACGTTGTTCATGTAACTTTAGATGAGTATGTAGTAACTTGAGCTGTAGGCTTATGTAGATGGTTGTGGTGGTGACGAACTGGTGATGGGGATATCAAATCCATTGTCAGGGCGTGTTGACTTTGCGTAAATTTTGAATTCGTGCGCAATTAATAGGGCCTCTTCGGATCATAGTAAAGGGAAAAGTGGAACTCGGAATTTGACAGGAATTCAAACACCACACTTAGATCTAAGCGACATAAAGATACATGAAACATTATAACGCATTTTCGTCGGCAAACCTGTTGGCGCAAGTCTACACACTCTGGTTCAAAATATTTGCTCAAAAGTAGACGTATCCATATATTAAAACATGTTTAGATGCATCTATTTTTAAACAATTATTTTAAACCGAAAGAAGTACTAATTCAGACGCATGGAGGTATCAATCGTCTAAGAGATTCTGAACTAATTCGCCGAGTTAGGGATGGTGTATCGACAGCCGCAGTTAAGCCACGGCTGAAGTACACAGAAACTTCCATTGATGAAGCAAAAGAATGGTGCTTCTGTAGTTCTATGCATAGGAAGTAGCAATGATCTCCATCTTCGAGCTGACTGTTTCCTGGTACCTCTCACTTCCATTAGGGATCACGTTTACTCAGGCACTAAAATTTGCTAACACAGCAAGCGGATTGTTGGTACCACCGTAGCAGGGGCAGTTCATAGATTCCTTTTGGTGCTTGTGGTGTTTCTAGAGGAAGATCAAGAGATGGATGGTCAACTATATATGGTTGCATGCATCAATTGATGTAACAGCGTTATCAAAAAAAAAAGTGTAAAGGCCGGGAGTCATTCTCCTTTTCTTTTTAAAACTGAGCTTAGAATGGTTGTGGAGCACGCCAACACAATATTTTCACATGAAGATTAATGGGACGCACAGAAAGAAATCCATTTTTAGAATGAGGACTGGACCGGGGTGGGTAACCAAACACGAGGACATTGGACAAACCATTCATACCCACCTCTCCGTGACTATGAAAAAGGGACAACGGCGTGCCCGAGATTTTGATTGGGACAAAGTGCATCCCCATATACCATCTTAAAGGCTCTTGGCTTGTCTTTGTTTGGTTGTGGATCTTCATATTTGGGTGTTCCTCTATCTATTGAAAAGAAGACGTGCATTTTCGCGTGTTCCTGAAAAAAAAGCTTACACCCGAAAAATTTCTCAAACTTTTCTTGGGCAGATCAGTTACAAAGATATTGGCTAAACAACAAAAAATGTGCACGACAACAATTCTCTTCCTAAATGGGTCTGTCCCTTGCAGATTTTAACGTGCCATCTAAGTACAGGGAGCAATATGGTGCATTAATCACGGGTTTGTTTTTTCGATAAAGAAAATATATTAATATCAAAAGATACCAATTACATCCAGCCTCTGCAACAACGCAACACCCTAATGGCAGTACGGATGCACACAGGCAAAAAAGAGAAAAGAAAACTAAGAAATAAGTCCCGCTACAGTATCCCAGGTCTAGCAACAACAATACACCCACCACCAAGACAACACCTGAAATACAGACTCTCCAAAATCGACGCCTCCAAGAAGGGAACAGTGCACCAGCGCCGTCGTTGCCCGATCAAAGATCTTAGGTTTTCACCCTGAAGATAGTCCCCGCTCTCAAAACAATGCCTCCAACAAGGTCATTGCCAGGCACAACCAGTTAAGACCAGACCTTGGGTTTTCACCCTGAAAGGTAGGACTCTGAACTTTACCTGTGTTGCCGCCCCCACTTTCATACCACTGCTGCGAAACCCGGAACACCAAGCAAGTTCCTCAACATCGCGAAGACTTGAACCTTCTTTAGCTAATTCCCCAATCCTGCCTTCATGATATTCTCTGCTTCTGACTTCACCATGGATCAAAAGTCAGTTGATGTCAAGTCAGAGCAGAGCTTCACGCCGCTCCCTCCGAAACCAATCGATCCGAATAAAAGCATGGGTACATGCGACCGAATACCACCCGAACCTGTGAACTCTAGGCAATAGATGCACTGTTCCATTCGCTATCGGAGCTTTCCGGAAATCATCACTCCAGCTAGATGAAGAAAGATCGGCATCCAGAATGTCTTCATCTTTGCGAAAGAAGAACCCTAGGACCACCACCATGAAAGCCGGAACAGACGGCCCCCACACCGCCGCCATGACTGGGAACTGATGTCTACGCACGCTTCTATTCCTGTAGACAGTGTTGGGCCTCCAAGAGCAGAGGTTTGTAGAACAGTAGCAAGTTTCCCTTAAGTGAATCACCCAAGGTTTATCAAACTCAGGGAGGTAGAGGACAAAGATATCCCTCTCAAGCAACCCTGCAATTACGATACAAGAAGTCTCTTGTGTCCCCAACACACCTAATACACTTGTCAGATGTATAGGTGCACTAGTTCGGCGAAGAGATAGTGAGATGCAAGTGATATGGATGAATATGAGTGGTAATAGCAATCTGAAATAAATATGGCAGCGAGTAAACATGTAACAGAACTTGTTGGAAACGGTGTTTCAATGCTTAGAAACAAGGCCTAGGAATCATACTTTCACTAGTGGACACTTTCAACATTGATCACATAACTGAATAAATAAATGCTACTTTCTACACTCTCTTGTTGGATAACAAACACCATTCATTGTGTAGGGCTACAAAAGCACACCTCAAGCCGGAGTAAACAAGCTCCACAACATCCGGAGTTCATATTAGAGTAACCTCTAGAGTGCATAATAGACCGTTGCAATTTAGACCGAGTACTAACATAGCATACACACTGTCAACAATAGCTATGAAAGGGGGAATAGATCGCATCAATACTATCATAGTAATAGTTAACTTCATAATCTACAAGAGATTACAATCATAACCTACGTCAAGTACTACATGATGCACACACTGTCAACATTACATCATGGAGGAGGAATAGACTACTTTAATAACATCACTAGAGTAGCACATAGATTAATAGTGATACAAAGCTCATGATCACATAAAGATCACACCATGGGAGAGAGAGATGAACCACATAGCTACCGGTAGAGCCCTCAGCCTCGGGGGAGAACTACTCCCTCCTCATCATGGGAGACAGCAACGGCGATGAAGATGTCGGTGGTGTCGATGGAGATGGCTCCGGGGGCAATTCCCCGTCCCGACGGCGTGCCGGAACAGAGACTTCTATCCCCCGAAACGGAGTTTCGCGATGGCGGTGGCGTCCCTGGAGTCTTTCTGGAGTTTCGTCAATTGGTATCGAAGTTTTAGGTCACGAGGGGTCTTATAGGCGAAGAGGCGGCGCAAGGGGGCACCTGGGGGTCCCACCCCATAGGGCGGCGCGCCCCCCCTCCAGGCCGCGCCGGCCTATGGTCTGGGGGCCCCAGACCTCCCCTCCGACTCTCCTTCGGTGTCCTGGTCCGTCTCGGTGAATTATGATGTTGGGTCTTCGTTTCGTCGAATTCCGAGAATATTGCCCGAACAGCCTTTCTGGAACCAAAAACAACAGAAAACAGGAACTGGCACTTCGACATCTTGTTAATAGGTTAGTTCCGGAAAATGCATAAAATCATTGTAAAGTGTGAGCAAAACATGTAGATATTGTCATAAAACTATCATGGAACATCGGAAATTATAGATACGTTGGAGACGTGTCAGGAACCACGGTCCATCTTGTTGGAGATATGCCCAAGAGGCAATAATAAAGTGGTTATTATAATATCTTTGTGTTTATGATAAATGTTTATATACCATGCTATAATTGTATTAACCGAAACATTGATACATGTGTGTTATGTAAACAACAAGGAGTCCCTAGTAAGCCTCTTGTATAACTAGCTTGTTGATTAATAGATGATCATGGTTTCGTGATCATGAACATTGGATGTTATTAATAACAAGGTTATGTCATTAGTTGAATGATATAATGGACACACACCCAGATGAGCGTAGCATAAGATCAAGTCATCAAGTTCATTTGCTATAAGCTTTCAATACATAGTTGT
Source organism: Lolium perenne (assembly GCF_019359855.2). NCBI lineage: Eukaryota > Viridiplantae > Streptophyta > Magnoliopsida > Poales > Poaceae > Lolium > Lolium perenne. The sequence goes on along the minus strand of NC_067247.2, from coordinate 194,961,292 downwards.
CTTAATCCTTCGACCATGAGATCATGTAAATCACTTACACCGAAAGGGTACTTTGATTACATCAAACGTCATTGCGTAAATGGGTGACAATAAAGATGGGATTAAGTATTTGGAAAGTGTGAGTTGAGGCATATGGATCAACAGTGGGATTTGTCCATCCTGATGACGGATAGATATACTCTGGGCCCTCTCGGTGGAATGTCATCTGATTAGCTTGCAAGCATATGAATAGTTCATAAGAGATCACATACCACGGCATTTAGTAAAGAGTACTTGTCGGTAACGAGGTTGAACAAGGTATGGAGATACCGATGATCAAACCTCGGACAAGTAAAATATCGCGAGACAAAGGGAATTGACATCGTATGTAAATGGTTCAATCGATCACTAAGTCATCGTTGAATATGTGGGAGCCATTATGGATCTCCAGATCCCGCTATTGGTTATTGCTCGGAGAGGAGTCTCGACCATGTCTGCATAGTTCGCGAACCGTAGGGTGACGCGCTTAAGGTTCGATGTCGCATAAGTAGATTTGAATATGGTATGGAGACGAAGTTTGTTCGGAGTCTCGGATGTGATCCAGGATGTCACGAGGAGGTCCGGAATAGTCCGGAGAATAAGATTCATATAAGGGAAGTTGATTTCTGGGTTTCGGAAATGTTCGGAATTTTTTCGGTGGTTGACTGGAAGGTTCTAGAAGGTTCCGAAGGGGTCCTCCATGGGGCCCACGACCTAGGAGGCCTAGCATGGGCCGAGGGGATGCTCCCTGGCCTAATGGGCCAGGGGCACATGGCCCCCAAGGCCCAGGCCGGCCAACCCCCTAGGGTTTCCTAGGGGGGGATCAACTTGGGGGAGGGGAAAGCCCTCTCCCCCCTCTTGGCCGCCGCCCCCCTAACCCTAGATGGGAAAGGGGGCCACCTTGGCCGGCTGCCCCCCTATATAAAGAGGGGAGGGGGTGGCCGGCCACACCCCCCCATCCATTGCCTCCTCCTCTGGCCGCCTCTCCCTCCACCATACGCTGCTCCGGCTTAGGCGAAGCCCTGCAGTTTTTCTTCCTCCACTACCACCACCACGCCGTCGTGCTGCTGGAGTTTGGAGGAGATCTACCACACCTCCGCTGCCCGCTGGAACGGGAGAGGAAGGAGCTTCATCGACACCGTACGCGCGACCGAGTACGGAAGTGCTGCCGGATTGCAGCACCGGGGACGATCGTCTACACCAACAACGAGATTAATCTCGTAGGCTTTGGAATCTTCGAGGGTTAGTCTCATCTCCATCTCGTTGCTTCGATCTTGTAGATTAGATCTTGGGTGTTCCATAGATTAGATCTTGGATTTATTCGTCTTGCGGTAGGAAAATTTTTGTTTTCTATGCTACGATTCCCATCACACCTTCCTCCCCCAACTCGGCCGGTGGAGGCCAGTATCCATCGGGATAGCGGCTACGCACGCCCACGATGCGGAGACGGCCTGTTGCTGCCCTCCAGGATAGCCTGGCCGAGCCTCATTGTCGCCGCCTCGCGACCATGTACCTTGCCACTGCCGCACTTACGCCCCGCCGAGTTCCGCCACACCACCGTGTCCCCCGCCATGATCCAGGTGATGTAGTCAAAGGCCACCACAACTAGATCCGCCGTCCACCGCCGTCGCCCCTGAAAGACCCCGCCTCCGCGCGAAGGGGAGTTCATGGGCGCGCCACCACCGCCCCTGCCTTTGGCAGCCGGCGCGGCCACCACCGCCGACCCCGACGACGGCAGCGGCCGGGAAGAGGAAGATCGGCTGCCTTTTCTAGAGTTTGGGTCGTCGCCCGGAGCCACCTCGCGCGAGACGACCCGGGGCGAAGATCGGGTGGGGAGGGAGGAGAGGGGGATGGAGGGAACGGTGGTGGAGGGTGAAGGGGCGGCGCTGCAGGGAGGGGTCAGGTGGGGAGGGAGGCGGCGACTGGGTGGAGGGGCGGCCCCTTCACCCTCCACCACCGTCCCCTCCATCCCCCTCTCCTCCCTCCCCACCCGTGGCCTTCTTAAACAGTGTGCTTAAGAAGGAAATGTTACAAAGCCTGAAAATCTTATGTTACATCTGCTGGATTCAAATCTTGGATATTTGTGCATTGGCATTTGTGAGAAAACATCCATAATATCATTTTTTCTAAACACTAGCGTCCTAACTCCCATTCCCTTCGGCTCTACTTTCTTCTTCTCAAACGATTTGAATAAATTAAGTCCGAACGGATAGTGCATGAGAGCCTTTGCTGATGATGACCGAAGTACAAGAATTTCCATTGGTGAAGCACAAAAATGGTTCTTCTAATGCATCCAATTACAGCTAGGCATGGGCAACCTGGCCCGGTCCGAAAATCCCAGGCCGGGCTAGGCTAAGTTTGAACATCGGGCTGGGCTCGAGCCTACATATTCAGCTAGAATATTGGGCCAAGCTGGGCCATGGGCCTGCGAAATACACATTTTACTGAAGATTGGGCCAAGTCGGGCTTTTTAGGCTTCAGACCGAAATTCCTGGCCCAACGGTTGGGCTAGGCCGGGCTTAGGCTTGGACTGTCAGCTTAAGGCTTTTCAAGGCCCGACCCAAAGCCCTACCCAGCCCGAAAAATTTCCCGGTATACTTTCAATGGTCTCCTTGTTCAGTCCAGAATCATACTCCCTCCTTTCCAAAACACATTGCCTATACTTTTTTGGTGAAAGTCAAAATTTACAAACTTTGAGCAAGTATATAGAAAAATAAAAACATTGAAAATATCAAATCAGTATTATTAGAATCATCGTGCACTACATTTTTTTATATTATATGCAGCTCTTATTATAGATATTGATATTTTTCAAAATAACTAATCTAATTTTCTAAAGTTTGACTTTGACTAAAAATAGTATGTAACTTATTTTCAGAAAGGGGGAGTATCCTCTAACATTTCTTTGTAATATCAAAGCCTAACATTACTAAAATCCTAACCTTTCATCCCCAGAACAACGTTATGGGTTGTAACACTCCCACTATCCTATCTCCAGTTAGCCCATCAATGGTCAACTTTGGGTGGAGAACCGGAGATGCGTTTAGGACTCCTGATTTTCGTTCCAAAGCACTTCATGATTCCATTTTAATTTAGCTAATTGTATAAAATCTTCTAAAATTAATATAAACAACTGCCATTTATTTTTACCTGTGCTACCAAACTTTGATGGTTTTTTTACTGTACCACATATCCTCTATTTTTTACCCCCCCCCCCCCCCCCCCGCCCCTCGGCTCCGTCATTTAAACCGCCAAAGCAAAATTCAAGATAGAACAAGCACGATGTTTCACCTAAATGGAATCAATTTTACTTGTATATAGGATAATTTGTGATATGTGATTGAATCTCACGCAACTAATCATGAGACAAAAATCGAGATTTATGTTACTCATTTACTGACATGGCCCCACGCCTTGGCTTCTTACACGGTGATAGGAACCACTCGCCTTGCAGATCATGGGGACGGCTGCTAGAGATTCGGACGAGCTGTCATGCTAGACATTCGATGATGGGAGTACATAGCAATATTCATGCATTCAATGGCAGGCGTTGCCGTCGCCCGTCGGTAGGTAGATGTGGTTGACGTGAAGCAAAGGAGGGAAGAAACAATGGAGACAATTGTTGTGAGGGAGAGGAGGAGGAAGAAAGATTAGGATATTTTTTCGCTAACTGTGATTTTCAAGGTGAGTCAATGAGATGTTCAATAGGAACCATCTTGTTCTGGTGACCGGCTATGATTTCCAAAAAGGTTGTGACATTATAGAGTGGTGTTAGAGGATACGATTCCGTTCGAGCCAACTTATTTCCTGGTACCTCTCATTTCCATAATGACTCGTGTTTTAAGGCACTACGACTTACTAATACAACAAGTTGCTAGTTGGCGCTGCAGAGATTTTTTTTGGGTGTTTGTGGTGTTTCTCGAGGAAGATCAAGGCATGTATGGTGTTACATATTGCGCAAGAAGGATTTAAGTCCAGTTTTTATAGACACTAGAGATGAATGTTGGTATATATTGCACAAAGGGATTGGGATGAAATTATTACGAATACGGTTGTAGGCGTGTCATTATTTGAGGCCGGTGCATTTATTTCAATCACTCCTATGATTTTTTCCTGGATATTCTATTTTGTGGGAAAATATGATGGCTTTTTAGAGATTCTAAACTAAGGCTACAATAGAGTAGCAACATTGCTTATATGATGACAATCAGAACCTTAAAATTATTGCTGGCACTTGGAGCTACCCTTGGATTCAATCTTATTCACTTCCCAAAGTATGCCTTTCCCAAAAAATTCACAAATCCTCCTACATCTTTTGAATTGAAGTGGATGACCTGTTGTCAAAAAAAGAAAAATGGATTTTCCCTGGTTGTTGCTGCAAGACAGACTAAGCACTAGAGATCTGCTCCAGCGAAGGACTTTATTCTTTCCCAACTACATATATGTCCTTTGTAATGATTCCATACAGATAACCAGAAATCATCTCGTCTTCCACTATAAGTTTGTTGAAGCTTGCTGGCAATATGTGCCTCCCATCCGGGTTGTGTTGACCAACTTCAACAGAGATTGCATTAGTCTCTCTTCATGGAGATTATCATACTTGATGCTTGGGCAGTCTGGAAAACCAGAAATGCCTTTGTTTCCCAGAATGCAAGGCCAAGTCTTTTCAAAGCAAGAACTTTTTTCAAGGAGGAGCTTAGTTGGATTAAATACAGACAAAGAAAGGCTTATAACAAATTTTAACTTGGATTGCTAGATTTATTGAAATTCTTAGCTTAGTCTTTAGCTTAGTTTTCTTTCATATACAATTATCTTGCACAATTTACTCCTTTTAAACGCAAAAAAAGAAATATGTAGTAGCAAGGCTACTGTTTCGGGCCAAAGAAAAAGATATGCATACGCCTTACACGCCCGTGGATTCATCTGGTTGGCATGTGCCTACCTAGCACCTAGCAGCGTGAACCGTGCAAGCTTCTCCAAGCACAAACTGACTAGCACATGACACAAATCAAAACCCTTAATACCTAACCATAGCTTGAATAAATTTTGTACACACTTTTAGTTTTAGATATGCTCATTTTTATTGGCTTGCTAGCTTTAGGAAAAGGTACGAGTCTACCGAGAACTTACCTGTCAGTAGAATGACGTTATCGAATCTCATGAGTACTAAAAACAAAGTTTCAGGACATCTTTAAGGTGCAACCTCATTTGTAACTGAAAAAAATATTAGTTGCAAACTTACATACTCCCTCCGTTCATAAAAGGATGTCTGAACTTACTTAAAATTTAGATGTATCTAGACTCAATTTAGTATATAGATACATCCAAATTTTGAAAAAGTTGAGACATTTTTTTTGGACAGAGGTAGTACATAAATTATGATGCAAATCCAAGGAGAGATGAGTAAGAATTAGCACTTAGTAAAAAAAATTTGGTGATCACAGCAAGTTAGTGGTTAGGGAAGGCGCTCTCTGACAGCAGCTCCGCTCGACTACATCTAAACCAGAGCGGACACACAAGAAAAAGAAACGAGGAGTAAAAGAAACGAAAATGGCGGGTTTGCTCCGCCACGTCGCCGCCGCCCTTCTCTGCCTCGTCGCGCCCGCCTCCCTCGCCGGCGCTTCCACGTATTACGCATCGGATCCTAACCTCGGATCCGCCCGGGTCGTCTTCCAGGTCCTCCCGCTCCCTGCTCTCTGTTTCTGTCCTTACCGTCGCGAGATGCGCTCCCAGATTTTTGGCTTCAAATTCGTGCAAAATGAGGGGCTTGTACTAGCGTTTTGGGAAGGGAAGATGTCCGGGAGCCAGTTTTTCTAGGTTAATTCTTCTATGTTAGTCGATGGATTTAGTGAATCGTGAGTTGCGACCGAGGATCTAAGCGAGAATTTCAGAGTCGTTGCTCTTCCTCTAGAAAGCTTTGCGGGATTGGTTTAGCATGGGTGATGTGGCCAGAACTGTACTGGAATTAAGAGTGGGAGGACCGCAAGATTTGTATACTACTAGAAAACTAGGAATCTAGGATTGCCAGTGATTTGAGTGTTTGCTTATTTCTCACTAATGTTCAGTATGAATCAAATTTAGTACTCGTAGTATGTTATTCGCCAGTGTTATGACCTTTTCTGTTTCTAACTGATATCACATGTTTGTGTTGCTGCAAATGTAACTGCAGACAAATCATGGTGACATTGAGTTTGGCTTCTTTCCTCACGTTGCACCTAAGACAGTTGAACACATCTACAAACTTGTTCGGCTGGGATGTTATAACACAAATCACTTCTTCCGGGTGCGAATCAGTTTAGTTACCTTCGCCGGCACAAATCTTGTGCTTGTTGCTCACTTCTTTTCATCAGATGCCATGCTGAATTGTTCCTGGTTGCAGGTTGACAAGGGTTTCGTTGCACAAGTTGCTGCTGTAGTCGGAGGCAGAAAAGCCCCTATGAATGAAGAGCAGGAACAACAGGCGGAGAAATCAATTGTTGGTGAATTTAGTACTGTCAAGCATGTCAGAGGAATTCTCTCGATGGGAAGGTACTTCATGTGTGAAGACTTGGAAGAATTCTGTCTCTGTTTTCCATAGTTTCTTTTGTCGCACTGTATGAATCCAGATGAATGTAATGTCTCCTTATTAACACAGCTGTAGAAAGTATCATCAAGAGTTACTTCGTCTCTACAATGATATGTTACGGATTTATGAACTTTTGTTTCTTCTTTACCCCCAAGGTACTCTGACCCAGACAGTGCCTCCTCTTCCTTTTCTATCCTTCTTGGTGATGCTCCACACCTTGATGGCCAGGTATTTAGCAATTTTTCAGTGATTCACTTTCAATATCTGCTAATTAACTTCATGGAGATTGATGCACAATGAATTTCAGTATGCTGTATTTGGGAGGGTCACTAAGGGTGATGATACGTTAAGAAAACTAGAGCGTCTGCCAACCCATAAAGAAGGCATTTTTGTGATGGTATGTATTTGCAATTGCACAGTTCTCTGTGATGGTGAATATTTTATTCTGCCTTACTTAGTATGATTATTTGCATCCTCTCCAAACATGTTCTAATAGTCTTTGGTAGAAAGTTATTCCTTTTCTTTTTCAAATGAAGCAATGCGCTTCACATTTGTTGCCATTCAAGTTTGTTGCAGTCCATAACTCTCACTCAACTTTTTTTTGCCTCGCTAGCAATGCCCATTGATTCAGACATTGAGCCATACTCTCACTGTTTATGATTGATTTTATTCTATATTGAAGCTTATATTTATTGAATTTTGTCATTTTCAGCCTCTTGAGCGAATTGAAATTCTATCGACATACTATTATGGTAACTGAAAGTTCCTTATTTCTCCCCCTTCTGCTGTTATTTTTTGTATCTTTAGAATCATTACTGCATACAGTACTAGTACTCTTAAGTTGCAAATGCATTATGTTAGACAACGTTTTATATTTTGTGCCTGCATGCCCTTTAGATGAGGCCATCTTTGTGATGTTGTATAAAATTGAATTTGTCTTTATGTGTCATTAATATTTGGATTTTTTCTCTAGTACTTGAATAGATGTCAACATGAAGCTTCTATAGCTCATTAAATAGAATTGCAGACCCTTACCCGTCTACATTTTCTGTGCTACAGTAACTGATAATGGAGCGGCACTAACCTTTCAAAAGAATCAGGCGTTGACAACTAGAGTACTGAAGTATTAATTAATCTGTATTGTACACAGGGTTGCATAATTCCTTATGTTTTATATAAAGCAAACGTATCTGCATGATTTCTCTGCTGGCAAGCTATCCAGCACTTCTACTATATAAAGTGTAGTTTCATGTATTTGTAGCCTAGTAGGAACTTTGATCCAAAATGTGATAACTACCGTGCTGAAGATAGCTAGAAGGTATGGCTGCAAGGATTTTGTAGACATAGGCTGAGCGAGACTGGATTGCATGTTATTGCTTCCTTAAGCTAGACTTCTTAGAAGTATCCTAATACAAACTTCTCTCTTAAATCAACCCATAAGCTAGCCTACCAAATCTGCTAGCCTACTCCCTCAGACCCTCTGCCTTGTACTCCTCAGGCATTAGCTCCTCCCTCTTGTGGAGTCAAAGTCAGCATTGTAACTAGCTATTTGGATACTGCTTTTTCTGACCAGTTCACAACATAATCTGAGTACATTTCTCTCTTGTTTCAAATGGATAATAGTGTTATCGCACGGACTGGATTACTAGATTGCTTTGGTACTAAAACTTTGTGTAAAAAGTCCATAGATTTTGCTCTTTTTTCAGCGTTGTTCCAATCATGAGAGAAGTCCATATTGCCCCCCTAAACTCCTAAAGTTCAGTTTACAACCCTGAATAGTGACTTGGTTCAACTTTCAACCCTAAATTATGAAAACCGTTCAAATTTACCCCTTACACTGCTTGGATAGGTTTTGAGCCGGTTTTTCTTGCCACATCAGCGTGTTCCCGCATCTAATTCGGTCAAAATACCATGTACATGTATTTGTCTATATTTCCTCATACATACGTGGGCTAGAAACAGAGGCTCATCTTTTCACGCAAGAAAGGCAGGTATCGCTTAGGTCATCGGAATCGCTGAGCAGGTAAAACCCTTCGTCTCTCTCTCACACCATTAGGCTCAGATTTTCAATCTCTCTCACTTCCTCTCTGAATTAGCGGCCTTGGCAGGGGCGGCCAGCGGGCCTCCGCAGGGGCAGGCTGCTGCCTGGGCAAGGGTAGTCCAGGGGCCGGCGGCGCCGTCATCTGCCAAGGGCCGATCTATACTGGCATCTCTCGGGGGGAAAAGAGGAGAATGAGAGATGAGGTGGACTGTGTCAGTTTGTGGCGTATGCATGGAGTAACACAAATACTGTACATGTACATGTACATGACCATTACGCTAAGTTTGCATATGAGAATAAATCGCTGATGTGGCGAGTAAACCGGCCCAAAACTGGGCCAAACATAGGAAGGGAGTGATTCTGAACGGGTTTTGTAATTTAGGGTTGAAGAATGAACCAAATAATAAGAATTTAAGGTTGCAAACTGAACTTTAGGACAAGTTTAGGGGGGTAAATTGGACTTCTCTCTTCCAATCATAGTAAAATTGAAATGTTCCATGTTTTATCATTTTCCTGTCTTTGCATCTTATATTCTGTCCGTACGTAAATACTTCATTGGCAATTTATAGTTTTAAATTGTCTTATGGCAGTCTCTTTTGTGGCATAGATTTTGGTTAGGTACTAACTCATTCAAAACCAGAAGGTTCACAGGTTAGCCTCAACATAGTTAACTTGCATGCAGATATTGAAGTAGAGGGCTGCGAAGCAGAGAAGTCTATTCTTAAGAGAAGGCTTTCTGAATCAGCATCAGAAGTTGAGAGATGGGTAAGAATTTCACTTAAGAAGTGTTGAAGAAAATACCTCTTACACAAAACTGAACTCAGAGAAATATCCCTAGTTGTCACATAATCCAAATTACATTTTTTTTGTAGAGACGAAAATGCTTCGTGTGATCCAGCAGTTGAACGGCGAGTAAGATGGCATGTTTTTGGGCCTCATGACATGCGTTTCCAAGGGACATTCATATGCCTCTTCCACGAAAGAAACAATATTGTACTTGTTGTCCAAATGCATTGAATTATGTAATTTTACTCCGACTAGAACCTTGTACTTTTGGCAAACTTGAATATACCTCAGAGTCCAATCCTTATAAAAAAAAACTGATATGCTGTCCTGTTCTGCATATCTATGTGCACTGTGAAGACTGATGTTTAAGACAGTTTGTATCCTTTTTTGGAATTCTTCTCTAAATGCTAATTTTGTTTATATTATGAAAAAATAAGATATTGTGCATTGGCACAAAAGAGAATGAGATGAACAATTTTGTGTCGTTATTCATGAACTAAAACAGGATGTTGAGACATAGACGCTAATCTGCTAAGTGCAATAATCTGATGATTAAAAGGCAGCTCTTGTTGCCGTGCCCATATTATTATCTTAAAAAAACGGGGCTTCAAGGTTCACTCGTTTTTATCTGGTTGGTCTAACCCAGGATGGCAAAGGGAGAGCTTGCTAAGTTGGGCCGGAAGCAGGACAGCAAAGAAGAAGGCCCAGCTATCCTATCGCGTGTCTGCGACGGAGTGCGAAACAATTTAGTCCCACATCGCTTAGCTAGGAACAACTCCACCAGTTTATAAGCCCGTCGCTGCCAGGACTATCGTCCCTTCGGGGACATCTGATAAAATTGGAACGATACAGAGAAGATTAGCATGGCACCTGCGCAAGGATGACACGCACAAATCGAGAAATGGTCCAAATTTTTTTGAGATTTTGCGCGCCGGTCCTTTTTCTTCACAGATGTGCCCCTTGAATCTGTTTTCGCACCCCTTGGTTTTTCCCGCACTTACAATAAGAGCCTCTACCCTTCCTGTATTCTTTGAGCTGCCCCCTCTCTGCTATTTAGCTCTGTGCCCTTTGTCCTTCAACTGCCTATCTTTTTACCATTGGATCCCTGCATTTTTGTTAAGACCTTACAACGAAGTTCTTATGCAAAACGAAGGCGGTATGTGCAACAAGATTTGCACCTATCGTTGTAGGCTTGTAGCCATGCGGTCTGAAATTTGATACGGAGTAGTATTCGTAGAGCCTACACATAATAATGGTATCTACAGAGCAAATTCCGAAATGGCTCTCGTACTTTCAACCAGTTGAAAAAATAAAGCACACTTGTCGACACCCATACTCAGCACGCACAAATCACATGTTTTTGGTGAGACGACAAACCCAGTAGCAGAGAACTCCATTTCCCGTTCCTGTACATATTTCCGTTTCTTGATCGATTGGCGAGATGGTTCTTGGTACAGGTGCAACCTCGGTTTCACCATCCACCCACGCAACCAAACAGATAGTCCTTCACTTTGCTCCTCGCCTGATAAATTTAGAACTGAATCAAATCGATTTATTCATAGATAATATAATTTGGTCCAAAATAAACGAACTGCACATGTTAATACTTTTGGCGGCACTAAACGAAAATGTCATGAAGAAAAAGGTGGGAAGCACGTTGCAGTTGGCAACGACATCTCTCCAGCTAATTCTGAGTCGCATTATCCGATAAACAGTTGTTGATCAACGCATAACTATATCTCTCTGCCCGATGAATAGCTGGTCGGTTTCGCATATTCTGGGAAGGAAAACGCTTGTAATTCGCCCACCGATTCATCAGCAGAAATCGGTCGTGTCTCCTCGCGCCGCGTGTCCCTGTTACGTGGCATACAGAAACGGGCCTTATCTCCTCCAGACCTCCACGGACCCGACCTCCACTAGTCAATCTCTCCCAAATCCCCATCGTGCTCGCGACCGCCTACGAATGCCCCGTCACCACTTCTGTGGAGGCGGCGGCCGTGAACGGAGGCGGAGGCGGGGTTGGGCGGGGCAGCGACGGCGCCGTCCGCCACGAGGGCCACCACCCTCGACCATTCTGGGGCCAGGGGCGGCGCTGGCTGCGGGGGGACGAGGTGGAGGCGGGAGGAGTAGGGCGGCGCGAGCGGTGGGCTGACGGCGGCGCTGGCGGCGCTGGGACGGAGGTGGAGGCGGGAGGAGCAGGGAGGCGACTGACGACAGCTGCCGAGGAGTAGAAGGCGCCGGCGCCGGTGGCCATGGACGGAGATGGGCGGGCTCCAACAACATCTACCTATTTGCCGCCGTTGTTGCAAGGCCACCGCAGCAACCACATGTACCACCAAGGTCGCCGGCGCAGGAGATACTAGTGGAGATGCCAAAGAGGTGTGGGGCGGGGACGGGTACGGCTCAGGCCCATTTCCCCGCACCGACGCAGAGGAGGAGGTCACGGGAGAGGACCTCCGCCGTCAGTTTAACATGGAAGAGGAACACCAATGTAAGTTTTCCAATGTGTTCTTTTGTTGGAAATGTGGGTGTTTTTTGTGGGAACCATCTATGCAGTATGTTGTAAAGGGATTTTTCATAGTAAATTTGCAATGGTGAAGTAGTCGAATTTTTTGTTGGAATCCTCCATAATTTTTGCTGAAAATATCTACTGTAATATGGTGGAAATTGATTCCGCACAGAGAACTATAATGTTGGAATTGATGTAATCTAAGTGTTCTTTTGTTAAAAAGGTATGAAATTATTGTTGAAAATTGTGGTACTAATTGTTGTTAACCATCCTGTAATGTGCAAAGAGTTTTTCTGATTGGATTAATGTTAGATTTGTTACTATTTTTTATTGAAAATCGTGAAATCTTTTGTTGTAATTTAATATCTATTATTGGTGCAAAGAGATTTTTGAAGTATGATTAATGTTGTCTTTTGTTACTACCTTTTGTTGGAAACTGTGGGAATTTTTGTTGTAAATTAATCTCTGATATTGTTGTAAAGAGATTGTCAGATATGCTTAATGTTGGCTTTTGTTACTATTGTTTGTTGGAAACTGTGAAATTTCTTGTTGTGAATTAATCTCTAATTTTGTTGTAAAGAGATTTTTCAGATATGATTAATGTTGGATTTTTTATATTTTTTTTGTTGGAAACTGGGTAAACTTTTGTTGTAAATTAATCTCTAGTATTGCCGTAAAAAAAGTTTTGAGATGTGAGTTCTTGTATTCCGTCTACGAACCAATTTGTATGCACGGAAGAGCCAGCATAGTGAGGTTTGCATGAATAAGTACAGGTCAGGGAACGTGGGTGACGTATACAGAAAGAGACGTTTCCAGGTGGGGCAACGGAAAGCGACGTTTTCCACTAGCAGCATCGAAGGGTCACACGGGGCCCATCCTATGGGGCGGGGGCGACCGATTTTCCCCCCAAATCGGTCGGCCGACGCCCAGCGCTCGCCTTCTGGGAATTATCAGTTTTTCGAGCATGGGAATTGTCAGTTAAGTAGCTTAATTACTTCAGTTAAGTTATACTAAGCTGACCTTGGGTGCTTCTGGGCGGAGCGGCCGGCGGAGGTCGGTGCCGTCGCTGTGCTGGCGGCGGTGGTGGCAGTGGCGGCGATCGTCGTCCCCGTGCTCGGAGTGCTGCTTGACGTGGTTCCGATCGTCGTCGTCGCCGCCGCCCACAACCTCTGGTGCACTGCCGGCGCTGGACCAGAGGGAGGGCATGCTTTTGCGCTGCATCCTGGCGGCGCGGATCTTGGTGAAGTCCATGGAGTAGTCAGGCAGAACGCCGGCGGCCTTCATCTGGTCCCATTCGCCGAACGCCGGCACCGACGCCCGCTGTCTCTGCAACGTCCCCTCCTGCTGCAGGCGCCAATTTTAACACGGGCATCAGAAAACAGATTGATCTTCACAAGAATGCAATCGATGCATGGGATGGAAGACACATCAGGTTACAGATCGAGCTCTCACCTCCATTATCTTCTCCATCGATGGAATCGATTCGATCACCTGCTGAAAAACCTGTCACTTTTGGCTGATGCAAGGCAAGAGCTAGCACACAACCAAGACCTTGCACACAACACAAATAAATGAGCCGAAAGAAGTGTTATATATGGGGCGACTTAACAAGAAGAACTAGTACTGTACAAAATGGTGTTTAATTTGGGACTTGAAGGCCACGTCTTGGGCAAAGCCAGCACATAATATATGCAGAGAGCTGTCTCACCGTTGGATGTGGTCTGTACCGACTAGCTAGCTGTGTTTTTCTCTTCGAGATAGCCAGGTGATCAAACGCCAGTTTACAAGCCACCACACGGCACACGCACACACGGTTAAAGAAATTTCAGTGCCGAATCGGCATGATTTGGGGCAGCACATAACAGTACGAGCTATACCGTTATCTTATCTTTGTAGACTGGGTCTTGTCGTCTAAGTACCACCGGAAGGTTTTTGATAGTCACATCTCACATGCTGATTCGGAGGAATTATACTTGGCGGGGTGCCGATGATGAGCCAGCTGTGGACAGTGACGCACTCATAAACTTGAGTCCGGTTTGTAGGCCCAAACAAAAAGTTGTGTGCACACCATCATCTTTTTCACATTTTTTTCATGTCTCACAACATATATTATATATGGACTTGAAACTTTGCAAGTCACTGAAACATAACAACTAGAATGTTGGAAAAATAGTTAAGAATTTTTGTGCAATTTAAATATAGATATAGTTAATGTAAAAACAATTTGAACTACTTTTGGCACAATCTAGTTTTTATGTTTGAGTAATTTGCTAAGTTTCAACTTCAAAGATTGTATGGCGTGGCTGATACAAAAAATAAAAAATAAGTTTGAGAATAAAGAAAAGAGATAGCGTGGATCTTGATGCACCTATAAACAGTCCACGTATAGGTGTGCACTGAGCACCTACTCAGAAAGTCCCTTCTCAATCCCAATTCCTTAGGCTATCTTGGCATCATTGATTTGGATAGATTTGGAAGGGCTCTTATCTTTCTTCGTTGCCCATGGTTCCTCCAGGGATGGACGATGGACAATCTTGGGATGGCTTCCGAGACATAGTTGCCATACTTTTCATGCTTGCGTCAAAGTCGGCAATGGCCGTAAGGACCTTTTTAGGCATGATACTCCCTCTTTTACATAAATTTTGTCGCGGTTTTAGCTCAAATTTAAACTAAAAGCCCGATAAGTATTATGTAAGAGAGGGAGTAATAGTTGCGTGGTGGCCTGATAAAGAATTGTATCCTTTGCATATTCAAGACTGCATCGAGGAAGAGAAGAATCATTGAATAGGAGTAAGAGAACGATCACTAATGGAAAAATCAAAGGTTCATAAGATCAATTTCCTTCTCCTTACGATTTCCCGGTCTAAATCGAGCAGAAACCACTAGTTTGTATTTTCCTACTAAATTAACTCTAGGATCCCTTTTCCCCTCTATGTGTAGTTTACATCCCACGTTAATTTGATATAAAGAATTTCTATAAAATAAGATATTATTTTTTTTGGAACAAATTGTTATTTCATCAAGTCGGTTGCTAGGCTTAGGGATGTAGCTCAACTTATGGACCTTATTTAAGAGTTTGAGGAGCCATGATATGTCACCATTGCCCCAAGCTGACTCCTTTAGATGGGTTCACTCTTCAGACGGGTATATTCGCCCAAGTCCCTATATGTGGCATAGTTTTTGGTTAGCTATCCCTTTTCAGACAAGGACAATTTGGGACGCAAAAGGTGAACACAAATCTCGTCTCTTTGATTTTTTTGGCTCTTCACAACCTTGAGATGCACGATTAGCCTCATGAGAATCGGTGTGTGCTTTGTGGTTTGTATGTGGAGACGTGGTTCTCTCATTGCTGGCTAGTTGGAATGGTGTCCTTTTTGCTAGCACTGACAAGCTTTTTATATCGTGATGCTGGTGTGATATGTTGTTGCGTGCCAATGCGAAGGAGCATCGGATATGTTTTTCGTGGGCTGGTCATCTATGCATTTTGGAATATATGGAAGGAACGCAATAGGTCAGCATGACCCTCTTCGCCCTTGTAAGGTGACCTTCCTCATCACTCGTGAGGATTTGACACGATGTAGATTGGTGACTGTCGATGAGTAGATTTCTTTCTAGGCCACTGGGTTTTTTGGTTAAGGAGAAGGTCGAGTAACAAATTTTCTGCGAGAGTAATTTTGTGGTGTTTTTCACAGAGTGTTTCAACAGATCTATTTCTTCTTCTTTGATGGATAGACAACAACTATTATCGTTTATGTCACCCCCCCACCCCAAAAAAAAACTAGAGTTGTTCAGCATGTGGGCTGGCGCGTAGCACAAACCTGATGGACTCCTTATCAAGAAAATGAATAGAACAATTAGCGGACTCCTTCACGGGCCAGGGCTCACGGGGTAACCCAAATCTTCCGAGTATCCCAATCACGACGGAAAGTTCGCGCCGGATCGATCTCAAGAAGACGGATGTGGAGAATATCCTCTCGAGAATTCAATCGCGTAAATTGTGCGCCTAATTCCAAGTTTCCTTACTGCTGAACACCTACATAGGTCGGACTCGGATTCGCCCAACCCAGGCACGGTTGTTGTGCCCTTCGATATATCCGCCGGAGTGCCGCGCCTGCTTCCGGCCACACCCTTTTTCCTTGGTACGTCTACATTCTCTAGTCTAAGAAAAGCTTCTTCTCTCCGCCGGATTGATCTTCCAGATCTCTCCTTCTGTCTGCTGCTCCAGGTAGGCCTGCGGTCTTCGTTCGGGTGGATGGATCGGTCGGCGAAGAGATGCGGCAACCGCAACCCCGCCGCCGACCTCACGGACGACCTCATCGTCGAGATCCTCTCGCGGCTCCCGGCCAAATCAGTCTGCCGCTTCAAGTGCGTCTCCCAGCACTGGCTCCACGACCTCATCGCCCACCCCAACTACCGCGCCAACCTCCCCCAGACGCTCACCGGCTTCTTCCGCTGTATTGACATGCCAAGCCCCAGCGATGGCAGTACCGTGTCGTCTCCCGATCTCGCCAGTGGAGACGATGACGACGACGACGAAGAAGACGAGGACATTGCTGATGAATACGACTCGGGCGATGACGCGCCATCGGTTCCTGATTTCGTGAGCATAGTGAAAGAGCATCAGGTCGTCTCCCCCTCCCTGTCCTTCTTGCCGAGTGGGCTGTACAGAAGCGTCGCCCCCAGGCACTGCTCCAACGGCCTTCTCGTCTGCCTCTGCTGGAAGGCTTCCCCGAGGAACGAAGCTGACTACGTGGTGTGCAACCCGGCCACCGAGCAGTGGGTCGTCTTGCCCGGCAACGGCCACACCGACAGGTCGGAGATGCAGCTGCATCTGGCCGTCGACCCCGCCTCCTCCTCCGGACACTTCCACCTCTTTGCCCTCCAGAAGAACGAGCATGGATACCTTATCGGAGCGGACATATACTCCTCGAAAACGAGAGCCTGGAGTTATAGTGAGAGCGGCTGGGTCCACGAAGACATGCTGTACCCGGTTCCGCACAGCGTCTTCTTCCATGGCATGCTGTACTTTGTCACACTCAGCTCCACGATCGTCGCCGTTGACACGGAGGGGACGACGACGTGGTCCACCATCTCGATGCAGGAAACCATGGATGACGACTACTCCTCTCAGATGAACGCCGCCTTCGTCGGGGTATCCCAGGGGCGCTTGCATTACCTGGCCAACAAGCGCAGCGACGAATCCGAGCTGTCGGTGTGGGTCCTTCGCGATGACGACGAATGGACCTTCAAGTACAACATAAGCACAAGCACAACCAGTCTTTTTGGAGCCAAGTTAAACGACCTAGGTGACTATTCTTTGGTTGCGATCCATCCGGAATGCAGCACCATCTTCTTCACTGTGAGAGGCGACAACATACTCTTGTCCTATCACATGGATCGTGGGGAGGTTCGTGTTCTCGGCAGTCTCATTTCTTACTTCGATGGGTGGTCGCGCTATCCATATCTTCCATACGTTCCCTCCTTCAGATCCATTGCTTGATAAGCGTACAGGTTCATGCCTCACAGACTGCAGTGACCGCTGGCAAGGATGGTTGTTGATGTATCTTTCGCAAGTGTTGAAGCTTTGAAGGACTACACCTACACCTTGAGCGGCTACACGGAGCTTTGACGCTATCAGGAGATCCTTGGTGTGTGTGTTAGGTCATGTCGTGAGGAGTTGGGAGCTCTGTATGAACTTTTATGCGAACCTTAATCTTTCTATGTGTGTGGGTGTTGTGTTGTATCGAAACTATGTTCCGTGTGTGACTTTATCTATAAAGCTGGGCCGATGGGCCTTCTATTTAATTTTTTTTGACCAAAATAATTATTAGGGCTACAACTTTGTTGATCTGTATCCTTTAATCATCACAACAATGCAATGCATATAGGGATGTGCACTCGTGAAGTCTAGAGCTCTCGCCTCCGCTATCTTCTCCAGTGAATTGAACCTACTCTTCTCAACACGTACGAATGAGGGAGGGAGGGTTAGACTTAAAAATATAAGGACCGGTGTATAAATCACTAGTACTGTAATACAAATATGCACATTTGTGGGGAGAGACTTGTATAGGATCTCTACATTAGGTAGGATCATAGGATCAACCTAAAAAAAACATACTTTAAACATGCAAAAAAATCTGAAAATAATAAACAACATGCATATAGGTTGTATCTACAACTCCAAGAAATTTCAGCTTAAAATCTGATCTACACTTGGAGAAACAAAAAAGACAAATTTTGTTGTGAATAGTGTCAGATTGACTAGTATTTCACACTATTCACATTCAGATTTATCTTTTTTATCTCTCTAAATGTATGTCGAATTTGAAGTTGCAAATTTTTGGCGTTGCATATTATAACATAGATGTGTGTTGTGATTTATTTTCAGATTTTTTGAACATGTTTTGTCTTTGCAAAACAATTATTCTCATAGATCCTATCTAAAACCTGATCCTACCTAAGTCTTCCCCCACATTTGTGCAATCGGCCCATATCCTGAGCCGACCGGAGAGGGGTCAGCAAGAATAAATGTCTCGGGTTGGAGAGCAGCTTTCTCACAGCAGCCACGGTGCAAGTTGCTTAGTGTCGTTGCCTAATCGACGGTACCTCGGAGGAGGGATCCTCACGAGGGGGAGAAGAAGTAGGGGCCATAGGGCGGAGTACTCTCGGGACGGTGGTACGCGAGTTACCCAGCTTCGGAACACCTGCACGATGACAGGGCCTACTGCTGCTTGTCTGGAATTATCTGGGCGCTTTCGCATTGTTACAATGAGTTGTGGTTGTGCCTCTAGGGCTCCCGGGATCCGGCTTATAAAGGCGCACGGATCTAGGGTTTACATGGAGAGTCCTAGCCGGATTACAGGTCGCCTAACTACGGTACATGGTCTTGCCGTGTACGTCAAGGATCTGCCTTCCTCCCTACGTCGTACTGGATCCGGGTTCCACATGGGCCTCCATGGATCCGGGTTACTCCTGGGCCTCCATGGATCCGGGTTACTCCTGGGCCTTCATGGATCCGGGTTCCACATGGACCTTCACGGATCCGACTTCCTCCGATGATCGGTTGGGATCCGGCTTCCCTATCCTGGGCTGGACTTCATCCTTTAGGATCAACAGCAACTGGGCTGCCCGGTGGGCCATAAGCCATCACCACCATCTGTGGGCCACCCGGGCTTGCCGGAATCGGACCATGTCGATGGTATACCTATGAAGTATATCCACAACACTTAGTCATTTTAAAAGAAAGCTTAGATTTTTTTTAAAAAAATTATAACCCTAAACCCTAGCTCCTTTTTTCTTAATTAGCTGTGCTCATTTAAAAGTTGGCCGATGCTTCATGTTACTGGACCCACGGATACGTGTACACGATGTTGCACAGTGCACTGCGGACACACATGCGATACTGCACCGTTTCACACGCGTACGGCACAAGTGCACCCGTCGACGCTTCTTTTGCTCAGTACTGCCCCTCGTTAGTTATCTATGCTCAGTTTTACCCCGGAGGATGTGGTAAACATCGTTATTGTGAAGTCAAATTAGACACAACTAATTCAAAAAAAAATCAAAAAATAGTGGCACATTCGCATCGAGTCTTGTTATGTGACCTACCACCTATGAGAAAAAAAGAGTCATAAGTTTTTTTTCCCCAAAATCACACTTCTCAAAATGAGGTACTAGCTATGAAGAAACATGGCATCCGACTCAATCCCCTTCCTAAAATCGGCATCCCAAAACATAGTTTATCTGAATGAGGTCATATTTGGCACAATTGTGTATCTTTGAATTTTAAATAATTTGGTGTAGGCCAAGATGAATTTCTTTGTCGGAAACACACATTTTCCATTTTAAATCCCAAAAGTTTGAATTCCTTAGTCTTTTTTCTATATCCGTGCCCTTGGTACCTTAGTTATACTCAGTTTCCCCCTGGATGTAAACTTGTGCTCAGTTTTGCCCTCTCTCAATTCTCAAACTCTCACACAAACTCAACTTGTACTCACCTTGGCTGCTACGCTCAGATTGGCCGAGATCGTTGGCACGTGGATCGTTGCCACTGGCCGCTGATTCTCTGTGATCTAACGGGCCGGATCATGGATGCACACACCCTCTCTCTTCTTCATCTTCTTCCTATTGTAAGATCCTTCAAGAAGGAATGGCGACACCTCTAGGCGCTGCCAGACGTACCGCCAAGGATTTATCCCGAACCCCTTTACCACCACCACCACCACACCCAGAGATCCATGGCCTAGAAGCTCCACGAGTCCCATACACGGAAGTGGTAGGGCACGCCATCCGCATGACGATGGACACAATAGATGCAGAACGTCCTGCCAAAGTTCGAGCCCAACAAGGCTCGTACAACAACTCTAGTTCTAGGCCCGCCTTGCCTGGCTCCATCCTGCAAGCTCACCGTAGCCACTGCCACACCATCGCCCGACAACCCACACTGTCAAACCCTAATGCTGGGGACTTGCTACCACCATCCTGTCGCCCACCCGCGCTACCACAATCATTGAGCCAACATCGTCGCCTCTTAGTGGCCAGATCCACCGGAAGACATCGTTGCGCCGCAACCGGCGGATCCAGGCCCACCTGGCCTAGATCTGGCCCACATCGAGCACACAACAACGTCACGGGCCGCCAGCCTCCACATCGAGCACACAACTGCTGCATAGATGGCCGACCCCAGCCCTCATCGCCCACAACCCGCACCGTCCAGACACGCCGACGCTACCGACCGTCAGGGACACAACACCATCACCCCACCACCAGCCGCGACGCCGCCGCAGGATGCTCCCCTCGCTCACCCGCTCAAGCCAGAGGCGAGAAAACCTCACTGTCGCCGATGCCGACCGGGCTTTGCCCGGTCGCGCCCTCAAGCATCGGCTAGAGACGAGGGAGAGGGGAAGGGGAGGCCTAGGGTTTCCTCCCGACCGCCGCACGATGGCGGCACAGGGGGGAGCCCTCTGTCTGGTATACAAACTCCCTCGTACATACACATGTCTTAAGCCAAGGTTTGAATTTTTAACCGCTATTAATGGTTTAAATATTTGAATTGAAAATTTGGAAAGCATGTCCACATGTTTTCCAACTGTTAGAAAAAATAAGGGCTACAAGAATCAATATGAGACATTATAATTACTATCATTAGGCAGGGCAGTATAACCTAACATTATCGGATGCATTTAAGTAAGCCAATTTTGCAGGTCCAATCATGTTATAAAAATGCTTCGTATGTAACAATTTTTTCTATGTATGTAACATCAAACTCCAACATTTCTATATAGTCACAAAATAATGGTATAAATTTTTTTGCCAATAATGCAAAAAAAAAATCCTTAATGTAACATTTCTATCTACTTATGTAACATTTTAAAGTACGACATAGTTTTGTATCTTTTCTCTGCAACAGATCCAACACTTGTTGACT
Source organism: Lolium perenne (assembly GCF_019359855.2). Classification (NCBI taxonomy): domain Eukaryota; kingdom Viridiplantae; phylum Streptophyta; class Magnoliopsida; order Poales; family Poaceae; genus Lolium; species Lolium perenne. Next base: position 194,939,946 of record NC_067247.2, on the reverse strand, counting down.
ACTTATTTAACATTATAAGAACACGTATGTAACATTAGTGCAATTTCTCAGTATCATACATAAAAAATCATTGTTTTATGTTGCTCGCATTTACACAATAAAAATACAGTATGCATGTATGTAGCAAAACATGGCACCATATGTAACATCGAGGAATCCCCAAACAAAATTGACCTTCACAACCACCATTGATGATTCTCGAGGAGAGGCTCAAGGAGGATGCATTTGTCGCGGCGGGGAGTGGCAGGCTCGGCTGGAGGGGCACTCTCGGAGAGATGCTCGGCTAGATGGAGGCACGGTTGGAGGGCCTGCATCCGGAGAGGACCCACCGGAGG